>NC_138183.1:61295565-61923869 GCF_964194105.1 Spermophilus citellus | reverse complement strand
GGATCAATCTAGCCACAGAATTTCAGTGCAGAATAAATTGTGTATGTGCCCTAGAGTGTTTTCAAATAAGCAGAACCAACACATAAAATAGGAAGAGTCACTTTACATCTGAAGATCATTAGAAATCCCAGGGTGGTTGATTAAAGATGCTAAGGCCACAAAAATAGAAGCTTGCCATGAAGAACTATTTCATATCAGCCTATTTGAATCTATCCACATCATTTTGTGATTAACTTTGAATTCATCATGTTTAAGAAGGCAAGGAAGTACAACTTTGCCATTTTCAGATATGAGGGATTTCCCATAGGTGTTTACTAAACTGTTGTATTAAGTGGTCATTTTATACAGTAGGTATTTATAACTATCATATAGGAGGGGACCTTTTGAAAATATAACCCACAGAGTCAGGGAAAATCACATAATTTTATAGTTGGAAGAGGTCTTGGACAACATCTAATTAAATATCATTTTGCAGGTGAGGAAGTCTATGTGCAGAGCTGTTTAGTTACTTGATAAAGTGGAGACTGTAGTAAATTGCAGAAATAGAAGAATCTAGGCATTTTGATCCTGATGGCAATATTCATAAAATCATTTTATTAAAGAATATCTTTTCCATCACTTTCAATAATAAAGTGATGGAAAGTGGCCTTTTCTTCCATGTCTGCCTCAGTACATCAGAAATCATGAATTTCAACACAACTTCTCTGATTCCTTCTCACCTTCAGTCTATGTTAGATGCCTCTATTGAATCTTAACATTTTATACTGGCTTCTGTTTTATAATTGTTAATCTTATCTCTTCACTCAGTGAAGGGAACTGTCTTTTTCTACTCTTATTCCTTAGCATTTTTTCATGAATCTAGCATATGATAATAAATGGTAAATATTTGTGAAATAAATAAACAAATCAAAATCTGGCCCTCCCAACAAATTTGTTATAAACTGCTTGACATCATCTGCTGTCAGAGAAATGCAAATCACAACCACAAATGAGATATCATCTTACCCCATTTAGAATAGTTTTCATCAAAAAAGATGAAAAATGACAAACAGTGGAGAGAATGTAGAGAAAAGGGAACTCTTATACATTGTTGGTATGAATGTAAATTAGTATAGTTACTAAGGAGAACAGCTTTGATGTTCCTTAAAAAACTAAAAATAGATCTACCATATAATCCAGATATCCCACTTCTGGGTCTATATGCAAAGGAAATGATATCAGCATACCAAAGAGACATCTGCACACCCATGTTTTCTGCTGTGCAATTTACAAAGCCAAGATATGGAATTAAGCTCAATGCTCATCAATGGATGAATACATAAAGAATTGTGGTATATATACATAACAGAATATTATTCAGTCATAAAAAAAATGAGGTCCTGTAATTTACCGAAAAACAGATGGAACTGGAGGACATTATGTTAAGTGAAATAAGTCAGTCAAAGAGAGACAAATGCTGCACGCTCTCTCTCATATGTGAATGCTATAAGAAGAAAAGTCAATCTGAATGGAGAATAGTGATTACTAGGGGCTGGAAAGGAGGAGGAAGGAGAACAGAGGGAAGTGGGACAATGGGCACTAAAACACATACAGATAGAAGTAATAGGTTCTAGTATTCTGCAACACAGTGTGTTGACTATAGTTCACAATAACCTATAATATATTTTATCAATAACTAGAATGGAGGAACTCAAGGGCTCCAAACAAAAAGTAATAATAGGTAAATGGAAATATTAATTACCCTGGCTTGATCTACACCTCATAAATATGTATAATTATCATGTTAACAAGAATTTTTAGAAGATGTTTAAAGAGATTAAAATGTTAATTACCCTAATTTTTTTATTACATACTGTCTACACATATTAAATTATCACAATGACCCCATTGATATGTATAATTAAAATAATAATAAATTGAAAAAAAAATCTGGCTCATGATCATTTTGGTATATACTGAGTTAGATAAAATATATGAATTTATATATTACATTTGTCTTTGGGGCTGCTCACTGTTGTTTCTATTTATTTTTTCCCTACAAACATGTACCAGTGAACTTCCTTGTTCTTTTGAAACTAGTGTAGCCACATGATTTGAGCAAAGGAAACACATCATGTCACTTCCACATAGAAGCATAGAAGTCTATAATCACCAGTGATCAGTTCATTCTCCCTCCCTCCAGGACCAGTGAGGTTGGAGACTTCCTGAGGGTGGACAACATAAAAAGAATCCACCAACCCATGATGGACATGCAGTATGACTGAGAAGTAGAAACACGTTGTTTAAGTTGCCAGGATTTTGCATTGTTACTGTCTTAAATCCTAGCTTATTCTGAGTTGAAGGGGACGAGACTTTGAGGACTGTGGAATATGTTGAGCCTATTTTGTATGTGGAAGGAACACGAACTCCTAGTTACCTTAGAGTGGACAGCTTCTAAAATAGATTCCATAGATTTCCATCTCCTGCATTCATGATTCCTTCCCCTTGAATGAGGATTGGAACTAATGACTTGATTGTTACAAAATGCTTCAAAAGTGATGGGAGGCTGCTTATGAGGTTAGATTATAAAAAGACTGTGGCTTTTCCTTGCTTGCCCTTTCTTTTTCTCACTCGGACCCTTTGGTTGGGGTAAAGTCAACTGCTATGTGTTGGGTAGCTCTACAGAAAGTTCTACATGACAAGATACTAATTTCTCTAGCTTATATCAGAGAATAATGAAGGTTCATCAACAATCATGTGAATGAGCTTGGACGTGGATATGCTAAGCCCAGACAAAAGACATGTGAATAAACTTGGAAGTAGATCCTCCTCCTTGAAATGACCCCAGGCCTGGCTGATACCTTCATTGTAGTCTTGTGAGAGATCTAGAACCAGAGGCGCCTCCATTTATGATCCACAGAAACTGAGTTTGTGGACTCAAGCTGCTATGTTTTGGAAAGTTTGTTATGTAGCAAAGATAACTAACACAATCATGAATATTTTCCTAAGTATACTGTACCAATAGGGAAAGTACATTTAACATTATGTTAGAGATACCTGATGATAACTCTATCTAAAGTAGAAATCAATGTTTTAATTATTTACTGGGGCATTATAATGTAGTTACATTTTATTAGCAATAAATATATGAACCTAAAGTCACATAAGAATCAAATTCATACTTTAGTTCCTCACATAAGTTAATTACCTAAAGATATAGAGATGTGTGCAAGAATTTCTCAATGTAAAATATACAACATATAATAGTAATAGGTATTTGGGGTACTGGGAAGTTGGGTATTTTGGATCTCTTTGATTTTTTTGCAGTTAACAGAAAACTTGATTTGCCCATTAAGGAGAAACATAGGATTTTATTAGACTATTTTCAGTCACCCAAATATAAGCTGACTTACACTTAAATAGCTAACCCAATTCTAGTTCTGCTTCTGAAAAATTTATCAAAATATGATCAAAGGAGTGCAGAGGCAGTGTGAGATGGGGCCTTTCAGGCTATTTTGAATCATCTGAATCTGAAAATGAGGGCATGACACCTACAGTTTTACAATAGTTGTTCAATATCAGGAATTCAGGACAATGTTTTCTAGTGAATCAGAGAGTTAACGTTAATTTTTATATAGAAGAGATGAAAAAGCTCTAAGAAAAAAATTACAGTGTTTGGGAAAAAGCAGAAATGCAGTTCTTATAAAAAAATGGATAAGTAAACTCAGGAGCTAAAAATCTTATACAAGCTACCTTAGTACAATACAGTAAAGCTTAAGCCCCCAAGAGGGACATTGCTTAGGTGCTAGGCTATTGAGAAACTTCAAAGACAGGCATTTTAGTTATTAAAAGGTTTTTCATAGGTGAGTATAATTGTTTTCATGTGTTTGAAGTCAAAATGGTTTCAATCCCACCAGGAATTCCTAATGAATACTGCCTTTTCTGTGGAAGCTATAATTCATAATTTCCCTTTACTCTTGTTTGTTACTACAAAATACTCTGTCTCAGGGGACTTTGATTAAGATGATGAGACAAATAAAACAAACAGAGAGTCCATTAAATGTCTGCCTGAAACTAGAGCTGCACTGCTTAATCTGAAAGTCTGCTCAAAACCAATAATGAAATAATCATCCTTTTCCACAACTGATAAGAAAATGAAGGCTAGATGTAGATTTGGGGAAACTAATTTACAGTGGAATTGGGAAGAAGGAGAAGAAGAGCAACCACAGAAAATCAACTTAATAAATATCGGAGACTGCAGAGAAGTCACAAGATAAGGACAGCATATGCTCCTCCAGCTAGAAAGTGGCAATCATTTCCCTCAGAAGAGACGCTGATAAGGCCCCCTCCTCCCCAACACGCAATCATTTTGCATTTTATATTATTTGAAAGGAGCTTGATTATTTTCCTTTGAATGAAGGCAGATTGGTTCACATTTACCTGTCAACAGAATGTTCCATTCCTCTGTTTTGCCTATCTATTTAAAGGCATATGACCTGACTATAAAATTCCATATACAAACTTTCAGTTAGATGTAAATAAATAATAACGGGTGACCAGCTTGTGTTTTTCAAAGAATTTTTTTGATGTCAAATTATGCTAAAGTAAAGTCTAAGGACTGATAAATATGACTGATATTTGCAGTAATGGATGGAGGTCTTGAATATTACTTTATTCAAGGTCAGATACAATCTTTGTAAATCACATCCAGAAAGAAAAGCCACACATGAAAATGATAATTATGCTATTTTAAGCCTAGTTTAAAGGAAGAAAAACATAACATGCAATCTCTTCTGGTTTTGTAAATTTGTCTAAATGTTTAAATGTTGTTCGTGAAGAAGGTATAAAGATGAATAAGAAATGAGAGACTATCAATTGAACTAGATGGGTTGAAGTTTAATTAGTAAAGTAGGGGTCTGGGATCTAGAGCCATAGTGGGGAAGTCTCAGCATTTGTGTTGTTTTCTCCAATATCACACATGTATTGTCTATTACTGAAAGGAAATACGGAACAAGATTCTTTACTAAACATCTAGAACCTTGTGTTCTAAGAGCGGTCCTGTAACTTATAAAATTTGTATCTTTAATAAATCAGTGAGATTTTTGTTTTAGTTTCCTTAATCTACTAAGTGAAAGAGTTGAATAATATTACCAAGGATCAAGTCAACCTTATGAACCTTATGTATCATAACAATAGTATAAAATAATTTATATATGTATGTGTTGATTGATTTAGCATTTTAAAAAGAAACAACATACCATAATACTGACATGGTGATATTCAGAGTTATGGAAACCTTAGCACAAATCTGGGATAAAGAAAGGTAACTTGCTCTGATGCTCAATTTCACAATGCCATTCAAATAATTCACAAAGAATGTTTAGTTTAAAATCTGTATTTGCCAAATGAATCAGAACTTTCTGATTTCTGGAATCAGAGCTAGTATTTTGAAAGATGGGAATTGCTTTGGGTGATAGGAACTCAGTGTTTGTTATTGATAAAATATCTAGTTTGGTCTCTTGTAGGCCAATGGTTGGAGAGAGAGAGAGAGAATTTCTTTTTAATATTTATTTTTTAGTTTTCGGTGGACACAACATCTTTGTATGTGTTGCTGAGGATCGAATCTGGGCCGCACGCATTCGAGCGCACTACCGCTTGAGCCACATCCCCAGCCCAAAAAGGCACGTTTCTTGAGAATTACATAAGAACAATGCTGGTATTTATTTTAGTATTATTCTCAGTGTGCTGATATGACCCTCAACTTTTGAGATCTTGGCCTTTTTCAAATAAAATGTTTTTCTTTTGGTCCTTAATTTATCATATAACTTGCAACCCTTTATCTGAATGGAGCACTTATTGCCTTTCAAAAAGGCTATGGTATCACTGATTTTAGACAGATATTAGAAATTTTCTTTAGCCATGAGCTTTCCTTAGTTGCAAAAAAATGTGTACATAAAGATGATTTTAAAGTGTATTCATGTACGATAAACTATTTACATTGCTTAAAGGAATTGAAAGAACTAAAGGCATCAAGAAAGAGTAGAATTACCAGAGAGATGTTGTTGTAAAGAGAGATATAGATTAGTTATAGTTTCATCATGATTAATTACAAATGTCATAAATCTTGAAAAATTCAGAAATGAACAATACAACATCTCTCTCCTTATGTACCTTATAATTTAATGGAAAAGCTCATCTCTTAAAGCACCATTTTTTTTTTTTTTTTGCTAATAGTTACCTTCTTTTATAAGAACTGATTAAATATTTGCTTTAAAGTCAGACAGGTCTAGGTTTCTAATCCATAGTCTTCTTTTGACAGCTTATATTATTTTAAATAAATAATTTTTCTAAACCCTGTTTTCCTCGCTGATAACATGTATACTAAAATAGTTCTTAATTCACAGGGCTGTTATGAATATTAAGTGAAACTGTTCACATAAGACATTTGGCATAGTTTCTGACATATGTTATGTGTGTAATAAATAACTCTTATTTTTCTTTGTGTTTTTCTTACCCTGATCTTTTTGTGCCCCAACCTAAAGAAAGATAAAGCATCACCTGCAATCCAGGAATCAACTATTATGAAGGTCTTGGTACCAGCAGCTTGCTCCTTACAACCAGGTCTAAGTATTTCTTTGTTGAACATAAACAATTTCATAGGACATCAACATCAGGCAAGGCCAATTGTTGATCACATAGGATCTTGGAAAAAATAATCACTCCATAATGATGTATGAAAATAGAGAAAAAAAAAGCAGCATTGTCAAAACTGAAAAGTGACCTAACATCTCCCATTTCAGCCAATATTAGCAATTAATTGCTCTTTACTGGCAACAGTTTTAAGCCCACTGTTTTTCCTCCTAGATAAGATTACAGTCCTTAACTGTACAATCATAATACTATTTCCTGGCAGAATCTAGTTCAAGGCAAAGCCATGTTTTATACTTTTATTAAAATCACTTAACACAACTCCAGATTTGTTATTACTCTTACCACCATCTCACTGAGATCCCCACACCTCCCCATGGTGTATGTTCTCCAGTGTTGCAACTTGCAATAAACCCAACTTCAACTACTGGTGGTCCTTGGCTGGAGTGCAATGACACTCCTAGCCACATGCTGTCTATTGTCTCCGCATGTCACTATTTTTCTTTTCTGCTGAACTAGTTTTTCAGTTTACTCTGGCTTTCTCTTCCTGTCACCACCCCTTGCATATTTCAGATACTCAGTAAATGGTTTTTGAATGTGTAATTCCCCCTTTCTGCACTTTTTATCTTTCTTCTTTTCATAGCTCCAGCCTAGGGAAACTTTAGGAAAAAAAAAAAAAAACTGAGTTTACCACTCTGTCAGAGAGCAAGCAAGGAATTGATTCAATCTTTCTCATACTACAGTCTCTCAGGACCTGGATAGAGCTAAATTAAGGGGGGAAAAAATTCAACTAGGTGTTGCATAGTGGAAAAACACAGGGTGATTAGTAGGAATTTCTGACTTTGCACAAAGGAGTGAAAATGTGCAATTAGGTTTACTTATATTTTTAGTAATAAGATGTTTTATATTTTAGTCTTGTTTTCCTTTTATCTGGTTGAGATCAGTTATTATTTTAATTTCACTGAGCTCTGTGGCTTTGTGTTTCTTCACTCTTCCATAGTTTCCACTGGGAGAGTTTTAGGTTATAAATGCACACATGCAATTAACTGGGTTAAAAACATAACACCATAAAATTAAAGTAAACTTAAAAAAACAAATTTTGTTAATTCTTCTTAGTCCCCACTTAACATTTCACTGCAAATTAGCCCCCATGTGGGCAGTTTTGTAGTCCTCTGTCAAATGGGTTTAAATTATTTTTTTTTCTTTTGTTGTTCTTCTATTCCTCACTCAACATGGAAACATTTAAAATTTAAACATCTTTTAAGATAGACAAAGCTGCTTGGTGGACACATAGGATATGGAAGCACACCATGTTATTTTATTTTTTAATTATCAGACTTGAGAATTTCAGTTAATTTCTTCTCCATAGGTAGTATCAGTGATTAAATTTTGGATGTCAAAGATTTTGCATTTCAATGGGACAGAGTTCCCAAAAGACATCAGCACAAATGCAAATATATGGAGTTAGTTTTAACCTGGTTTCAAATTCTCACATGTTCTAAAATAAAAATAAACTGGACAGATACCTTAAGGTTCTGTTGAGATAAGGATGTCCACAATCAGTTTCTTATCTTACTGGAAAATATCTGAGTTTTTCCTTAGACAAAACAACTGGACATAATATAGCTTCAAATAAGTGGAGGTAAATTGATGGAACATCTCAATTGGATCTTATGTCTCCTCCATTATAGGAAGTCTGCCTTTGATTCTCCAGTCAGGCCTCTGGCTTCTAGATTTATCATAAATTTTTGTTTTATTTTTTTAAAAGAGGATTTCCCAACTGTGGAAGGAGGTATAATTTATGATTAATAATTTATGGAACACCAAAGATTTGTGGGCAATAGGTCAAGTATAATGTACAAAGCTTAGTTTGAAAGATAGTTAAGACCTGAAAGACTTCCCGGATAATGAGTGCACAGGGAGATGCAGTATTTTTCCTCTAGGTAAGAACAGAAAAAGCAGGGAATGATTGGCAGCTATACCTGGAATACTGTGCAATGTATGTAAAACTTAAGTTTTGATTTTTTTTTTTTTTAGGTAAGCTGTGTATGTATTATGCTGTGATAGAACTGGTTGTAAAAAGCATGAAAGACTTTAAAGGACATTTCTTTACTCAGGATTCTAGTATAAAGCCCTGTTATGAAAAATACCCCTTAGTTAATGTAAGTAAAATCACGAACACAATTGCCATCTTAAATACCTATGTCTCCCTACCCAGAAAATTCAAAGGCTACAAAACACAAACTTTGCTTGTGGAATTTACCTGCAGCCTTTGGCTGCTATAAAGCATTAATTAGAGGAATGAAGACAAGACCAAATCAAAATACAAATGGCCAGAATTGATGAATACTATAATGAATATCCAGGTCAATTTAAACCTAAAGAAAGTTTTAGCCACACATTACCATGTTTCTAAAAGTTAGTATAAATGGGCTAAAGAGCATTGAAAAAATTCAGAAGTATGTCAAAACCAGTCACAGAACTTTTAAAATATACAAGTCCAACTCCTTAAAGAAAGGTAAAATAAATTAAAATTTAACTTAAGTTCCCCAAAATGATTTTTTAAAAAATGAAACTAATTTAATATTAATATAACAAAGTATTAATATTTTTATCTATATATGCCATTCTGATGTAGGTCTTCTGCTTCCTAGCAAGTTTGAATCTAGTTTATGATTGAAAACTGGAAATACCTGTTTATATACACAGGTTGTTATTGGACCAGGGATGGGCATAACATTGAAATTCTCTAAGAGATATATTTTAAAATATATATTTTTGTGAAAAGAATTAACAAGGGTTCTATAAAATTTGCAATGCATTTCAAAGGAAAAAATAATATTCTATCATTAGTCAGACCAAAGAGACAGGCTCATTAGGCCATGATTAAGGGACAGTTTTGATCCCACTGTTCATGAGCAACAAAATGAGTCTTTAGTTCTTCTGGTTAGTATCTTATGACTGTGAGAAAGGGCACTTGGCCAAAAAAATACAACATGAAGAGGAGGAGGGAGGGAACGAATCATGGAAAACTTAAGTGGGAACCCTAATATCCCACACTGGAAGTCTTGCTGGCTTATGAACTTTTTGTTAACACAAGATAAAACATCTCTAATACAGTCCAATAGGAGAAGGATCCATTTTATTTGTAGTATCTCCTTACATTTCCACAGTGAATGCTTCAGGAAATTTCTTCTCCTTCTCTGAATCACAGTTTATACCTTTTGAGTACATTTACAGGCAAAATGTTGATATTTTATATATGTAATCTTATTTCACCCTGAAAACCCCTCACTTTACAGATGAGGGGCTCAAAGCACAGAGAACGAAGCAATTTGCTTAAAGTAATTCAGGATTCCAACTAGTGCTGTTTAGTGGCAGATTTCATGAATTTTTTTCATTAGGCCACTCAGTGAAGAATTGTAAAACATTATAGAAGATTCCCTGGTTGGCAGAGATGTGCTAAAAATGGATTCTTTAAAAGGTATCAAGAAATACCCTGGGTAATCACCAATGCTTTTGCAATGAATGAAATACTCGCTGGATAGTTGGGGTAACTTCTTTATCCTGCCAACCCCAAAATGCAAAAACCTTTGGAACAAAGAAATTATTAAAGCCTACACAATACCATCATTGATTACATTTCCCCATGTGGTTTTCCTCTCTATTGTAGAAATCCTTTCCTAATTCAAAAGAAGCTATTATTAAAAAGCTAATCTCTTCTCATGTGAAGAAGAGCGTATGCTGCAAATATCTCAAATTGTGTTCCAAACACGGTTTCACTGAAGGGTTAGAATAGCAGGACGATTATCGAGTCATAAGGGAAAAGAATGGACACCTCTGAATAAATATAGGGGAATTCTTACCATGAAAAGTGGCTTATTTGACTACAAACAGTGATACCTTCAGAAAAGTATTTTTCTCTTTTCTATAAGCAACATATAAAATTGCCAGAGTCTACCACACACATGTCAAGAGCAAGAAAACTACTTAACTGGAAGGAAATAGGAAGAGAGGAAATATAAACAAACTCCCGTGTTTGCATTTGAGTGGCAAGATCTTTCTTATTTTTCTTAAATTGAAGAAAACCTTGGCATGTTTGTTTAAACAACATGTATTCAGTAAAAGTGAGTGCAGCAAAGTTCTGTTGATCACAAGTTTATTTTGATCAGTCTTCTTAAGACCAATGTAAATATTAGCTAGTATGTCTTTAATAGGATAGAAAATTCAATAGGGTGAATAAATATAGAGTATAAAATTGCAGACTTTCTGATTTAAAAAAGCATTGATTTTCTACTATAGGATAATGATTGCACCCAAACATTGAACTTCTCTAAATGATATATTTTAAAATATACTTTTTTTGTGTGTAAAAAGAATTAACAAGGGTTCTATAAAATTTGCTATGCATTTCAAAGGAGAAAATAATGTTTTATCATTTATAAAACAGTAGGCAAAAGAATTCTTATTAATTCAATATAAAGACGGGTGACTAACTTTAAGGCGTAATAGTTGGTAAATCATTTTAATAATTGTAACCAAATGTTTACTCTGCATTAACTGTGAAAGCATAAAACTGGAAGTTATGGAGCATAGCAAAAAGACCATAGTGAGGTTTGATCTTTACTCTTAAGGAGTTTTTAGACTATAAAGCTAATAGACATAAAGGGAAACAAAGCATGTTGAAGTACTCTAAGAGATAAGAACACAGATTTTTTTTTTATTGATTATTTATCGCATTACATAGTTCATGATATATCATCTTTCATACATTAGACTCAAATTGTGCTTTGAACTCCCATTTTCACCCCAAATACAGACTGCAGAATCACATCTGTTACATATTCGCATTTTTACATAATGCCATATTAGTGACTGTTGTATTCTGCTACCTTTCCTATCCCCTACTATCCCCCCTCCCCTCCCCTCCCCTCCCATCTTCCCTCTCTACCTCCCCTGCTGTTGTTCAATTCTCTCCCTTTTTTTTTTTCCCTCCCCCTTGCCCCTCATAACCTCTTATAATTTTATGTATCCTTGAAGGTCTCCTACCATTTCCATATGCTTTCCCTTCTCTCTCCGTTTCTCTCCCCCCATTCGTCTTTGTTTACTGTAGTCTTTTCCTCATGCTCTTTCTTCCTGTTCTGTTCTTAGTTTTTCTCTTTATATCAAAGCAGACATTTGGCATTTGTTTTTTAGGGCTTGGCTAGCTTCGCTTAGCATAATCTGCTCTAATGCCATCCATTTCCCCGAAAATTCTATGATTTTGTCGTTTCTTAGTGCTGCATAATACTCCATTGTGTATAGATGCCACATTTTTTTTATCCATTCATCAATTGAAGGGCATCTAGGTTGGTTCCACAGTCTAGCTATTGTGAATTGTGCCGCTATAATCATTGATGCAGCCGTATCCCTATAGTGCGCTCTTTTAAGGTCCTCAGGGAATAGTCCGAGAAGTGCGATAGCTGGGTCAAATGGTGGTTCCATTCCCAGCTTTCCCAGGAATCTCCATACTGCTTTCCAAATTTCAGTGCAGGAAGAGTTATACCCATAGAGTCTCATGATCTAATTTATACATTATCATCTATCAATTCTCTCAAATTAGAAAACTTAGAATCATTTCTTCCTTTCCCTCCATCATTCATTAACTCAGTCCCCTAAGTACCATTGTCATCTCTTTCATCCCATTGCTACATTTCGGGATCTGATTGCATCTTTCCTGGGATCCTACAAAAAATTTCCTATTTTTTTTCTACTCACAAATTTTTCTCTTTTTAATCCATTCTCTCCATCTCTGACATGTGCATATTCACAACAAAGCAAAACAAAACATTGGATTACAGATCATTTTCATTTTCTTCTTTACATGTGTTTGCAGTTTCTGTTGCAGCAAGCAGATACTTTTATGGATTTAAACAAACAAACTTTAAGTGGGGATCTTTGAATATATTAAAAATTTTATGTAGAAAGATGTCTGTTTCAGAGATGGGATTTTGAAAGATTAATTTGGATGCAGAGTACAAGAAGGATTAGAAGAAGAAAATAAAGCAACAGAACCTGGCTTTTTCTGCTCTCTATACTCTTAGTTTTTGCAGTTTGGATAAAGATGGAGACGATATGTCTCTGATTTGAGGATCAGATTAAATTTGGAACACTGAGAATTTTGCCCTGAGTGATCCAGTGCGTTTCTGGGTCAACTCAGACTAATACTGGTTGCATTACCACTAAAATTAATGCTGTTCACCAGGGAACAGATGTGAGTTCATCATGTGAGTTCAAGAATAGGGACTTCTGATTTCTAATCCAGCCTGATACCCTCTTTAGCTTTGGGGAATTGAGTTGGTAAAGCTGCTTTGCTGAAATGTGGTTATTAAATATGCACAGGCCTTCTTTCATTGATTAATATGTCTGATGCCTTCAGTAACCACATTTTTCAGTGCAAAAATATCTCTTCATATACAGTTATTAAATTTTGCTCTCTTTGGAGTTTTCTTAATTATCACCAACAAAATAAAGTTCATAAATTAAATGATGATATTAATCTACTAGTAAGAAGACCAGACCAGCTAGTTCATTCATGTTTGAACAAAGCCTAGATTATAGACACTGAAAAAACATTCAGTCTTTTAGCATTACTGTGGTATCAGATTGTACAGGCAATATCCACAAGCTCCTTGCTTCCAGTTATAAAGTAGGGAAACCCTATATATTTTGGTCTTGATTTTTGTAAGATTCACAGATGAACTGTGTAGATTGCACATGTTTATGTAAGATATTTAAAACCAAATATTAAAGCAGTCAATTAGAAGCTCATTTCAAATTGATGGCCTTGTTAAATGCAATTAGAAAATCAATAAAAATTCTGCTCTGGTGTGGTTTAGTAAAAGAGAATTTTGACTTGGACTATTCAGAAATTATGTGCATTTATATGTATATATTACATGTATGTGTGTATATAGATGTATGTGTGCATATATATGCATATGTATATGATATACATATGCATATTTATGTATATATATCAAACAAAATAAACCTTTAAAAATCATCTCTAAAGGATTCAATTTATTATCATTATTGCAAACAACATAAGACCTAGGAATTTCAGAATTCCTGGGATGTCTTATTGTTTGGGGAGGAATTTGTTAAATATACATCCTAAAATATCTGTCATTTAAGAAAAGGTGAAGTGTATGGCTACTGAAGAATGCAAATTAATTCAGAGTAGCTTTGCAGATCTCTAGGGGTGGTAATTTTGTCTAATGGGAACTTAATAACTCATATTAAACACATTGCTAATCTGATGCTTTGCTTACAGTAAATTAGAACCAGTGAAATTACAAATCGCTTATTAAAGTAAAAAGAATATCTCTTGAATTAAATTTGAATCTTCTTCTAACTAAGAAACAGCAGGTAGAAAGAATCCTTGTTGTTTCCAAATGAATTCCAATCAAGTTTTGTATTCATGTTGGAACGTTAAGTAAACATGTTTAATCCAGACAACACAAACTAATATCTGTCATGTGATCACATAATTCTGTAAAAAAATACAAAATATATATTTTGCCAGTCACACTGAACTGCATTGTCCTCCATTTCATATTCTTGATGGGTGGGACCCTGATCATATGTATCTAATTCTAAATATGTGGCAATGCATTGCAAAGGATTCAAGCTCAGTTATTGCTAAATAATAATAACATTAATAATGAAACTGACCCAAAATTCAGATTCTGCAATAAAACATTGTTTCACAGAAACTGGAAAAACAGAGCACCATTAAAATGTTTTCTTTTCTTTGCATTATCCAGGTGCCATGGACTGAAGTTTTCCAAACACTAAGAATACACTATTCTATCTTTTTTGTAGTCTTTAGTTTTTATCATTACACTGGTTCACAGGTATTTCTGTCTGTAATTGCCAAGTCAATACAATATAACTATATATTCATCCATTCATTTACTCATTCAATCACTTATCCAAACTTAAGAGTACCTACTGTATACCAGGCACTGCTCTAAAAGTGCATAAAAAGCTGGGAACTAAATAAAGTCCATACTCTCATGGCCATACTCTGCTATGGGAAGCAAACTCCCAACACATTCAACAATTTCTATGTCAGTTGGTTACAAGTGCCTGGAAGGGAAGGCATGATAAAGTGAAGTGGGGAATGAAGCAGAGGAGGGTTTGTTATTTTATCTTGCACTTTCAGGGAAGGCTTAATGATGTAATCTCTCAATCTCTCTCTCTCTCTCTCTCTCTCTCTCTCTCACACACACACACACACACACACACACACACACACACACACACACACAATAAGCACAGATTAGAATAACATGAAGGGGTGAACCATGAAGACATCTAAGATGTCTTCCAAATATAGGTGTTGGCAAATTAGAAGCCTTGTAGCTAAAATAAGATGAGTTTGTTCAAAGAATAATGAGCTTACTGGTGTTGGAGCTGAGTGAGAGCAAAGGAAAGTTGAAGCTAGGGGTAGTGGGAGATGACACACAGTTTTATAGGCCATTGAAGGGTGACATATTTCATAATAGGGGAAGCATTAGAGAATTGCATGCAGAGGTCTGAGATGATCTATACTGATGGTTTTATTGTTGTTGTTGTTGTTTTTGGTACTGAGGATTGAACCCAGGGGTACTCAACCACTGAGCCACATCCCCAGCCCCTCACCTTTTTTTTTTTTTTTAAATTTAGAGACAGTGTCTTGCTTAGTTGCTGAGACTGGCTTTGAACTTGCAATCCTCCTGCCTTTGCCTCCTGAGCCACTGGGATTACAGGTATGTGCCCCAGGGCTCAGCTATCCCGTTTTATAAAGAATACAGTGGCTATTATTTGAAGGCTATAGTGGGGAATGAGTTGGGGGGGGTGAGCAAGAAAGACCAATTTAGGAGGCTAAATTAATAATCCAGGTGAGAGATGATAATGACTCATATCAGAAGTCGAATAATGGATCTGAAAAGAAGTAAAAAATTCTGGATGTATTTTGAAAGTAAAACCAATAGGAGTTGCTGATGGAGTCAAGGGGATCTCTGAAAAAAAGAAGAGCCAAGAATAATTCTTAAGCTTTTTTTGTCTGAAAAGCCTGGAGTAATGGGGGCAGGGAGGGCTGTTAGTGAGTTGGGAAAAGAAGGGGAAGAGTAGTGTGTGGTGAAAAATCAGTAGCTCCTCTCTGAAGTTGTTCAGTCCTAGATACCTGATGGACACCCACCTGGACTTGTGAAGTAGAGAGCTGCAAGTATTTTTGAGTTACACATAGAAGTCAGGCTTAAGGGTATTAATCTGAGAGATTCCAGTATATAGATTGCATTTTCTTAAAATATAAAAAAACTTCTTAGTTTAGGGGAGAAATCAACCTTCTTATGGAATAAAATGGATTAGAATAATGAACAATTCACAGACAAAAGAAATGCAAAGGCTCTTTACCATATACAAAGATGTTCAACATGGTAAGGAAAAATGCAAACTGAAGCTGTTAGATGGACAATTATTTTGGTGGAGTTTTGCGAAGACCAACTCTGAAGAAATGTGCTGTATTGTTGGTAGTTATGCAAAATGGCACAACTACTACAGAGGACAATTTGCAACTATGTATGCAACTTGCAACTTGACTAAAAAATACCAATTCCAGAAATCAGTCTAAAAATATACTGATAAAATATATCCCTAGTAATACATGCAAAAATCTGTTCAATGTAAGAATATTTGTAAGAGCTAACAATTTGAAGCAACTGAAATGTCCATCAATAGAAAATTGGTTCAATAAATTATGGTGCATCCATCCAATAGAGAACCATGTAACTGTGATAAGTGATGAGGACTATCTCTAAAGACTTTTATGGAGCAATATTTATGATACATTTTTTAGTAAAAAGGGCAAAGAGGAGACAAGTACATAGTATGCCATTATTCATGAAGAAAGAGTTTTGTTTGATTATATGTATTTTCTTATATTAAAAAATCAGAGTCCCAACAATAATTCAAATTTTAAAAAGTATTTATAGAGGAAAATAGGGTATGGTGTAGAAAAGTAGAAGATCAGATTTTGTTTTTTTACACTTGAATACCTGTAGATCAGATAGGATAAATATTTGATCTGCACTTTATTTGGTGGCTTATAGGTTTTACGTGGGAATTATGTAAATATTTCACACAATTATGAAAGTAAATTAAATCTAATGATCCCTGAAATTATTCTGGATACTGGAGAATATAGGGAACATATTATCATTTATCCCATCTTTCTTATATGAACCAATTACCATTGAGAAAAAGTTTCTGTACACAGAACTATTACAAGAATTAATTGAAGAAGAAATGGTAATATTGAAATACTATTACTTTATACATCTTGATGAAATAATAGATCTAGAAATTATGCATTAATGGCCCCAAACCACAGGAGCTAGAGATGTAGCTCAGTGGTAGAGCATTTGCCTACCTGGGCTCAATCCCCAACCTTGCAAAGAAAAAAATAAAAGGTCCCAAATTACAAAAAGGAGAGAAAACCATTGGCAATATAATTCTTGATGAAAGAATATCTGTATCTATGATGTAGTTTGAAGAGAAAGAAAATAATTTAAATCTGGTTAAGTCTGTATTTGAAATTAGCAATTTACGAAAAACAGGGAGGATTAAAATACACCTCAAAGGACTCAATTAGAAAGCAACTGGCAAAATCCAGACTGTAGGCAAGCAACTGTGTTTCTTCAAAAAATAAAAAATTGCAAAGGATATATAAAAAAAGAAAAATTATAGGCAGATCATAAAGATGAGAAAAGGGACACATCAATAAATCTCAGTCTGGACTTCATCCGAATTCAGAAACAATTTTTTTTATAGGACTGGTTATTTGGTTTTATGAAAGAATAATTGTTATTTAATTTTAGGTATGTTAATAGTATTGTGATAGATTTTTAAATTTTAGAATTATCCACTAAAATATTTGTGTATCAAATGAAATGTTTGGAATTTGCTTAAAAATAATAGGGGATAGATGAGAATGAGACAGGGCTATAAATAAAACAAGACTGTTCATGTGGTGATTATTGTTGAAGTGGGTGATGCCATCAGAGGGGATTTATTGCAGTATTCTGTTGACTTTTACAGAGGTTTAAATTTTTCAATAGCAAAAAGTGAAAAGTATACCATGTTTGAAATTTTACCCTGTTACAACTAATAAGTTAGCCTACCATGGATACAGAAAGGAGACAGAAGATTCCTGAATCAGATACAAAGACTATGTTACTCCCAGCACAGCAGGCAGCATAGACTTTAGAATATATGCATTGGTTTATTTTGACCATCAGATTCCATGGGTAATGCAAAATGGCTCAGGTAATGACTTGTCTTCTAAGGTTAGGGAACACAATTTTTTTTATAAGTAGCCTATCTAACCTTTTCCTCAGGGGAAGATATTTTTATTATTATACTAGAGAATGAACAAACTTGCCTTTTGTTCCAGAGGGACAAATGATTTCTATCTTCTAAGGTTGCCTACAGCCTTAAAAAAGATAGTATAGAAAAGAGAGCCAGTTCCCCTGCTCAAAAGACATGCAGAAATATAAGATACACATGAAGAATTGTCTCCTGGTAATATATGAAAAATCCCAACAAAACAAATCTGCTTTTCAGGAATTGGGTGTTTAAAAAATATCCCAGGTGAATCTGATTCATATATAGAATTGAGAACCAATGTATTTTCTTTATTTTTTAAAAAAAAATTTTAAGTTGCAGATGGACACAATACCTTTATTTTATTTATTCATTTTTTATGTGGTGCTGAGAACAGAAGCCAGTGCCTCACACGTATAAGGCAAGTGCTCTACCACTGAACCACAACCCCAGCCTGAGAACCAATGTGTTTTCTACATTTTATTTTGTAATTGATTCATCCATTTCAAATATTTTGGAGTTGATAATTTCTTAATGTACCTTGACATATTTATATAACTAATTCATTTCAATGCTCACTCTTATTTTCTTGAGAGGTATAACTTTTGAGCTTTATAATACAGTAGTCCCACTTTTGCTCTTGCTGCCTCCTTCTGGAATAGTGTTTAAAACATCTCTTACTTATTATTATTATTATTATTATTATTATTATTATTATTTTTGCTTGAGAATTTCTGCCAAATGTTTCTAGAATTTATTAGTATGAACTTGGATTATTTTTTGGTACAAACGATTTGCTACATATTAGAGGAGTGATTGTTCCTTTTCTTGGGAAGTATTTTCAGCTTTGGGGGTATTTGCTGTACCCACTCTTTCTTTCTTTGGAAAATAGAATAGCTATTTTTTTTTCTAACCCTACTATTTTTGTTCTCTGCACAAATCTTTGGTTTTAATGTGCACAGGTGGGTAATTTTGTTTCTTTTTCTTTTCTGTTCAGTAGAATCAGACTTTTATTGCTTCTTATATGATCTATTTTCCTACTAATTATTATTTTCTCGAGTTTCTTATTTTTTCTTATTTTGAACTGGAGAAAAAACATAAACATAATTCCATGTTAATAGTCGTTTAAAGCATACTATTTTTTTTAATTCTTAGAGATACCATGCAAGACTTATGTGTGAATGTGGATGTGTGTTTGTGTTTGAGTAAATTCTAGTGCTTTCTGTATCACTCATAAGTAATCCATAGACATACCCACCTTTGTCTCCATTTATTTATAAATGGCTGCACTGCCCATTATTTACTCACATAAACTCTAAAGCCCATCTCAGTTCAACCTGGCTATGTTATTTATTAGCTCTAAGACTTTAGCTCTATTACCTGGCCTTTTTAAAACCTAGATTTTCTTATCTTTAAAGAGGATAACAATACTTCTGTCCTGTGTATCTCATTGGAATGTAGGGGTTAATACAAGCAAACCACTTAGAAGAGTATTTGGCATATTTTGAACACAATGTAAATATTAGCATTTGTGGTTGTTTTCCTTCCTTCTTTCTTTTATTCCCTTCTCTCTTCTCCCCTCCCATCCTCCCTCTCCTCCTCATACACATATGCAGACACATGCTAACAAATCATTTACACTCTTGACTCCTAAATCTCCTCATCAGTGATATCAAGCAGTTGAATTATATGTCCTTTAAGGTACAAAATATTTAGTAGGTACCAAAGAGCCTTAAGACTTAACATTCTTTTTCTATATTTTGGTACTAATATTTGAATCAGGGATGTTTTACCACTGGGCCACATTCCAAATCGCCTCCCCTTTAATTTTTTTTTAAGAGAGAGTGAGAGAGATAGAGTGATAGAGAGAGAGAGAGAATTTTTAATATTTATTTAGTTTTTTTTTTTTTTGGTGGACACAACATCTTTATTTGTATGTGGTGCTGAGGATCGAACCCGGGCCGCATGCATGGCACGTGAGCGCGCTACCGCTAGAGCCACATCCCCAGCCCCTCCCCTTTAATTGTTTTTTTTTTTAAATTTTGACATTGCCTAGGTTAGCCCTGAACTTGTAATATTTCTGCTTCAGCTACCTGATTTCCTAGGATTAGAGGTATGCTTTGTACACAAAGCATGCTTTGCGTATGTTTTTTTACACTCTTAATGAACAATTGCTAGTAAGACCTTTTATACAAGAATAACCAAAAACTATGTGGTAGTTACTTTGTCAAAGTAACTGCTTCTTTGCATATATTATCTCATTTAATCCCCATGATTATCCTAAGAAGCAGGTATTAATTTTTGCATTTTGAAATTAAAGAATCTTACTCTGAGAGAGGTTAAATAAACTTACCCTGGGGCCTGTAGCTATTTCAGTATTGCCACCAGCCAGGATTTGAAGCCAGCTCTATAAAGCTTCAATACCTGAACTCTTTTTAGTGTCCTATATTACCTCCCAAGGTTAATGATTCATAAACTTTAAAAAGTAAACATTTATATTTCTTGAATATACTAGCCAATTCTGATTCTTTATAAAAATAACATCACTAAAGTTGGATTCAATCTGGAAAATAAATATTCTGCTGATTTTAACTTATAAGGACAATAACCACCATTAAGAGTGACGAAGATGTTTGCACTTAGGTGATACCTATCAAGTCTTTGGTGAATTCCATGTTCTTAGCAGTGTTCTTATTGTTTAAAAAATCCTATGAGACCATGTGTAGAAGGAAAACATGTAAAGTTAAAGACTCATAAAATCATTGCCATAAGACTAAGGAAAATAATAGCAGCATCACTAATACAAATCAAATGTCCTCTGGCACCCCAGGTCTCTTTGTGACTCCCTCTAGCCTGGAACAGCTATTTTATGTAAGTTTATCGTTCCTTCCAGCCACTTTCTATACATTCCTATTGTTGCCTCATGGTTTAGTCTGTCTGTTTACAATTTGTGATTTTTAATGTTATTGATGGTATTTTCCTGAAAAAGTACTTGGGCCAAATCAATTGAACAGCAAAGCAAATTAACTTGTTTAAATGCTCACTTATTCCATTTTTAAAATACCCTACATATCCAATCAATAGCAAGTTGGGAGAAAAATATAAGAAGAAGCAAGAAATTCGGCATGTTGAGATAGAAGTGTTTTGCATATACGGCCAAGGGCTGTAACAGATTTCATGAGCACAATTTGACTATCACTTAAGGAACTGATACAGGTATGAGAGTCATTGGACTCCACATCAATCCTACTGAGAAAACAGTTGGGGTGTCAACTCCTCTGTGACACATTTCAACCATTACCTTCTGACATACTTTCTGCTTCAGAGTGTGTAGTGAAAAGAATGCTGGAGTTAGGGTTAGATCTGACCTTTCTCCATCATGTGACTTACGTCACCTCACCTTGTTTGAATTTGGTTAGTCACCTGTCAAATCTGGGCAGAACTAGACGTCTGTAAGTTTCCATAGCCCCAAATTCTGTGACTGCAAACCATCATTTTAGGTCAGGTTGAGGGTATAAAGCTGATTAAAATTCTAAAACTATTATAAGAATATTACTTATTCGATGAAGATGAAATAATGCACATAAAGTCATAAAGTAGCCTGTTGAAGTTCTAAAATGCACTTTCACAGGAGGTTTAACAAAACTACTGTACTTAGTGGTTTCTTTAGAGATCTTATTACAGAGGATTAGCTCCACATCTCTGTAGCTGAACTCATTAGCTGAGAGGGGTAAATACTTTAAAATGTGATTAACTAAGAAACGTTTTGGGAGGACTTTGAGAAGCCTAGTGGTTTTAAAGCAACAGGAAAAATTCCTCCATTTTGATGCACAGATGTGGACAAAAGTTAACACAAAACAGGGTTTCCCTGTTATTGTGCATAGTTTTGGTTATGTGGAAGTTCTGTGCTAAATCAAATGCATTACATACTAATTATACATAAAATTATTTAAAATCACACTTGAAAAACCAAATGCCCCTGTTTTCCTTTCTTTTGTATAAGAGAACATTGTTGGTCAAGTTCACATGATTCGGGAATTCAGTGCATTTATTACAAACAATGTCCTAAAGGTATATATTTTAGTACCTTCACATTCAAATACACTGAAACATCATGCTAAAAAGGCACATTTAACTTCAGATGGAGTGTCCCTGGTGTTCCTGAATCATAAGGCCACAGTCAAGCCAAACAAGAGATGAAAGTGAAGAGCAAGGCCAGAAGACAATAAAGGAGAGCTGATGGTTCTTCCCTCCACAGCATACCTCTAGAATAAAATGTACATAAGACAAACCATCAGGAAAAACTCAACAGATTCTTTTTCCTTTTCTAAAGCAGAGCTCATCCTTTATTTGGCTTTGATTTTTTTTTGAACAGGTGTCGTTTTGTTGGCACTTTGTTTGGTAAAGGGCTGGTACTTTCCTGGATGGTCTTCATCTTCCTTTATTTCTCACCTCATATTATCTTAAGGTTGGTGGCAAATGTCTGGCAGAACAAGAGATCAACAAGAACATACTCCAGGGTGTAACACCTCCTCTCTTACACCCAAAGAAAATGGTAACCACAAAACACGTCTCATTTCCAAACCACCAGAGCATTGCCTGCCCCCCTGCTAACTAAGAAGAAGAGCAAGGTATCTAGAATATTTGTTGATGGACATCAGCCCTGCTCCAGCTGTCAAAAACACAGCTGTTGGGTTTCCTTCTGAGTGATCAGTGCCACAGATGCCCTCCAGCTCGTGTGTTCCCTGATAAGGTCCAGTGGAGAGCTGCAAAAGAGCTGAACACTTGGCTTCTAATAGCAAATGCAAAAACAAATTTCACAACAAATTGCATTTTCAGCGCTGCCTGATGCCATACGATTAAACGGGCTGAATTTGTTCTAGTCCACTAACTCGGAAGACATCACGATGAAACAGTTTCTCTCGGTGACTGTTAAATGTTAAAGCAGTTAAGGGAAAAGGATTTTTTTTAACTTTTCAACTTTTACTACAAAGCAGGAGTGGGGGTGGGTAGGGAAAGCTGACCAAGCTTATTAGAGTTACCCAATTAGGAGAAAGCAAATAAGACCATTTAGCCTCTTCATCAGGATAAAAACTGTCAATGAGACCTCTCCATAACTTCTTTGTACAAATTTTTAAAAAACTTTAAACCTGGAAAGCAGGACATGAAAAAGACAATATTTTTTCTATCACTTTTCATGTTTTCAGAGATATACTATAAACTAAATATATATATTTAATCTTATTTCTTCTAGTGCCTACTGTGTGGCTGGCACTATATATGTTTGTTAACTTACTTAATCCTCTAATTATGCTTTTGTGATATGTCCTATTTTTTATTTTCTATTTTTATTTTTAACAGATGAAGGAACTAAGGCCCAGAGAGGTTAAGTAACTTATTCAGAAACAGAGAGGCAGGAAATGGTAGGAACAAAACTGTATGAGCCCAATAGGTTCAGACTCTGTGCTGTTAATCATGATATTCTGCTACCTCTTGAACACACACTACTTTGATATTTGTTCACATGCAGTGCTACTATTTGGCTTGCTTCCTTGAGAACAATAATTTCATTGCAGAATCTAATCAATGACGCATTTGTGTATTAACAAGTGCAAACTACAATCTAGTAAATTGGTCCATTTATACTCATGGAGGGAGTTGTCCCTCTTGCAGAAAGTGTTCAATTCCTGCTTTCCTCTGTTTTATCATTGACTTGCTAGTTGTGGAAGTCATGCTTCATGATGCTCAATCTAGGATATTCACTGGAGTAGCCCTACATTTATAATTACTCAGTAGGAAAGTTATGGAGCTTTAAGGGAACTAGAGTTACCATACTGTCACTTACTAAAAATCTTTTAACCGAGTTCTTTAGAGAAAACCAAAATACCCTGTCAACAACACAGAGTTGATAGGATCAAATATGACAGCATGCAGAAATACATTACAAAATACAAGGCATCCCTGTGGGTGGGAAATCTAATGGCTTGCTGGACTAGGCAGGTGAGGCGATGTGGGAGGTGCTGGGGCCTCATCTTTGGTGGAAACTTCCTCACTATTGCAGGAACTGGGCACCAGAGTGTGGAGCAGAGACACAGTGAGGCACAGTAGGACGAAATGAGTCGCTCCTCTGGAGCTTGCAAAACTCAGGGGATGAGTTTAATACAAAAATATTAAACCTTTCTTTACAACCAATACATGTAGCTGCTCATGACTTCACTCACAAAAATCATTCAAGAACCATTGATGAAATCCTCTGTATATCCAGAAATTTGTAAGGTAGTCAGAACATCACAACAGGAAGACTACACACTGTCTGCTCTGAAGGAGCCAACAGCCTGGTGGAGGAGACAAAGTATTAAGTGGACAAAGACTGTGCACACTGCCTGGTTCCGGGCAAGCACCTTCACAGTGGGTTTTAGAATTGACCTGGTAATACTCAAATTCGTTAGAGCCTCCATCAGGCCTTTTCTTGGCTCAGCCACCATCCTTCCATCTTGGAATATGTTGACTACTTCTTATTTTCTTTTATCCATTCAGGGTTCCATCTACATATTTATCTTTCTAAAATGATGACTTTAATGCATTATTCCCTTTCCTAAAAAAGTTTCTGTGGTTTCTATTCCTAATAGAATAAAGCCCAAGCTTCCTATTTTATATTCAAAGATCTACACCTTCCAGCCCCTGCCAATCTTGGCATAGCCTTCCCTGGAGCCATTCCTACTTCTCCATGAAACCTGCTCCCTGCAAGAACTGCTCACCAGCATTCCAGCCTAACTCCTCTTTGCCTCTGTCTTCTCTTGTGTTTCCAGATGAAACATTTCAGAAATGAATTCCATTCTGAAGCCTTCGCTGGTTTCTTCTTCTCTTACAAAATTACTACATAAATGTATGTTCATCTCTTGAGTGCAAAACTCTTTCTCCGCATTTCTAACAAAGCATGAATTCCATCATATGACAGTTTCTCTGTGTGTGTCTGCTGGGTCTGTAGCTGAAAGCCCTCTGGGGTCATGGAAGGAAACACACGGGGACTGTGTGTGTTATGGAACATCTGACTTCAGGCCTGGAACACAGAGTTTGATAAATATTGCATTATATTAAACAAAGAAAATCAGCATCTTTGGGAAACTGCTTGTTTCATTTTCAAGCTCAACTGACTAGCCTCAATATTCTTCTCACAATGTCAAATTTGTGTTGCATTTGGCTCTAATTTTTCTACTTATTTTTTCAGATCACATTGATGTGACTCATAGATCCAGGTGTAGATAGGCCTTGAATGTTGCTTGATGCTCATTTCTTTCTCCCTGTCATACTTCATTTTGGAAGATATTTCAATGCTAAGACAAGAGTAGCGGCCATCAGTTTAAAATCTCATCATGGCATTTAATCGTGCACCTCTCTCCCTCAGTAATGAAATAGATTTCTGTCTCATTCTGACAAGAAATATCAGATGAAGTGCCTTTCCATATGAACAGGTCTGATAATCTTAAGTAGAAAAATGACTTTGGTGTCTTTTCTTTCTCTATGGCATGCTGTTAGACAAACTAAAGCCACATCCTCTGGTACAGGCAAGATTGGCTAGCCTGGTGAATAAATAGGACTTCTGTCTGCATTGGCGTTATCAGCATTGCTCTTCTGGTCTGGGAATACAAGCAAAGAGCAGCTTTCTCCACTATCGTGAAAGCCAGCTGATCACAGCTGAGGTGGTAAGAAACACCACCAGACTATCACACCCCACACTCTCCGGAGGCAATAGTGCAGCCTCCCAGGGGCATCTTCTTGGCATACCCTGAATACCAGGAGCCAAATAGGCCTTTTAGCTATGTTTCATTTGTGTAGCCCTGTTGTTAAGCAGCAAAAGGAAAAAAAAAAAAAAACCATAAACGTCAAATAAAAATACTATGAAGAAAGGAAGAGGTATTTTGGTACACAGATTTTCCACCTAACAGAATTTCCCTTTTCCTATCTTGTGTTCCCATTAAAATATATTACATTATTTCATATGCATACACTTGTGTGAATATCCTCTTAGATTTCAATGCACAGATATTTAAATATGGGAAAACAGAATGGATAAAACTTCCTGAGCTGATATAAGGCATTTACAAACATCTACAGATTTTAAAGCACAGTCAGAAAAGATTTTTAGAAAAAAAATGACTTTATATATACAGCTTGATATAGTACAGCTGATTATGTTTTCAGAGATTATTCTGGCTTAAAAAGAAATAGAAATGATTACATTTCAGGAATGTCTTGTTCAATATATCAAGTTTCACAAGTGATTCATTCCATAAAGACAATGCATACTTTATTATGTAATGATAATGCATCTTCTGATGTGTATTAAACCAAAAAATCTGATAAGCAGGAAACTAATACCAAAAACATGTCCTGAAACATTTGGCCAAAAGCCAAATTCCTTACAATTGAAAGCAGTCATGAAGTTTTAATTCAAAGATATCATAGAGAGGATTCTAAAAATCCTTCCTAATGATTTTTTTCCACTGTAGGACAAGCTGCTTTACATTAAATAAGGCAAAATACATGAACTACCAAGCCATGGACATCCCTTTGAATATATCAATGACAAAACCTATATCTATATAGAATTTAATTCTGTAATGGGAATATTGGGCACTGAGCACAAGTCAACCTTTGGGGATGTTTTCCTTGAGTGAAGGTAAGTGAAAAGTGGACTAGAATTCTAACCTCCACTCTAAGGGATGTAACAGTTCTGCACATGGCAGAGAGTCAAAACTGGCAGCTGTGTGTTCCAGTTCTGCAGTTCTCTGCAGGAAATGGGCATCTGCCCTAATTTCAGCAAAAGATTGGGACTGTGGTAAAAGGAAACTTGTTTTTAACTCAATAAAATATGCATTCTTTAATTTTTTTTCACTCATTTGGTTTGGATTTTCCAACGTGATATACAAATATAGTAAAATAAAAGGAATCACTGTTGACATGCTCTTGAAAAGCTTAGAATTTGAAGCTTTGTACCTTTTCCTTTAGGTAACTCAAATTTCATATTTAGGAAAAGAAAAATCAGTGGAAAGTCATATACACTCATGCTTATTTTTTAAAAAAAAGTATTCCAAGAAATGTTCATACACAATTAATTCCTGTATTTGTTGTTGAGAACACTATTCAAAGGCTACATATTCCAGCATGACAAATTCTTTTGTTTAGAGCTAGGAAATGCTATTGGTAAATCTTGCCAAGTGGGGGCTAATATAGCAACTCAACTAGCCCTTGTGGTTAGCATATTTGGTCTCAATAGCCCTGTTTTAATTTGCCTGCTTTGTGCATTGTGCATATGTTCCTTATAAAGCTGTTTCTGGAACTTTCTGAAAATAGATTTTTTTTTTTTTTGGAAAAAAAAGAGTGAAATACTCCATGATCAAACATAACAGCAAATCTTTCCACAATGTAAAAGAAGTGTTTTGAATTAGGCATTGGTATCCATTCATTTACATGTTTGGTAATCCTCAAATATTGATGTATTTAATATTCCTTGAGCAGAGTTAACTACATTTGACATACACTGCAAAATAGTCTAACTGTATTAACAACATGGGTAACTTAAGGAAATGTCTATTTCATAAAATAAGCTTGTTCCCATGACCATTTTTTGTACCTTTATAATTCATAAGATATTCTTCATAGTCATATTATTTAATAGATCTCTCCAACTTGCTTTAAGGCACTGCTACAATATATTTCCCTGACACTTGCAGATTCATGACCTGATCTATGAGAAGAGAAGCAGGTGAAGGCTAACTGATTGGCAGCAGCTAGGGTGGCTACCTCCATATTTCAAGAGGTGAGAAAGCCAGTACTATTGCCTCTAATTATATCCCCCTCCCTGGTCAAAATATGTGAGGACATAGCTGTTGCCCTGAAATCAATCAGTTGGAACTTTTCAATGAATCTGCCTGGAATCCCTTCTCTAGAGCTTTAAGAAGCTATCTCAGCTATTTGTTAACAGGAATAAAGTAGTAACTAAAGAAAATTAAATGCCTTTTTGGCAAGATTTTAAAAAAGTGTCATGCTTCTTTGTACAATCAATGTTGATACATGATATAGTCAAGTTAGGATTTAAAGAAACATTTGAAAACTTGCTTTTGATTATTCCTAATGTGGTTAACTGTACTTACTCAAGTATCATGTAGAATGGAGAAAACAAAATAGGGCAAAACTAAGCAGCAACAACTGTATTGCTTGGCCTGCCACAACGAAATATATAATGAGTGATTTAAACAACAGAAATTAATATTTTTATATACCTGTCATCTATGGAGCCCAAGATCAAGGTGTTGGCTACTAGTTTTCTGGTGAGGGCTCTCATCCTGACCTGTAAACAATGTCTTCTCATGTGTCTTCAGTGTTGGAGACAAAGAATGAACACTCTGGTGCCTCTCCTTATAAGGACCCTAACCTTGAAAGGAACTTTTTGACCTCATCTTACTGTAATTATCTAGATGAAGGTCATATGTAGGCTTCAACATATGAATTTTGGAGAAACATAATTCAGTCCCTAGTCACAACCAAAACCTATAACCAATCTGTCTGTGTAACAGTAAAAGGTGAATCAAAGGAATGATGTGAGTCCTGCATAATGCTGCACAAAGGCGTTCCTTGAACCAGATATATTGTTATCACTTGGGAATTTGTTAGAAATCCAGACTCTTAAGCTCCACCCTAGACCTATTGAATCAAAATTTGCATTTAAAAAGATCCCTAAATAATTTGTATTAACATTAAAGTTTGAAAAATACTGTTGTACAATTTATAATATACAAGGGTGAATTCTGATCATGGTGTTGAAACAATCTTCTCTTATAATTAGAGTTGCCAACATTGTTCCTTGTAACAATATTAACATTCTTAGTAAAAAGTAGGTTAGAAAATTCATTAATATTATTTTTGCCATTGTAGGCAAAAGTAATCTATTGATTGAATTTCTTACCTTGACACTTTGTTAATGTATTCTATGCTAGACCATTAGATTCCCTGCCCAGAAAGTTTAAGGAAAAAAAATCTAACACTGGACATAAAATAAAACTTTGGTTAATTATACCATTAGCTTAAAACATGCTATTTATCTTTTATAAGTGTTCTGTGGTTAAAAATGGCATTATTTTTGAAATAAATAACACTTTAAAGTAGGCATATATTTTCCACAACACAGGGAGTACAATTACTTATAATGAAATTTTCAATTATGTAGCATTTCAAAGCAAGTTTAAAAAATTTATTCCATAATGTCAAAAACTTAGAATTATGCCCACAAAGCTTAATATTTTGGCACAGTCCTAGAAAAGTGTTTAATAAATCAAAAACCCTTCTTATAACTGACATTTATAGGTCCCTACCATATATTTCCTTAATATTCTGTCAAAACACTAAAACAGATGAAATATACAAGAGAATATAATTTTCTTTGCCAATGAGAAACAAAAGATACACCCTACTATCAGCCTTCAAAATATTAGCTTTAGGAGGTCCCTAAAAATATCGGCAAATGTTTTTTCAGATTATAGTTTGAGATGAACTGCAAATAAAAGTGACATAGTCTCCACATTATAATATGTGAGAATTTGAAGGAATACAATTTGATGTAAGCATATATTCTGGTTGGCTTTATAGTACAATATTCAAATTTATGTTTGAGCTCTTAATGAATGCTTCATTAAAAAAGGCATATAGATTAATAATGGCATGACTTAAGTATTAGCTAAATAGCCACAACTATATTGTCCATGTTGCTAAATTATGAGGTTTTCTTAGTCTAACTACATTTTTGGCTTGTGTTTTCAATCTGAGATAGAGTGAAACACTATAATAATTTCTATTTATAAGAAACAGAGAATACTGTGATGTGATAAAGCATTAGCAATGGATTATAGGCTCTGAGCTTATTTGTAATGCAGATCTAAGTAGGCAGATATTTTTGGAAGGGCCCATTGAGTAACTGAGGAATAGAGCTGTGTGGAGAGGTGGCACCAACATGTCATCCCATATTTGAGGAGATTGCAAGCACAAGGCATAATGTCTAATCCCTCCAAAGTGTGGTTATTTCATGAAAACCACACCCCACTGAGCTGCCTTATTGCCATTATAAAAAATCTTTATTATAGGAAGCTCTTTTGTGTTGTAAGAAGATGAATTCCACACTTTAGAATGTTAAACAGCAGTTTCAGCAGAGTTCTGTAGTTCACACAGATTAATCTACCCCTTTGGAATATTCATGATTCAATCAGAATGCTCTCTAAGTCTCAGCAATTTTACCATTGTAAAATAAACTAGGTACATTCTGAAGAAACAGCCTGTGCCTCTCAAATGCCTTCATTAATTTTTTTAAAGTATTTTATGGATTCTGTTACCATCAAAGAACTTCTCTCTGTGAAAGAGGGCACCATCCCACTAAAGCAAAATTGGTATTATTGAAAAACTTGGTACGTGAGAAAAACAGGAGAAAGCCAAAACATTATCAGGCAAAGTGCATCGACAATGCAAATCAAATGCACATGGCTTAATTATAATTGTGTATTAACTGAATAACTGGGGATTATAAATGATGTGTCTCTGGTGAAGAGTTCAGTTGAGTACATTACATATTCATTAACTCTCCATTTTTATTCACCAAATGTCCAGTTCTCTCTCCTGCACACCAGGCACTACGCCTCCATGACAGGAATATTTTAAATTCAGAAGACCATGTTCATATATAAAAAGTCAAAAACCATACTCAAAAACTCAAGGGTTGGATTTTTTTTTCTCATATGTGGAAGCTAGAGAAAATAAAGGGGAAAAAATGGGAGGATAAATCCCATGAAAATAAAAAGAGATCAGTAGAGTCGAAGGGGATTTAGGGAAGGGAGGAGGAAGGGAAAAAGGAAGGACATTGACCAAATTATGCTAAGTACATATATAAATATATCACAATCATTTCTACCTTTATGTGTATCTATAAATCACCAATTAAAAAATAAATAAATGGAAAGATACCAGTACAATAGAGGAAGAGGATTGGGGAGAGGGGAACAGGAAGTACTGGGGACTGAAAGGGAGCAAATTTTATTTTATGCATGTATAATTATGTCAAAATGAACCCCACTATTATGTAAAACAAGAATGTATGAACAGAAACATTTTTAAAAGGCAACAAAATTAACTATTAAATATAACAAATGTTTTTCCACTAAGCTGCATACTTTCATCTGTTCAGCAGATTGTGTTGGTTTTGTATAAGGCCAGACATTCTATAAAGACTGTTCAGAGGCCAGATTTAGAGACAGTATACAAGAGTTCCTGAAGATGCTCATTTTTACTGATAACAAAGTGAGGAAGGGGGTTGGATAGCTGACAGTGACTTCCCCAGATTATACACTTAAACTGACTTACCTGTGTTATTATATTTGCCAATGACTATTTTAACAGATATTATACTTAACATTTTCAAAGTATGTATTAACTAATTTTTCTTTTTTTTCTGAAGAAAGCTCATAATTTTTATAGTGTAATAGTTTTCTGGCTTGCACAAGATGTTATTAACCTAAGAGGCAATCATCCTACATAAATTCACAGGAGAGTCAACATTTGCTAATTGTTGATGCCTATGCATTGGCTATGAACTGAGGTTCCACAAAGACAGTTCTTCCTAAAAATATCACTTTGATAATCTGACTGCCTGTTAATCTGTTTAATATTGATGTGATCTAGTGAGTCAGTTAAATCCATTTTTATAAGTATATTGACCTCCATGGTAACACAAGTCCACAGGGAATAATTGTTCGTGCTTCACCTTTTTTCTAGGAATGGTCATGATTAATATAATAAAACTTTTTGATGTGAAACAGATAGTTTTACTAAGTTATTATTAGACAGAAAAATAAAGGAAAAAGTGGAGTGATGGAATTTTCCAGAATCCTTGCAAATACTTTCTAGGGAACCATTTTTAAATTATGTCTATGATTAGCTGGCTTGCCTGATTAATTTACACACCAACTTTAAATAATGGTAAGTATATCAAGGACAATCAGAGAAAAATCACCTGAACATATTTAATAAAATACACCCTAGACCTTATCACAAGAAGCACTTTAAAAAACAGAGTGCTTCTTACAAGGGACTCTTTGGAAGAGGACGAATATGATGAGTGGAAAATCCTGATACTTAGGAGAACAAAAACAACTCATGCTGTTTGCTTTATGGCAGGTACACCCATGCAAATGCTGTGACCTAACCACAGAGACCCCTTTCCACACATCATGCAATGCTGTCAGTATCCTGAATGTGGTGCTTTCTACAAACTAAAATCTCTATTCAGGTATCATTAGTTCAGAAATTTACACTGGGAAATAGTCTTCTTATTTGGACATTGGAGCTTATTTAAGAATTCTAGATTCTGGGCTTCAAATAATTTTTGCAAAAGGAAAACAGAGAAAAGAAGAGCCTGAAGAAAAGGCAACAAATTTTGCTCTACATACCAGTTAATGCAGATCACAAAAGGAGGAAAGAACTAGTCTTACTAGTGGGTGACCAGGGAGGTCACGATATAGCAACATAATGGAGTGTCTCACTCAGGTTTGCCCTGTTAAGATGGGTTGTTAGTCCTGTCTTTCAAAGGCCCAGGCAGCAGCAAGTATGCCTGACATTTCCTTCTACCTCTGTGGCTTATTACTGAGAGCAACGTATGGTCCTCTCTTCTGGAATTCTAGGATATTATCCTACATAAGAATGATAAATCCTTTGGGTCAAATTTATCTATATCCAAAATAAATGACACTACTTCCCCCAGATATTATTTGCATTTCATTGAAAGCTTAATATGAGATAATTCTAGTACAGGAAGAATGCTAGACATGTTAGGTGTGTAGTCAGTTCCAGTTTGAGATTATAGTCTTTAGAGAAATCTAGGAGGTAACAGTGTGTCTTTCCGTGCAAAGTACAAGTCTGGTGGTGAGTACTTTTGGCCTCAGATAAAAGTTGTGATTTGGATAAAAATCTAGCATCAGGGCATTAAGGCACATTTTACTTTTACTTAAGCTAAGAGCTAATCGTTCCACATAATAAAAGACACATGGGACTCACCATTTTCTAATCATAGATGACTGTGCAAATTAGTTATGAACTAAAATTCCACAGACATTTCTTCCTAAAAATATCAGTTTGATAATTTAGATTGACTTTCTGTCAATTTATTCACTATTAACTTGATCTAGCTAATCAGTTAAACCCATTAAAACATATGGTAACTCCATGGTAACATCTACAATAATCTTCTTACTGAATAACAATATCTCTATTGGCATCCCTAGCTCTCTCCAAAGACTCATGTTTTTTTGATTTACTGTTATATTTGTCTACTCTTACATTACTGATAATACCTAATAGGATTATTAAACTTGTTAGAGTTACAGGGAGTTAAGGGGAGGGGCAGAGGATTAAAAGTAGGAGAGGGAGTGTAAAATAAGAATGGAGGTAAGAAAGGAAAAAGTCTTTACCAGAGGAGAGAGCACTGTACTGTTTCAAGGCTTCATCTTCCATCTAAAGTGAGTAATTAGACCTTTATCTTGGGTAAGCTGATTGGAACAAGACTCAAGTTGCTCCCCATGAAGATAAGCACATTGACCAACACAAAGTTGTCACACAGGACAGTTGAACTCTAAGCTCCAGGATCTGGGTAACTCTTTTTCTGTCCTAGTTACCACTGTATCTTCCACTTAGCATGAATTTCATATTTTAGACTTTTAAGTGTGTAGTGAACTAAAGACACATTTCACAATCATATGAAGGTATACTTAGCAATGATTTTGCATTGAGAGCAATACTGGATAATTCATGTATGTAAGATTTGTCTCCAAGATACTAAAAGAAGATGTCATCTTGCAATCCAAAAGATGATGGACATTCTTAAACATTTATTGTACTTCATATTTGTACAGAATTTTATATTTTCCCATTCTGAAATGCTGGGGTCAAACCTAGTGCCTCATGCATGTGAGGCATGTGCTCTCGCATTAAGCTGCATCCCCAGTCCCTCATATGCCTATATTTCTAATGCATAATTTTCTTATATTAAACAACTGTTACTCATAACATCCCTGAGAGTATGAAATAATGCACTGATTCTTCATGCAAGAAGATTCATACATATTGAATCTCATTAAGAGGATATGACCAAAATTTATTCAAAAAGTAATCTCCAGATGGGAAATAATTGAGAAAAAAATTAACCTCATTCTTCTTTATAAATACATCTTATTGAATTACCATATACACATGCATATACATAAACACATTGCAAACATATAGAAAAATAATACATATGTCTATGTAGTGTGTACATATATCTACATACATACATGTGTGTGTATGTAGAGTTGTACTATGTATATGTGTGTATAAACACACATATTTACTGTGTCTATGTATCTATACATGATATATATGTATATAAAATTAATCTATTGTTGTGTCAATTTTTTTCTTACATGGCAAAAGTACAAGGGCTCTGGTGTAAATAAGTTTGATTCTTATTCAGATGTCTTCCAGCTACATAATCTTGAAAAAGCTTACTTGATCATTTCCATTCCTGCATTTGTAAATGAATAAAACATTACTATCTTGCAATTATTATGAAGATTAAATGTCATTGTGTGTGTCAAATGCTGCTATGGTTTGAATGTGGTTTGCCCTTCAAGTATTATGTGTTTGAAGCTTGATCCTTACTTTAGGGATGTAGAGGTGGTATGGAGCCTTTAAGAGGTGGAGCCTCATAGAAAGTCTGTGTTCAGCTCCTCGGGGAGCAATCTTGGGAGGAGCAGTCATCAAAAGGGATTAAAGTTGTTCTCACTGTATCCCTGAATTCTCTTGAGAAAAGAATGAGCTGTCGGGAGGTAACTCAGTAGTAGACTGCTTGCCTAGTATGCATGAAGCTTTGGATTGAATATTCTGTACAGGGGTAGAGGTGGAGAGAGAGGACAGAATGTGCTGTTATAAGGGCAAATTCAAACTCTGACTTGTTCTTTGGCTTCTTGATTTAGTTGTCTGCGTTTGCTCCCAGTACAATGAGAGAATCCTACTGTGATATGACACACAGCCAAGAAGTCCTTCACCAGAACCCAAATCAATGGGGCTGCCTGATCTTAGACTTTCAGCCAACAAAACTGTAAAATTAAGTATACCTCTCTTCTTTATAAGGTTAGCCTGCCTCAGGTATTTCATTATTAACAAAAAACTAACACAGATGCCTCACATAATGTCTGGCTCACAAAAAGTACTCATAAATATTAATTTCCTTTTATTTTCCCTCGCCCTATCTTTTTTTTTTTCAAAATTTCTTATTTATAGTTACTAAAATTCTACATTGCAAATTGAAAAGGTACATAAAAGGAGCTGAACACAGAATTTGAAGGGTAGATAGTTTATATGTGCACATTATCACAGACTCTTTTTTTTTTTTTAGGAGAAAGCACATAAAGTTTTATCTTTAAATGCAAGGCTGATCTTTAATCGTGCATATTTTCTTTCTTGAGAGAAATACCTTAATAATGTAGGTCATCAAGGCTAGAAATGAAATGTTAACATGGGTTGACCTTTCTATTTCCCTGTAACATTCATATCCCACACAATTGTTCCATTAGGATGATATGATATTTTATGCGATATTCTTGGTTCAAACATAGACTTTAAAAAAATTGATACTATTCAACTTGATGGTACTGTTCTTTTATTTTTAAAGTTACATTTTCTTATGTTGGATTAATCAAAGAAATAGTTCTATAACTGATAACATTTTGAATTACAAATAATAATCTCTAGAAGTCTAAAGTCAAAGAAAAATATTCAAAGGCTATTAGAGAATTAATATAGATAGACCTTGTGAGATGAGACCAAGAAGAAAAGCAATATTTCATAGATGAAAGTCTGGTCAGCATATTCCTGCAGGATGAATGATCTGTAGTCTTTCTTTCTTTCTTTTTTTAATTTATTCTATTTTTTTAAATACATGACAGTGGAATGCATTATAATTCTTATCACACATATAGAGCACAATTTTTCATATTTCTGTTTGTATATAAAGTATGTTCACACCAATTCATGTCTTCATACATGTACTTGTAGTCCTTTTGTCACTGCACCTCAAACTCAATCCTCAGAGCCCAAGAATAACATTTGACTAACCAAGCTTAGGTCATGTTTCATCTCTTGGTTGACCCAGGATGGTGAGAGAAAGCACCTGGCCTCTTTGTTTATTGTGATGGCTGGCAAATAGTGGAGTTTACCCTCACACCAAACTTACACAGAATAGAGAGTTGCAATTCCCCCAAAGCAAATGGCACTGCATTAGGAAAGACAAAGGCTGACAAAAATGAAGTTTTCAACATCATTGGTAAAGTCTTGACTGACTTATTTGAAGAGAAGAGAAAGTACAACGAGGCTAGTTAATTGGAAAGGGAGCATGATGAAATTTGAGAATGAAATTTTATTATATGAATATTGACATATTGATTAAGAACTCTGAAAGTAGTGTTAAATATAGAAATCAGAAATTTTTGGATTATGACAAAGAATGTATATGTCAAGAAACTATTTGAATCCTTGTTGATATGCTTTATCTTATTAAAAAGTTATCCTTGAAATATAAATCAAAATATTTAAAAAATAATAGCAATGTAAACATCCCTTGTTATCTGAGAGGGATTGGTTCTAGAACCCCTTCTAATTCCAAAATCTTCCATGGACAAGTCTCTTATATGAAGTGCTATAGTATTTGCCCACAACTTAGGTATATCCTTGTATTTACTTAAAATCAGCTCTAGTTTACTTACTATATGTAATATAATGCAAATGCTATAAAATGATATATAAGTAATTTTTATACTGTATTATCCAGAAAATACTGCAAGGAGATGAAATTTCAGTATAGATCAAAAAATGCTTTTCAAATATTTTCTATTTTTGGTGGTTTGAATCTAGGAATGTGGAACCCACTGATAACAAGGGCCGATTGTATATTCATCTCCATTGCATGTTAAGCCATAATTATCCAAGTGTGATATGATCCTGGCACAAAGCTCCTAAAGCCCTTGGAATTTCTTAGTGATAGAATTGTCTTCTTATTCATAAGAACCACCTTTTGCTCAAATTTGAGTTTATGCTATTGAGGCAATGGTGGAGGCCTTATAGTTCAGATTGAGGCTGCTCTCCAGAAAGAACAGGTGATTAGAGGGTTGCTGAAGGGGAAAGAACGTAGGGGATAGAGATTAAATTCTATAAAACTTTGAACAAGATTTGATGAACTTCTAGGTTGGTGACCTCACTGAAGTGTTGGGAGGCAGCGCATCCAGACACAGCATGGAAGCTATGTGCCCATTCACTCATACACACACATTGTCCTAAGCATCTCTTTTCCTGGCTGTTTTGCGTTGTATCCTTTGTAATAAACTGGACAAAGTAAGGTCAGTATTTCTGTGAGCCATTCTAGCATATTATTGAAATTGAGGAAGGGGTCATAGGAACTCGCAATTATAATCTTCTGTCAGAAGGACAGGAAGCCCTGACTTGCAAATAGCATCTGAAGTGGGAGCTGTCTTGTGGAACTGAGCCCTTTATTTTGTGAAATCTGACACTAAAATGCTAGGTAGTATCCAAACTGTATTGAATAGTAGGAACCCCAGCTAGTGTCAGGAGAGTTGGAGAATTGCATGGTGTAGAAGAAATTCACACCTTCTATATCAGAAGGGTATGTATGGAGAAAGTGTTTTCCAGAGTACACGGTGATATAATAAAATAACTGAAAATAATAAAGAAACAAATCTGTATCTTTTCTTTTAAAAATGACTATCACCTGAGAAATTTTGCCTAAGATTACTATCTTTTGTTGGGTAATCTAATTAAAAACAGCTCGTTTCCAAACAATTAATCTTGGGAGCTAAGGCAAACAGATTTTTATCACTTTATACTGTGCAGCCCCAAATGTGAATACTTCAAATAGTCAATCTCACACTGGCTTAATCTACCAAGTGAGATGAAGCTTGAAAATCCATATCTTCCAATCCTTATCTCTGGGGAAGGTTGGTGTTCTAACAAGATAGAAACATGGTTAAAACACCTGATTTTCTTCTTGCTTTGTTAATAGGCTTTCATATGCACACTCTGTTAATATTGATGATAAAATGAGTTATATACACATATATGTATATATGTAGATAGATATACATATATACTAATAACATACATCTATATCAGTATAGATTTTTATTAGATTAACTTGAATCCATAAACACAGAATTCTGTTCCTCTTGCCCCAGAAAAACATTTCTACAAATGAGACTGAAATTCTTATTGTTTTGCATGCTGAACTCCTTCACCAAATTAGAAATAGAATACTTTTAGAAATAACTAGCTAGACTACATTATTAACTGTGAAGTGGAATTTAGACATAACCAGAATTCTACACATAAAACTCCTGGAAGTGATACATTAGATAGATGAATAAAGGGTCTAATAAAATTGTATTTTGTTACTTATATAGATAAATTATTTATATTATTTTATATATTTATTTACACAAATTATGCAATTATACATTATCTAAACACTAGGGCTTTCTATCTACATATGCCTAAGCATTTTTGGAATGATATAATATGCCAAGCAATAATACTCTATGCAATATATGCAATTTGGTATGTACTCAAGCTAGCTTTGTGTTGCTTAACTTGGGTGCCATTTGTGTTACTTGTTATCTCTTTTAAATTTATAGAATAATAAGACATATGAAACTTATATGAATATCTAAGATATACTTCCTTTTTTGATTCTCAAATATTACTTCTTTCTTGTTTTGTCTCTTCCCCACTCTCTGTCCAGAAATATGTGATTGTCCAAAGATCCATTTCCGCTTTTCATAATTTCACACTATTTACAATTCTATTTCACACCATTTAAAAAAATGTATTGTTCCTGCAATATCACTATTTACTTGTACATTATTGGATAGTGGAACAAATGTTGCTTGGTAGAAGAAAGAAGTTGAGACTCTTTTGTATGCTGAGTTTACAAAACTAAATTTCTTAGCATATGGAGTGTATTATGTTCCTTTGCCTTTAAGCTACTGAAAAAAGAGGTGTTAGAAGAACTGCAAAACTAAACTACTACTAAATCAACTCACAGAACACCAAAGATTGTTTCTGTATTACATATTATAAGAAATATCAAATACCCAAGTACTGTAAGACTATCAGTCTTCTGCTATGTACCATCATTATAATAATTTCCATTCAAGCTAATGATATTCAATTAGCTAACAGGTAAATCTACTCAATTTTATTAAGTTATAACCAACTCATTAGAATGAAGCCCACAATTATCTTTTAAAGAGTTCTATCAATTGGGAAAACATCATTATGTTAAAAAATGAATATTTATTACATTATGAGGTTTATTCTGGGAGCAATACTAACACAAGTTCTCTTTGAACAGATATATAATATGGATACACTGGCCAATGAATTACATTTTTCTTATGTGTGAGTTTGTGTTTTCATAATTCCTTTTGTGTAGTTATATATTTTTATTATTGATATAGCTAGATTAATAAAAATGAATTAAAATGTTTTTCTATATTCAGCTACTCATCTTTCTTCCTAGAATGCCCCAATCCAACTTTACAATGTCAGGTCCTCTACAATGCAATGTCTAACTCAAATGCTGTCTCTTCTTGGAAGTCTTTTGATCTCCAGCAGGAAGTCACCTCTACCAACCCCAAATCCCACACAATAGTAGTTCTCCATCTTTGGTTAAAAATATAGATATCAAATACATTCTTGATCTACTGAATCATAGTTAAGGAGGGCAGCTATTTTTTTTATAATTTCTCAAAGTGATTATGATGCTCTGGAGTTTGAGAGCAATTGCTATACATTTTGTTTGCATTTTTGCTCTTTCACTTATTACTCTTAGATTTTTTTGTTTTGCAAGTTATTCATATTAACTATCTTTTACCTCCTTTTAGAAGTGACTCTCAAGGGTAAAATCTATGTTTACTATTTTCTTTTTTTCTCATGCAATATACAGTGGGATTTTGAGGAAATACGTTAACTAAAGCCAATGAATGATGAGAGGAGAAAATGAGCTCCTAGGTGATTTCAACAACATCAAAGTTACATTTCATAGTTTTTATCTTGCTAACAATGATTTTATATATTGCCTAGAAGTTTTCTAATATTAGGGAAGCAGTTGGTAAATACAGACAGATGAGTTACCATCCACCTAATAGCCAATGCTACTAATAGTATAATTTGATTCTACATCATGGATCACAAGATGTGAGAGTTTGTCTCAAGTGTGATCTTAGATTACCAGTTGCCCCCTGGTGCTCAGTGTTGAGAAGGATTCTGAGGCTGAATAAAATTGTCCTGTGCTCTATGATCCTTGTATACTATTGCTAAGGGAATGAGAAGTTGGGGGATGTGGGCTAAGAATGTGCTATCTCTACCCGTTTTTGAAAGATCAGACTATTATTTAGGTGTTATAAAAATACAAAATTCCACCAGAAATTTAATGCCTGCAAGGACCATATAGGTGACCATATAGGTGAACATTCCCTTAGGAGGGAATATGCCAAGTGAAGAGATGTCTGCTCTAGAGCACCACCAAATACACAGCCCTGGCTGGACAACCATATTGGTGTTCTGCAAGTCCAGTGTTATCAGGTCATTCAGTTTTTCAATACAATTCAGAAAGCAAAATTTCCTGGGGTAAATCTGATTTCTAAATGTTGACAACCAAATTAATTTTCAAAAAAAAATATTGTCAAGGCCAAATAAAAAAATGTCTGCATTTTTTATTCTATAAACTTATTTGGATTCTTGTTCTGTCTCTTCTCTCTCCTCTTCCTTCTTTTCCTCTTCTCACTATTCCCTGGATTGTCCAAATCGATTTGTTAGTTTAAAGAGTTAAAATTAATTACTAAATTTTCAGTTATGCATGCTATGTATATGCATGGTAGATTATTGTCATTATCTGTGTCACAGAAATGGCAGTTTAAAAAGCACTTTGCTGGCTATTTTTTTTAAAGATGATATGTTATATGGACCTTATGGTGATTTTTGTTTAAAGATAATATGTTATATGGACTTTATGGTGAAATATTGGATTGGAGAATCAAAGGAACGGATTGAATATTCTTTTTAACTTCAGAATTCTCAGGTAATAAGCTATAGTTTGTTGGAATTTGAAACATACATTGTTTCAACAAATGAGAAGACATTGGGAGGAAAATCATATCAGAAAAAACTCCTCTAAATATTTTGGTTTCACTTTAAATTTGGTAGTATTTGATAAATATAGTTCAGTAAAAGAATACCAGTTTTATTATTTGCAATGTTTTGTCCAAGAACTATTCTTCTCCCAGAAGAATTCCCAAGCACATGGTAACAATTGTATAAACAAATTCTTTAATACATGTTGTTATGGTTGAAATATGAGATATCCCCCCAAAACTCATGTGCAAGATAATGCAAGAAAGTTCAGAGGTGGAATGATTAGATGATGAGAGTTATAACTCAATCAGTGTGTTAATCCACCGATATGGATTAACTGGATGGTAAGTGAAGGCAGATAGGGTATGGCTAGAGGAGACAGATCACTGGGGCAGCCTTTTGGTTTATATTTTGTCCCTGGTAAGTGGAGTTCTCCGTCTTCTTCCTCGTTGTCATGAGCAGCTTTCCTCCACCATGCCCTTCCACCTTGATGTTCTGCCTTATCTCAGGCCCAGAGCTATGGACTGAGCCCTCTGAAATGGGGAGTCCTAAATAAACATTTTCTCCCCGAAAATTGTGCTTGTCAGGTCTTTTGGTTACAGTGTCACCACCCCCCCCAAAAAAAAAAAAAAAAAAAACAAAGAAATCTGACTAAAACACATGGCCACAATATTTGGTTGACATTTTCCATGGTTTGACTATCACCTCTGAAACTCATATTAAAATTTAATTGCCAGTGTAACATTATTAAGAAGTAAGGCCTTTAAGAAGTGATTAGGCCATAAGGGCTCTGTCCTCATGAACAGATTAGTGCTGCTCTCTCAGGAATGGGTCAAATACTACAGGTGTTTATTCCATTTTTCTATCTCTTGGGCATTGGCTATAAAAAAAAAATTGGTCTTTTATTTTTATTTTTCTTGAAAGGCTATTTGCATGTACTGGTACTAACAGAGCCTGCTAACCTCAGAGCAAGAACATCTCACCTGTGAAGGAGTATAGGTGTTGCTTGAATGGTTTGCATATAAATACTAATATCTGTCCTACCTTATTTAGGTCAGTATATCTCAGAGGTTGTAAGTCAGGCAGTTTGACCACAAGCTGTTATAATTAGGTCAGACAAGAAATGCAAACACTGTGCCATTAACCATGTGTCTCAACTCTTCCGATTTTAACACATATCCACAACTGACTGAAGGTTAACATTTATGACCCAGTGTCTCTACCACAGCAGGTGGAAGTGATTTTCATTTTACTTGAGTTTATTTAAAATCTTTTTAATATATGCTAAACTAGAAACATGATTTGCATTTCAATGTTAGAAAATTAGGCCTGCCTCTTGGATTGAATCAGGAGTCTCTAGCCTTTTGGGGTTCTGCATTGGGGAAATGGAAATTTAAAAAAAAATAGCAAAACCCAAATCAAAAGCTAAACAAAAATAGAAATACAAAAGGTAACAGCAATAACAATTAATACATTATTGATAATTACTTCCAATGAAAGTATTTTCCTTGTATCTTTTCTATGATGAAAGCCTGAGAAAAGTCAATTTATTTATTTATTTTAATCCTTGAATTTTATTATTGGACCACACACAGGTGCAAACGCTGCAGGGTAGGAGAGAGAGATGTGCGGCTTTCCTGGTCAGTAAAGTGTGAATCACTTTAAGAGATGAGTTACATTTGAGATTGATCTCCAGTCCCTCACTGTATTCACATACTTATGATGTTCTTTTCTACCCTTTGTAGTATATGGGAAAGAAAAAGAAATGGGCATCCCAAATTAGTAAACCAAGCCCAGATTTGGGATTGTGTGATGTCAGAGATGTATCAAAATCTAATCTGAATTTTGTCAGCTGTGGATTGTGGGGTTGTGGTTCCATTCTGTATCCATTTCAGTTTGCTAGGCTGAAATTTTCTATGAGAGGGATCTCTATCTGAATCCAGCAGCATGTAAAAAAAAACCTCTAATTCTTTGCCCATTAGCCACATCATAGAGTTAAAATTCTTCTGAAAACATAACATTCTCTTATGGTTTAACCTCAGTCAACTTTTCTGGCAATATCTTCCCTAATGTCCTTGTACATATTCACATATCCTCAAGGCACGAACAACTACTTGCTAGTAAATCCTATAACTCTATGCCTTTCTATATCCTGCTCCTTCTATTTGGTAATTCCTTCTTTTCTTTCCTTTGAGAATGGCTACTCATTAATTTTTAAGATTCATTTCAAGGATCTGATCTGTTTCTTTGTGAAGTGAACATCAGTTGGATGTACTTTCCTTTGGGCAAACATTGTATCTTCTGTATTCTGTCATTATAAACTTTGTCATATTATATTTTTGTTTGCTGTTATGGTTTGGCTATAAGGTCCCCTAATATCCTCTGTGTTAATACAGAAGGTGAAATGATTAGATTATGAGAGCCACAACATTATCAGTGGGCTCATCCATTTGATGATTAAGAATTTCAGTGTATTAATTGGGTAGTATTATGAGCATAAAATAATAATATAATAATTATCTAATATATATAATTACATATTATATATAGTATAATAATAATGGGACAAGGCATGGCTGGAGGAGGTAGGTCACTAGGGATGTGCCTTGGGCTTTTCCCTGGTTCCTCCTGCTCACTGTCTGCTTTCTGGCTACCATGCGGTGAGAAGGTTTTATTTACCATGCCCTTCTGCAGTGATGCTCTACCTCACCTCAGGCCCAAAGCAATAGAATTGGTCCACCATGGACTGAACTTTTTAAACCATGAACGCAAAATAAAAATTTCCTCCTTTAAGTTATTTGGTCACAGTGACAAAACTTAACTAATATGGAAATTGGTATTGAGAAGTGGATGGTTGCTGTGACAAGTCTGAATGTCTGGTTCAGAAGCCTTTGGAACTGGTTTGTGGGAAGACTTTGAAAAATTTGAAGATGCAGGATGAAGCAGTGTTAGAATACTGTAAGCAAAGCTTAATGGGTGATTCTGGTGGGAGCTTGGAAGACTAGAATGCAATAAAAAAACAAATGCAGAGTGTTTCCTCTGATATAAGGAGGCTATCTCATAGTGGGGTAGGGAGGGGGAGTATGGGAGGAATAGATGAATTCTAGATAGGGAAGAGGGGAGGGAGGAAAAGGGAGGGTCCAGGGGATTAGCAAGGATGGTAGAATATGATTGACATCATTATCTAAAGTACATGTATGAAGACACAAATTGGGTGTCAACATACTTCATATACAACCAGAGATATGAAAAATTGTGCTCTATATGTGTAATAAGAATTGTGATGCATTCTGCTGTCGTGTATTTAAAAAAATAAAATCAATTAAAAAAGAAATGCAAATATTAAGATTGTGCTCATGAGGTTTCAGGGGGAACAGAGACTCTATTGGAAATTGGACTAGAGGTCATATGTATAACATTCTGACAAAGAACTTGTCTACATTTTGCCCAGGTCCTGAGACTTTCTGTGAGGCTGAACTTAAAAGTGATGGGCTAATTAATCTGGCAGAGAAAATATCAAGGTGATACAGCATGCAGGAAGTGGCATAGGTGTTTCTGGCAGATTTTAGCCAGGTGTACTGTGAGAATCAGTGGCAAAAAGAAGACAGAAAATGTTGAAAATTTTTTTATTTTGGCTAGATAAGAAGCACAGGTAATATTGTGGCCAAGGAAGTTGATCATACTCATTGTATGCTCAAGGGTACAGAAGTGAAAACTTACAAGGTTGCCTGGGAAGCTGTTTGCCCAAGATTTGTTTCCACATGCTCTGTCACCAGTCAGAGGACACTGCAGCCATGACTCAAAAGGGTCTGGCTACCGTTAGAGTCAGGAACAGACCTTAGCATTGTCTACCTGGTGCTGGTTCTGCAGAAATGCAGGATGATGGAATTTAGGGGTCATGGAAATTTTCACTGAGATTTCAAAGAAAGGCCTGGCAATTCCTGCAAATTGTAGCAGAGGTAGAATCCCTGCAGGCAGCTCCTGAAGGAAGCTATGAATATATAAGAAGGAAGCATGAAGCTATGAGAAGTAAGCTGACGTTGCGTTGGAGACCCCTGGAATTAAGAGATGTCATTAACATGGAAAGTCTGCAGAAAAAAACTGCTGGATGCAGACAGAGCTAGCCTGAGAGATAGGCCATGTGGGCTGCAACTACCAAGATCATAGGGGTGGAACCACTCAAGTCCTTTGGGGATCACTTCTCACCACCATGTGTTTGTGTACAATGGAGCTACAGGACCTCGTTAATGTATGCCCGACTGGGTTTCAGTCTTCTTTTGGTCCCAGCCATTCTTTCTCTGCCCCTTCCTTTCTTTTGGGAAATGTTTATTCTGTACCATTATATATTGATACATGTAGCTTGCTTTTGATCTGTATAGGGGCTCACAGCCAAGGGTTTGCCTTGAGTGTGAGAGACTGTGAAGTAGGACTTTTGGGCAATGTTGGAACTGTTAAGACTATAGGGACTCTTGCAAATGGCCTAAATACATTTCATATTGTGAGATGGACATGAGCTCTGCGGGGGTACCAATGGTAGACTATTATGATTTGGATATGAACTGTCCCCCAAAAGCTCATGATTAGATGATGGGAGCTATAACCTAATCAATGGATTGATCCACTTGATAGATTAATAACTTCAAAGGACAGCTGTAGTGAGTGGTAACTGAAGGCAGGTGGGGTGTGGCTGGAGGATGTGGGTCACTGAAGGTATGTTTTGGGGACTGTATCTTGTCCCTCTGCCTCCTCCTTCTCTCTCTTTGCTTCTTGGCTAACATGCAGTGAGCAACTTTCATCTGCCATACCCTTCTGCCATGATTCTCTACATCACTTTGGGCCTAGAGAAATGGAGCTGGCTAACCACAGACTGCACTTCTGAAACCATGAGTTCAAAATTAACGTTTCCTCCTCTACATTGTTCTCATTGAGTATTTGGTCAAAACAATGAAAAGCTAACACAGTATCCTTGAGTAAAACATAATGGGGAATTTGAAATTCTCAAGAAGTAATAGTTGAATAAATGTTTAAATAAATGAATGAATTGTTTGGCCAGTAATTGTTCTGCAAGTATTTTTACAATACCTGTGTCATTATTGTTAGGTTTGAATGCTGCTGCAGCCTCAAGCATGCTTTAGGTCACCCTGATGCCATCCCTTATATTTTTTTTCTCCAAGGAAGTACAAAATTCTACTCAGAATGTCTTCACCAAAATCTAACAGTCTATCTTGTCTGGTGTTTTCAAAACATAATGCTTGTCACTCCCTTAGCTGAACTTTATTTCCTGGCAGCTGTATTTTCAATGAGATTCTTTACTTGCCCAGGATATTTCACATTTCTTTTGGGCTACTCTTTTGTAAGAAACCAGAACATGCCACTCTAATATAATACCACAGGATAACAAATTATGCTACCCCCAAATCTTGCTCCTTGAACTTATATTAGTTTGACCTGATTATTTTGGGAAATAGCAGAAATAAGGAGATACTCCAAAATCAACATAAGTTCCCCCCTTTTTAAAGAGAAATTTATATTTTAAAGGAAATCTCTAATTCTGTCTGTACCAGTAAAAGGATAACTCTCAACCACACAAGGTTGGAAGTGATAAAGGATGAATCTGCAAAGAACATTTGCCCTTGTTTACTTTTCCTAATCACTTGTCACCCCTAAACTCCCTTCCTTTGTTTTAGTTGAACATGGTATATATGCCCAAGTCCTAACCACCCCTTTGAATTATTTATCCTTGGGTACTCTCATGTGTTACATTTTTCCTCACATGTTAATAAATTGTTTTTCTATTGTTCATCTGTATTTTTTATGCATATGCAGTCCAGAACTTATAAGATGAGAAGGAAAAATGATTTTACCACTTCTATATGATCTGTTAACCAAATTTGAAGTCATTTATAAAATAAACACAAGGATATTAAACCCCCAAAAAAATCACTGACAAAATTTGCTTACTCAAGAAAAATTGAACTTTTTTCTAACAGAAAAGTGAAATCATTGTGAAATTTATAAAAAGGAACTATTTTGAGATTTTCAAAGTAAGACAGATTCAATAATTTCAGAACTTGTACTTCTTATTTCACTTTTTGAAGTCCATCTTGATTTAATAATATTCAAGTCTGCATCCTCCAGAAGTAAATGCTTTTAGAAAGTCAGGATCAAGACATAGCACTTTTCCTGGAGATCCTAAAGTATCTATGAATTCCATGGACACTCAGTATAAACTTATTAACTGATAAATATTGAAGTCTTAATTGGCTATTTTTAAAGTTCAAAGTTACTGGAATTAAATCTAGGAATTACTGAAGAAATGCCATTTTAATAATATGTTTTTATTAGAGGATTATAGTTATACACAATAATTGGGTTCATTTTTACAACACCATGCATGCAAATAATTTGATTTCAATCCCTGACCTCCCCACCACCACCACTTTCCTTTCCCTCTTCCCTCCCTCTATTCTCTTTCCTCTATTCTACTGATCTTCCTTTCACTCATTTATTCATTTATTTCTGATTGGTACTTTCCACATATACATACAGGTGAAATTCCCTGTGTTATGTTCATATTGGCATATAATGTGATTTTGTTAAATTAATTCCATATTTCCTTGCCTTTCCCATCCCTTCTCCTCCATCTCAATCTCCTTCTACTCTACTGGTATTCACCCCGCTTCCTTCCTTTATTTTGCTCTAGTTTCCAAATATGAGAGAAAATACTGGACCCTTCATTTTCTGAGTCTGGCTTATTTCATGTAGCATGTTTTCTCCATTTTCATCCATTTACCAGCAAATGTCATATTTTCATCTTTATTATGGCTGAATAAAACTCCATTGTGTGTGTGTATATAACTCTATAGTGTGTGTGTGTGTGTGTGTGTGTGTGTGTGTGTGTGTTAGTATAACATTTTCTTTATCCATTCATGTATTGATGGGCATCTGGGCCATCAATACATGAATCCATAATGTGACTATTCTGAATTGTGCTGCTATAAACATTGAAGTGGCTATATTGCTATAGTATGTTGATTTAATTCTTTTGGGTAAATACCAAGGAGTGGATAGTTGGCATAAGGTGGTTCCATTAGGAGTTTTTTGAGGGATCTCCATACTCCTTTCAAAATGGTTGTACTAATTTGCGGTTTCACCAAGAATGTGAGTGTACCTTTATCTTCACATACTCAGCAGCATTTACTATTATTTGTATTCTTGATAATTGCTATTCTGACTAGGTGAGGTGAAATCTTAGTGTTGTTTTGATCTGCATTTTTCTGACTGCTAGAGATGTTAAATTTTTTTTTCATATATTTGTTGGCCATTTGTGTTTTTTCTTTTGACAAATGTCTGTTTAGTTCTTTAGACCATTTTTTATATTCTGGATATTAATCCCTTGTTAGAAAAGTAACTGGCAAAGATTTTCTCCCATTGTGTAGGCTCTCTTCATGCCCTTAATTATTTCATTTGCTATGTAGCAAATTTTTAATTATTGATTAATTAATTATTGATTCTTGGTTTTATTTCTTGAGTTTTAGAGATCTTGTTGAAGAAGTTGGTGTCTGCATTTGATGATGGAATGTTGACTATGTTTTCTAATAATACTTAATTACTCTTATTAAAATTAGCTATTAAAATCTGACACATTCATTATTATTTGGTTAAATCTTTTAGTATGACTGCTTATTTTTGAAATTATACATGTATGTATGTCCATATGTACACACTCCTATTTCCTTCTTTCTTTACCTAAACACCTCAAAGTAATTAATTTTGAAAAACATTCAGAAAAATGAGAAATTATTACCCTTTTGATTCAAATGTATAATATGTCAAGATCATTGTACTGTCATGTGTAGCTAATAAAAAAAGGGAAAAAAAGGAAAAATTAATCAAAGTGAGTAATTTTGATGTGCTTAAAATTTCATCTGGGTTTAAGGTCCACTGGAATCCCAACATATGTCAAAGCATGAAGAATGGTTTGAGTGATTTTGCATGAATAACTATAATTTTCATAGTCCTTTTTCATTTTGGAAAATATTCTTGCTTTTGTTAAGCTTCAGAAACTTGTTGAAATCATATTATTTTTATTTCCTAGGTCTGCTGTAACGAATTACCACATACTTGATAGTTTAAAACAATAGAATTTCATTCTTTCACAATTCTAGAGGCCAACCATCCAAAATCAAGGTGTCATTAGGACTTCATTTCTTAGAGACGCTTTTCAGAACTATCCCAAGACTCTGAGCTTCTTGGTTTGTAAGCACATCACTCAAATCTTTGCTACTGTCTTCATAACACTTTTGTGTCTCTTTTCACTTGTGTGTATCTTTTATGAGGATACGTGACACAGGATTTAGGACCACCTTGAAAAATCTAGAACTACCTGCTATCTCTCAAGAACTTTAACTTAATTAAAGGTCCCTTTCTTCAAATGAAGTAATATTCACAGAGTTCAGGGATAAGCATATGAGCACATCTTTTGGGAGGACATGTTCTGCCAGTGTGAATGCCTTTCTTTTTCTTCCTCTTCTTCTTTTTTGTAACTGTATGGGGATGAAAGATCCTTCTTTGAATTAAATAAGTATGCATATATTACATTTCCTTCATATTTTTATCTGGTTGGAATTTGCAGTTATAAATTATATGGGAATATTCATGGGGTTACATGTGAGATTGGTTTCAGAAATAAATTAATTTTAGTGAGAAGATTTTTCTGGTGATGTTTTGGTTAACTACTTAAGGAAGAATTATAGTTTTATTTATGAGTAATTATATTATTTACAGATAGGCATGCTTTTAACATGTAAGGGTGATCATAATGGAAGTTTCTTTTTTCCTTTCTGTAATAAATTATGTCAGTTTATATAATATATCTTTCAATTGTGAAAGGAAAGAATCCCAAGGATGGAGAGGATTTGGAGCTGGTTTCACTAACATTAAAGATTAACATCTGGAAGCCTTAGAAGTGATTTAGGACAAATATCAGCACATGTTTCTTGTTGGATAAATCTCAATGGAAGAGGCATATAAACATTTAAAAATAATTCATGGCTTATTTTTTAAACAGTATTGTAAAATCCTGCACATTCTTATTTCTTCCAGTTTTTGTTCCTGTATACAGTTCCTAAATTTGAATTCCTCTTGTTGTAGAATCCCAAGTCATCACCAAATATTTCTGAGAATACAATTTCCACACTTTCCATGTCTGTTAGAACGTTTGTGATTTACTACAGTTTTATATCTACTCTAAAATATCTATTACTCAAAAACAGGTTGTAAAATTCCGACAAAGATCTCTTTCATCATAATGCTTCCATGATATAGATGAGCTTTTGTAGCTCCATAAAGATGAAAACACAGTTCAGCTAACTAATGCAACTGAACTAAGTAAATAAACAAAGCTCAAGTCAAATATAGACTAGGCTTTGCTGTGTGCAAACAGACCCAGAAGAAAAACAATGAACATCTGTAGTTCAATGCCACTGGAGCATTAATTTGCTGTTAGGTGTTCAAGAAGAATAAAAATATGTTTGCTTTGATCATAGAGATGATTTCATTTAAATTTAGTTCTCATTATTGCTGATATATTTTGACTTATTCCAAGGACTTAGTTTGTATCAATCCTTTCTTTCAGAAACCATTTGATTTTAAACCTGACCAGAAAATTACTCATTTTTCTCCTCCTGAATATAGCTCAGTTTAAAGTAGGTATAGATAATAAAAATTTCTTTGTTTATTTGAAGAATTAAGATCTATTTTTGATACACTAACAAAATTCCAACCCTAAAACTATCCCACTGCACTGAAAACCCACATGTGATTCTCATAAAGAGAATGCATGTAACATTGGGCAACTGCTTTTCCTTCAAGTGATCACATAAATGTAATGGTTTGTTCACACTGCCTCTCAGCACTTAGGGGCTTATAAAAAGAAGCTAAGAATAATTAGCCCAACGGGCTTTCTTGGCACAGGACTGCAAAACACTGTAAAACAGCACCAAAAAGTTTTACAACATGATGGTTGATCATAAAATGTAGTCAATTGTTCACCATTAGCATAAAACTACCACAAGCAGAGGGACTTTGTCCAGTTTGACCGGGATTGTATCCTTAGTACCTAGAACAATTCTGGACACCTGCCTGACTCCAGGATACAAAGCTAATGTTCAAAGCATCTGATTCTAAGACCTTTGTACTTTAACAATGTTTGAGGAAGGCATGCATGCTTAACTCCTTTAGTTTGTATATTGCAAAGTTTGAAGAAATTTTACCTCGGGCAAGATCTCCCTAGGCAAAAGCACAGTTTCACTTGAACTTTGAGAAAGAATCTCAAATTTCACCCAATTAATTTTTATCAATGAGAGAAAAAAACTGGGTCTGAATCAGAAAGGTAACAAATGTCTAGACATTCTGGGAATGAGGCAAGACTAAAATCTCTCTCCCTTACTACTTGCGATCTTAGATACACAAAATCACAAACTGGAGTGACAATGACGTTATTGCCTTTGAAGTCATTGAGGAAAGATCTCAAGGTTTTCTGCCTTTGGGGCTGAACAAACTGTCTCAAAGGACTGAAAATGTCTGTGTCCAAGATACATTATCCTTCCTACACACTTATTTTACTTCTCCCCTTCTGGTCTCTTCTCTCTGGTAACATATGCATTCAGGCTCTTTTATTCTCTTTTTTCTTCTCTTTTTCTTCTCTTTTTTCCACTTTTCTTTTCTCCTTCTCCACACGATTTGATTCTATCTTTGCCTAAAATATTCATGCCATTCTAATCCAATTCCAAAACTCACCTAATAAAAATTCCTCATTTTTTCTTAAGTACCCTTCAGAGTGAAAATGACTTGCCAAAATACTTCAGCCAATGATTGGCAGATCCGGAACTAGACCACTTGCTTGTGTCTAATCTAGTTTCTTTCTTTTATAAGATGGTATGGAAGAAGTAGGAATGCTGTAATTATATGAATCTCAAATATATAATGATACTTTCAAAATATTCTTCTTCTATAAGAAAATCAATAATCTTACTGAAAACCCTACCTTGTTGCCTCCCTATTTATAGGTAAATTTCCCAAATTGCAAATTCTCTTTGTCTAGGTTTGGTTAAGCTCCACCCTCAGTGGGTCTTGTGTATTCTCTTTTCAGTACATGTGCTGTTTTATTTATCATTGCCAGTATAAAGCTCTTCATCTTGTTTATTTCCCATTTTACTGAGATAATTCATATTTTAAAGATTCTCCCTTTCTTCTCTCTCCCATAATACATAAGATGTATAAAATACCCAATAAATAAATTTATTCATGTCTTCATTTTGGACTATGTATTGTGATATGGAAAGGGCACCTGGAGATGACCTAGTAAAATCCCCTCTTTGAAGGCATAGAAAACAAAATTCTGGAAAAGTTAAATGACTTTTCCTGGCTTGGTTTCCAAGTGCTAAGGGAAGCTCTGAGTAAAAGGGAGAAAGAGAAGGAAAATGTTTTCTTTGTATGGCCAGGAAATTACAGGGAGTATGTTATTGTGTCCATTTTACACACGAGGCTATTGAGGATGTCATACTTACAAAATATGTAGGAGACATAATTTGAGGCTGTAATATGTTTGCATCCCAAATTCTTAGCCGTTTAATACAATTGCCTCTTGATTTGATGAGTAATAGCTTGTAAAAAGTTTGAATTTTATATATAATATTTAAAAATCTTTGTGCCTGGGCAGTTATCAACTGTATCCAAACTAGCAAGGACATTGAATACAAATGGTCTTAAGAAGGGTTTTTCTGAGTGACCTTTTTGGAAATAGAGGGACTTCTGGAATAGACAAAAATGGCAAACAATGCAATTATAGAAACATTTTCTCTTACCCTTAAAAAATAGGAACACTGGCTCAATTTAAAATAATTTGACTTTTCACTTCAGTGGTAATGAAAGAATTTAAAAATAAGAGAATATGAGAAAAATTAACATAAATGTTTATATATATTTAAATGATAACTGTATCAGGCTTCCAGATAAACAAACAGCCATAAACATTACAATGCTTGACAGCTGCAAAAATAACTGAATGTGACAGTAGCCAATACTATACAAGGCTGAAGCATGTAATTTACATCTTAGTGAAATTAAACATACTATAATAGTTTAGCTTCCAGGCAACAATACTATTAAATTTGCAGCAGTAGATTATGACATCATATGAAACCCCAGGATACACATTTGGAGCTGGCTATTATGGTTTGTAATCTGAATTGCTGTTCTGGTTAGTTTTTCATTTAATTCATTGCAGGCTTCTTTTTTTAAAAAAAGACAAATAACAGCAATTGAGGATGCTGCTTTTTGCAAAAGCTGTGAAGCCTCAGGTTTCAGTGATGTCACATTTTAGAACTAGTAATGATAGCTTAAATCTGAGCAGCATTAAGAGGTCAGAATTATATTGAACAATATAATAATGTTAGCCTCTTTTATGGCCAGGAAGTATCATTTTTGAAGGGTTTCTAACCCACCTTTCTTTTCCAAAATATTGCTTAGCTTACAAAGACTATACAATTATGGAGTGATAATTAAACCTACTGCTTTTAGCAGAGGGTTTATACTATACAGCAGTGATTTCGACCAAATATGTTAAGACCACTGGAAGTTCAGATTTCTTGTGGAGGGTAAAGAAGGAGGAGCTAAATATCTGTGAACCTCTAAAAATGTTTTCAGTGTTTTGTGAGTAAATGAATTTCTCTGGAGAAGGAGTTTATCACTCACATCTAATTTTTCAAAAGATCCCATTTTCCAAAAATTGTGTGGACTTTGTTTCATTTGAACAACGATTCTCAAGGGTTTGTTAGGTTTATTAAAATCTCCTGTGGTGGGTGTGAGAAAGGATCATATAGCTTGAAAAATCCCCTCTCCTTTTACCAGATGATTTTAATGTTCTTGTTTAAGGGATTTGTGCCTTTCATACTCGATCCCAAACACTGAAAGAGTAAAAATTCCTCATTTATTGCAAGAGGACACTTGGGGATCATGGAGATGAAAATGGCTTGGCAAAGTTCCTTCAAGTAATGATTGCCAGTTCTGTGACTACGATGGAGGATTCTTGTCTCACAGCTCAGGATTCTATTATAAGGAGCTATGTGAGTAAGAGAAAGGCCCACAGAGACTATTCATTTAGACATATCAGGAAAAGACATCTGCTACATGAGAATATAGGGCAGAGGACTACATAGCTCTGGCTTCAAGATGATTTCAACAGGCGCTTAACAGGCCATTTTTCTGGAAATTAGTCTCTCTTGGTATGTTTAATCCCTTCCCACCCTTGACCCTATATGTGTCTATATGTGCCAGTGTGAAGCTTAGAAAATTGGAAGTTCAAGTGGAAAACTTGGATCACATATTCAGAGTCAGTTGGCCTGAACAAGGTGACCTCTTACATGACCAAAAGGAAGGTTGTGTGCCTGACCCAAAGCATCTTGTTAAACAACACAAGAGCTTGAAAGCTCTTAGGAAAGTGTCATCATCACCAGCCTTCCAGAAAGCTTAATGGTTCTATCACTGGAGTCTCTCTCTCTGAGACAAGGGATAAACTCCAGATGATTATCACCCATAGTATGCAGTAAGAGTAAATTTAGATAAGGGAGGATGGAGAAGGAAGGCTTAGAGAACTGTATATTTACTAGCACACTTGAACTTTAGGGTGATGGAGCTCTGAGGAGAATAGTAAATTAGAGGTTATGGAGCAGCTAGGGAAGATGGATTTAGGAAACACGATATAAGGAAAAAAATGACTTCATCCTTCTATAGCCCTGGCTATACCATGCTTGCCTTAGTGACTTTCAAAGGATGAGCAGGAGTCAATCACAAATGGTACCTGGAGATGTGCCCAAAATATTGAGGATTTAACAGTCAGAAAATGGAGAAAATGTCAGAAAAGTCTGCGAGAAACACTATTTTCTGAGTCTGAGATGACAGTATAGGACATATTTTATGTAAATGCTATACATGCAAATTAGGTAACTAGGAAAATTTCACAGAACCCTAATTTTCAAAAGGGATAAAAGTAAAAGGAATTAGCAAGTTAACCCAGACCACAAGGCTGACAAATAAAACATTCCATCAACTGAGTCGTGAGCTTGAAATATAGTAATATTAAGACCATTAGAGAGTTACACACTTCTGCCCTTAGAAGCTACTGTATAGGGAATTAATTAAAAGTGATGATTCAAACAGAAAAAAAATGTATCTATTAAAAATACCTATTCTTCCTTCTATGAATACATGTTTTTCCCTCTGTGGCCTGAGAAGAATATAGTTTGGGATAATTTGGGCCCAAAATGCCAATATGTACTCTGCCATACTAGGGAAACTGTTTCTTGTTTTAATGTTTGTCTTCCTAAATTAATTTCTCTCTCCTCCTTCCTATGATCTGCTTTTTTTCCTCCTAATTTTATTTTTCCTTTGTTTGTATTTGAAAGGATTGAATAGGCTAGGGTATTAGAACTGGGAAATATTTGTTTTAATGATATTATAAAGGGCCAACCCTACATACTACAGTTCCAAATTATGATAGACAAGGGAGAATTTATTGTAAATGTCAATGAATAAAATAGATTACAGTGGGTGAAACTGGATGGTAGACTACACTAATCATATGCCCATTGACAATAACTCTTTTTTTTCCTTTTGTCCTTACATTAGGACAAATGTTGCAGAAATACTGATCATGATGGTCATAAGTTTTTCCTCAAGTTGTCCAAAGCAATGATTATATTGCCCCATATTGCAATCAATAGACACTCAGAAGCAGCCCACAGATGAATCACTTAGCTAATTCTTTGGTATTTTTTTCCAATTCTCTTTTCCATTGCAGAATTTATTCTTTAATAGCCATTGGTACTGAAACTTATGTTTGCAAAAGCAAGAGAGTTGATTAATAGGTATTTTATACATCTGGTATTTTCTCATAAAAGACTGGAAAACTTATTTCAATTATCATACCACCAGCAAGGATGCAATCTGTTCACAAGGCCTGTTTACGAGTGGCTGCTTTGGGTAATGGCTGTTTTCTTAGCACGGGAAATGAAATATAATATTATTAAACAGAGATATGCAGAATGAGGTGTCAACTTATCCATCTTCCTGATGTTTATAGGCTTCATTTTTTAGAATGTTTATTTTATTTTATGGGACCACACGTTAAAATATCTCCTATTTGCAAGGATGCAATTTCTTTTATTCTAGTTTTAATGTTCTTGAATATTAACATTCCCAAACATATAAGCAATCAGCTAAGGAAACCTGTGGTAGGTACTCTATTAATTCCGTTTAGATAAATGTGGCATAATGAGAGAGACAATAAAAAGTGAACACTTTATCTTTGCATGAGGAAAAGAACTGGTCTTTGCCAGAGGATAGGATAAATGATTTTAATTTTTAGAGACCACCTGTGATAATGTGGGGGAAGTGGGTGGAGGTTGGTAAAATATAAACCTCAAAAAATGAGTTCGTGTGTGTGTGTGTGTGTGTGTGTGTATGTGTGTGTTTGAGAGAACTCCCACACATGTACAGAAAGGAGGGAGAAAAAAATAGATATTATAAAGAAAGTAATATATTAAATTCAATTCTGAGGACCTTTGGTAAAATCATTAGAGAATCAGTCATATCTATTTTTGGCAAAGTGTGACTCTCATTATTTTATTTCACTCACTTTCATTATTTCTTTGAGGAGTTAGAAATGAGAAAGAATATATTTTTTAAAAAGGTAAATGTTGCTGCTCATTTAACTATAATTATTTCTAATTCCAGAAGAAAAATAATAAAGAGTCATAATTCCACTTTAAAATTTTCTAGTGGACACATTATAAAAAAGAGTGAAAAGATAAGGTTAACTAATTTTAATAATATACTTTATAATAATATTTTTTATATTTTGTAGTTTATCAAAAGACAGTATCATTTCAATGTAATCAACATAAACATCATTATGTTATATTTAAATGCTTTGTTTTTAAAACTAAGTCTTCAAAATCTGATGTTTACTTTATTTATACTATGGGACATCTGCAGCTGGACCAGTCATAGTTTGGGTGTTCAGTGGTCACATGTAGATAGCGGATACCTATTGGACACTATTGCTCTTGACTATCCAAATTAGTCTCAAAATAGGAAATGAGCTGTGAATTTGGCCTCAAACTAACTTAGTGAAAAGTTGCTCTGGTGTAGAAATCAGCAAATCATATTATCATCACTTAGCCCATGACTTCCAGAGTTAGAATACACACAGAAAACTCAGAGGGTTTTTATAACAGAAAATAAGTTTGTTTGCTTATTTTAAATGGCATGTTTCTTATTGGAACTTTTTTCAAGTAGAACACAGAAAAAATCCATTTTAAGCATTGACTAAGACAGATACTGTTTTGATTTAATGAAATGAAACCTGTCCATTGATTAATTTCTTAAACATTACATTGAAAAAGTTGTCCAGCTTAATCACAACTCTTTAACAATTTTGGTGTCAGAGACTTAACATCACTTATACTCTTCCCAGAAAATTAAAATATACACAATATAAAAATTTATATGCAATTTCACTTTTATGTAATTCCAGAGATTTCAAAGAAACTTTAATGTTCAGGTTTAAAGGACTGATTTATCTTGAGGTACATGTAAAAGAAAAAACATGTATAGTTATTTTTTTGAAAACTGAACTTGGATAGAATACAGTCAAAAGTTCTTGAGATTCTGTTAGATTTTGATGGACTTAATGATATTTTACTGTCTATATGAAACAAATAATTCACTCTAATTACTTATTAGAGTTTCATCCTTTTTTCATTGTATACTTTGATACAAATTATTTTGCCTTTTTTATGGTCATCTTTTTGCATATGTATCTCTCATAGGAGGCTAAAGGGAAGGGATCATATCTTTTTCATATACCATTCATTTAAAACACAGCATAGCTTCTTATTAGTTGAGGTCAACTTAATGAATATAAATGAATAATTGTAATACACTTCTCTGCCTCCAGATAACTGCATATTCTATTCCTGAAACACTTAGAAAGCACTAGTGTATTGTATTGTATATAGTAGTTCATGAAAGCATTATATGGCTCACAGTAAATATTCAATTTTTGTTGAATTAATTAATAAACATTGTCCTTAAAATAATGTCCATTTCTATGTAAAGCTGTTATACTGAACTCCTCATCTACCAGCTACAAATCGGTAAATATGCAGTTTATTTTTCTCAAGGACCCTACACTGATTTTGAAGAATTCGTCAACAAATATAAATTCATTACCTACTATTTAAAAATCTTTGTTTAGGTACTGGAGATATAATAATGAATTTAATTTAAAGCTTATATATATATATATTCTATATTATCTGTATTAGATATTTGTACTCTAGTGTGAGAAATGTATGAATAAGTAGAGGAGAGGAAAAGGAAGAGGGTCATGATTCATGAGCCATGGTTGAGACATGACCAACAGCCTCCAGATCCTAGAGGGTCTTGGAGGCCATATCAAGGAATTTATATTTTATTCTGTTTGAAATGAAAACTATTGAAAGGTTTCCAGCAGGAAAGTGGTTGATTAACTACTGCATGAAAAGATTGCTCTGGAACAAGATGGTGGAATGGGAGCATTCTACTTACATATGTCTGCAGAAACATCAATTTTGACAACTTCCTATAAGTGAAAGAACCTTTGTAGGAGGCAGAAGCCCAGCAGAGAACTTCCACCACATTGTAGAAGCAAACAAATGACAAGTGACTAACTAAAGAAGGTAAAGGCAGCTTTACCTTATCTACACCAACCTTCCCACACATAGCACAGCTCAATGTTATAAGAGACCCCCTTGACCTATGGTTTCTGCCCTAGAGGAGAGTGAGAACATGTGAGTGAGTGTCTGGCACCTACAGTCATATGGGATGATAACTAAGTGGCCCACTTCTTTCTCACTCCATCACAATACTGAGATGATCTGCATGACTGAGTGGTTGGGAGATGCTGGGAGCAGAAAAGGTGTCTTCTAACCCTGTCTAATTGTTCCAATGAACTCCATCAGGAAATCTGCCAATAAGCCACTCAGGAAAGCTCCCCCTTGGATCCCCTCGACTAGCACATGAGTACCCCAAATACTCCATATGCCTACCCTTGTAGGATTGCCCCCAGAACATGACCCTGTGAATAGTGGGTGCAAGCATCTTGCACAAACAGGTAGCTTGACTCTATAGGATCAGGAGAAGGCAAACAAACTTAAATATTATGGAGCAACTCTCTAGGGAAAACAAGTAGGAGGCTCTCAGCACCTGCCTTGACTTTACCTAAAGGAGAGAAAGCACACAATCTTAAGAATAGCTTCCCATATCTGAAGGAGCAAGAAGTATAGAGTGGGAACATCCATAGGAAAGTTGTTAGAGAGACTCAGAAACCTGAGCCAGGCTGTTTGGTGAAAGAGTTTCTCCCCTGAAGCCAGTCAGTGAAGACTGAAGGAAGTGATTGCTTCATAAAATGCCAACAGAAAAGCAAGACTTCGAGGAACACCAAAAAATCAAGGAAATGAGACACCATCTAAGGAGTATAATAATATCTCAGGATCCACCTCTAAAGAATTGAAGATCTACAAATTGCCTGACAATTCAAAACAGCCATTCCAAGAAAACACAGTAAATAACTCAGTGAAATTGAAGTTCGATAAAGAGATATAAATCATAAAATGATACCACAGAGAAATTCTGGAGCTGATGTGCCCAATCAATAAAATGAAATAAAAAATGCAGTCTGTAAATGCAAAGAGAGGTCATTTGAAAATATTGAGTCAGAGAAGAAAAATAAAATTGTGTAACAAGGAATGAAGAAAGTCTATGGGATTTATGAGGCACTGTCAAGAGAGCTAATGTTCATATCCTGGGGTCCATGAAAGAGGAGAGAGAAAGACAAAAAGCATATTTAAATAAATAAAGTCTGAAACCTTCCAAATCTAGGGACAATTATGAGCATCCAGGTACATGCAGCTCAAAGGTATACAGTACAAAGAAGACTTCACCAAGACACATTATAATCAAACTGTCAAAAATCAAAGACAGGGGATTTTGAAAGCACCAAGAGAAAAGTGACATATCACACCTAAGTCTCTCTTTCCCAATAAGGCTGTCAGGAGATTTCTCAGCAGAAACCTTGCTGGACAGGAGAGGGTGGGAAGAGGTAGTCAAAGTACTGAAAGAAAAAAAAAAAGCCATTAATTTCTCAAAACCATCTTTTAGAAATGGAGGAAAATTTTTCCTAGATAAAAACGAAAGGAGTTCATCACCACTACACCTACTTTATAAGAAATACTAAGGGGAGTTCCTCAAACTGAAAATAAATGAAACTATAAAACTCACTGGCAAAGGTAAGAGTACATGGTAAAATACAGAATAGTCTGATACTATAATGGTATAAAAACTTAAAGACAAGAATATTAAGTGTAGTTAAAATAGTTAATGAGAAAAAATATTAAAAATAGGTGCCACTAAAATAGTTAATGAATATATAATATACAAAATAAAATATACAATATATTAAAAAATGTAAATTATGACATCAAAAACACAAAATATTGGGGGAGTGGTGGAATTGTATAGTTTTTGTATAAAAGTAAAGTTATTATCAGCTTAAAATGACTGTTATAACCATAAAATGTTTTATGTTAGCTCATGATAACCACAAAGCAAAAATCTATAATATATATACAAAAGATAAAGAGAAAAGGAAAATCATCTTATTATAAGGGAAAAGTGCAAGAAAGGAACAAAGGATATACAAAATAACCAGGAATAACAAATGAAATGGGAATTTTGTTTACTTATCAATAATAACTTTAAATGTAACTTTTGATTAAGTTCCCCAAACAGAGTTGCTGAATGGATAAATGCTGTATGTTGCTCATATAAAACTCACCTCAGCTTTAAGTACATACATAAGAAAAGGCTATAATGAATGTTTTGAGGAATTTCTATGCAAATGAAAAGCAAACACAGTAGGGATAGCTATATTTACATCAGATAAAATAGACTTTGTGTCAAAAACTGTAGACAAAAATCATTATATAATGTTAAAGGATTCAATTCATCAGGCAGATATAATAATTTTAAATATGCAAATAACCAATATTATAGCATCCAAATATATAAAGAAAATATTAGACAGCAATACAATAACACTAGAAAAGTTTAATATCACACCTTGAGCAGTGAATGTTTCCTCCAGACAGAAAGTCAATAAGAAAATATTGAATGTAAATATACTTTAAATCAACTGGACCTAACAGCATATACAGAACATTCCAACCAATAGCTACAGAAGATATATTTTTCTCAAGAGTAACTGGAACATTCTCCAGGATATATCATATGTTAGGTCACAAAAATTTTAACAGATTTAAGAGGAATAAAATTATGTCAAATATACTCTCTGATCACATTTTATAAAACTAGGAGTCAAAAAGAGAAACTGGGAAATTCACAAATGAGGTGAAATGAACACACTTCTGAACAGCCAATAATACTTATTCTAGTGGATCATAATGGAATGAGATTAGAAATCAATGAAAAGGCAAAAAAAAAAAACTATTTTAGCATCTGGAGTTTAAATAATATACTTTTGAATGATGAATGGATAGCAGAGGAAATCAGTAGAGAAATTAATAATAGATCTTAGAAGTAAATGAGTATAATGATACAACATGTCAAAATCTCTGGGACAGTATGAAAGCTGTTCTAAGAGCAAAGTCCATAGAATTGAATTCATACATCAAAGAAAAAATAGAGATATATCAAATAAATAATACAACATTAGGTAGATGGGAGTGAAGGGAGGACAGGGGTAACTGGCGTAGGAAGGATAGTAGAATGAATCAGACATTAGTACCCTATGTACATACATGACTGCATGACAGGTGTGATTCTACATCATGTACAACCAGAAGAAAGAGAAATTATATTTGATTTATGTATGATGTGTCAAAATGCATTCTACTCCCATGTATAACTAATTAGAACAAATAAAAATTTAGACAAATTAAAAAAAAAAGAAAACCAACACTAAAATTATTAGAAGAAATGAAATAATTAAAATCAGAGCCAAAAATCAATGAAATTGAGAATTTAAAAAAATTGATGAAACAAAGATTATTTTTGTTGTTTGTTTGATTTTTGGCACTGGGGATGGAACCCAGAGGTGCTTAATGATTACGTCACATCTCAATCCCCGCCCCCCGCCTTTTAAAAAAATTTGAGTCAGGGTCTCACTAAGTTTCTTAGGGACTTGCTAAGTTACTGAGGGTTTTGAACTTGTGATTCTCCTGCCTCAGTCTCCTGGATCACTGGGATTATAGGTGTGTGCCACCATGCCCAATGAGAGTTGGTTTTTTTAAAAGGGTAAACAAGAGTGATAAACCTTTAAACCAAACTAACCAAAAGAAAAAGAAAAAAATTCAAATTAACAAAATTAGAGTTGAAAAAGAAATATCTTTACAGACACTCCTGAAATCCAGAGGATCATCGGAAACAATTTTGAAAATGTATACTCTAATAAGATAGAAAATCTTGAAGACATTGAGAAGTTTCTAGATACATATGACTTATACAAATTGAACCATGAAGATATGAAAAATGTAAGCAGATTAATATCAAGTAATGAAATTGAAACAGATATCAACAGCTATCCCACAAAGAAAAGTCCAGTACCTTTCCTATCCCCCCTACTCCTTCCCTCCTCTCCCATCATTTAGGAAGGGCAGCAGAATAGAATAGACATTATGATTGATGTATGTATATAGGTGACTCTATGACCAGTGTGATTCTGCAATCTGTACAATTAGAAAAATGAGAAATTATACCCCAATGATACAAATGTATGAATTGCCAAGATCATTGTAATGTCATGTGTAGATGATAAAAAAATACAAAAAAAAAAAGTCCAGTACCGTATGGATTCTTAGTCAAGTTCTACTAGACCTTTAGCAAAGAACTAACACCAATACTCCTCAAATTAGTCCATGAAATAAAATACTGCTAAACTCATTCTCTGTAGATAATATCATACTGATACCAAAACAGACAAAGACATATCAAAGAAAGAAAACTTTAGGTCAATATACTTGATGAACATAGGCGCAAAAATTCTTAATACTGGCAAACCACATACAAAAACACATTAAAAAAGATAGTGTACCCTGATCAAGTGGGTTTCAGCCGAGGGATGCAAGGTTGGTTCAAAATAAAGAAATCAATAAATGTAATACACCACATATGATCTTCCAAATAAATACAGAAAAAATTGGAATAAATTAACCATTCTTTTGTAATAAAATCTCCTGACAAAGTAGGAATGCATTTTAATATTAAATAAGGCCATATATGTATGACAAGCCTATATCGAACATCAAACTTGGTTGTAAAAAATTGAATGCTTGCCCTTTAAGATCAAGAACAAGGGCTGGGGATGTGGCTCAAGTCTTATTGTACAACACTGATGGATGAATGTATAAAGAAAGATGATGAGTCTATATCCATTATCTAGGTATAGACATATCATCTTTATCAGCCTTAAGGAAAGAACATCCTACCATTGCAATAACATGAATGAGTCTAGAGGATGTTATAATAAGTTAAATAATCCAGACACAGTCAGACAAATGCCATTAACCTAATTCATATGTAGACTCTAAAAAAGTTAAAGTAGAAGGGTTGTTATCTGGGGTTGGGGTAGTGGGGAAAATGGGAAGATGTTGTTCAAAGGGTACAAACATTCATGTGTAAGTATAATGATTTCTGGAGAATTAATGTACAAAATGGTGACCACTGTTAATGATAATATATTGTGTGCTTGAAATTTGATAAGAGATTGATTGAATCTTATGGGTTCTCATCATGCACACCGAAAGGTAACTATATGAGACAATTAATATATTAATTAGCTTAACTGTGGTAATCACTTCATATATGCATATCAAAACATCAGGTTGTACACCTTACAATTATACCTCTCGAAAACTGGGAGGGGGAATGAAGAAATAAGCAAGATAACTACAATTTGTGATAACTATTACGAAATCACTTTGAGATAATGGTGTCTTGACCTAGGTAGATGGTAGAAAAGATGGAGAGCAGTAAACAGACTTTACGTATATTTCTTTTCAGGCAGAATCAATAGAAGTCACTCATAGAATAGCTATAGGGGATTCAGGGAAAGGAGGAATCAAAAACTACCCTTGGGTTATTGGCTTGAGTACTTGTATGGACACTGGAGACATTTATTAATGTAAGGAAAACTGTGAGGTAAAGGCTTTGAGGCTTGGGGATAAAGATTTCATTTTGATAGAAGAGAGAACAGTAGAACAGAGGAAGGCAACTGAGTGGGAAGAAGGAGGTGAGGGAAAGGAGAGTAACTGCAGAATAAAATCAAACAAATTCTGCTATGTAAGTGTGTATATATATAGAGAGAGTAATAAATCCCATTTATACGTATTAATTATAATGTAACAGTTCAAAAAATAAACAGAAGGAAAACCAGTAAAGTAGCAGAAAGGGATCATGGGGAGGGAGGAGGTGAGAAAATGGTGAAGTACTGGGAAATGAAAAGAAGCAAATTATTTTAAATGCACTTAATGAATCTATCACACGGAACCCTGCTATCATCTATAGCTATACTGCACTAATGAAAACGAAAAGATTCCATTTTGACCATGTGCTGTTTAAACTTATGAGAATTTAGGAGGAAACCTGAAGTTGAGAGCAGCTACTAAGATATGCTGCTAATATGAATCCCAGAACTATGAATTTCTGAGTACTATAAACATATTAAAATTAAAAGAAAAAAATCTTCAAAGATTAATCAGATGTTTCAATTTTTATTCTCTAATGGAATACTTCATGTAAGCAACTTTAATAACTTTATTATAAAGGACTGACAGAATTTTTTTTCCTCGAATTTATTTTTTTTTTCATCGAAAAAAAGGGGAAGAACCCCATCTGTGAACTTTCTCAATTTTCTGAACATGGTGTAACTTTGAAGAGTGTGTCCATCATTTCCAAATTTCTAATTGCCTCTTTCTCTTTCAGTTCAGAAGACTAGTTATATCTAAAGAAAAAATATTTTCACTGCTATATTACATCTGAATAGAAGATAAATACACTTCATATTGAGTTTCACAGCAATATGTGAAAAAAGTCTTTTATAACATTCTATGAATTGAATTCATTAAATCTATTGGGTGTAGCAATTTAATGAAGCAAAAAATACTAATTAAATTATTAAAATCTGGATAGCAAGTAGTAATTAAAAAGACTGTTGCTATGCAACTCAGAGAATTTCTATAAACAGTCTGCAAAATTGTATTGGTTAAATATGTTGGTATTTTGCTTTGACCTTTTGTAATCAAATACCTCCTCAAACTGTGAAAATGTGTTTCTGAGACTAGCATTAAGTAGAATTAATAGTTTAGAAAAAAGAGGAAATTTGGGGATTGATTGGGTTACTTCTTTTTATTATTGACAAATGATAGGTGTGAAGAGTTTAAAACTTCAACAATAAAACATATGGAATATACATGGAAAACAACAGCAGTGATTTAAAGGGTTCTTCATGACTAAATATAGAGATGCAAATCAGCTATGTGCTTATTTATTTCATCAGTATGGTAGTACTTTATGTTAGAGGCAGGTTAACACAGGTGAATTTTTTATAAAGGTAATAAATATAGATTTTTTTCTGATCAAAAACTATTTTGATAGTAAATTTATTTTCGCAAACTATCAGAAAATAAAAAGTTGGTCACAGGTTCCAAAAGTCTGCAAAAGGCTTAGGAAAACTATATTTGAAATTATACATAACCCAGAGGGTCATTTTTGCAAATGGAAGAAATTATCCTAATATGTAGGCTTTCAAGAATCATTTTCTTCAGGCAGATCCTGGAGGCACTGAGAGGCTGATAGGCAGGCACAGTTTAATTCCAAATTTTTGAGTATGGACTGAAAGAAAATTAACCTCTCATAGGAAAATTAAGAATGAGGGTCAAACTCTTCTCTTGTGCAAACTGAAATATTTTCAATATTTCCACTTAAATACAAGCAGTATTATTGGGTACTGATTTAATAATATTGGGATTTTACAAAGACTTCTTAATCAAAGATACTCGAATCCTTGTCACAACTTGGTGGGATACGAAAAGGATTTGAGGACAACCATAAATGGGGGAAAGAGTGTAATGTCACCAACTAATGGTCAGTGGGCCATAAATAAATAAGTAAATAAATAAATAAAAATTAAAAATCATGGACCTCTTATAACTACCTACAAACTTTCCATTTTTTTCCCCAAACATTGTGTAATTTGGAAAAGCATTTTGTGTTCTCCAAATTTCTAACTCACTCTTTCTCTTGAAAGATCACAGGCCTATTTTTTGATGTGTAAACGGCTCAAATATTTTTACTGTGACTTTTTTAAGCCTCTGCCTTATCTGGCTGCCTCTTTTTGTCACTGCTGTTCAGAAGTCATTTTCTGGAATTTTGAAACACATGTCATTCCCTTCATCATCTCTATCACCTGCCACTTTCATGTTGTGGTCAGGTGTTTGAAAGTAAGCACTATGGTCATGGTCAAGGTCACCACATTCTGTGCCAAGATGCCCTGCAGGGCTTAATGAGCTTACAGAGATGTCCTGACATATTTAACATCTTCAAGGACAAACACACTAATCTGGCACAAACTAACAAACTTGGGGTAATTCATTGTTACCACATTAGATAGCGCTACATGACTTTTGATAGTGTTAATATTTTTTGTGAAGCTGAATCTTTTGTAACTAACATGATAAAAAGAAATACTGCCCAGAGATCAGTGTGGAACAGGACATATGAGTAGAGTGCCAAATTTGAATCCAACTTCCGTGTACTCAAGTACATGCCATATCTAACAGGTGCACACAACCCATGGTGATTGTTTAAAAATAAAATAGAAAAATTATTCTTTAAACATCAGGGTATTATTTTTGCCAACAGTTTCAGGGAGTAAATACTTATTGAGTCGTTGGGACCTAACTACTAAATCAATAGAACTATTAGGTATTTCTTTTGGCCCAGCAATACTATAGAACAGTCACTAAGACATGAATGAAAGAAGTTTGCGATCTTCTGCAAACTTATGGTTATGGTACAGCAAGAAGAATTATTAAAATTGTGTAGTTATGCAATATTTTTTGAGATAGTTGAATGTATGCATATTTAAAAAACCTTAAAATACACAATATATTTTTTAGTCTTTTAAAGATAGTATCCATTGAATATAGAAGAGAAAGTCAGGGTTTATTTACTATGCAGATATGACTTTGAAAACATAGTTGTGCAGACACTTCATATTTTTACCAATGCAGATACAGAATTCTTCAAAAGTGTAGCACATTAAAAAGACTGTCTACCCAGGCTGATTCTATTTCATATAAATAAATATTTCTCTATCACCCAGTAGCTTAATATTTCTCTGAGTGATCCAACAGATCAGCACTTGAGGTTGCTAAGGATTCAGACAGGCAGAAGACAGGTCGTAATGTAGCCTCATTTTCCCTTCCAAATCTTACCAGAAAAGTTCTGTTCTAGTCCTGTTCATGTCTACCCAAAGCCTCCTTATTTTATTTATTACAGGAACATTCCCCAAACCTCAGAAGTTTGTCAATGCCTGTAAAACAAAGACATCTCTTTCACCTAGGATGTTATTTTGTAAATGTCTTCCCACTTCTTCAAAGAAGTGCTTGAATCCTAATGCAGAAGCATGGATGTGGTATCCCATACATGCGGTCTTTTTTTTTTTTTTTGTATTTGCTTCACCATGTGTCTTTCTCCATACTGTTTCTTTGATGCTTTATGCTAGTGTTTTCAAACCTCACCACAACTAGTATAACAGGAATTCATACCCTCCACAATCAGCAACTGTTCACTATTCAGAAGTCTGCATGAACTAGATGCTCAATTAATTCTTATTAGCTTGAATTGCAACAGATTTTGCTATGCCTAAGATAGTAAATCATGAAGTCTTCAGGTGTTCGAATTCCAAGGAGAATACTCATTTAACAGGGATCCTTAAGGAACTTATCTATTCATCCCCATCTTGGTCACTATTCTGTTTTTTCTTCCATTGAGATTTGGAGGATGCCTACAAATGTCCTTGTCCAACTTTTCTCTTTCTACCCTCTGTCCATAATTTGAAAAAAAATGCAAATAAATCATTTAGTTGAAGAGGATACTCTTAGTTTGGATTTGTAATTTGTGCAAGAATAGTTGGTGAATGTCATCGAATACATGTTCCTGAGACTGACTCAAGACATAGAATCTGAACCCTGTGAATAAATAAAAACTACTATCAGTGTTATTAAACCAGTATTTCTCCATCTGCAGAACACCGGTCTCTAGTGAGATGTTCATATAGGTTCCTAGAGAAAAATTATACTTTTAAATAGTTTCAGAAATATTCATTACTAAACATCTTTCATTAAGATCCAGAATTCATCTAAACATATGAAAGTCTTTGAGAAATCCTACCATCTAACTTATTCAATTTGTTAACCTAAAACTTTCTTCAAATTTATTGGACCACTGAAATACCTTCTTTTTGTTCTTTTCTTTTTCCTTTTTTGGTGCCACGGATTGAAGCCAGGAGCACTCAGCCACTGAGACACATCCCCATAGCTTTTTATTTATTTACTTTTATTTTGAGACAGGGTCTTGGTAAGTTGCTTAGGACCTTGCTAAGATGCTGAGGCTGGCCCTGAACTTGTGATCCTCTTGCCTCACCCAGTTGGTGACCCTTTTAACCACTGATTTTGTCAATTTCAAATAGTGAGGGAAAGTTCTTTGAAAGGAGTTCTCAGGAGAAACTTTTCTTGTATAATGTGCAGTGTGTGTGTGTGTGGGGGGGGGCGCTCTGAGTCCCATGAGGGGTGACCTAGGGGTTATGAGAATGAAAATATCTCTGGGCTTACCCTGGAGAGTAGAAAACTGTTCTCCTCCCAGCCCACCCACATTCTTTGGCTCTAGCACCCATGCCTGTGGGTTCTACACTGGATTCCATGAGCCAACAAAGGCTATCAGGAGCCCAGGTTAGCTGTTCTTGGCTGGGTTGGTCTAGCTGAAGGTCCCCAGGAGTAGAAAGGATATGTTCTCCAAGAAAAGAGCTACTGCCCCTGGGAATATTGTCTTCCTGCTCCTGGGTATGCTGACATTTGAAGGTCAATCCTAATATGTAATCAAATGACCCATCTGCATCCTCTTTAAAGTGGAAATTAGCATGGGCACTCGTTTCTCAAGGCCCTCCCTTCAGAACAAATTGTTTCTGACAACAGTGAAGAATCAGCTGTGCACGTACAGGTGTGTGCAGTGTGCGCAGGTGTCCCTGTATATGTGTTTCCATAGAAGAAGGCTTCTCCTACCACACTGCAGCATCCCCAAGCCGTGAAGGAGATTGAACTGTGTAAATCAAACATGCCTCATGCTCCATGGGGGAGGAAAGAAATGGGGAAGAGAACATCTCAGTTGAATTTGTGATAACAAATTCCTTGGGATAATAAAAGACATCAACTCAGGCCTAGAGGGAAAGTAGGTTATAGCTCAGTTAAATGTCCTTGTCTAATGTTGCTTGACCCTTGCTAACATTTCAAACCTAAGTGAAGTTCTATCAGTGGCACATTTCAGCCTGTTTAGTAATTTCATCAGGGGCATTGATTTAAATGTATTTTTGAGCTTATCTTATGAATACTCACATCAGTCATTTTCAGATCACATGCCCCTGATGTGCTCATCTCTTCTATTTTTTTAAATTCTTCAGCTAAGACAATATATATATTTGGCCAAAACTGAGAATAAAACTAGCACTAAATTTCATTGGTTCAGGGCAGAAGACCAATATGAGCCATTCTGATATGAGCAAGACATGTCTCTCAGAAGGGGTCTTGGTGATTGGATGGTGGTAGAATTGCAGACCTGTTGAGAAACAAGCTGCAAACAGCAGTATGCTTTTAAACATACACCAGCTTCCCTGGCTTCCTGTGTTCCAGCCAGGGCTTGTGGTTTACTTGGACCTCTGCCTCTTCTTTCTTCTTTTGTGCTTTTGCCTGTGCTTAGCTCAGGAGCAGAGGTTTATAAGAAAACAGCTATAATTTTCCCTTCCACAGTGTAAGGAGGATACAATATTATTATTATTATTATTTTACTTTTAATTCTATATTTTGTTAAATAGGTAGGGAGAAGTAGATAAGCTAATATTTTATGTCCAGTGTAAAGAAGAAAAGACAACTTACATTTTTCTGTATGTGCATGTTTACTTTCCACTCACATAGTGCCTTTGGCCTGGGATATTCTTTTCACATATGCCAGGGTGCATTTTTAGCCTCTTTGCCTCTGTTGAGCTTTTTGCAGTATCCAAGGAGAGTTGACCATTCCTGCATTGGCTAATTCTGTCTCTAGTGCATGCCTTTTTTATCTCACTTATCAAATTATAATTCAATTCCTTTTCCATATTTTTATCTCCCCTTCTGGGGTATCATTTATATCTTACACATTTTATATTTATTTTTAATATCTGTGACAATGTCTATCATAAAATATTCACAAACATTTGTCAAATTTAATTGAATAAATATTTAAAATGTATTCTATATATATATTTAAAAAAAATTATATAATCAGGATGCTACTTTTCATTCTCAGGTATTGGTGAAGGTGACAAAGTAAAATGAAAGATTGAATAATCTTTAAAAATGGGTAATCACATTTTTTAACATTTGAATGTTTAAAAATTCATGTATTTCTCTGAATTACACTAACAGAATAAAAAAGTCTGTATTAAGTCAGACTTATCAGAAATACATTCCTTAAACTTTTTTATGTGGCTATAGAGAAAGATATTTTGAATGAACATTAAACAACTATGTTACTTTATTTATGTACACATCTATCTGCAACCCTCCCAGAATAAAACTATACCTATAATAAACCATGAAAAATGATGATCTGTAATGAAAGTTTCCCATCTGGAAAAGACCCTGGTCCAGATGGATTTGCTAATGAATTTTATAAGATGTTTAACCAACCTTTGAAGAATATCCTAGACATGTTTGATTACTTTAAATTACCAACATTTTTGAAACTACTGCTCTGGGTTCTCAAACTAATCTTTATAAACTGCCAAGAAATGCTAAAATCCCCAAATGCATGTTTCTTCTTTCACAAAAACGCTAATAACACATCCCTTCAAACTTGATCCCGGCACCAAAATGTCTTCCCATTGAAAGGGTATTTTTTCATTAACAAGGTGGGAGAAATATCTTAGCCAAAATTCATGTTAAATTTCACTCAAATGTTAATAAATAATAATTTTATATATATTTTATATATATTTTATATTTTATATAAATAATTATATATATTATATTATATTTTATATAATTTTATATATATTTTATAATTTGTGCCAATGAAGTTTTATACTTTGGCACAGAATTAGGTTTTAGACATATAATAAATAAATGATATACATTAAATAATAACCAATACAATATGATCCAAACTAAGATATCATGGCCTAAATTATTTGTTCAAGCAATTTGCTCTCATGTCTGAAATCTTGCAATTAGGGATTTATTCCTTTCAAAAGGCTTTGGCATCTTTAGAATTTTGTTTTTATTATTATGACTGTTCAGTTGAATGAATGGTACACTAATTTTAGGGATGTGGCTGACTATATTTTATTTGTGAAATTTTATTTATGAAAAATAAAATAACCATAGAATGATAGAATGATAGCATGAGGAAGTAATGTCATTTGTAAATCACTTCTAAAATCACTTCTAAAAGCTTATTAGAATTTAGTACCCAGTACAATTGGTACCAACTCAAAGATATGTATATTTTAATACAGGATAGGAGTATTATTATAAAGCAGGACCCCACCTAGTGTAGAGACTGGGATGTCAGCAGGCAGAGGACAGCATAAGGTAAGCTATGCTTTGCAGAAGCTGCCCACACAAAACCATGAAAAGTCCCAGGTGCTTGAGTGTCAGCCACACCTGAGACTTCTGTGAATTTACATTTCCTCATTTGACACACGAAGATGATAACATTCACTTTAAGGATTATCGTGAATAGAACTTCTTGGGATGTAGTATGTCCATCTAATATTGAGCTTTCCTCCTCACTGTCAAATACACACTCCTGCATACACACACACACACACACACACACACACACACACACACATACACACTGTTCGTATTAGAACAGAGAAAGAGAACAGTATTTGCAAAATAACCTTCTAGGTAATAGGATCTTCATTACATCTATTTGATTGTTCATAGTTTGTATGCCACAAAATAAACTCATGTCTGAACAACAACAAGGCAGGAAAAAATACATATTCATCATTTATAAAGGTAAGGGGATGCAGGACACCAGAAGTGAATGTTTAAGGCAAAGTTACTGACGAAGTGAATGTTTGAAGAAAAGTTCACTTCTGGTCATTTTTTAAAAAACCATGTTTAAAAGGGCAGCTAAATGTTCCATTTTCAATAATAGGCTGGTGCTCAGATCATTGTGTTTGTCTGTGTGTGTGTGTGTGTGTGTGTGTGTGTGTGTATACATTCATGTGTAGATGATTAAATACATGCTACTAGCAAGACAGGCAGATGAGAAATGAACAGTGGCAGTAATTTGTTCTAAAGAATATCTATACTACTGGTGTGATGCTAGAAGAAAAATCCAGCTGCATATCCTCTTTTTTCCTTTATTAATGATTTAGAAAACAATTTAAAAAGCACAATACTCAAACTTCATTCACACATTCTTTTTTAAGACTTTTTTCTTTATAAAAGTCAATATTTCTCTTAAAGAAAATATCACAAAGAATGGGAAGTGTAAATGAAAGGATGCTTAATATTTTCTTCATCCTTATAAGAGCAGAATGCTTAAAAATCTAACCGTTACTACTTTATATAACAATAAAAATTCCCCTCATCTCTCTATTCGCCCTCTACCTACTTCTGTCTAACCCTGAAGTAATCATATGCATTAGAATGCTATGCTCTTCTCCTAATATTTTTTATGTGATTTGATATATGTAAATATACTACTCTTTTTCTTTTTAAAATGTGGTCATAATATACATTCGGTATGAGTTACAATTAATCTTTGCCTTTCCATTTTACAATAATATACAGAGTATATAGATTTGCCTAATTTTTAAATATTAAGTATTTCTCCATGGTGTGGATGCTCAGGGATTTAATTGACACTATTTATTGTTTCCAATGTGCCATTATTACAATGCTTTTTAATGGCCAAAGCTCTTTTGGGGAGGATAATACTGTCCTGGACTTTGTGAATCGGGATAGTATGCTTTTAATTGGGGTCTGAGGAAACTTAAACATGAGAAGTGTTCTCATGAGACTTATAAGTGTCAATTATATCTGCAGGAATGACACTGAGAGTTAAGCATAGAATCCATGCTGTGGATGTGTGTACTGGGAGAGGGTGACTTGTAGAGTGTGACCCTGGTACCCAACAAGCTACTTTCTGACACTGATTGAATTGTATAGATGAGAGGAATAAGGGATAGGGACAGATATGAATATTAAACCTAATAGCTAAAATGGATAATACATAAAATTATTTTTTAAATTATAAGAAAATCCACCCTTCCTGGAACTAATAAGTTATAGCAAGGTTGCAGGATATAGTTTGAATATACAAAAGTCAATTACCTTTATGTATACTAGCAATTAACAAGTGGAATTTGAAATTGAAAACACATTATCATTTACATTAGCACCCCCCCCCAAAATAAGTAGTTAAGTATAAATTTTACAAAACACATACATATGAGAAGAATTACAAAACTCGAATGAAAGCTAACAAAGAAGGACTAGAGGAATAGAGTGATGTTCCATGTTCTTAGATAGGAAGACTCAATATTAACAATATTGAGACGTCAGCTTTTCTCTGTTAGACCTATATATTTGCTACAACCTTAATCAAAATATTAGCAAGTTATTGTAGGCATATTGATAAATTGGTTTCAATTTTATATGAAGAAGCCAAAGACTCAAAATATCCAATATTATCTGAAGGAGGACAAAATTGGAGGGTTGACAGTACTTGCCTTCAAGGCTTACTATGAAGCTATGATGATCAAGACAGTGTGGTGTTAACCAAAGAATCAATAGAACAGAATAGAAAGCACATACATAGAAGCCACTGATCTTTGACAAAGGAGAAAGGCAATACACTGGAATAAAGGTAGAGTCCCGGTGTTAGAACAGCTGGACATCCACATGAAAAAAAAAATGAATGTAGACAGAGACCTTATACTGCTCACAAAAATTAACTCACAATGGATCACAGACCTAAATGTAAAAGGCAGAGTTATAAAAAACCTAGATGATCACAGGAGAAAATCTAGGTGATTTTAAATATGCAATGACTCTTTCCAGACAATGCCAAAGGCATGATTCATGGAAGAAATACTTGATAAAATAGACTTCATTAAAATTATAATTTTTCTGCTCTACAAGAAAATAATGTTCTCTTCTAGAAAAAAAATGACATTTTGTTCTGGGCAAGTTGGTGCATGCCTGTTATCTTAGCTACTTGGGAGGCTGAGGCAGGAGGGATCAAAAGCAAGTTCAAGGGTAGCCCCAGCAACTTGTTGAGACCCTCAGCATTTTAGCAAGACTTTGTCTTAAAATAGAAAATAAAAAGGACTGGGGATATATCTCAGGTAAAATGCCCCCGAGTTCAGTCCCTAGTATAAAAATTATTTTAAAAAGACATATCTGATAAAGAACTCTTACTCAAAATATACAAAGAACTCTCAAAACTCATCAATAAGAAAATTAACAATGTGACTTAAAAAAATGGACAAAAGATCTGAAGAGATACCTTACCAAAGCAGATATGCAGGCAGATAATAAGCATATAAAAATTTAAAAAAGATTTCCAATATCATGTCTTTAGGAAATTGCAAATTAAAACAATAGTAGGATATTGCATACTTATTAGAGTAGCCAAAATTCCAAATATGAGCAATGTCAAATGCTGATGAGCATATGGAACAACAGGAATTCTCATTCATTATTGTGGGAACACAAATCACATAACCACTCAGAAAAAAACATTTTGAAAGGTTTTTTTTTTTTTTTAACTCTTTCCCTAGCATATAATAGCCACGCTCCTTGGCATTTACCCAAGTGGAAAACTTAAACTTATGTCTATGAAAAAATGTGTGCATTAATAATATTTATTAAGAACTTGGAAGCAACCAAGACTTAGATGAATGGAAAACTTCAGTATGTGAATGGATAAATAAGTCGTGGTACATTCAGGCAATGGAATATTATTTGGTACTATAAAAGAAATAAGCTATTAAGTAATGGAAAAAAACCTTATAGAAAGCTTAAATGCATGTTACTTAGTGAAAGAAGTCTATCTAAAAAGGCTCTATACTATGTATTCCAGATATATGACCTTGTGGAAAAGGCAAAATTATGGAAATAGTAAAAGTATCAGTGATTATCAGGGGTTAAGAGGGAGAGATGAACAGATGGAGTACAAAAGACTTTAAAGCTAATGAAAATACTCTGTGATAGAGTGATAGTAGATGCCTTTCATACATTTGCTCACATTCAGAGAATGAACAACACCAAGAGTGATCCCCAATGTAAACCATGGGCTTGGGCAACAGTGATGTGCCAATGTAGGTCCATCAGTGCTAGCAAGTATATAAATATGTGTAATTTATCCTCTTCTTCATTTTTTCTATGAACCTAAAACTGATCTATGAAGTAAAGACTAAAAAAGTTCAAAAATTTTAAATTCAGAAATTAATATATTAGATACTAAATCTTGACTACTACGGGGTATTTAAATGGTTTATATTTTTCTGCTTAAATGTGACTATCCTTAAATGTGACTATTTAAATGTGTGTGGATTTAGAACTTAGAGTTGATTCTGACTGTATAAATGACTCCACAGTTTGTTTCCTGATAATATGGTATTACAAAATACTATTTTAACCTGATAATATGGTATTGCAAAATACTATTTTAACCCACTGATACCGGTATTTTAGAGTAAGTTAACTTGCCACTTAAGGTTCAAAGAAAGAATAAAAATGCCAATTAATTATTTGCTTTTCTTTAGAAATAGCTGAAGGCTAAATGTTAAAGCTGAGTTTGGGGCCAAGATAGAGTCAATAATTATGGTCAAAGCCCAAATAAACTGTTTAAGAGGAAGTGGCATACAGACTCTAGCAAGGCAATTCCTAAATGTCTCTTTAGACAGCATTCAAATGATTTTTCATTTTAGTAGAGACAACTTTGTGTACCTCTCATTATTTTGGACTACCTATTCTATTACAAATCTGAATTGGAAGCCATGTTCTACCACAGGGAACAATATCTACTCTCATCTGACTCTTATCTTGAGGTCAAAATTAATGGAGTGGAGGTATCTTAATCTTCCCCTAAACTTGGTGTGATAACCAAAAAAGCTCATGTCATGGAAGAATACATAGGAAAGCTGTTCCTTCTTTGCTTCATTTCCTTTTTATAATTGGACCTCTGGGCAGTGAAATAAGACAGGATGGCTTGATCTATGCTTTCATTGTGAAGATGAGGTACAAAACTTCTCTTTCTGCTAAGGTTATGCTAATTTTACTTCCAAGACCCTGATAATTCCATTGTACAATTCATCTTCTATAGTGAGCAATGTGGTAGATAACCCACATGCAGAATTAATTACCATAAATCAGAAGTATATTCATTGTATTACTGTGAGAGCTTTCATTTCCAGGAGGAAATGTCCCATCTACAAATGAACTCTTTACAGGTTCAATTATATCTTCTCATTTCTTTTCTCTCTCAGGCTCAACATACATCTGTAATTTAGTTTTATATTTTCTTTTATTCAGAAAGTATCCAACTGCTAGGAAGTAAGTTCAATTATCACTAGTGATAGAACAAACAGGAGGAAAAAGACAGTGTTCCTCCAAACTGTCTGCTCAGTGTAAGTCTGCAGATGCCTTTTTCTCGTGACCATTTGGTTCAATTAAGTGAACTCCACTTGAAACCTGTTATCGGATGAAGAAAAAAAAGTGATACTGAGGTCAGAAAAAAATTAAAATTTTTTCCATAAAAGAGTCTGCCTCTGCTTAAATAGATCTTCCTAATTGTACTGCATTAATCATAGTGAATTTACTGGAAGTGTATTGACCCTGTGTGAAATATGGTCCACACTGAAAAATTCTGAGAACCTAATGTTTCTGTATTTCATATATTACGTACAGGGAAACTGATAATCAAACAATAATTATAATTTCCTTTCCTATACTCAATCTTTCTTAGATTTTATAACTTTTCATAAACAAGTGGAGATTGCATGTAGAAAGTAATTCATCTATGATATAATCTCAACCAGGATGTTATGTTATCGGTAATGCCTTACCAGATGTCTTGGCATTTTGAAAATCAATGTACTATCTCTGACAGTAACTGACATAAACATTATTGGTATTCTTAATTATTCAAGAAATGTTCAGGATTAGTTAGAAGAACTAAATATTCAATATAATTAAACATAAGATTCTCCTCTTAATGTCCCATTTCCAAGTTCAGGCCTTGCCTCCTTTTGTTCCATACAGCTGGGGCTGCACTTGACCTGTGGTCCCACATGGCCAGTGCATCATAGTTGAGGTAACAACGTTAATTGGCTCTAGTCTCCCTATCTTCTGGATTTCAAGTTATCTTTAAAGCCTTTTGCTCCTAAAATGATTCTAGAGTCATAGATTCCTGTCATTGTTACAAGTTCTATTTTTACCACTCTTCTTTAATGCACTGGTGTTTTATAGTCAGATCTTTTTAGAACTGATCACACTGAGAGGGCAAATGGAACAATATTAGCTGCCGGACGTTTGTTAGCCCCTCGCTCTCTGATGAAGACATAAATGTCTCAGATTCATTCCTTCAATAACTTCTTCAATCATTAATCATAGGCAAGTTTTTGAAAATAAAACTGCTGAAGTGATACTTTTAATCATTCTTTAGGAAGATATTTTTTTAGAATTCCAACTTAAAGATGATATTGAAAATGAAGAACTTTGTAGAGAAAGATGGTGTGGTAAATGGAAAGTTCACAGATACTAATGTTAGGATCTTGGCTATTATTAACCAGTTATTTGACCACTTAACCTTAGCCTCTGTGAGCCTTGATTTTATTTTCTACAAAGTGTGGCTAATCATGCTTTTATCAAAGAGCTTTTGGAGAGCATGGCAAACAGTATCTGGCATGAAATAGAAGCTCATCAAGTGTTAGTTCTTTGTTCTGTATTATAAGCATTAGACAACAATAAGCTAATGTAGAACAATATCTGATCCTTGGGCAGATGAGAAAATAATTTTTCACTGATAGTCATATAAGTAATATATTCAATCTCCATTTCTTATCACATATTTTCCATGAGTAGTTTTAAATTTATTTAGTGAATAATGTTTATTCATTGCTTACTTTTACTCTTTTGCTCTGGAGATCTTTCATCTTTTTCATTTTTGTTTCTCTATCCTCTGTGTTTCTTGAAAATAGTACTTGTCTTGTTGTATTCCCTTCAGTCTTAAAGGTGGATGAATCACTTTTCCTCAAGTAAAATCCTACCTTACATGCTTTATATCCCAAATGATTTTCTTTTATTCCATATAATGCTAAATAATTTCTTTTCCTCTGAAGTCTCTTTGGTCTATGAAAGGATGAAGACTTGCCTATTCTGCAAATATTTTTTTCTTCAACTACCACACAATTTTTCTTATTTTTCTCCTTCTTCACCAACTGATTGGAAGAATGATGAATTGATGCTTCATTTCCTTGCTATCTCCAGATATTCTTTAATTTTAATAAATTCGGCTTCTATCCCACCCACTCTACATCTGCCCTTGGAAAGATACTGGTAATTGTGTAAGTGCTAAGTTCAGTGTCATTTTCACTCAGACCTCATTCCATTTATCTCAGATCCACTTGACTCTTGCCTGTAGTGCCCTGTCTTACAGGATGGCCCAGAGGGCTGAATCTCTAAAATTGTGGTTATTTCCTCTGTCTTCCTCACAAGCTTCTCTTAGGGAGCACTACTAAATGTTAGTGTTTCTTATGGTACTAGTTTTGGTCATCTGTTCTTACTACATACCAGGAGAAGGGATGGTTGGTCTTATTACTCTCATGGCCTCAACTAATCTTTGTAAGTGGATAGCTCTGAAAGTATTGTATATCTGTAAATTAACCTGTCTTCTTAATATATAGTAAATTTCGAAGTTCTTGCACTGCCACAATTATTTCAGATTTATCATGTTCACAGCTGAACTCAGTAATGGTTTCACTTACATTCTTATTCTTCATAAAATTTTCCCCTCCTATAGGCTTCTCTGACCTAAATAATGTTGTCAATATATACATTTTCTATGGGAAATTTTTTTGAGAGCCTGGACCTCCCTTTCTACTTTTTATTTTTCTCTCTACAGTTAATAAGTCACAGCAGACTTTTAATTCTATTTCAAAAATAAATCCTAAATTCATGGTTTTCTTATCATTTTCAGTGTTATGGATTTACAACATCACCAAAACTATTATAATAGACTCTGGAAAGTCTTTTATTCCAGATCTCCCTAGTATAACTATGATTTTTTTCTTTTTTACAAATAAACACATTATAAGAATCTTGCCATAACCAAATATTTCTTCTCTCTATAGCCTAGGTGAATATATACTCTGGTTTATTCAAGATAGTCTTGTGGTAGACCTGTTGTCTCAGCTATTATACTTTCTTTTGTTATCAGATTTGTCCTGTCTGGACTATAAATTTTGTCACCAACAATAAGGCAAAGATGAAACATGTTTGTGTCATCTGTGTGGCCCTATCTTCATGATGTTGTCACTACAAGCATTTCAATTTAATTTTTGTCTCTTTCCATCACATTTTCCATCATCAAGTTCTATTGGAATTAACACAGAGCTCATAATGCCCATTCACAATTCCAAGTCATAGCACTTCCTTTTATGAACATGTATTTTTCTTATCTTATTCACTTGAAACATTTATTTCTTCATATCATACTCCATTTAATGTCCCTGATACCTCCAGGTATATTTTTTGTTCTGTTCTGTTTTTTTTTTTAAGATACATTGGCTCTTTGTTTATTCTTTTATTTTAATACTAATAATACCTTATGTCATTTTGTATATCTGCATCATATACTGACCATCTCATTTTTCACTAATGTCTCTGTATCTCACACATTGCTTGACAAAGCCATACTCCAGAAACTGTGAATGAATGAATAAACAAAGGGGCTCAACACAGTCTTGAAGCTACTAAATGTTTTCTGATATTTAAAAAAATTCATTGGTATAGAAATTTTGGCAAAAATGTTTATGTGCCATTTTATTTAAAAATGAACCAGTTGCTATGTTTCTAACTACCATTTCATCCTCACCTTTTCCTCTCCAGTAATTGCTAAAATATTTATAATCGGTATTATAAAATTTAGTGCTAGATTATATAATGTATCTAAAGTTTGCAGCTTGACTGATTGTAGGCGGTCTGATAATTTCTCCATTCAGCCAAACTTCACAGAGATTATTGTGGACACACAGGAGGCAATTTTTTAATACAATATTTGTGGAAGAATTACCTTTAAAATTGACCTTGAAAGATTTCTCAGTAATTCTGTGAGTCTAAATGATGTTGAACAGGCATGGGAGGCTAAGCGTAAGTCATATTAATGAAATGTGTAAACAAAGGGCCTAATGTAGGATAATTTATATCTGAAAGGATTCTTAGAGTAATTTTGAGATGTGTCAATAGAATAAGATATAGTATGGAAGATATTCCTGATAATCATATTTGTATAAATATGTTTTTCACAGGAAGGCATAGGTAAAATTAGTATTTCATGTTTATCCAGTAAACTATAGTGTAGGATACAACCTTGACACTTTGCTCAGGTAAGAAGGGTGTTAATGCAACAGTGAAAATGAGTCCATTTATTTGTTCTCAGATGCTTTTGAAAGCATGAATTTTTTCCCCAATTTTAACTTTTCCACATGCTTTCCAAACTCTGAAACAAAATGTTGGGAGACAAAGTGAGATTGCCTAGCAGGGACCTGTAATGTTTAAATGCAGAACAGGATTTCCTGTTAAGATTTTAGTTCCTTCACCACACATAGCTTTATGTGAGCAAACATGAGAAATGATGAGTGCAGTCAAATCAATTTCTTTCTTCCTCTTCTAGCATTCTGTCACATAAAAGGGATATTTCATGAAGTTATATAATTGTCCTCATTATTTATTTAAAGGTTGTACATATACTCCAAAATTTGATTATTGGATGTGACTTCTAAACATTTTGAACTTGTTTATTTACTAAGCTACACTATTTTTATTTATATTGTAGTATGTTATGCAAGTTATTTATAAAAGTCATTGACCTCCATCCTCCTTTTTGAACCTTCATCATTTATAATATCTCTATTTCATGCTTTGCTAAGCATTTGATACAGGTTTTTCTTGTACTACTATTTTTCTATTACTACTACCATAGTGAATACTTTAAAATACCATGTACAAATTTGAGTGTCTCCATAACCATTAAATAGCACTTGGTGTTTACTATATATGTGTATGCCATATAAAATTAGAGAATATATTTATTGACAAGGAAGGTATCAAGTTACACAATGTTAATAGTTTCATCTCTCATTATAATTAAGTTGTCATTATTGCTAAAATTATCTGACAGTAAGACATACTGTACTTGAATGTCATTGGTAAGTTAAATGGATGTCTTATATTTCTTGGTAGTCACTGTCATGGAAATAGAGTTCACAAGAAGTACAGTGGGCTAGCAAATAGTTACCCTGTGGATGACAAATACACATGGAATTTTAATTTTCATATGGTAGGTATTTTCTTTTATTGAGTAGACCAACATTTTCCTTTGACAATTTATAAAATTTTCAGGCAATATATACTCAGATACATGAACATGGTAAAAATAATTCGTTTGATAGCCTAAATTAAACAACATCTTATTTTCCATATGTGAAGCAAAAAAAAAATAAGATCTTTCTCTTTCAGGTATTTTGTTGAAAGTAGGAATTATATATATTCAGGTTATACAATGTGACAATTTTATATACATATATATTTTATAACAATTACTGCAATCAAATTAATTAACATCATCTATAGTTGCTATTTATGTATATAGGGGCAGGGACACTTAAAATTTGCTCTCATATCAAATGTTAAGTAAAAAATACACTATAATTAACTATGATCACCATGCTGTACAGTAGATCCCAAAATGTACTCATTTATAACTAAAAGTTTATAACCTTTGAACAACATTTTTCCATTTTTCTGTCCAATTTTTAGCAACCAACTTCTTTATACTCCTTGCTTTTACAAGTTTGAGTTTTTAGATCCATTTAAAATGAGATCACACAGTATATATATCTTTCTGCATCTGGCTTATTTCACTTAGCATAATGTCTCCCAAGTTTGTCCGTATTGCTGGAAATGGCAGGATTCCCTCTCTTCCCTCTTTTTAAGGCTGAATAGTATTCTGCTCTCTTTGTATGTGTTTGTGCTGGGGAACCAAATTTCATTAATGATTTTTGTATTAAGGCACCTTGAATCAAAGCATGATGAATAGCTTAAACAATGAAAGTTAACACTTAGGTATAATTTATAATCACAGGAATCTGTTTTCTGGTGCTGTAAGAAAAAACCTCAGACTGGATAATTTATAAAAAAAAAAAAAGAAAGAAAGAAATTATCTGGTTCACAGTCCTGGAGGCTGGGCAGTATAAATTGGCATTTGGTTAAGGCCTTCTTGCAGCATTGTAACACAGCAGAGGGTTCCACATGGCAAGACAGAGCAAGAGTGTTGGCTTGGGTCTCTCTTCCTCATTTTATGAAGCCACTGATGACGTCATGGGGTCCTATCCTCATGACCTCATCTAATCCCAATGACCTCCCCATTATTCTACCTTCTAATGCCAATAACATGAATTTGGGAATTAGATGTCCATCACATGTACTTCAGAGGGCACATTCAAGCCATAGCATCAAGTAATTCATTCAGGTTGTCAAGAAACATTTACTCTCTCTGTCAAGCACTCTTTTATTCTACAGCTATAGCAATGAGCTTACATGAGAAAAATTTTAAACATGAAGTGGTTATAAATATCATATATTGCATTGTGTGTGTTTCACATTGAAAAATTTGAAAATCAAGACCTTAGTCATGTAAGAACACACAAATAGTATAGATGACTCAATATATCCTAATGTTCCCTTCAGCTACAAAATATCTATTTTCTTAAAAATCTTGTTGGTACCAAGTCTTAAAAAATTTATCGATAACATAAAAAGATGATATGTCTTATTACAATATTTCTGAGGAATATTCATTAACTTGTGAGTATAGATAATTGCTTGTCATGACAGTATTAGCATAACAGTGAATTAAGTCTAGTAGTGATTTTTCATAAATAGTAACAGCTTTAAGGAGAGAATCCTTACACTTTTCTCCAAAATGTAGAACCACGAATAAGATGGTATTTTCAATGGAAGATTTGAGTGACTGTTTTCCTTGTAATTAAATGCAGATATAAAGAAATTGTGGGATTACATGTCCTTGATCGAGATGCTCCCCAACTGAGGAACAAATAACTTGGTTCCTTGAATAATTATTGGAAAACATCTTAACATTTAGCTCTGAAAATTCATTAGAAATTTTGATTAGATTTTAACATACCAATAATATAAGCCAGCATTTCCCAGACAGTGTTCTTTGGAAGATCTGATTTTGTAATATGTTATTAGTTTGCTAATATCATTTTATTAAATTTGGATTATACTACACTAAGTGACTGTGCAGTTTACATATAACTTACTCTTTTCATTTGAACTTTCTCTTCAAATGGTTTGCTATCTTAAGCATAATTTGGAATCAAAGTTTATTTACTTTAGTTGCTTTTTCCAAATGTCAGAAAATGTTTTTTTTCCTTCAGAAAAATTAATTCATTGAAAGATTTCTATAAATGTTCCCCCTCAGTTTTTATATTATATTTATTTTAGGTTTTCTAGTGAAAAAGTTTTACTTAAATGGGTTATTATGTGTGTGTACATCTGTTTGTGTGTAATGTATATCTATGTATGTACATGATATGTATACATACATATAAAAAGCTAGTCATATATCAAAAAGTTCTTGAATTTACATTTATTTAATCTAAACTTCTCTCTGTGATTACTTTATGAATTAACATATCCTCTTTTCCTGAGAAGTTTTCCAGGTCAGTAAAATGTCTGACTAGTATTCCCACTCCAAGTTCTCCACGTAGAACTCAAGGAGTTTTGTATTATCTATGGGATGAGGGTCCTATTTCCAGGTCAGAATAGATGAAGGAAAACAGTGACATGGAGAGATTTTTTAAAAAACATCCATTTACATAGAAACTGTGTAATGAGCACTTATTGTTTATTTTCTTTCCCATATTGCATTCAATATCACCTTTTTACTTATAAACGAACTTAACTGAGATATAATTTGTCTTTTATATCTGTTCTGTAATAGAAGCTTTCATGGTCAAAAAATTAAAATTGTCCAGGATCAACTTTGCTGCTTTCTTCAGGATGCAAGAAGCTTTACAATTTACCATTTAGTTTATTAAGGGAATGTTTTAAAATAATAAACTTTATGTTTTACAATAGCATCTAACTTACAGAAAATTATGAAGATAATACAAAAAGTATACATATGCTCTACAATCATTTTTCCTATTATTAATATCTTATATTAATATGGTACATTTATCATAATTAATGAGCCAATATTGATAGATTATTAGCTAAACTCCATACTCTATTCAGATTACCCATGTATCACCTAATGTCCTTTTTCTATTTCAGGATTCTATCCAAGATATCACATTATGCTTAGCAGTGATTTCTCCTTTGTTTCTTCTTGGCTGAATAGGTTCTCAGCCTCACCTCGTTTCTAAAGACCTTGACAATTTTGAAGAGTACTGATCGGGTGTAATGTAAGATGCACCTTATTATTATTATTATTATTAGTAGTAGTAGTAGTAGTAGTAGTGCTAGGAATTAAACTCAGGGCCTTGTGTGTGGGAGGAATGCACTCTACCACTGTACTGTACATTCAACTTCACATAAATTATTTAAAATTCTTATGCAGGGTATATTTGTCTATTCTTCACTTATTTCTTTAATTATATTAGTATGCACTCATGAATATATATTTCATGCTTTGGTTTATAGTTTAATACTTTATTTATTTTGCTGAAATACTGTTCTGGCTTTGGCCATTGGGATCTCTTGCAATTGTCTCTTGTGTTTCTTTGACACTCTCCATCACTGTGGGTTATTTTGTTCTCCTTTATTCTTGCACTATAAGATTCCCCAGGCTCATCTTGCCTATTTCCCAGCTCATTCTAGAATCACCTATTTCTTTAAGGAGATTTTTTTTTAATTGAAGAATGCAGATAGAAACTGGATATGGAAGCTTGGTGTGCTCATTTCTTTTAGGGGCTGTTGTTTCTAGGCCCTCTCAGTCAACAAAGAAAAATATATTTATATACACACATTTCTTTATGTAATCATGTATATTGATATGTAAATTAAGTGTAAGCTAAATGTAAATTAAATGTAAGTTAAATGTAAATTCAGATTTGAAAAAGTAACTTTTATGTGGCTTCTTGTTATAGACTAAATGTTAGTTTCCCTCCAGTATCCATATATTGTAGCTTTAACATGTAGTGTGCCTGTATTAGGTCATGAGGCTGCCAAGGAAATAGTTCAGTTTGAATGAGGTCCTGATCTGAGAGGATTACTGTCCTTATAAGTAAAGATACCAGAGAGGGGCTAGGAATATAGCTCAGTTGGTAGAGTGCTTGCCTCACATGTACAAGGCCCTGGATTCAGTCTCCAGAAACACACACACACACACTCATGAGCATGCAAAGGCACCAGAGAACATGTTCTTTCTTTCTGTGTGCACACAACCAAGAGGCCACATGAACACAGAGCAGAATGAAGGCTGCCTACAGACCAAGAGAAACAGCTTCAGAATGAAACCAACCTTGTCGACACCCTGATCTTAATTTCTTAGCCTCCAGGACTGTGAAAAGGTGAATTTACCTTGTTTAAACTGTCCAGTTTGGGTATTTTGTTATGTCGGCTTGGAAAGACTCTTATGCTCCATATATACTTTATTGGGTAAGTAAGTATAAGGTTTAAAATTATAATAAAATAAGGCTGTCATGAATCTAAACATTCATTTTTAAAAATATTCACCAAACAACAGTTTAAATGAAATGTTAGGCCATAAAGAAAATTAAAGACTAATTAGAAGTACATGTATTAGTATAATTTAAGGAGGTAAATAATGTTATTCAAATTCAATTTGATTTCTTTATTATCCTAACCAAGAACAGTGTTCCAAAATTTTCAATTCCTAAGTATAAATGTTATGGTTTGGATATGACATGTTCTTCAAAAGTTCCCATGTGAGACAATGCAATAAAGTTTAGAGGTGAAATGATTGGGTTATGAGAGCCTTAATCTAATGGGCACTTTAATCCACTGATATGGATTAACTAGGAGGTAACTGTAGGCTGGTAGGCTGTGGCTGGAGGAGGTGGGTCCCTGGGAGTGTGCCTTTGGGATATATATGTTTTGTCCCTGGTCTGCAGTGTATTTCTCTGCTTCCTGGTGTCCTGTTCTGAACTGCTTTCTGAAGCCACTTCCTTCCGCCATGTTGTTCTGCCTTACTTCAAGCCCTAAGGAATAGAGCCAACTGTCTATGGCCTGAGATCTCCTCTGAAACTATGAGCATTAGATAAACTTTTACTCCTCTACACTGTTCTTGTCAGATCTTTTGGTCACAGCAGTGAAAAGAACGAACGAAAACATTAAGTATTGTGATTCACAATGAAACACAGAATAAGCAGGAAAATAAAATATATTGTTCAAAGCAAATTTTGGGAGAAACTTCCAAATTTCATTTAAGCAAATAAGGCAAAAGCAGCTCTCATTCTAATCAATATCTTCTATTAAAAATGTACACATCCGTTTGTAAACATATTTATGTAACTAGAAGTGAAATTTTAACAGAAGTATAGTATGCATTCAAGAAATAACATGAGGGGAAAAAATGAGTGTATCTTTTAAGCTTACTTCATTGTTTTTCCTGGAGTAATTTCTTCCTGAATATCAAATGAAACTGTCAGTTCTCTCAAGCAAGGATTTATCATTATTACTTAAAGAAATATACAATGAAATTCTAGGTATTGTAAAATGGTAGTTGTTGAGGACAAAACAGCTGTTTTAGAAGTATATAAACAAATAACTCTTTGAAATACATGCTTTTATGCAGGAATAGCTATGTCCAAACACCAAAGATTGATTTCAAGACACTGATGGCACATTCTTTGTCTTTCTTTGACTCTTATAAAGAGAAAAAAAATGACTTTTCTCTTAAGAGTAGTTATATTTTATTGTACATCCAGATGGTATTATGTGTCATGACATAAAATGTAGAAAAGCTCTAGGTATACTTCAGGTAGATGTTTATTCTCTGAAATATTTCCTCACCACCAAAGCCTGGAATCCTGGGACTTGTCTGCAGCTCCTGTGCATCAGAACTTTGATCATGGCTGCAGAGGTAACAAGGGCCCTATCTCTGGCCCTGACCTCCTATTGTGAAGTCTCTCTTAGTAGGGTGTTGAGGGTCAAAGCTTTACTACTTATGAGATGGGATTAAGATTCCAAAAAATTAAATTTCAAGAAGTTTACTAATATTAATCTAATAGAACCTGAGGCTTTTGTTTGTTTGTTTTGTTTTGCTTGGGTAATGAGGACTCAGATGATCTCATCAGCACATTCTCAGCTTTGAGTTCAATACCGACATTATTAGACTACCAATCATGGCCAGTTAATGGAGTTTAGAGTTATGAAATAGAATAAATTCTATGATTAACACAAAGGCTATAAAATCTCTAGACTGCTGGTTCTGCACCATGAACTTGTATTCATATTAGACTTCAGGTTTATATTCTGAGTTTACCATTTTGACTTTATGTCTCCTTGGGACAAATGTTCTCTCATGACCTTTAATTATTGGTTGGCCAATGGAACCCAGGAAGCAGACATCATTAGCAGTCTTGCCTGGATAATTAAGGAATAAGTTCAGAGGGATAATTGCTCCATCATTATTTCTCTTTATCTTCTGACAAGTTAGATTTTTTTTTTTTAAATTGAGTCGACCATATGTTCAAATTTATGCACTTGACAATTCATTATTTCAATTTAAAATTTTATATGCACACAAAAAAATTGTGGTCATTCTCTCCTCCTCCACCTTGAATAGGTGATTGGGATGTGGTAAAGGTGGAATATGGGTTAAGTCATTTTCAGATTGTTATGGATCTATTTTGTATTCATCTTCTACAATTTATGCCTATGTCAGTGAATTGAGAGAATGTGGAAGAGAGAGGATGAGGCCTTTCAAATATGGTTCTGATTGCCTTTGACAGTTTAAATAAAGAAGTTTTTTTGCTATCCTGCTGCTCCCTAACACTCTCATGTAGATGAATCAAGACAATGCAGAAATGAATTTGAACACATTTTACATTACCTTTGATTGTCCTAGTGGGAGCCCTAAAGCAAAGCCTAGACTAAGTGATGTGGGATGTTCTAGAAGATATTAAAGTAGAGCATGAGACAGCTCCATCTAAAGCAATTAGTGTGAAGATCTGAAATCAGTAGCAGTTTAAAGAGTTTCATAACTGCTCAAACCTCTGCACCTTGAAGCAGGCTGACTTTGAGAATGTATTTCTTCCTGAAATAATTCTGTAAAAGGTAAAGTGCACAGCATGTTAAATAGCTCCTTTTGGCTTCAGAATATAATGGTGGCTAAGAGTCAGCTGCCACAGTCTCTCCAAATTTCTCCAGAAATTGCTTCTTATCTCCAAAGTTCCCTTATCTTACCCAACATTCAGAAAATAAACAACCAACATTAATCCTTGAGCCAGACTAGAATTTTTGGTTGGGGAAAAAAAAAAACAATAAAAATAATTATTTCCATCTTTTTGCATTCCTTGCTGGAGATAACATGCAGAAATAGGCCAGGTGGGTTTGAGTGTTATAAGCATGATGAAATAAAATGAAAACTCAGAAAAGTGGCCAGACCTTTCCTTGTTCCATCTCAGGATAACCCCTTTCAGTCCATTATATGAGCTACAAAGGTCAAACAAAAGAGGTACACAAAATTCCAACATATAGGCCAAAACTAATTGACTATTAGTATTCATTAAATGTTAAGTGTCTATCCAAAAAGGCTTATATATTGGGATAGAAATAATTTGGGGTTGTTTCTCAGAAATATATAAAAATAATCCTGATAATAGTTTTTTTTTGGTTAGAGTTAGAAAGTCTTACTACTAGTTTCAAACCACCAGAATGCTTCATTATCTTAAAATATAATAAAACTAAATGTTGATCACTAGGTAGTGAATTTTCTTTATTTTCAACTCTAATTTTTATTTTGAATTGACAAATGACAGTTGTATACATTTATGGGTTGCAATGTTATATTTTGACATTATTATACCTTGTATAATGACCAATTCAGAGTATTTGGCATATCACTTGACACATTTATAATTTCTTTGTGGCAAGAACATTAAAAATCCTCTCTTATAGCTATTTTGAAATATACCATACATTAATTTTAACTATAACAACCCTTCTTTGCAATAGAAAATTAAAAAATCTTTCCCCTATGTGTCACTTTGTACTCATTGAACCACCTCTTCCTATTCCTCTTCTTTCCCCAACCTCCTCAGACTCTGACAACCGCTATGCTTCTCTCTACTTCTATGAGCTCAACATTTTTGTATTCCACATGTGAGAACATACAATAATTGTCTTTCTGTGCCTTTCCTATTTAACTTAACATACTGTCCTCTAGATTCATCCATGTTATTGCAATTGGATTTCTTTCTTTTCAGTGTCTGAATAGCATTCCATTGTGTGTCTATATGTAGACACACATACATACCACGATTTTAAAAATTTATTGCATTGAAAAGGAGGGGAGGGGGCATGGAGACAGAAAAGATGGTGGAATGAGATGGACATCATTATCCTAGGTACATGTGTGACTGCACATATGGCGTGACGCTACATTGTGTACAACGAGAGAAATGAAAAGTTGTGCTGCGATTGTTTACAATGAATCAAAATTCATTCTGCTGTCATATACCTAATTAGAATAAAAAATTAATAAAATTTTAAAAAGAAGGTTAAGAAATAAAATACAAAATCCATTCATCCACTGACAGATAAATAGGTTGATTCCATACTTTGGTTACTGTCCCTACTGCCATAATAAATATGGGAGTACAGCTGTCTCTTCAACAAACTAGTTTTGTGTCCTTTAGATATACACCCAGTATGTTCAATATTATTATATCATATGGTAGTTTTATTTTTAACTTTTTGAAGACTATCTACAGTCTTCTCCATGTTACTATACTAATTTATATTCCCATAAATGATGTACAAAGATTCCTTTTCTCCACGTCTGTGCCAACACTTACTGTTTTTCCATTTCATGGTAGTAATTCTAATAGGTTGAACTGATATTTCATTGGGATTTTGATTTATATTTCCTGGTGATTATGATTTTGAGCACTTTTTTTCAATGTACTTGTTGGCCATTGGTATGTTTTAAGAAATGTATATACAAGTTCATTGTCACATTTTAATGGAGTTATTTGTTTTCTTATTATTGAATAGCTTGAGTTCTTGGTATATTTTGGATATTGGCCCTGTATCTAATGTATGATTTGTAAATATTTTGGTCAGTTCTGTAGATCATCTCTTTTTTTTCTAATATTTATTTTTTAGTATTTGGCGGACACAACATCTTTGTTTGTATGTGGTGCTGAGGATTGAACCTGGGCCGCACACATGCTAGGCGAGCGCGCTACCGCTTGAGCCACATCCCCAGCCCCATGTAGATTATCTCTTTAACTTGATCATTTCCTTTATGGTGTTGAATTTTTAGTTTGATTCAATCCAATTTTTCTGGTTTTGTTTTTTTTTTTTTTGTTGTCTGTGCTACTGAGGTCTTATCTAAAAAGTTCTTTCTGAGACCAATGCCATGAAGCTCTTCCCTATATTTTCTTTCTGAAAGTTTCAGGTCTTAAATTTAAGTCTTTAATCCATTTTGAGCTAGTTTTTATATACAGTGAGATATTAGTTTTCCTCTTCTGTGTGTGGTTATTCAGTTTTTCCAATACCTTTAATTAAAAAGACTGTCATCTTTATTGTTCATTGTTATTATTTATTGTTCATTGTTTATTGTTTATTGTTCATTTATTGTTCATTCTCAGCACTTTTGTTGAAAATTATTTGGCTGCAAATATACAGATTTATTTCTGGGCTCTCTATTATGTTCCACTTTTTGCATTTTTATGCCAATGCCATGCTCTTTGGTTGGCTATACCACTGAGGTTATATTTTTAGCTAATAAAATTTAAAATTTTATTTGCTAAAAATAAAATTTAAAATACCATAATAGTGGTATTCATTTTGACATATTCATAATTTCATATTTCATAGTTTTCTCTACTTCAATCCCCATAATATTGTCCTCTCCTCTTCCCACTTCCTGATCCCCATCCTCTACTCTATTGGTCTTCTTTATATTTATTTATATTTAATTGGTTTATTATGGTTATATATAAAATTGTGATGCACTGTGATATATTCATACATGCACATAGCATAATTTGCTCAAAATTATTCTCTGATTCTTCCTGTTTGCCTAGCTTCCTCCCTTATTCTTCATTGCTTGCTTCTACTCTACAGTTCTAATTTTATGGTTTTTTTGAAGTCAAGTAGCTTGCTGCTTTCCAATGTTATTCTTTTTTTGCTCAATACTGCTATAGCTATTCATGATATTTTGTGGTTCCATATAAATTTTATGTTTGCTTTTTCTATTTCTGTGTAGATTTCCATTGTATCTTGATAGGGATTGTACTGAATCTGTAGATTTTATTGGTAGTGTGGACAGTTTAATGACTATCAATTCTTCCAATCCATGATATGAAAGAATATCTTTCCATTTATTTTTGACTTCTTCACTTTTTTTAATCAATGCTTTATAGAGTTTTTACTTCCTTGGTTAAATTTTTCCCTAAGTAGTTTTTTTTTTTAATTTAATGAGACTGCAAATGAGATTATTTTCTTTATTTCCTTTTTGGATAGTTCATTGGTATTTCATAGTAACACATGTGAATTATCTGTTGATTTTGTATTCTGAATGCTTATTAAATTTGTTTATTGTTTCTAACAGGTTTTTTATGATTTTCTACACATAAAATCATATCATTTTCAAATAAATAATTTTAATTTCTTTTGTTCCCAATTTGGATGTCTTATTTATTCCTCTTGCCTAAGTGCTCTGGCTAGGACTTCCAATGCTATGTTAAATAGAAGTGGCAAAAGTGTGTGTCTATATCTTCTTCCAATCTCAGAGGAAAAAGCTTTCAACTTTTCTTTGTTCAGTATGAGATTAACTGTGGGTCCAGTAGGGAATTTTAGAAAGCTTCTTTTTATTATTAAATAGAATAGGAAGGATATATGGAAATTCAAGGTAGAAAGATGAGAATAAAGTATTAATAATGTAAGATTTGGTTATATCTTAGGATGATGGCAATTGTAATTTACAGTGTTAACTCTGTGACAGTTACAGTTTATATAAGTCATATAATATTGTCATAGCACTGTGGCAAATACTTTCCTATTTTACATAATTTAAGACCTATTTTAAGTCTAATATGGATTGTTCATATCACAATGTTTGGCACATTGTATATATCACTGAATATGATTAACTAATATCTGAGGATATGAGAAACAATGGATAAGTATATGGTAACTCCAGGGCTTTCTTCTTGGGGAACTGGGGGAGTTGAAGTGCTATTAACTAAAAAACTGAAGTCAGATGAGAAAGAAAATGTTAACTTGGGCAATTGATAAATTTGGTATTAAACATATTATTAACATAAATTTTTAAAAAATAGACTTGAAAGAAAAACAAATGTGGGCAGGGTTTTATCTTTGAATTCTTTTAGTTCTCCATAGCATCTTATAAAATGTTAAACACTCTTCATAGATGAACAGATTTGGGCATGTGCTGATTCCTGGGTTTGCTTCTTTCTGATTCTCTGAGATATCATTGATTCATAACCTTTTCTGTTTAAACTAGATTTAATTTTTCTTTGAGTTTAACTTCAATGGCAGATAGAATACACTTATACAGAGTCAAAAGTTGTAATAGGGCAAGATAGTGGCTTAAATGAGAAAGTTAAAAAAACATTTAATTATAAGATGTCTAACAGTTATTTTCATTGACTTTTTTTGGAAGACTGCAGAGGGAACTTGAAGTATTTTGCAAGGCTGCAAAGATTATGATAACCAAATCAGTGGAGGAGTAATAAAGAAGCTGAAGCAGGAGGAAACTGATAAGGATTACTGAAGGAAAGACAAGACCTGAGTAGGGGAAAATTCCCTTAGCATGGGCTCTCTATATCTAATTCCTCCTCTTCTCAAATTGTCCTGAATTATTTACATATTGAAAATTAAAAGCCAAACCATTAGCTACTCAATAGAAATTCATCATAAATTTGTATATAGTAAAAACTTATAAAATATGATCAGACCAGAAAGCAGTTATTAATCCTGTCAGTAATACCAGGTTTGCTAGGAGCCACAAGCATATATACGATGTATGGCACCTTTGGTTGTAAAGTGACGCCAGCTAGCCACTGAGATGATTATGTTAAAATTTACATTCATATGCAAACTGGACTCCCGCTGTTCACCTTGGCCTGCTACCGGACTCAAGTTACGGGACTTTACGGGACTGCTGGAGAGTTCCCATTGGTTGGGGAAGGATAGTAGGAGGGAATTCCGGAGGAGGTGGGAGGAGACGGGGGGGGGGTTCCGGTCGGCGCGCGGTTCCGGTCGGACACCCTCGTGGGAGGACCGGTTTTTGACTTGCTGGCGCTGAGAGTGTTAGCGGCTTTTTCAAAATAAAGTTTTGTTCCTGCTTGATTGGCTCGTGATTCTGTGCCCAGCCAAGACTGCGGCACAGGTTAAAAAAAATGTTTCCATTTCAATGAATATGAAATAGAAAGGAGTCTATTTTTCTTAATATAAAAGACTTAAATGTGTTTGCTAATTAATACACTTTGAATGAGCTTCACGGTTTCTGTGCCAATTTCATTATTACTCTAATCATTTCAGGTTCGACTCTAATTATAATGTAGATCATGACTATTGGCAGATGATTATGGATGGTAAGAAAAACTAATTGTGTCTCCAGCAAATACAGGGAGGTTTGCAGTAAATCCAACAGAAGAGCAAACTGATTGATCAGCTATAGTGTGTTAATTTAATGAACAGAAGATTTTATTATTTTAGTATTAGTTAATGAGAGAAAATCAAATATGCAGAAAGGTAAATGGTTATCAACTAAGGGTGACTTTGTCCCCCTAAGGGATATTTGGCAATGCCTACTGACATATTTGATAAGTGCCACAATTTGGGGGAGTGAAGGCTGCTACTGACATCTGTTATGTAAAGCCCAAAGATGCTGCTAAATATAATTATATTGGCCAAATTATATTGCTATATTGTGTGCATGTACGAATAGGTAGAAATATAGTAAACAGAAGAAAAACCTATAATTAACAGGCCAAAATTTCTAGCCCAAATGTCAATAATGGTGGGATTGAGAAACTGATTTCTAGAATGTCAAGGGTTTTAAGTTTTTGTTTGGGATCATTCATATATCACAATAGACTTTAGATATCGGTAACTCCCAAAAGGCCCCTTCTCCTTTGAGAGGTCACGTGGGCAAGACCATCCCTATATATCTTAATGATTTTAAAATGATGACATAAGTAGATGTCTAAAATATTTCTCTTTAGAGGTGAATCTCTATTAATGCAACCTAATTATTTTTTCCATTTTCTGATTACAAGATAGAATAGTGTCTGGGAAAGGGCTGGGGTTGTGGCTCAGCAGGAGAGCGCTAGCCTAGCACATGCGAGGAGACCCCGGGTTGGATCCTCAGCACCACATAAAAATAAATAAATAAAATAAAGGTATTGTGTCCAACTACAACTAAAAAATAAATATTAAAAAAGGCCCAGACTCATCTTTAAGAAAAGAAAAAGAATAGTGTCTGGGAAAGATATATATATATATATATATATATATATATATATATATGTTGTAAGGAAAATCGTATCTTTATATCTTTGAGCATTAAAAACTGCACATCCATTAATCTACCTTCAAAAACCTCTGAACCCTTTTATTTATTTATTTTTGACAGATGTAGGCCTCAATAAATCTTCTCAACATGTACATAATTCACTATTAATGTTTTCTGCCTGTAGTAAAAAAAAAAAATCTTGTCTTTTACTAGTGATACACGAATTTTTAACTTAGCAGTATTTATGAATCTGTCAATTCTGTTGGATCTGTGCCCATTGTGCAGTGTTCTCCTAGCTGGACCTGTATTGTCTCTTGCCTTCCCCCACAGAATGTGCCACATAGCATTCAGAATGACTTCTTAAAATATTTGAGTATGTCACTCTCCTTAAATTCCTCAGAGTGATTCACCTTGTACTTGGAAGAAAATTCAAGATACTTAAAATGATCTACTGGGCCCCTATACAATCTGCCCCATGCTTCTTTAGCACTATTTTGTGTCTCAAGCTCCTTTTTGCAGATCAGTGTGTTCTGATAACACCCATTTTACTCTTTGTGCCTTGGAGGCTTTGAATATGCTGAGTCCTCTCTCCAGATAGCTCCTCTACTTGGCTATAATCTTCGACTAGATGTCCTTTTGTCTTATGAGCTCTGACTATAATGGAGTGAATGTTTGTGCCCTTATTCATATGTTGAAATCTTAACTCCCAATGTGATGGTGATAGCAGGGGGGCCTGTTGAAGGTAATTAAGTCCTGAGGGTGGAGTCCACATAGTGAGACTAGTGTCCTTACAAAAGGGGCCCCAGTGAGTGCTTTCAGTCCTGTGATGTGAGGATGCAATGAGAAGTCAGGGGTCTGCAACCTGATAAGTACAGAGCCATTACCAGAACCAAACGTGCTACGTCCTGGTCTCAGAATTCTAACCCCAGAACCCTGAGGAATAAGTGTTATTTCTAAATACTTATTTGTAAACCACCCAATATTTGGTATTTTAAAAAAATATCTGCCTGAGCTAAATGCACTGACTGATCACTTAAAACTGGGGGCCACTGCTTTAATCTCTTTATACATTTTGTTATTCATAGCACTTAGTAACAATATAGTAGTTAGGATTTAGATGTGAGATGTTCCCCAGAGTTCATGGGTGAGATAATGCAAGAAGGTTTAGAGGTGAAAGGATTTGGTTATGAAGGTCTTGACCCAATCAGTGAATTAATCTACTGATAGGGATTAACTGAGTGGTACTGTAGACAGGCAAGTTGTGGCTGGAGGAGGTGGATCCCTAGGGGTGGGCCTTTGGGGTATATATTTTGTTCTTGTTGAGTAGAGAGCTCTCTGAGTCTCTCTTTCTCTCTCTTTCTCTCCCCCTGCCCCACCTCTCTCCCTCTCTCTTTCCTTTCTAGCCAAGTCCTGAGCCATTTTCCTTTTCTACACTTTTCTACCCCATATTCTGTTTCATCTCAAGGCCTGAGGAATGGAGCCTGCCATCCTTAGACTGAGACCTCTGAAACTATGAGCCCTCAAATAAGCTTTTCCTCCTCTAATTGTTATTGTCAGATACTTTTGGTCACAGCAGTGAAAAAGTCAACTAAAACAATGGCATCATCCATCTGTTTTTGTGCATTGATAATACTCCTTCCCTATGAGACTATCACAGTGCCAATACTGTACTGATATTGTTCATCCATGTCTCAACAGAATCTAACATGGTATGTGGTACAAAGCAAGCCCTCAATGAACACAAGAATCTTTAGTGCAATGTAAGGCTATTGTGATTAAATAATTAACATTTTATCATTCATAATAAGTAATATAATCTTTAACCTCACCATATGCCTAATTTAAAAATGTGCTTCTATGTATATTCTTTTTGTTAAATTTATTTTTTCTAACAGATATATAAAAAACATTAAAATTGGACATGTTGCTGGGGTAAAATGTGCTGTTTTGGTACATGTATACATTGTGCCTGGTTTATTTCACTTAATGAGATGTTGTACAGTTCCATCAATATAGCCCAAGACAGAATTTCATTCATTTTTATGGCTGAATTATTTTACATTGTGCATATATGCCACATTATCTTTATCCATTCATTAACTGATGGATACTTGGGTTGTTTTCATTTCTTGAATATTGTGAATAATGCTGCAATATACATGAGTATAATTTCATTTCCTTTGGATATACACTCAGTAGACAGATTTTGGTATAATATGGTGGTCTATTTTCAATTTGTTGAGTAATCTCCATACTGTTTTCTGTGACTGTGTTAGTTTTCATTCCTATCAATAGTGTATGAGGGTTTCCTTTTCTTCACATTCTTGCCATCACTTGTTATCTTTTCCATAAGAACCATTCATAGTAGAAAAATGTGATTTCTCATTGTGGTTTTGATTTTCATTTCCCTGAGGATTAGTGATAGTGATTTTTTTAAAAAAATAGAAATATTGACCATTTGTATTTCTTCTTTGGAGAAATGTCTATTTAGGGTACATTATCCATTTTTCAATCAGTATTTTTTATTTTTTATTGAGTTTTTAAATTTGTATCCTGGATATTAAGTCCTATCAGATTTATAGTTTGCAATTATTTTCTTCTGTTTTATAGGTTGTCTCTTTGCTCTGTTGATTATTTCTTCTGCTATTCATAAGCTTTTGGGTTTGATGTAATCCCATTTGTTTTTCTTTTTGTTTCCTATGCTTTGGGGGCTCTTATTTTAAAAATTGTTCCCCATTCCAATGTCCTAAAGCATTTTCCCATATTTTCTTCTAGTAGTTTCATAATTTTAGGTTTTATATTTAAGTCTATAATCCATTGGGTTGGGTTTTTGTAACTGTTGAGATATGAGGGTCTAGATTGATTCTTCTTTATATAGAAACCCAGTTTTCTCAACACTATTTATTGAAAAGAGTGTTATTTCTCTAACGAATATTCTTAGTACCTTTGTCTAACATCCATTGTCCTAGCTGGGTGCAGTGAGGTACGTTTGTAGTCCCAACTACTCGGAGGCTGAGGCAGAAAGACTTCTTGAGCTCAGAAATTTCAGTTCAACAGGAGCAACATAGCAAGACCCTATCTCAAAGAAGAAAAAATTCATTGACTGTAGATTTATGGGTTCATCTAGGCTTTGTTCTGTTTCATTGGTCTATGTGTCTGTCTTTATGCTAGTATCACAGTGTTTTTGTTGCTATACCTTTGTACCATATTTTGCAGTTGGGTAGTATAATTCCTCTCACTTTGTTCTTTTTCTTTAAAGTTATTATTTTTTTTTTTTTGGTGGAACTGTGTTCCTAAAAAAATTCTTTCAGACCATATAAAAGTTTTTGAGAATGTATTGAATTTAGGTGACATAATCAGGAACTGTCAAAGCAGAAATCATACCTAGTTCTAGTCAGAAACTCTGCCAAATGAAATGTATTCCATTTCAATCATGAGGCAATTTACTTTTGGAATGAAGATAGTAAGGAAATGTATCCAGTGATTTCTATTCTAACAAGGATCATTATAAAGATGGTGGTGCAGAACAAAACTGAGTATTTACTTTAATCAATGACAAGTATAGCAGTAGGATGCATTTTGTTACCTTGAGAATCTTGTGGAACTGAACTAAACTACTAATTCACATTCACTTATGGTATCTGTTCTGTACTTACATAACTGGTCAGTTTGAATCTTAAATTGTTTTACTCTATCCCTTGAATGTTAGTAAATGTTAGTAAATGAACCTTAGTAAATGTTCCTTTCAATGGCACACCAATCTACTTTGTCTCAGGTGTTTAGTTCCTTGAGAAATAGGGTTTACTATGGATACCACTTTCATCCATCTATAAAATTTTATTGTACAAATAAGGTTTATCAATAATTTAGAGGAAAGAAAATGTTGCAATGAGTCCCAGATCTTTTTTCAGTTATTAGAGATACATCCCAAGAACTTTCCCAGATCCCTAGATTTGTGAATGCCAGGAAATTTTCTTCAATGGCCAGACAATATCTAGGAAGAAATAACAAGATCAGAAAAGGACCTCCAGATATGTATTTGTCTGTATTGATTGCTTGCTGTATTGAATCATTTACTATTTAAAATAGATACTTAATACTTTGCATCTGCCTGATATGGCCATACATCCAAATTTATCTTTAACAAATTGGCAAATTATTAAATTTTGTGGCTATTGAGAATTGCACATGCATAAATTCTGAATATCATGGGTTACCCATATGGTTAGAACAATGCTATCACTTCTAGAGATCATTTAATTGAGATGCAGGGATTCTTTAGCAAGTGCTGAGAAATTATTTTTCATGTCTTTCCCCTGAAAATGTGTCATAGGGTTTCCTTTTGGTCCTATCTGCCACGAATTATTTCCTATGTCCTTTTGGCAAGGTATAGAGAATATTGAAAGCCACGTATTACTCCTATTGCAACCCATCATATTATACACATTAACTGTCATTGATAGGCAGCTCCCCCATGGTCCACTGTAAATTGCTTTGTGCCAATTCATCCATATTCATTGTTCCCCACTCTCTAATGTACATTTTAAATTCCAGTAATATTGACCACTCCATGTTTCATGATGTGGTGTCTTTCCTTCTGTGCTTTAAAAACAAACAAACAAACAAACAAACTAGAGCATTAGAGTAATACATAGTAGTTGGGTTCATTTTGACAATGCATAAAATTTGATTTCAGCCCCCACTCTCCACTTTCCCCCTACTCCTCTCTCCCTATTCCTCTTCTGTACTCCACAAATCTTCCTTTAGCTTATTTCTTTACTTTTGCCCATTTTATTTTTTAACTTGTTTATTTTTGATTGATACTTTGTGCATATACATAAATGTGATTCCTTGGGGTATATGCAAATAGTATGATTTTGTTAAATTCATTCCACTTTTCTTCCCAGTTCCCATCTCTCCTCTCTCCCTCCTGGCCTTCTACTATGCTGATTTTGCCTAAATATTTATGATATTCAAAACTCCCTCTTATTTTCTTCTAGCTTCCACATATGAAAGAAAACATTTGAACCTTGCATTGCTGAGTATGGCTTATTTCACTTAGCATGATATTCTTCATTTCTATCCATTTGCCAGCAAATGCCATAATTTTATTCTATTTTTATGGCTAAGTAAAACTCTGTCATTTACATGTCCCACATTTTCTTAATCCATTTGTTTATTGAAGGGCATTTGGGAAGATTCCATATTTGGCTATTGTGAATTGTGCTGCTATAAGCATTGTAATGGCTATATTGCTATAGTATGCTGATTTTAGTTCTTTTGGATAAATACCGAGGAGTGTGATAGCTAGGTCACATGGTGGTTCTAATCCTAGTGTTTTGAGGACTCTCTATATTGCATTCTAGAGTGGAGGTACTAGTCTGCAGCCCCACCAACAATGTATGAGTGTAACTTTTCTCCCCACATCCTCACCAGCTTTTATTATATATATATATTCGTGATAACTGCTTTTGTCCTTTGCATTACATACTCTTCCACTGACTTCCATTAAATTTTTGTAAACTGGTTAACTGCTTTCCTCATCATGACCCAACTCTGGCATCACTATTTTTTTCTTTAAAACTGCCTCAAATTCCTCATAGACTAGTGAAGGAACTCCTTTGCAAACCTCTAGTACCGTGTAAATATACTTTGGGTAAATTTGTCACAGTGAGCTGGTATTTTTGGTTTACACATCTGCTCCTCCCTTTAGATTATTTGCTACTCAAGGATATCTCCTCCTGTACTGTTTGGTGGTACATATTCATTGGGTTGATAAGAGCATACTTTGTTATTTGTACAATAAAAATTTAATTTACAAAGGCATCAGCACAAAAATTACCCTTAAACAATGAGGGAGAAAATAGGAAGTAAACTCAAAAAAAGCCAGGCTATAATCTATTTGTAGGAGACACAGACCTTCTATCCCTGTTTTGCTGTTTGCATACCAATTTATGCTACCAATGATAATCCTCCTCCTCCTCAGTTTGGGTTGCCATTCTTTTTTTAATATTTATTTATTTATTTTATTTTAGTTGTAGTTGGACATGATACCTTTATTTGTTTTTATGTAGTACTGAGGAATGAACCCAGGGCCTCATGCTTGCTAGGTGAGCAAGCTACCACTGAGCCACAACGCCAGCCCTGGGTTGCCATTCTTAAATCCTCTAAAACACATAATTTGTTACATATGATAGGAAATTATAAGAATTATACTTGGGGTAAATGATATGTTTGACCATAGTTGTATATAATGATTATTAAATTTTTTCTTTATGTATGTTACAAATGTGTTTTCTGTTTTTCATTTCTACAACAATTCTTTTAACAAGATTATGCAGTGATTATAACTCTATGGTAACTCAATATACTTTTAACTATTTTAGAAAATCATATTATAAAATGAAGAAAGCCTGCTGTAATGTGATTAGTAGGTTTTCTTGAATGTTTTGAAGAGGTCTACCATTTGCAATTAGAGTCAACAAAAAAGGGAATGGTCAATATGTGGATTGGTGCTGAGATTCCAATGGAAACGGAAGGGTGGGAAGTTGTACTTGGTGCCTGAGGGATATCAGAGTAAACCAAAGATACTGGAATAACATACATGGTCTCAGATAAAAAGTGAGAATACTGTCTAAAATAAAACAAATAAACAAATAACACTGGCTATTTCATTGCCCTTGTTTGTAGATTATCTACTAAACATAAAATTTAATCTTTCTTCTGATTTAATGACTCAATTTAATTTTCCTATAAGGAATACTTGTAAACAATTTAAAGACAGTATTAAAGAGCTTACAACAATAACATTTGTTCCTACTTTTCTCGCCCACCCCCAGCTGGGCTCAAGGAGGAAAATGCTTTCAACAATTTTAGCTACTGCTACTAGTTTTATCTTGTATCATCCCTAAAGCAAAGGGTAACAGTAAAACACTATGTTTTCCCTTTCTGTTCCCCAAACCTAGCCAAGTTAAGGGAACAATGAGGATAATTCTGGGCTGGAAAATCCATACACATATTATTATTTTAAAGGACACTAGCTTTCTCTTATGCACACTGAGAACCAAGACAAGTTAGTGCTATCTGTAAAAAGTTACTTTCTTCCATGTACACCAAGACAGTTGCTTCTTGGAGTGATGGTCATGCAATTAAGCTAAGCAAGTTAATTTTGATGATGTCACTGCTTCTGCAGCCTAAGATATAAAACCTCTCTCTGAATGAGGACTGGCATGAAATGGAAAGCATTATTGAAAGGACCTGTGTCACTCATCCATTCAACTGCCAGTGGACAAAACACCATGAGATAGAGAGGGCACCGCTTAGTAAAGCACCCTGAGGGAATGAAGTGCTGTCTATCAGCTTGTCTCCACTGAACTCTTCTTAAGTAGTTTCTGATCTCTTATAAGCTTCCTCCAATAAATCATGTTTCCAATGCTGGAAACTTTCTTTGGTCTGTCTGCAACCTACCCCACTGCCCTTGCACAACTGGACTGTGGAAAAGAAATATCTCTATATTTTAGTACCATTATAATTCATCTAACAAATACTTAATAAATTTCTCCAACAATGTGCCAGGCAATGTTCTAAGCACTTGCAATAAACCAATAATGAAAAATAAATGAAGACTGTTGCCCTTCTGGGAGTTTCTAATCTAAAAGAAGGGCCATAAACCATAGATTTGATAAATTTGTAGACTGCAATTAGTGACCTATTACCTGGTAGAGATTTGGTGTTAAGAAAAATGAAAAAGAAGAATAGAACAAAATGGATGGAAAATGCTAAAGGAAAAAGCAGTTTGCAATCTTGAGTAAAGTGCTCAGGATAACCTTTCAAAGAACATGACACCTGAGCAAAGACTTGAAGGAGGTGAGGGAGCTGCCATTTGGATGTTTCCTTAGAGTTCTTCTTTTACTCTCTGCACATTTGCGACTTTTATTCTCTGCTTTTCCTATTTTAGACTTTCCTTAAATATCATTTGATGCTTGATGATTCATTTGGATTTAAGAGTGACGAACTCATAGCATTTTAGATGCTTTTGGTTCATGGGCGGGGCTTACTGATTGGCAGGATTCCTTTTAGGGTGATAAAGTAGCAAATTGATTTCTATTGAAAGGCTCTAAATATTGTTATCATACATTTTCTCTAAAGTGCATTTATATTTCTGTAGAGAAAAATAAATATACATATTTGCTTGGTTGGAAGATAAGTTTGGTGGTGCAGGGTCTTATTGCTCACTTACAGACTTCTATGTAAACTCCACCCGTCTAGTATCCTCATATACTGGAAGTTTCTCAATAATTTTTCCACCGGGGAATCAGAGAATCTTTCAGGATCCATGGTGGCTGAGTTACTCATCTGTGTGGGAGAGGAGCATACATCCCAGGAGTCTAACTGTACTTTTAACAATTTGTCCACTAGTCCTTTTATTTTCAGGCCCACACTTTACTCCCACCTTCCAGGATACTACTCTCTTTAATTTCCAAGCCTTTCCAGAAATCTGCTGGAAAATCAACTTATTTTTCATTTTTACTTCTTCTCTCTGCAAGTTTCAGGCTTCTTTTGTTTCACTAATTTGGGTGACATATTTTAGAACAATTTCCAAAATTATATTCATAAAGTATGTGCATCTGGAGTTTCCTATGCTGTTATTGTAGATATTTACATTTTTAAAAAATTTCTTTAAGTAATGTTGGTAGGTTTCCCAAAGGAGGCAACCATAGACATGTATTCAATCTGCCCTATTTAAGCAGAAGTCTGTGCAATTCAACTAAATAAGCATTTATTTGGGTTCTACAGTCAGGCACTGTGCAAGGTCTTATTGGGAATATAAGAATTATTAAAACACATTATCTATTAATTAAGACAGATTTAGTGCAAAAGAAGGACACCCTTCCATAACTCTAACTTAAAACACATTGAGGGCCATGTCATATCCTGGTTTCAATAGTATCCCCTCTCCCCAATCCAAAGATTTAGAATCACAGAAAACAGGCTTATTTGGAAATTGAGTGTTTACAGAGTTAAAAAAAAAACAAAAACAAAAAACGTCATATGGATTATAGTCTACCCTAAACCCAATTGCCAATGCCTTTGTAAGAGAAAAGAGAGACATAGATGTAGACACACAGAAGAGGCATGAGGGAAAACACGGTAAAGACAAAATCAGAGATTAAAGTGATACCATGGCAGGATAGGCACTCCTGGAGACCCTACAAGCTAGAAGAGGCTGGAAAATCTCTTCCCATTCTTTCAGAGAGCACATGGCCCTGTTGAAACCTGTATTTTGGATTTCTACCCCCCCCCCCAGAATAGGAGGGAATAAACTTATATTATTTTAAGCCACTCAGTTTGTAATATTTTGTTACAGCAACCCTAGGAAACTAATATCCATCGCAGCACCAGTACAAAGTGTGATGGGAGCACATGAGCAGATGATGACTCAGGACATATGAAGACAGGAAACTGCAAATCCTCCACACTTACTTTAGGTAAGTAGAAAATCTATAAGTAAAAAATGTATTTGACATTATTAAACTATGTGGTAGAAATTTGATTATTTAAGGGCTAATCCTGCAGAGATAACATGAAGATTTGGCCACATATATGAACTTACATTTTAAAATCACACATTTAAAAAAAATCATCATTAATATCTTCTGAATATTTGAGGAAATAAAGGCACATATCTTTAGCATCGTGTATTCATTATTTCTAAAAGAAAATTGAATGCTCTAAAGGAATATTTGGCTCATGAAATTCTCCCATATTAGTAGACATTTCCTCATTATTTTAAGTTAGACTTTCTAACTTCATTAGCATTGAGAGAACTTTTGAGAAGTACTCGACTTTACTACTATATCCCTAATTGTTACTAAGATGATCGTAGCTGAAACAAGAGTAATGGGTTTTGGCATATGTATTTGAATGTCTTGGAAGTGGAGATGAATGTTTAAAAAATTGGAGTCTAGGAAGAAACAAATTTTATTTGACAAGTTGTAAAGACATTCTCAAGAAAGCAAAACACACTGGTGATGTAAGATTCAAATTGTTACTTCGTTCAGCAACTACATATGAATTATCCAGCCCATCAAAATAGAACTGATGCTCCCAAAACATTTCAATAAACTCTGCAATCTAATTTTTATAAGTTAACCAAAAGCTTTAGGGAAGCTGAAACGGTAGTGAAGCCAGTGGCAGCTGCAAACACAAGGCAGTTAGGGGCACACATTTGGATAGAGAGGAAAATGACTTCATCCATCACTCATAAGATCAAAAATTTCCAGTTGAATAGCTCACAATATATAATAAAGTTTGGTTCAGTTTTTTTTTTTCTTGGAGGCCAGCACATACTAGCAATGATTTCTTTCAAGCTTAGAAAGTGAAGAATGTTTCCTTTATTTTCTTCCCAAACCTTACAACTTCATGCAAGACTGAACTTTAGCTTACCTCCAAGCCTATGCTACCTTCTATACTCCCTTTTTTAGTAAACCGAGCCATGCAATTGCCAAGATGGAAAACTGAAAGTCTCCCTTAGTTATCCATTCATCACTAATGCACAATCAGTTGCTGAATTGCAATCACTGATCTCATGTCTTTGCTTTTTTCCCCCCACTCAAACCACTGTTATTCTAGGTAAAATCCCATTACTTCTTGACTAAATTATCCCAGTGGTCTTCCTAGTCATCTCTTTTAGAAAATTCTCTATGCTGTTGCCAGATAGATCATACTGAATTACAAATCTGGTCAAAGTTTATCTTTTAGAATAAAACATGGCAATACTTAGCTCAGCATGGAAAGCCCTTTTTGATCCATCAATTATGAATAATCCAGCACCATTTCCAAAAATCTTATTCCACTCCTTTCCCACTCAAGTCACATTAAACCACCTGATTAAAACCTAGGGGCACATTCTGTTTGTCTCTAATATGACTTTGCCTATGATCTCCCCTTAAGCTGGGAATACCCTTCCCCCTGGTTTAAAGCAGCTGGATGTTAAGCTGTCCTACAAAACTCCATTCACATATCTTCTCCTCAGAGGTGTGTCAATGTCTAGGTTTAGTCTACTCAGTGAGCCACCTAAACATTGGAGCCTTTAGTCTGAGAGAAAATAGGACATAAAGACTTGGAATTAATTTTACTCTTAATTTGTATTATCTAATTTGTGTTAGACTGTTTTAGATGCAACCCCTAATGCCCAGTAGCTAAGTATTTAAGATCATGACCTCTGGAATCAGACATCCTGTATTCAGATCCTAGCACTACTATTTGCTAGTTGTGTGATTTTTGAACAAATTCTTCTCTAAGCCTCAGGTTGTAATTAAGTAATACTGCCAACCAGTGGTACAGAATGTATGCTCATTTTCAGAATATTCATAATTTCACAAGACAAGTCCAGAACCATATTTCAAGGGAATGTGTATATGTAAAAAAAAAGAAAAAAATATATATATAATATATATCATATAATCCAGATCACATATAAGGAGAACTGAGAGAATATTCCTCTCCTAGTTCTGTACTGTAATTATCCTTATATCTCAGAACCCCAATTTGACTCAGCATTGTCTGTCCTGTTGCTTTTTGAAGCACCATTTCCTGAGAGGAAATCACTGGAAAGTGAAGCAAGGGATGAATTTTCTGCTGAGATTTACTGATGTGTGATTCCTTGTCTGTTCTTAGCAGGAGTGTGGCCAATCTACATGAGACTGGTATTTGCTACCTAGGGTTGTTATTTACTGTCTTGGGTTTATCAGTGGAAGTCATCCAAAGGATGGATTGAGAGCTTTATCTTCTATTTACATTCATTTGATTAAGATATACATGTAATTGGGCTGGGGACCGGCTCAAGCAGCTGGCATGCGTGGGGCCGGGGTTTGATCCTCAGCACTACAAAGAAAGATGTTGTGTCTGCCGAGAACTAAAAAATAAATATTAAAAAATTCTCCCACTCTCTCTTTAAAAAAAAGATATACATGTAATTAGAAATTTATTTTTGTAGGTTAAAGAGTTATTAAAAGTGAATATTTTGTTGCAATTTAAAAATGTATTCTAGAGATGAAATAATATTCTTATGTTAAATTTTTGTCAGACAAATCTCTTTAAACTACAAAACTCTCAAACACTGTGAAGAACGCTGGGTTAACTAATATTACAGAGCCAAAATATCATTACATGTTACTTCAAATAGAGGTTTCAAACTATTTTGGTGAAATTTATGAGCTAGGTATTTTCTAAAAAAGATTATTTAATATTTGAATTAATCATCACATGATATCACATGGTATAAATGATTTAAGTTAAACCAACTTATTAAATAAGACATTTATTTTTCTTCTCAGCCTTTCTGAAATATGCAAGTCAATATAAAAAAATAGCAATTTATTTGACAGTCTTTGCTTTTTCTCTCTTTCCTCCTCCTCCTCCCCCTCCTCCTCCTCCTCCTCATCATCATCATCTTTTGTAAGTAAAAGGTGTTATTTTATCATGACACTAATGTGGTTAAGATATAGCCCTAGGAAAACTTGTTCCTGGCCCTGTTCCTGGCTGTTTGATATATGTCATATCTCTAGTATACTTTTCCCTGCTTTTTCCAACTCTAAACTCAACATGAATACTCCAACTACCTATAAGATATAGATGGGATCTCAATAAACTATCAATATTACTTAAAAACCAAATAAACAAATAAAATAAACCAAAACATTTGAAGCAGAATATTAGCTTTCTGGAGAAGATCACAAGCCAAAATTAGGTTTTAGCAATGAAACAAAAACTATCTAGCTGTTAGAATAATCTACTGCACTTTATTTCATAGGTTCATGAGCCTGCCTCCACATGCTATTCTAATGTAGATAACATTTGAGTCCTCAGATTTAACAGGTCCTCTTTACTAGTCTCATAGAGTGAGTCTACTAACATATCTTTGAGGCTGTAGAATTGAAGGAAATTATTTCTCTTGGCAAGTAAAAAGGGCCTCTAAAAGAACACTGCTTTACCATACTGAGCAGAATCTCTCAGGCTCCATGTTCTCCATGCTATTTCATGAATTTTTTATAGAGTATTGTTGAAAACAAACATGAAACAATGTCACTCAGTTCATCTACCCAGTCTTTTATGCTGCTGTATCATGTTATATACTAAGAATTTCCATAGTGTATTTGTAACAACCAGAATCTCCAAACTTAATCTTTTCTCTCCAATCAAGGACAGAAGTGGTTTCTATACTGAATTCAGCTCAATTTTAATGTGAAATAGGATTCTATCTCCTTAGAATGCATCATGAATTTCCCTCTTACTATGGTGTGAAAAATTGTTTTCCTACATAGGATTTAATTTAGGATCTTATTATGGGGTTTGGATGCTTATTTAAAAACTCCCTACTTAATCTCAGCCTTCTGTAAATTGGGAAATGAAATATTATTCTCAAGAGAATCCCCTGTCTAGGAAACCTCATGGGTCTCATTTCTTCTAGAAATGTGTACACCGAGGTGAGAAGCCCACACAGGTATTTACTTTTTTGGTTCTGCGGATGCATGTGAAGAGCTGCTTGGGGAGGGCAGGGTGACAAAGAAAGCAACTAGGGGTTCAATGGTGGAGCATGGTAGGCTGTATCACAGGGAGGGCAAGTGTCAAACAGAATGACTGCAGACACACACCAGGCAGTCTTGAGACCTTTATCTAGTTCCTCCACCTGCCTTATCACCAGTCTGCTGACTAGCAGCTCAAGGCCTTGCCTGCTGCCCATGTCCTTGCTCCTATCCATTCTCCCCACTCTAGCCAGTATTATCTGCAAGGGAAAGTGTTGAATGTATCTGATCCTCTGTTGTGTTTAATCAGGGCCTGCCTTCTTTAAAAGAAATGGACAAACTTGACCATCCTGTCTTTAGCAGGAAAAACAGAAGGAAATCATTTAATTTGAAGGCTATTTAATGAGTAGTTATTGAACACCTATATGTATAAAGCACTTTTACACGTAGTTATCACATTGAATTCTGGATGGCAGGTCCATATCTGATAAGAAAATGAGCACCACAAGAGGGTATTCCTTAGCAAATCAGTATGAGTAACTTAGTACCTCGTAAAGAAGTGTAAAAACTGCAATTCAAAACCATGTCTATGCTTGTCCCAATTGGCACAGGCAAACAGCAAAAGGCAAAGGCCAGTATTTGCTAGCATTTGTTGTATTTTAGCTGCTTTTATTAAATAATCTCAACATCATATAATGAGATAGAAGATTCTATTTCCAGTTCCAAAAAACAAAAACAAAGAACAACAACAACAACAAAACCCTGAAGTCTCAATAAGAACTTTTAATAAAATTAAATAATATGTATGAGGGGAGAAAGCCAGGAAGTGATTGATCAGGCATTTAGTCCCACATCAAATACCTATTATTATGGTACACTCTCATACAGTAAAAGGTGTATAGAATCTCAGGAGAGGTGTGGATATTATGACAGTTACCAGCACTTTGAAAACAAACAAGGATGAATATTAAACTCATTGGACAAAATCATCCCCCAAGACTTTGGAACCAAGGCCTTGGCTTCAGTTTCAGAAGTTTTCTAATCCTGAATTATATTAACAAGATATTCCACCAAATCTCTGTTGTTGAGAAAATAAGTAAAGGTTATTATTTTACAAGGAGAATTCAGAAGGATGTTCTTTCTTGCAGGTGATTTTCCAAGCTTACCCCATAATTAGTTGTAAAAATGAGATTAAAACTCCTATCTCTGACAACCAAATTGTTACTTCTTCTAAGGTATAATCATTACAGAAATTTAAGGCTTGTAGATCCACCATTATTTTAAATAGAATACAGAATCAAAACTCTCATTCTCCACTTGAAAAATCACTGAATCTAATTGACCTGCACTTTGCAAGCAATTGTGTTCATTGACTAAATCATAGGTAGATAAAAATAGAATATATAAAGCAATTAATTAAACTATAATCATTAAACAATATTCCTATTCTTGCATATTAACTTCCTATCCCAGTGTCAATAATAGGTTTCAAGACATATTATGAATGACGGCTAAATATAGTAAAATGGATCAAAATTTTAATTTGCTAACTCTGTTTATTCTCAACAATGGAAGTGTATAACATATAACCTGAAAAATGTATTTTCAATTAATACTTTTAAATCATTAAGTTGAATTAGAGTCTCAGAGATTACAAACACTATATTTGAATACATTAAATCAAAAGATTTTATTTAATCCTTAAAACAGCTAAATGAGATATGGAGAATGACTTTACTATGCTCATTTAAAAGCGGATTGAGATTCAAAGAGATGCATAATTGAGCTAGAATGCTACAGCATCTGAGATTGCAATGTTAAGCCTAACTCCAGAATCATGTGGATTCAATGAGTAAATAAATGACAGATGACAGAAGTTGCATAGACCACACAGAGTTTGCTCTCTGTCTGTATTTGAGAAGAGGGTCTAAAGATCCCTTAGTAGCAATGTGTGGTAATGTGTATGGGTGATCTCTCTGCAGGAGCACTGAGTCATCAGGGAGAGTAAATTCAGAAGAAAACTGTTTGGGGAGTTGGCCCAATTGTACCTGTAAAATAGATAACTCTATGTTGTTTTGACTTTACCTTGAAATAAAGCCTTAGTGTAAGCAGGTAACAGGTTCCAGACAGGAAACCTGACCTCTGAATTCACCCAGCAAAGACTGAAACAACTTGGTGGTAACCATCTAATAATGCAAGTCAGCTTCCAGCTACTTCTGCTTCTTGCTGTATTAAAGAGGGGTCTAAATGTAGCGCTCAGAGCACCATGCATTCTCTCTCTCTTAAGAGAGTAGAGTGCACCTACCCAGTATATTAATCAGGATGAGTGTTTTGCTGCTAGCAGGGCAGGCCTAGGAGGTATTTGTATTACATATCTCAAAATCTACTACTAGTGCCTCAATTCACAGGCAAAGAACAACAATGCAATAGCAGCTGCTTAATCAATTCAAATAGTGCTTATAACACTTCAGTTATATTTCTCTCTTTAATTCTCATACAAAATTTATTGAAATTTGATTTTATGTGTTGATTTTTTTTAATATATGTTGGCACATAAGCATGCACATTTGGGAACAGGACACTTAGTAATGTCTTTGTGGAGTCTTTCCATGTTCTCAGTATATTTTAATGTTCAAAATCTAGATGTCTTTCTGCTAGCTAAATGCACAAGGAAGCTGTTTTACTCTAACAAATAAGAGGGAAATAGTTTATTTCTCAATAACATTTCCTGGCTATTGTCAGTGCTAGCATAATTTTCACCATTATTTGTTTGTTTGAAGGTGGTGAGATATTGACATGTGCATTATTAAGATAGTCTGAATATGGTAATTTTCATAATGAGATTTATTGTATACACCTCCTGGAATAGAAAAAGGACTGTTCTATTCTAAAGCATTTAAATGGCTGTAGGATAGTGAGATTCCATTATTTTTAATGAAACAAAATTTGTATTCTGAGTTCATCAGAATACTGAATGAGTTGAAGAAACAAGTTCTGTTCTTACATCACTCATGTAATGAGGTGGTATATAAAAAGTTTAGTTTTATGGTGTCAAACATATGGATGGAATTTAAATGAATATAAATTAACAGTAAATGCTCCATTAAAGAATGCAGGTTTTATTTATTTTAAAAAGTTTTTGGTAGCTCATGATTTCATGGCACATATCCCAGCTTGACAAAATTTTATCAAATTATAGAGCAGCAGCTCAACTTTGAGGGATTTAAAAGGCTTTCTATTTTTCACTCATTTCTCCAGTGCTTAATGTTTGGCTTATGGTAGAAAATTAATAAGTGTCTGTTCAATTAAAGCAAAAGAATAAATTGTTGTGGGGTTGAGTTACAAGGTAACAGAACAATTTGTCCATAAACTTTGAACCAGTGTCAAAATGCATGGTTTCATCTTCATTCTCTAATTTACCAAAATGAATCCAGAATCTCTCTGGAGCCATTTACTATGTCACTGATTTATTCCCACATGGTTTGCAACAGACTGATAAGATACAATGCACACAGAGGCCATGCCTAGCGTCCATTTGGTTCTTCAGTTCTCCAGATGCCAATCAAACTTATTGCAATATTTTTACTTTGTCAACCTCAGTTTCCCAATCTTTTCATTCTGCTCATTCCCAGTTCCTGTAGAATTTTGCCACTGAATAGTTATATGCACCTCATTTGGATTTCATTAATTTTTACATCCAAGTTTTAGCTACTGTCAACTAAATTTATGTTGTCATTTAGAGTTTTTGCTTATCTTATACCACATTATTCTACAGTGAACATATATTTGTTTGTAGTTCCTTTTTAGCAGCAGAAAATACAAAAGTTTAGACTTCATGAAGCTTGCCATAATATAAGACTTAACTACTGAAACTTCCTGTATCTTTATGCATTTTCTGATCTTAAATATACAGCTAAATTAGGAAGGCAGCCATAATTAACTAAATGCTACTATATCACAGTGATTTTACATACACACACACACACACACACACACACACACACATAAACACAACACATAATTTACATATAAAATTTATTTTTCCACAATAAGTCTTCAAAGTATATGTTACTAACCTAGAACATTAAGCTAGGTTTAACCCTTGTTTAGAATTTTGCTTGCCCATCCAATCATCTAGTCATTCCAATTGTAGTTCTGAGATGTGGCTGAGTGAAAAACCTAATCTGGTGAAATCCTCCCTCACTTTTTTTGGCTAAAGAATTTTTGATTCCAAAAACACAAGAATGTTGACTTATAGGTAATGTTAGATGTATTTACGTCTAACTTGTTGTTAAAGTCACATTGTATTTACCACTGTAGAATATTCCTTCCCAGTCCATAACTGTCCACAAATGAAGGAAGAAAACAAAAATTCCTGTGATTTGAAAACAAACTGAATCTGGGGGTGAATTCTTATATTTTTAAAAAAAATATTCTTTCATCTAATTTTCTGCCTTATTGTAACAGACACATTTTCTTGCAACATATGAGCTGCCTAAAGTAACACACAAAAAAATCAAATTACATGCAAAGAACATAAGATACAAAGAGTGTCTCTTGAAAATTTCCTCAATAGATATTCTCATTAATTAAAAGGCATATATGCCAAGGTGAATCTTATGGATGTTCACATAGACAATTTACCATTGTATATCTTATGCCATAAAGCCTTATGTTTTGTGTATCTCCTATGTGTGCAAGTATTTGTACATACATACTTACTCAGTGTTTCTACCCCAGAGAAGCAAAACATCTGACAATCAAACAGTACCCCAAGCTTCAACTGGCTGAATTGCAGATATATCTTTCAAGCAAGAAATTCTACTAGAGAATTAAGAAATCATTTGTGATACGTGTGTAGCTTCGGAAATGAAACTATCCTAAAGTCAAAACCAAAAGTTTTATTAAGGTGATCTATAGGTAAGTTAAACAAGATATTACTTGACTCACATAATGGACTGAGGACATTATTAACCAAATAACCCTGTGACATGTAGACACTAGACCAGTTTTTACCTTTTCATGAATCTCTGGTGGGATTTTATAGAGGAATAAGTTAACAGCAATATAGCAGACTCAATGATGCCAGTTATCACCCAAGAATTGCAGCATGAAATTAAGTGAGCAAGGTTGGATGTATAGGATAATTCTCAGCACTACTGACATCTACATAAAACCGCATTAAATAAAATAGTATAATCAATCATATGTGCATGTACTAAATTACATTTATTATAAGGTCAAAAATTTCCCCAGGTATCTCAGGGACAACACACCAATCCTTCTGAGTCTTTGGTAATTGATATGTGATTATGTAAATAACTTTTTTCTGTGATTTTACAAATAATATTGAGGTCCTCTGGAATAAACTGTCCTTAAAACTACAAACTCACTTAAATGGGAATCTTCCTTCACCTCTTTTTGACAAAACAGATGACTCTTCTCTCATTGAAGGAAGATCCCCAAACTGTTCTTGGCCTGTTTTCATCTACATGTAATAACCTAGAACTTTGGTCCAGTGTTAATTTTCTAACACAATGATAATTTCAGTATTCTACTCTTTACTGATCCATTTCTACTTTTAACACTAATATCTCTCATTTATTAAATCCTTCAAAATTGGTTATCTTTCAGTGTCTTTCCTCTGCTTTCTCTATAGACTTTCTTAGAATGGCATTGTTTATGCTCATGCATCTACTTATTTCTGTTTACTAAAACTTTCAGTCACTTAACTTGAGTTAAAGCCCAGTCAATCATTTGCTGATTAGCTCTTTTTCTTGGAAGATTCACAGGCATGTTAAATTCAAGTATTTCAAAACTTGACTTACTGTTTCCCCCCAAATTCTGCTTTTCTTTTTTAATTTCTGATGTTGGTGATTGCAAGTCCCCCAGATTTTTGAGAAGGAGGTAAGAGGTAATCCTGTGTATCTCTTTCTTTCAATGCCTTTCACAGTTTGGAATTAGGTTCTCTCTATTCTATACGTGCTTTCCTCTCATAACCCACTACTGTAGCCTTTATCATCTGCACTAATTTGGCTTCTAAGTAGTCTCCATATCACCATTCCTGATTCCCTAAAACTTGTGCTTCCCATTGCTGCCAATGTTATATTCAGAAAAAAATTCAATTTTAATCATGTTATTCCCATTCTCAAACACTTTCCAAAGTGACACAAAACAATGATTAATCACTTATATAATTTGCTTCTTTTTGCACATAATTTATAGTCTAGTTTCCTTGAATGGGATTTCTGACCAGAGGTGAGAAGATTTAAATGAATCTAATCTTGATACTGTGGTAAGATCCACTATAAAAACCTGACTCATAAAAATAACTCTGAGTTGGAAGGTAGCTGACTGGCTTTAAAGAATCTAACATTGATTGATAACATTACAGAAATAATTTTTTTAATTAAGTGAAGGTATGGCTTTTTTTTTTCCTAAGCAAGATAAATATTTTTTATTTACTAAAAGAAACCCATGTTACTTTCATTTTAATGATCTAATCACTAATCTTGATTGGGTCCATGTTATATCCAATGTAATTCATGATTTGGGGTTAAAAATAATTTTGCCTTCATACTTAGTCATGTATACTTAAAAAAGCAATTAAGAAAGAGGTTTTCCATAGTCAAAAATCATAATTAAAAAGCAGATTTGCAATTTGCTATTTTAAAGTGAGGGAGTAGCAGAATTCCTTGAATTTGCTGTAATATTTGTTAAAGTGAAATAAGTTGTCAAGTGAGATCCAAAAATTCTGAGAAATAACCAGTTTGGCTAAATGATAGTATTTTGTTTTTTCTTTTCATCTCCAAGTTTTTTGTCCTTAAAAAGGCCAAAGAATTCTAGAAATATAATACTAACATTCAAATATTTTAGATCTGTCTTGAAAACACTGCATTTGATTTTTTTTTTCCTGGCAGACAACTTAAAAGAAAGTGAAGTAGAATCATTTTTTCCTTTATCCATACAGACCCAGACTTGGATTTCAAGATCTGATAAAAAAAAAATCTTGGTCTTTTATTATGGTCTCTAGTTAAATACAAAACAGGCAGTCTCTCCATAGTTGTTCAGTGTCATGGACTCTTTCTCGTAAGGTAGAATCAAGAACAGCAGTTAGACATGTGCAGAGGTAAGGAGTGGATGTGAAGGCCCTGTTGACTTTCAAATGCAATGGTAATCAAGGTGGATAAACTGTGCTCTTCCTTCCACCTGCAGGTTTCTGGATTCATGCATTGATTTATGCCAGCTCAATCTTCTAACTTTTCATCAAGATATTCAATATACAGCTCCTTCATTATGAGCTATAGTTTTCTTCATCATTATAAGAAACATAAGTTAAGTAAGCTTTCCTCAAACAGCAGTGATTGCTTTCAAGTTCCTGAACATGCTGCAGGAGGCTTGACGAGAAGGATTGATTTATCACTTTTTAAATAGATTCTTAATCTGCAAATCAATAAAAATGTCTCCCTTCAGCAGTGGCACAGGGTGAATGACTCACCCTTGATGGCAGAATGAACTAATGCTGCCTTTCTTCCTTTTTTAATACACTCAGATTGTGATTGTGCTTTTTCTTTGCTTGGTTTACCTGCTAAACTCCAGAGCTTGGGAGTACCTGATTTCAGCCTGCTTTCTCCATAAGTCAAGTCAGGGACTGAATGTTCATCTACCATGACGGCTATTTTAACACTGTCATTCTCTTTGTTATGTAATGGGAAAGTCAAGACTCAAACATTCTTCAGATGGTCAAAGCTAAAAGGTAAATACAGCAGATGCTGAGAGTATGTTGTTCCAAAGTGACGTGCAGCATGTGGTAGGTTCAAAACTAGTAGAAAGTTTGGAATTTAAATGTAGGACAAATAGCTGGTAAAGTGTACTAAAGAGTGAAATTATAGCATACAGGTTCTTCTCCCATATGCCATCAATTCCTCACACTTCACTAAGTGGACGGTGTATTCTAAACATCTTTTTTTTTTTTTTTTTTTGCAGGTAACTCTATGGAAGTTTCAGAAATCTATCTTAAGTATTCAAGAATTTCCATACAAAGGTGCTGAGGGGGAGTCAGTGGTAGAGTGTGTGCTTAGCATGTCTAAGGCCCTGGACTCCATCCTTAGAACCACAAGTAAAAAAAAAAAAAAAAAAAAAAAAAAAAAAAAAAAAAAAAAAAAAAAAAAAGAAAGAAAAGAAAAGAAAGAAAGAATCTAGAAAGAAGGCAGTTTAGTCTTATAGTCATCAAATGTTTCTTTAAATTTTCTAGCATTACTGATAATTAAAAAAAAAAGAGAAATCAAAGAACCTCACAACAACCTACTGATATGAACTAAGCATTTTTTTTTAAAAGTTTAAAAGTTTAATTTGCAAGGTCTTCATATTACATTTTATTCCTAATTAATTTGAAGTAAATAGCTGTGTAGTTGCATAAAGCTTTTTCCTTAATGTTAGCTTAAACAGTGGCACTTCCACTTGAGTTATATCATTGATTTCAAAAAGGAAACTCAAAGTAAATTAAGAAATGCAACTCTAGTGTGTAAACTTTCTGGAATGATCTAGTTCTTTGTTTAAAGGTATGATAATGTTTAATTTGAAAGAGAACAGAATAAAAATCAACTGAAGTTTAGGTAAATAATATTTACTGCTTTTAATCTGAAAAATGGTTAGTTTAAGCTAAATTTAGAGATGCCATGTTTCATTTTTCTTTCTTATTCCTTTTCTTATATCTTCTCAGTCTTAATAGAACAGACACACCTTTAGGACCTACCTTTACCATCCACACGTCAGCAAAGGTACGTTTGGGTATTACACTCTTCTATGCAAGCCCTATCCACTGGGGAGAAAACATATTTAAAAAGTTATATCTATTGAAGAGATTTCTTATTTTTAAAGTATATCTACCACCAGTTATTAAAACTGAGAGGAAATCAGGAGAGAAAACAAAACACTGCTACTAATATCTGCAAAGCTCCTGGTCATACTTCAGTGACACTGGTCCTTTAACTTGGCCTTTTAAGGGTAACCACTGTCATTACCCTTTATGAACTACCATCTGGTCACATTACAGGGCATGGACTGTGGAGACCATTTAGGGGGTCAGTGAACAAGTACAAATGAACCACAGGTAATTCATCCTTGTATGCTTGGATTCCTGTAGAGTGATGGCTATGCAAGGGTTACTAAGTACATGATTTTAAAATCAATCCATAGAGAAAGATATTTATAATATTCCCATAATATATGAGAGCAAATTTTATATCTGTGTACATAATATGTGGGCTTAAGGATATGCCATTAAGAGCTTACAGTTTGTAGTATAAAATAAATTCCATTGATTGCATTAGATTATTTTAATAATTGGGGTTAACTGTAACCACTGGGTTGAGTATAATAAGACAGTCAAACCATAATTTGACTGACTATAACAAGATATACCATTGTGTTGATCCTAACCAGCTAGCCAAATCATAGAGTTCTAAACTCTGCTTACTTTATTACTCATCTTCTTAGTCCAATAAGCACCTCAGGGAAGATTTCCATGGGATGGCATGTCATTTTGCCTTTAAGGTTTTCATTTTTATAAAACCTTAAATTTTCATTTTATTACTTCCACATCATGCCCATTTGGAAAACTGAATGGAAAGACTCCAATTTTAATTCAACTACACATATTTCAGTTTTATTGAGAAGTTTGACTTTGTTCAATAGCTAAAAAATATTTTGAGTAAGATCTTTGTCCTGAAAATTACCTCAGCAGTCTTCTCCATTAAGTAAGAAAGTTGGTAGACCTTGCCTACCTTCAATATCTATCAGTAAATGATAATAGGGGTCAATATATGTTCAAAAAATTAAAGCTTATGATAATAGACCAGTGAAAAGAATTTAATGATAATCTCTAAGAGTTCAACATTGAGTTACAATAAATAACATTACTTCCTGCACTAGATATTTTCTTATTAAGTCTATGTATGAAATGAAAATATTTTCCTATTTTATTTTTCTTATGATTCTAATCAAATGTGGCTCGTATCCTATTTTGGCCCCAAACGAAATTAAAACATATCTTATAAAGCCGAAAATTCATTAAAGGGGGATTCTGTTTTTGTTAAAATGCCAATATGAGTATCTGATCCCTCTGTAAAATCATTATTAGAAAATATAATGGTTAAAATCTTTAGTTCTAGAAAATGACCATTTACACTCACATCCAGTTTGCCAGTATCTAGTAGCTATGTAGCGTTAGCAAAGTTATTTTCCAGTTTACACATTATAACAGTGGGAGTAATCATACAGTCTATGTCATGTGGCAGTTGAGAGAATTAAATGAGATAATTCATGTAAGATGCTTAGCACACAGTAAATGCTAAATATCTGTCATCTATTTTACTAACTTTATGGTAATGGCTAATTAACTTGATTTTGATTGAGTCACTTTATTGCCCTCATTAAAACATACATTAATCCATCATCTAATATTTATTGGCAAGACACTCTGGTAAATGTTGCTGTCTTGAAAGAATTTGCCATAAATAATTACCAACTCACTGGAAGTTCTGATTTCTTGAGGCCTGAATAGTTAAGCAGTTATTCTTATTGCACAAGGCTCTAAATGCACATATGAACTCATGACCTGGAAATGGACATGCTTCTAGTTTAGTCAACAAAATGATATGAAAGAACTGTAGCTTAAATATGGTTTTACACATTGCACACCAGTAGGGTCCTAGGATTTTCATCAGTGAAATCTGTTGTTCTGATATCCTGCTAAAATTTTAAAAAATGGTAAAAGCTTCCAATTATGGGGTATCTACTCTGGACCAGAGACTGTGTTCATACTTTATGTACATTTCTATACTTAGTTTACAATTGTCCTATGAAAAGACTATAATCTTTATTGCACCAAGAACAAAAAGTCCAGACTTTAAATAAGTTTCCACATCAGATGGCTAGTGGCAAAAGGAGGAATTTGATCTTGGTTTATATCTTCAATATGTCAACTCTCAAATACCTAGGCTTAATTTAAACAGACCACATGGGCACTACCATACACTCCAGCACATGAAGATAGCCACAAAGGTCCCAGAGGAACATGTATGCCTGTCAGGATCTCATGATCTTGGCCACAAGACTTAGATCACTGTCATGTTTTATTAAACAAGTAAGCCAGAGCAATGCTAAATCAACACAATTATTTTTTGGTGCAAGAGAACTTAGCTGTTATAATTTTAATTGTTTTTGTAGAGACTTCAAGAATCCATGGCATCTACTAATTCATAATTTTGTTGAGGTAAAAATGTGAACATCTACTGCCACACTAGTATGTTAGAACATGGACCTTAGAAAGTACAGAGGCCTCACTAACATCTACATCTTGACATATTCAACAGTATTTCTGCAGTTACTGGGATCAAGTGTTTTTTTTTTAATTATGTTATTTGTTTCTTAATAATAAATAAGCCTGTCAATAAACTAATTACACTGGCCTAAAGAATCACTCAAAAATTTAACTTACTCCTTTCTGTTTTTGGTGGAGGGGTCATTAATTAAGGTATTTTGAATATCTTGACCAAATCATCATTTATTAAGATGATATATTTGTGAAGGTGCTGGTATAATGCAGGGAAAAATTTGAGTAAAATTTTCCTGATTATACCATTCAAGTAGTTACTCTGTATATTAATAGAATGAGAAAAAAAACTATTTTGTCAAAAAAAGAGAAAAAGAAATTTCATAATTAATAAAAACAATAATAATAGTGCTTACAAACTCCATTGGGATGTAGGGTTTAACAAGTCTTTTTTCATTTATCATCGCATTTCATTCTTGAACCAACCATGTGAGGAAGGTGAAGTTGGCATCATTATAAAAGGTGGAACAATGGAGGCTCAGAGGATTTAAGAGTGTGGCATTGCTAAGCAATGAAATTTGATTCAGATCAGGTCACCTACTACCAAATTCTGTGCTCCCATTTTAAGAAACTAATTTGGTAAGAATTGTTCTAACATTTTTAAACCAGCACTGAATTTCTGATACTATTTCAAGAACTATTGTACTAATCTATTTTTACCCAAACTGTTGTTTTATTGGTACTTGTCTTGGTGATCATGAGGACATCTGATTTCATTTTGGCAATTCCATATACACTCTCTTAAGTGAACCACATAATAACACTAGTGTAACTTTTAGGGATGAGAAAAATGAAGAACAGAGAGTATGACTTAATGAAGGACAAGAGGCCACCCAGGGGGCCATACCTTTCAGCTTTGAACACTGTGATTTTTCACTACAAGTACTCTTTGATGACACATTAGTAGGATCTCATGATTCACAGATAATGGAAAATGGGTAGAGTTATGTAATTCTGGAATTATCTATGGATTGAGAGACCATTCCTCAAGAGAGCAGTGATGAAAACAACATAACAAAGTATAATATGATCTCTGAAATATTAAGGTTGGTATGCATATAACTCTACCGCTATGCTCATTTGCAATGAGGAAATTGTGATTTAGGGATGTGAAATGATTTTTCCAAAGAATGCAGAGCTAACTAAGTGAAGGGAAAAAGAAAACCTAGATTAGCAACCATCTTGTGACTTGTGATCATTTGAATATAAAGTAAACAAACAAACAAAAAAACTGAAAAGGACATAAGTTAATTAGAATAGCAAAGTTTTTTAAAAAGAAAAATCATGAAAGCATGTGAGGTATTGTCTTAAAATGTGAGAAAGTAAGACAAAGACCAATGAGCTGTGAAAAAGTAAATTAGAAAATAAATACCAGGGGGAGAAAGAAGAAAACACTAAAACAGAGATATCCAGCATTTCCAAAGATTCAAAGAAAAGAAAAGAAAAAAAAAGAACACAAAATATTTTTTTCATAGATGACTTATTAAAGAAACTTTCAGCTTACAGAGACTTGTAAAGCCATTCAAGCCTTCAGCCATGGAAGGAGTCACAGCTATGAGCAGCCTACCTCTCCTGTCCCACAGGTGAATTGCCTTTGCATCAAGCCCTGTCACAAAACAGCAGAGGCCTGGTCACTGCTAGGTTGGGAGGAGTACATGGCTTCCTTAATAGGCTACTGAGCTGAACAGGAGAGTAATAGAAACTGGGCATGTGTTTCCTGAAGAGGTCAATTGATTTCAAAGCATGCAGCTGTTCTATAGTTTGGTTAAAAGAATCTTACAAAGAATCCCCAGCAGAAAATGCTACCATTTACTAAAATTCTTGGTGAATTATTAAACACTTGGCACAGACTCATTCATATTGAGTAGAAGCAAAAAGATTAAAAAAGAAGTCCCACATGTAAACAGCAAAAATGTAAATTAAATCTGCCTCTAGCAGATTCCTTCAATGCTGCTACTTCTTTTGGAATATTCCCTGTTCCGGTCTATTTTTCCTGATAAGCAATCAAAGTATTAAATATGCTTGCTGTAGTATCTAAAGTAATCAAAATGGAAACAGTTATTTGACTTTTGCCCCAGTCATTTTTTTCTCATTTAAAAATTTACATTTGTAGTACAACCCAAGACACTAAATGATAAATCAATGAACATTTTCACAGAAGTTTTGAATAAGTACATGAAAATATATGTAGCAAAGCCCAGACTAAAAGGAAGTACTTGAAAATAGCCATATCCATGATTGATAGTAATAATATCTTGCATTTCCTCTAATTTTGTTTCCAAGACAAGGCAGAAAATGAGAAATATAGGCAACAATAATAATAATAATAGTTTTATGATTCAAGAATAAAGTTCAAGGTTACTATTAATTTTTTTTTACCAGGTAATACTTTCAATTAAGCATATTTATAGCACACAAGGTGTGGTATTAGGCACATTGTATTTATTGTTTTCATTGAGTCAAAATAGTGCTATTTTTGGTGATTTTCTCTAATGTTACTCCAAAACCTGTGATTTAGATTAAGTGGGTATGAATCCAGCATGACCAATAAAAATGGCAGATATTAACAAAAAATGTTGAGTTTTTAAAACTTAACTTTTATATTCTGTTTATGGCTTAATATTAAATATAATGAAGAGTAAAATTTTGGGGAGAGAGATATGCTGCTAGGAGTAGTGTCTTCATGAAGATGGGGAGTAGGTGCTTAAACCATCCATTTTGAGGTAATGTTTGTCTCTGCACTTCCTTTCAGGCTCTTTAAGGTATAGAGCCAGATAAACGAAAATTTTTTTTTTTTAGTTGTAGGTGGACACAATATCTTCCTTCCTCCGTCCCTCCCTCTCTCTTCCTCCCTCCCTCCCCCCCTCACTTTCTCTCTCTCTCTTTCTTTCTTTCATGTGGTGCTGAGGATAGAACCCAGTGCCTAACACGTGCTAGGCAAGTGCTGTCCAACTGAGCTACAACCCCAGCCCAGATTAATGGATTTTAATGTGGAAAAAAATGAAGATTTCTATTCCATCTTCTAACTATAGTTCTTCAATTTCTGTTCTGTGTTCCAGATGCTTTAGTATGGCTTTGTCTTTGAATCTGTCAACTTAGCATATGTGTTCATATTGAAATATCAGAGAAATTATGAGAAAAACTTGTTTAATTTTTTTTTGAGCATTTTAGCTAAAAGAGGGGTGAAGATTGATAATTACATAAAAGTTAACACTATGAGAACAACATGATTTTTCTTTCTTTTTTTTTATTTTGAAACCATCCCTTAGATAACAGTGAGTGGAGGCTCTGGGAAAACTCAGTCACTGTCTTCTCAAACTGTCCCCCAACTGTACAAGAAAATCTTTTGGCAAAACTCAGTAACAACAGGGAGAGTTCTCCAGGTTAAAATCACACAGGCAGGATAATTGGGCAGGCTACTTCTTTCTATGTTTGTGCGAAGAAAAAAATTGCAAAATATTTTTATGATAGAAAGATTCATTCATTAATTGCAGTCTATAAGATCCCATCTCGTGTTTTCATAACTGAGGTTTTTTTTTTTTTTGTTTTTTTTTAACGTGGCTAGTGCTAATGGGACCCAGATTCCATACTATTTACTCTGAGATAATAGATAGTAGGTTATGTCTTTAAAGAACATTTTGGGTGATGATATTGAGTTTTAACTAAAGTTTAATATATTACAATTATTGCTGTTCTCTGTCTAGATACACATGACCCAAGAAGTAGGGCTAAATAAACACAATCCTCCTCATCCCAACCCCACAGCCTGTTTCTGAGATTAAAAACAAAACAAAACAAAACAAAACAAAATCCCTTTATCTTCTTTTAGAAGAGAAGTGAGAAGAGAGAAAGTGACAGATTGGCAGAATAATACTAATTAATTGATTTCTAAAACAAGCTGGATTAATGTCTAGTTTGTTCCATTATGATTTTGAGATTTGCTCCTTGGTAATTGTTAGTTTCATCTTCAAATAATAATTCTAATTTAAGGCGAAGGCTGCATTAATACGGTTCATTTGGCCTCTTAAGTTTTTTTTTTTTTTTAAATTGGTACTGGTGATTGAACAAAGGTGTCACTGAGCCACATCCCCAGTCTTTTTTTATGTTTTATTGTGAGATAGGGTTTTGTAAGTTGCTTAGGACCTGGCTAAGCTGCTGTGAACTTGAGATCCTTGTGCCTCAGCCTCCCTAGGTACTGAGATTACAGATATGCTTGGCTGGCCTTGAGATTTAAATGTGAGTTTTGAACCTAATCAGACAAATACTATATACACCAACCCCTACCATTCAGAATCACTTGTAGCTAGTTATCTCTGGTGTGGATAACAGGAAAGGGGGTTTTCTCTGATTTCTCCACCTATTTTCACAAGGAAAATTTGTATAATAAGCCTACTTTATTGACAATTCAGGATAGTAATGTAGTTTTATGTCACAGAAACACAAATAAATGGAACCTTAAATACCTTGTTGCTGTAACTCCACTCTGGTGCTATTTGTAATAACTCACTAGTTGTTCCTCTGACCCTGCTATTCTACTTCCTTTCTTTTCTCTCTTCTTTATCTCTTGACACCCAAAATGTATGTTCATTCCTTATGTAGCATCATTTCCTTGTTGTTTTTTTTCCAAAATCACTTGCTCAACATTTGTCTTTTATTCTCATATTGCTCTCCTAGAAATAAGAAGTTCAATTTCTAAGAAGTAGTCCAGGTACCACATGATCCAGGTTTTGCAAAAAAGAGTTTCTTAATTCAAGTGCAGTAAACATTTGTAATTTATTTTCTATAAATGTAATTGAAATTTTGATTTCATATCAAGCAACTTTAATGTATGGCCATATTAAGAAGGAACTTAAATTCAATGTGGAAACTAATAGTCAGATAGTAAATACAATATAATATTATTAAAATTTGGTCAGTACATCTTTAGTCTTTAATTGTATAAATGTACAATGAGGCTATTAATAATGCATATTGACCAATTTTTATTAAATTTTGACAAAGAATTAATTTTAGACTAGGATAATCAATACCCTTAAACAGAACAAAATTCATACATGGTATTGATTTGAGAGAGGAAAAGTCATTAAATTATTGCTTTAGGGGAAAAAGTAAAAGTATCCATAATGTGAACATTGAAAAACATCAATTCACCTTTTTTTCAAAAAAGAAAGAGACATGGAAATTTCTAGTAATACTAATGTATAGAAAATCTCATACAGGAGCATATTTTAGAGAGGCAAGAAACCTTTTAAAATATTTGATACCTTTGTAGCAATTAATAGAACGCTTTGCCGATACTGGATGCTTAAATAAATGTTAGTGAATGGAGCAATTTGGGGGTTTTTTTTGGTTGCATTATACAAAAAACCTAGTCAATGTAGCTCAGATAAGAGTGTGAGAATCGCATGAAGACCAGGACTTGGTCTGGGATAAGTCAGTATGAGGCAGCTCCAGAAATACTCTATTCACCTCTCCTGTGTGCCATGTGAAAGTTTTTTTTACATGTATTCTTTTCTGTTCTTTCAAAAATCAAGCTTCTGTATAACTTTTTCTCCCTTGCAACTTCACCTTGCATATGGTTTAAGATTGTGTCTCTCAGACTGTATAACAATCTTGATATAGCCTATCATTTCCTATTTTCTAATTTTTTAAAAAAGTAATATGGTTTCCTGACTTTGTTTTATTTTATATTAATTTTTTAAAATTTATAGGTAGGACTTGGTTAGGATTATATACAGAATGACTTTCAATGGATTCCTATCTGATCCTATCAGCTAGAAGGTAGGAGTAGAGCACATTTTGTCAGAAGAATGATTTCCCCTTAAAAGAGAGTGTTTTCAGAAAAAGTATTTGGTCTCTCAGGAGAACAAATAATATGAATCAATCCCTGACCAATAAAAAAGGTATATTTTATAAATCAGAAATCAGTGAATATCATCTTGCTCAGATTCTTAAATTGTACCTAATAATATAATACATGTAGATAACATTTACAGACTAGAATTAATTCTCTTCTTGTTCCCTGACTCCCACCTCTTTCACACTTACTGTCAGTTACTGAATCAAATAATTTCAAATACGTAGGTGCGGTGACACAGCAGAAGAAGGGTATGCACAATAGGGGCTGTGCTGGAGTTTGGGAGATCATCCATCAGTTTAGACATGCATAGTTAATTAGTTCATTTTGATATGGCTGGCATCATAGCAACTTCTCCTGGGGGAACCCAGAGAGGGATTCAGGGGACATTTATATGACTTTTAGTTGTTGCTTGGAGAACACATCCCTCCCTCCTTCTTCTGTATCAATGGAGAGGATAAAAGCCTATGCTAATTACAAATTTGCCCCTCTCTATGGAGTCTGCATGTACAGCTAGTCTGTTTTTATGTAGAGGTGGGGAAGTCCACTAAAAAAAAAAAATAACCTAGAGCAATATGTAGAGGAAGATTTCATGCAGAAAACACCAAGTGGTAAGACTACTGTTCTCACAAGAATATGTTTGTATCAGTAATTTATTGGCTTTTCTTTCTGTGAGGTAGTAATAGCCAATTTGGCAGTGGAGGGAAGAGAATAATTAATTCCAGAAATTGAAGGTAAAGATGATTTTTTTAATATCCACACACATATACTTACAATGCAGATGGCTTGATGGAATATTTCTAAGGCAAACAGATTAATTTTTATACAAAATAGTGTAATCCTTTGATTTAGCTGTTGTTAATAACAAAAAAATCATGATATATTCAAATTGAGATGTAAGACATACTTATTATCACTGTATCAACTATAGAAAATAAATGTGATAAGATAGGAGAGAAATATATTCTATTTGTGCTGGGATTGAAACAAAATGGGAAAATAACATAAAGAAAAAAATAAAAAAAAAAAAACCAAAACCCCTTTGTATTTAGCCTAGGAGTCTCTCCCCAGGATTATGTTCAACATTATCTAGTGATGCTAAGGATAGAAACAACCAGCTCTTGAACTTTGAAGTAATTGGTTCACAGCTGTGCTTATACTGAGATGGAAATATGGAAATACATTTGTACAGAGAAAAGAGTTTTATTTTTTTTTTGTAGTTGTAATGAGAGAGTTGTCAAATTAAACCCAAACTGCTGTAAGTAAAATAAATTACATGTGGAAATTCAATTGCTGATACTTTGATTGGGTGGATACATGTGCTATTATTTCCAGAAAGAACTCTTATGTTAATTGTAAAAAGAATTCTATGCTGTGTTACTCTCTTTTGTTAGTAGGAAGGGAGCCAGTAACCTAAAGTGAATTTTATATATTTTTATATTACCAAAGAATGCATAAGACACTGAATCAGTACAACACAGTGCATTTCAAGCATCCATGAATGTATGAACTCTTGGGGATGGACACAAAAGATGTAAAGACCACATTTCTGGCTGCAGAGATATTTGAAATATCTTTGGGAAAAAAAAATTAGCACATTTGGAAGAGGAAAATATAAAATACAGAAATAATCAGAAGAAAAATCAGTGGGAACTGAAATAATAAGAAAGGTTTTTTTTTTTTGAGAGAGAGAGAGAATACAGTCTTAAAATAGTGAATACAGAGCAACAGAAGACAGAAGGAAAGCATTATATGTAAGAAGCCATGCAACAGGAATGTTAACAGATGCATGAGTAGACAGAGTATGGAGTGAAGAAAGGGAAAATATGGCTTCTTTATGGAAGCTACATAGAAGGCCTTGTCCTTCCTACATGGGCTTCTTAGAAACCTGGACACACACACACAGAGCAAAGTTAGCAATGCAAACACAGGTGGTCATGTGATGGGAGGCATGCCTTAATGAAGAAATAATAAAAAAGCAGTTCTTTCAAAATGTGAAAATCTGGGACTTGATTCCAGCTGTATGACTAATATGCTGTGTAATCTTGAACATGTCATTTAGCTTGTTGACACTTGATGGAAATGTCCCACTCTAATATTTACCACTGTTTTATAATACATTCATATGAGGTCAAAACTTTTAAGGAAAACATGAATTGATTCATGTAACCACTGCAAAGGAAACAACTAGAAAACTTCTTAATATATTTGTACCTGTAACTTTTAACAGAAATGGTATGTAGTAGTTAAGTATATGAGCATCCAGTGGTGAAGGGGAAGAAGTGCTCTTGAGCTAGAATATCTCAAATTGCCTCTGACTCTCACAACTGTTTACTTCACTCGATTAGAATCTCTGTGATAGGGAGGAAATGGACTAACCTAGTATCTGGCTGACAGAAACTGGCTAGAAACTATCAGTGTTAAAAACATGTGCTCCATTTGTGTACAATGTGTCAAAAATGCATTTTGCTATCATGTATAACTAATTAGAAGAGCAACAACAACAACAACAAAACCACATATGCTTAAGTTAACTAATGTGCCATCATACATACTTTGATTTACGTTTTATAAGAAAGAAAAAAGAAGAAGAAGGAAGACGAAGGAACATAGACCTCCTTGACAATTAAAAAATTTACTGAAAACTGTGCATGGTAGCACATCAGTCGGTAATCCCAGTGGCTTGGGAGGCTGAGGTAGAAGGATCTCAAGTTCAAAGCCAGCTTCAGCAATGTAATAAGGCCCTGTTTCAAAATTTAAAAAATAAAAAAATAAAAAAGGATTGGAGATGTGGCTCAATGATTAAACACCCCTGGGTTCAATCCCTGGTATGTATAAATAAATAAATAAATAAATGTTAAATAATAAATAAAAATTTACTTAAACTCACTCCAAGATGATAATTGAATAACTGAAAATAAAATACACATGATCTCAGAACTGTAGTACAGGAGTCTACAATTAAAAAACCTCATATACAAAGAAGCCAAGAAACACAAATTTTACTGATGGAACTGATAAAATAAGTGCCTTTGTTAGGAGCAGAGGATGATCCAAGAGCATTTGTTTAAGTGGGAAGTCAAACATCAGGGTATGATTCTAACACATTTAGCTTCATGAGATATAGTCTGATAATTACCTAACTGATTTATCTTCTGGAAATTCAACAACAGTTTGACTTTTCCATCTACAAAATTATTTTTAGGTTTGAAATTGGTGGAGAAGAAAAGATTTGATATCAGGTAGGGTAGGCCTGGAAGAAATCTAAGTTGGAAGGTACAAATGGCTCTGCTACGTTTTCTTTGTGGGATTTAGATACATTTCTTCATCTCTTTGTGCATGTGATTACTCAGTTTATTAAAAGGATCTAGTCATAATACCTTCCTCATGGGCAGATAGAAGAGATAATATCAGTGGATCACTGTGTGCACTGCCCATCACATAGAAAGTATGCAACACAAATTAGCCTCTATTACCTGTGTTATTGCTCTCATCTTAACCATGTTGCTTTGTTGAGGATTGCAGAGAAAATATAGATCTTTAGGATAAATAAATATCAGAAGGTGAAAATCAACATCAGACACCAATATGAGAATAAATGTCAAAAGAGATAGTGATAATAATTTTTATAAAACCTAGTGAAGACACACAGTAACTGCGCGATCTAATGCTTCAGCTTATATAATGAGTAAAAAGCATTTGTTAAAAAATCAAAGCCTTCACTAGTCTCTAACCTTTAAATATATGCTCATCTTGTAGTCAACTGTAGCTCAGACTAATATTAATATTCCCCAAATGACAAAATTGCATCAACTGAAAATTTGGTTTCTGCCTGATATTCTGTGTTAGCTTTGCTATTTTCGACTCAAATAAGCAGTTTGAAAAAGCCTTAAAAAGTCATTGTCATTCCTGATCGCAGTTCATATTATATTACCTGTAGAATTTAATCCCCAGTCGAATTACTCATCACCAATCTGATCAGTCTTCCATAATTAGACTCTTTTGGTGAAGGATAAACACTGAATATTAATACCAGAAAACTAGATTTAGAACAAAGAACTGGATGGAAGGCAATTTAGGAATGTATCATTGATTGAAGTTTTTAACTTTACAGTCACAGAAATTATTCCTCACCATGTATTGTTAATGGATACTTTACAATAGATACAAATAAGCTTATATTTTCACTTAATAAATTAAGATATTTTCTTCCTAATTCTCCTTAAATGGGTCTTCCCTGTAACAGCCTCCTAAACTTGGCATTTATTTTAAATCAAATAAGTAATATAGAGACACTAGAAATTTAACAGAATTTAAGTAAAGTAATAAATTATTTTGACCAACTATTATACACAGTAATCACATTTTCATCATTTCTTCCTTTATTTTATTGTTCTTTTCTTACTCATTTGTATCCCAAGAAGCATGAAGTGGATTGAACCATGGGGTCAACTAAATTCTGCCCTTTCCTTTTATTTTTTAATTGATTTTATTTTTTAAATACATGACAGTAGATATGTATAATAAATATTGCACTACAATATTTATTACACATATAGAGCACACTTTTTCATATCTCTGCTTGTATATAAAGTATGTTCACACCAATTCATGTTTTCATACATGTACTTTGGTTAATGATGTCCATCACATTCCCCCATTATTGCTATCCCCCTGCCCGCTCTCTTCCCCTCCCACCCCTCTGCCCTATCTAGAGTTCATCTAATCCTCCCATGCTCCCCCTCCTGTGGTAGCACTATGAGTCAGTCACCTTAAAATCAGAGAAAACATTTGGCATTTGTTTTCTGAGAATTGGCTGACTTCACTTAGCATTTTCTTCTCCAACTCCATCCATTTACCTGTAAATGCCATGAAATCAAAGAAGAACTTAAAAGATGGAAAGGTCTACCTTGTTCTTGGATAGGCAGAATTAATATTATCAAAATGACCATACTTCCAAAAGCACTATACAGATTTAATGCAATTCTGATAAAAATCCCAATGGCATTCCTCATAGAAATAGAAAAAGCAATCAGGAAATTCATCTGGAAAAATAATAGACCCAGAATAGCTAAAGCAATCCTTAGCAGGAAGAGTGAAGCAAGTGGCATCACTATACCAGTCCTTAAACTATACTACAGAGCAACAGTAAAAAAAAACAGCATGGTATTGGCACCAAAATAGACTGGTAGACCAATGGTACACAATAGAGGAAACAGAGACTAATCCACAAAAATTAAAATTATCTTATATTAGACAAAGGCACCAAAAACATGCATTGGAGAAAAACATTCAACAAATGGTGCTAGGAAAACTAGAAATCCATATGCAACAAAATGAAATTGTCCTCTCCTTTTACAAATGAGGCCCAGGAACATGGAAAAAATAACAATTACTCTTGAAGGTAACCAGACTTTCTGACTTCAATAAAAACACATAACTCAACATCCAATAAATTTTAACATGTTCAAATCCATATTGAAAAAAAAACTGTGAAAACAAAATATCAGATTGCAGTAATAGGGGAGACTCTGGGAGACAATTTATTTTATACAAAAGCAAGTAAGATGTCAAAAAATTCAGAACTTCAAAAGAAAAAAAAAAAGAAACTCAAAATAGAAATATATATAAAAGAACAACATTACCAATATAATACTGGAAGGCTTGCTCATACTCCAGCTTGAAATAATCTGAATGTTTAAAGAGAATCCTAGAAAATGCATGAATGTCATAATAATTTTATTCTGAATGATAATTAGTATTAGTAGGAATATATTAACTGTGATATATATATATATATATATATATATATATATATATATATATATTCACAGATTAAATATATAACATACATATTTTCTTGGTAATTATAATTATACATGATAGTGGGATTTATTGTCACATATTCATACAGGCACAAAATATAATCATGCAATTTTGTTAGAGTCCTTTCCTAGTAGTTTCATTTTTCCTTCCTTTTCCCTCTTCTGATCTCTATCCTCTACTCTACCAAGCTCCCTTTTATTTTCATGAGATCTCCCCAAATTTCTTTTGCTTTTTCCTCTCTAGCTTCCACATATGAGAGAAAACCCATGACCCTTGACTTTCTGAATTTAGTTTATTTCAATTAACATAACATTCTAAAGTTCCATCCATTTTCTCGCAAATAACATAATTTCATTCTTCTTTAAGAGCTTAACCAAAGTCTGTACTGTGTATGTATGTGTATGTGTGTGTGTGTGTGTGTGTATGTATGTATGTGTATGTATGTATGTATGTGTGTGTATGTATGTGTGTGTGTGTGTGTGTGTGTGTGTGTGTATATATATATATATATATATATATATATATATATATATATATATCACTTTCTTTATTCATTCATCCATCAATGGATTCCTTGCTGTTTTCCTAGTTTGGCTATTGTGAAATGTGCTGCTATAGACATGAATATGCATGTATCACTAAAATATGCTTACTTTAGTTCTATCTGATAGACACAGAGGAGTGGTACAGCTATGTCATGTGGTGGTCCTATTCTTAGTCTTTTGAGGAACCTCCATAGTGATTTCCACAGTTGTTGTATTAATTTACAATACCATCAATAGCAGACATACACACATCTTTTGAGATTTTCATCATAGGAGAAATTTAAAGTTATAATCTCTGTAACCCATTCAAAAGACAAACTAAGTCAGGATTTTAATGTCTTTATGAGACAATTTTCTCTCATATCTTCCTCTGGAGAAAGTTACAAACAATTGGCTCTGATGCTTTCTCTGGAAAGAATGTGGGGATATTGGCCAAAGAGATATAAAAACAACATGCATGTTTTTTTTCAAGAGCACAATCCCTTGTCCATGAGATTTGGAGCTCAGGAAATGATGTTTATCACATTTTAGACCCAAATAAAAACTGTGAATTATAAACTTTGGGACTTAGGGCCTTAGTGGTTGCACATTGATTTTGATATCTTAGCAGGTGATATCGGTAGACAGAGTGGCTGCATAGTTTTTTTTCAGTTAACCCTGACTCCTAAGCTTTATCCATAGCCCTAAAGAATAAGATCCATTGTTTCAGCCTGTAGAAGGCAAACTGTGCCATACACAGGTAAGTTCTATAACTGTTAATGAAGATAATCATGCTGCATACACAGAAAGCACATTTGGTCCTTACAGAAACATTTCAATCTTTTTGACATAATAAATACCTATGAGATGTAGTAATTATCTTAGGTATTCCAGTAAATTTTAAAAAATAAGTTCACATGGAAAATGTCTTTTAAATATACACTTCAATTATTATGTCTTAAGTTACATGAGTTTAAACTTCATCTTTATGATAGTTTGTATTAGTGAAACAGTTTTCAGTAATAAATCCCTGATGTGAACTACTATGGCCATTATTATGCTGTCCATTTGACATTGGAATGTGTATTTGAATATAATAGCTATGCTATTTTTTTACAAATATCTTTATATAAATTAATAATTCTTCGAGGGCCAATCTGCATTTGAGTAATCCTTTTTAAAATAAAATAATTTTTTACATTGGTGTATCCTTTTTAAGATAAAATGTTTTTTTACATTGTAAAAAATATATTAAACAGAATAGAGTATAGGCATCTCTGGGGATAACTGGAAGACACTTAACCTTGCTCTTCCCCCAAGTTGGAAACAGAGAAAGAAGATGTTTTTGGAAAATAAAACTATGAAATGAATATGAGTTTGGAACACAAATAAATGATACCACCATAAATGACATAATGCAATACTATTCCAATGTAACTAAAGAAACAACATTTGGTCAGCTGTGGAAGTTGACCAAATCCAAGAGGCAGGTTTAGCCAGTGTCTGCTCCTCCTGCAGGAAGGGATACTGCAGGCCATTTCAATCATCTAAGTCCTCTTGTTCTGAGATCATGCGTGACCAGAAAACTCCAAATTAAAAATTATTTTCCATGTAGCCAGGGGATGTTTTTCTTCTGGTAGTTATATTTCTCATTTTAAGTTAATAAAAGTGTTGGTTAGTTAGTTTCTGAATTTTCTCAGTACAAGTTACCTGAAAGTGATGGACAACCTGGCAATTCAGATGTCTGAACCTGCAAATCTGAAGGTCAATACGTGTCCTGTGACGGTGCTGCCAAGAAAAGGCCACTCTCTGGGGAACTTTCTAGGCAGCCAATTGACTTTACTCAAGGACAAGTGACTTCCTGGATGATGGCCCTCTTCATTCAAATTATCCTATATGCAACATTCCTTGCCAATTACATTATAAGCTTCTCCATCAAAGGTAGAGCTTACTTCATATTTTGGGTTTACACCCCAACAAGTGGTAAACAGAGATCATCCTGATATAATAAAATGAAACCATAGAAATTCTAAAATTGTAGGACTTTGCTTTCTTCATACATCCTTTTCTATGTCAAAGAAAAAAACAAAAGCAAAACAAACATATATTAAGGGCAGATAACTTTCATCCACACATCTTATGTATTAGTTAATTCATAGCATGCACAAATTTCTCCAAATGAGAGAGTATATCAGGAAAACACCTCCTCAAAATGACAGAGTCATTAAAACCACTAATTTCCTTTCTATTTAGTGTTCATCAAAGCCTATAGAGCAAGGCATAGAGCTAGTGCAATGAATCACTTTTATGGTCAGTTTCTTGCTGCATCATATTCAGAAGGCAAAGTTCAATAGCATACTATATTAATATTCTAGTCCATGTTAAGAATTCCATTCTCAAGAATATGTTGTCTCTCTGGCACTATGTTCTAATTCAGACAATATTTAAAATAACTATTATAAAAGTATATTTTAGACAATGAGTCACTTTGTATATTAATGTTTAAACTATTAAATAAAACTATTCAAGAACGAAAGGTTTTTAATTTTTCTAGCTTTAAATAAAATGTCTAGTTTTTAATTCTAGTATTTTTTAAATTTTAGAAGCTATTCCTTTTATAGAAACTGGTAAACTACTATAGAAAAAGTTATGTTATCTAAGATCTCCAGCAAAATCATCAGCAAGCTTTTAGTATTCATTTCAAAATTTAAGTTATACAGTTTCCTGATTAATGAAATACTTGTTTTCAAAACTTCGTATTCAAGGGTGTTTGGGCAAAAATGTTCAATGTGAAAAATGGCAAACGTCCTGTTCCTTTAAAGATGACATACTGTGCTGAAGAAGCTAATGAGAAATGATCACTTCTTCTGTTGAGCTATAAATGGAAAATACACTTTAATTTTGCCAATTGCCAGTGCTATTGGGATTGCTTTTCCATAGGCATGAAGAACACAATGACCTGTAGCTGAAAATAAACTGAAAAAAATGTTTCTTGTTAATAGAAGCAGCATAGAAAAATTTAGTTATCAAGGACTAGGGTTGTAGCTCAGTGGTGGAGTGCTTGCCTACCAGACCCTGGATTCAATTCCCTTTAAAACACACACACACACACACACACACACACACACACACACACACACACAGAGCTATTAGTGACTGAGTAGGTGGGAATATACTAACAGTCATACACAAAAATATATAAAAAGAAAGCTCAATATTATTCCTTATCAGAGAAAAAAATACAATGATATCAATATAGTTAAATGACTATTATAAAAACAAAAACAAAACAAAATATGCTTGCCAGGATGTAAGGTAAAAGGAACCCCAATATACCAGAGTGGGAATGTAAATTAGTATAGCCACTATGGAGAACAGTAGGAGGTTCCTCAAAAAACTAAAAATAGGGGATGAGGTTGTGGCTTAGTGGTAGAACTCTTGCCTAGCATGTGTGAGGGACTGGGTTTGATTCTCAGCATCACATATACATCAGTGAATAAAATAAAGATCCATTAATGTCTAAAATAATATTAAATAAACTACAAATAGATCTATCATAATATGATCCAGTTATCATACTTCTGGGTATATATCCAAAGGAAATGAAATCAGCATACCAAAGAGATACCTGTACACCCATGATTATTGTGGCATTATTCACAATAGTTAAGATGTGAAATCGGTCTAGGTATCTGTTAACAGATGAATGATAAAGAAAATATAATATAAATATATACAATAGAATATTATAAACCAGTATGATTTGGATGTGAGGAGCCCTCCCAAAGCTCTTGTGTTAATATAGGCATATTCAGAAGAAAAATTATTGGATTATGAGAACTGTAAGCAGGTGGGATGTGACTGGAGTAGGTGGGTCAGTGGGGATGTGCCCTGAAAGACTTCATCTTCCCTACACCCCCTTCCATAGTGGCTAGTGCTTCCTGGCCACTATGAGCTGGTAGTGCTCTGTCACCATGCCCTTCTGCCACCATGATGTTCTGTCTCATCTTGTACCCAGAGCAATGAAGTACAGCTAACTATGGACTGAACCTATGAGCTGCAATAAACTTTTCCTCCTCTAAGTTGTTCATGACAGGTATTTTCATCACAGCAATAAAAACCTAACTACCATACTACCTTAAAGATTGAAATCCTGTCATTTGAAGCAAAATGTAAGGAACTGGAGGACATTGTGTTAAAAGAAATAAGCCAGACACAGAAAGACAATTACCACATATTCTCTCTCATAGGGAGAGCTAAAAAAAGTTGAATCAAATGTAAAATAATGAATACTACAGGTTGGAAAGGGTCTATTTTTTGTATGGGGGTGGTAGATAAAGCAAGATTGGATTTGATCAAAGCTTGATGTATGCATGTATTAAAATATTACACTAAACTGCATTGATATGTACAATTAATATATGTTAAAGTAATAATAAATGCAAATACATAATGAGTCTTTGTCTGATAACTTGTAATTCAATACTTTCTATACTTAAAGGATCAATATTTTTAGTGCATTGTATCTCCATAAATGAAAAAGGAAAAAGCTGTCAGTCCACAAACTAGCAACAAATTAGCCTTTGAATGTTCACTGTACCTACTACCAAATTAGAAAAAGAAAATTTATGCCTTCTTCCTTCAGTCATTAATGAAAGTTATAGTCATTTAAATGCAATATATAGAATTTAAATATTTTTTTCTACATTATATTTTAATTTCACAATGACTTTACTTATAACTCAAAAAACCTAAATGCAAACTAAAGGTATAATACTTTGAATACTGCATTTTGGTTTTGAAATAATGGCTTACAGAATATTAGGATTGTCCTGCCAACTCATTTTATTAGTAAAACTAATAATTTTTATTACAAGCACTCAATTATATTCCAATGAAAACATAATTAACACATAAATTCTAGTAAGCAATCTGTTTATCAGAATTTATATTTTATTTTATTTTATTTATTTATTTTTATATTGAAGATTGAACCCAGAGTTACATCTTCATTCCTTTTTTAACTTTTTATTTTGAGCCAGCATCTCTATAAATTGCTGAGGCTGGTCTAGAACTTGCAATCCTCCTGACTCATCCTCTGTAACTGCTGGGATTACAGGTGTACACCACTATGCCTGGCTTCAGTATTTCTTCTGTATTATCCAATAATTATATTCATATTCATATATATTTATTTTTCACCTTCTCCTAATCCTCTTCCTATTCCTCTTGATTCTACTTCTTTGAACATGTTAACTTAAGAATAGCACTGAGTCTCTTGCTTTGCGATATTTTACAGTAAGTACCTGAGATAGTCCTAGTTTATATATGTTTAATAAATATTGGTTGAATAAATTAAAGGTACATATTGACCAATCTAAGAGTTTCATATCAATTCTATCAATTGGATTGATAGGAGCACTTGAGACACATAATACATATGTTATTTACTGAACTAATTGTGGGGTTGATTTCCTTATATCTTAAGATTGTTGCTCATCATCACAATTGATTACTTTAGAATGAAAAATGTTAATTACTTTGAGGCCATAGTAATGCAATATCATGAAAACTGTTATTCCAATGTGTAAAATAGTGGATATAATAATGACAAATAAGAATAAAACCAATTTATTTCATGTTAGTTTATACCAATATATACAATCATAAATATGAAGATTTAGAAATCCCTGCTAATCTCTTATGGAAGCTTTCTATCTTTCTGCAAAGTACTTTAATTAGGTAGGCTGTATGTAAATTTATTTCAAGTTGGGAGTAACTGTGAGCAGTCATTAGCAATACAAAGTCTCAGTAGGAGAGAGAGATAAATGGCACTGTAGGAAGGAATGAGAAATAACAGATACAATTTGAGCTAAGGCATTCCAGAAACCACTGAAGATATTAGATATAGGGGTGACTGACAGAGATGGAAGAAAATTAACAGCTAATCATCGATATGTAGATAAATGCCTTCCATTTAAGAGAAGAGTACATATGTTACATCAGAAAGTCTATCATATTACATGCAAATAAGAAAACAAATGAAACTTATTTCTCAAAACACTGAAGATTGTTTTAGAAGGGGGTTATGTTATTTTGTGACTGTTTACATCATTTTTAAAACCTTCTAATTATACTTATTATGTATGGGCAAAATATCAAAGAGTGGTTCAATTGTAGGAATGTCATAAAATGCTGCCAATGGGATCCATGTAATATATTAATTACTACTAGAGACTTAGTGGGTGTCCGATCATACTGTGAGTAAATACACAGTATGGAATTCAATATCTGTTAGGACCAAAGAGTTATGAATTAAATAGAATTGGCCTCAGCTGGAAAGCTGTTAGACATATCATGGGGAAACAATTATATTTCCATACAATAGGAAATTAATACCAATAGATTAAATACAAGTTTATTGTACAAATTTCAAGCAGAAAAAAAATCACTTAGAAATAAATATCAATTTGGCTGACAAATAAATGATATCTTTTAAACTTATAGGTGCCTTGCTAATCTTTAAAGTAAATCATTAATGACAAAAACAATGATATTAGGAACAATGCTTGGGGCTAAATATATGCCACTGTTTTAGCAATGTATAGTATATGAATTTATTCTTTATCATATGGAATGAGAGCTGCATATGAACTATTTATTACTAACAGATAGATGTAATATGTTATCAAGGTAACACATGAAATGTTTTGCCAATTGTTTTCCAGACTAAGAGACAATAAAGTTGTAGTAAATAAACACATCATCACAAAATATATGTTATAGCTGCAGGTTGTGGCCATTTCTTCCTGGCCCCACTGGCTTTTCCTTCTGGCAGCTGATTCTTTTAACTTCCATTTGTGGGTTCAGCTTCAACCAGGGTCCTGAGATGAGTGTTGCTTTAGGCAGATAGAGTTGAAAATAGCCATTTGTCAGAAACTCTCCATCCAGTTGCTGTTCCACTGTGAATTCATCATCTCCCAAGGCTGAGGCATCTCAGTATTGGAGCTCATAGTTTGTGACCCCTGCTTCCCACTGACAACATCCCTACTCAGTTCGCATGCTCAGGAACAGCCATTAGTACCCTGGTTTCCTGCACTAGGTCTCTGATGCAAGATGGGCATCTACTAATTCCAGGGCTTTGGACTTCCACTTACAGCTCGGTTCACCCATTTGCATTGATATCCTGGTTTTGTGTTTTGAGTCCAGATCTTGGAGATAATAGTGCTGTGTTCTACCTGACCTGGGACTAATGTCTTGATTTGGAACTGATTTCTAGGATGATCATTTCTGCTATCCCTTCTGGGATTAAGGGATACCTGCTTGTCCTTGTGTCAGCAAAATAATAATTTAGGTAGACTGAAATAATTCTCCAGGGTACACTTAAAGATTAAAAAAAAAAAAAAGAAAGGGCAGTCTTTCAGTCATAAGATGAGAGGAACACTAGCCAATATCCTTCTTAATAATGAAAAGATGGTGATGTCATGGTCAAGTGACAGTCAAGGTTACTGCTCTATCTTGTGGAACTCAACTGCTAGTTTGGTATAAAATACTTCTATGTAATGTTTCCCTGGGTACCTGATTAATTTAGCTCATTTTATTCCTTTGGTACTTGACTATTTTATGTTATTTCACTTAGAAAGAGGCAGGAATGATTGTGAAAAAAAAAAAGTTGGATTCTCTCTCCTCTCTCTCTCTCTCTCTCTCTCTCTCTCTCTCTCTCTCTCAATGAGAGAGGGTTGAAAGACAAAAGAGAGAAAAATACTGACTAGAAATAAAATGTATTCTAGGGAAGGAGTTTAATGCATTCTTGGCTCTATGCTTTCTAATTTGGTCAAACAAATGAAGAATACATTATTAGTTCTATGTGTATAGGAGAAAAAGGTAGACTTGTTTAAAACATGACAATTTTGGGGGGGATATTGAGCCTGTGAAAAACATTTCCCAGAAATCATCACATAGTATTTATTCTTTGACACAATTTGATTCTCTAACTATGCTTCAAAACAAATTGCACATCTCTGATTTTTCTTCAAACAATGTTTGTGCGTGTACAACCTAACAACTTAAGTAGCTACAAGTATCACAGTTTGAAGGTTATAATGGAGAATGTTTTTTGTAATGCCAACAAAATCAGACAAAATATTGTATGAAACCAGCAGTGCTATGAAAAAGTTCCACTGGAAAATTTTGAAGGGGAGAAACTTTCTTCTTCTTCTTTTTTTTTTTTTTCTTTTGAGGACTGCAGGTCCATTTCCACAGTGAAATGAAGTGAAACAAACTCTCTAAAAATAGAGATAAAATGAGAAGGGAGAAGGATGTTTCTCCTTTCTTTACATTTCTAACTAAATGCTGTTATCTGTGTTAAAGTCTTTATGGCCCAACACCACTGAGAAAAGACAAGTTATCTAAATTCCAGAGAGAGCATTCTAGCTTTATTTTGGAAATTAAAACTCCTTACTTATTATTCTTTCTATCACTGAAGTTTTGCACATCAATGATGCATATCTTAGGAGCTATAAGTATCTCCTGGATAGTCAAGTATGCTTAAAAGGTCCATGTCTCAATTGAGCAAATGCATCAATTACACGAAGAATATGTGGTTGTGTTGGCAGTAGATATGAGAGACTTATATAAAGAAAATTAACTCACATTTAAATAAATGCAATAGATTCATATACATTTGGGATGCTTCTGTTCAGTTTGCATATATATTTAAAATTTCCAAATGCAGATAAAAGAAGAAGTCTACAGAGTCTCCACCATGTTTTTTATTCTGAAAATCAATTTATCTAACTTGTAAAAAGTTAAGATATCAAAAAACTTCATATGGTAGACCCAACCCAAGATAGAAGCAATTACCTGAATATATATGATGTATATATGTATAAGTGTGTGTGTTTATATATTCTCTTTTGATAAAGTTTTACATTATGTAGAAAAGGTTGGCTCATTTAATAAGAAAAATTATATTTGACACATGCTATAATTAGGAAAATGATATGAGCTGTATATGATTATAACATCAATAAATATATTTTGTTAATTTGTTACTCAGAAAAATTTTTTGCAAGAATTGGCTAAAAAGTCAAGAGATATTCTATAAAAACAACTTTGTTATTGATAATAGGATCTGGGGAACAGGTGAGGACAACTTGGTAAGGGCAACATAATGTTAACATATAGCATAAGGAAATCATATACTTGGAGTAGGGAAATTGAGCCACAACTAACTACGAGGAACTAAAAAAAGACTGCTTTTCTGGACAGAAAAGTGATTCATTAATGAAGTATCTTGAGAAGTTTTGGCTCCAAAAATGGGACTATACAAAATATAATTTTAGATCAAATTTTAATTTTCATTTTTTTCTATCATAAACATGATTTTTTTCTTACTGACAACAGCTTACACTTAGGGATATACTTTTTTCCTTTAAAGTTTTAACTTAGTAAATTTAGTAAAACTATATATTCTAACTCATGGGTTTCCTCCTCTACACAGGTTGGAGTTTGGTGCAGTAGGTCTCTCTTAAAGTGGTGATTATGAGATTTGGATAAGAAGCAGGGGATACAGATTCAAGTCTAAGTGACAGAAGGAAGGACACACAATAGAATGGACCTTGGGCTGTTGTTTTGACTTACAAGTTTTCTCACTAAATGAAAAAATTTTTGTTTTATCTAATACTTTTATTATGTTAATTTTAAAAAAGTCTTTCTTAAAACCACTGATTTATTACAGAAATTCACCAATACTTAAAACTACCCTAAAGTCATCTGCTGGATTATCATTGAGACTAAAAGAATAATGAATTCTGGCAGCCTACTATCTAGATGCAAATCCCAACCTGTGATACTTTCTACTCTAGTTGTATGATCTTGGATGAGTTATTTAAAGTCTTTGTTCTTCAGTATTCTCCTCCAAAAAACAAACAAACAAACAAACAAACAAAAAACAAAAAACAAAACAAAACAAAACAAACCAATAATAATACCAATTTCAGATAATTTTTATAAAGAATGGATACATTAATAAAATACCTGGTACATGAAGTATTATATAAGGATTTCTATTATTTATATAAGTGGTAGCTTTGTAATATTTTAATGTATCTCCTTAATTGTGAATGTATTCATTATTTTTTAACAGCAGAACTCTTTAAGGAAATTTTCAGATGTAAACATAACATGCAAAGGAAGATTGGGTCTAAAAGACACTAGAATAGGGGCCACATTCTTGAAGCTGCCTATGTATTACTGTTAAATTCTCTGACTTTTCAGAGTATATATGGAAGATAAATTTCTTGAAAAAAAAATCCTAAATGTAGAATGTATCACTTGAGCTATAAACTCCTGAGGTGAATAAAAGATTCCAATGTTCTTCTAATGTGATGTTTGTCTTTGTGGCATTTTTAATGAAAGAAATGATTTTCCCATGTAGTCAAGAAAGGATATTGCACAACAGACATGAGTTTGCAATAAATTAGAAATAAGAAAGAGTCAATAATCATATGACTCACTCATAAGCTCAATCTTGAGAAGAAATAATTTTTGGAAAAGTGACAAAAATAATAATTAATGAGAGGGATATATGAAAACTTTACAAAGTTATTACCACAATCATTACAAAACACTAATGTTATTAAACAAATCTATAATGTAATTATAAGTACTTATTCATTATTGATGATTATTTCTAAAATTTGAAAAGATGGAAGACATGTTTTAAGCCACGTTCTGTGCCCAATATAGGTCAAAACTTGCTGGCTAAATTAAGCATATGTTTATACTTACCAAGGACTTATAAGTCTGCCATTTAACTCGTTTTATCCATAATATTTTAGTGAATACATTGTACTCTTCTAATTTTAACATAAATTCCCTTCATGAAAGCATCAAAGAGATGGTTAGATTTTATTTTACAAATGAACTCAATGCATATATTATTTATGCTTCTATCTATAAAACCAATACTTTATGTATTTTAGAGGAAGGATTCTCTCTCTCTCTCTCTCTCTCTCTCTCTCTCTCTCATACACACACACACACACACACACACACACAGAGTAGCATAGAAAAAGCAGACAAGCAATATTCATGGAGCTACTTTATGTCACTAGAAGAGTATGGCTATAAATTATGAATAAAGCAGAACATACTGGAATATGGTGAGAAATTGGTTCACAGGACAAATAAATTCCATTAATAAATATTTCAGGTTACAATAGCATTTTTTTTAAATTTCAAAACTAAGGAAAAGTGTGAGTAGTGTTTGTTCAAATTCACTTATCCTGTACTCAGCCAGCAAAAGTTACCCCACAATGACTGAAGGAATCAAAATCACATTACCTTGGAACACAGCTCATTACCACTGCTATTAAAAGCTCCCTAAGTCACTGCTCCTGTGCCTTTCAGACACATCATAAAGATATCAATAACAATTCCTGCATATAAAGTGACAGAAAAGTAAAGAATGCTTCACCAAATTTTATACTTCTGTTTCAGCATGCATATTAAAATCCACTTCATTTAAAAAAGCAAAAATCACATATGAACAATAAAACTAGAGAGGTGATTGAATACATTGTTAATGCTTTCCTTCATTGTTGCCCACCAAACAAACACCATATTTGAATTTGATTTTGTATCTGTAGAAAAGAAACTACAATGTTACCTTTTATATAGGTGAGAATAAATTAGGTATTCTGTTGCTTTCTTTGTGTGATCTCAATTTACTTAAGAAATCATTTGGTAAGATAGTTATAATGTATTTGGCACTGAAAGTTGTGACTAGAAAATAGTTTTCTACTTTAAAAATAAATGTCTTGGCTTTCCTCCAACATTTATTTTCAATAAATGCCTAAGCATTTATCTTGCAGCAGGAGACCATTATCCAGTCACAATGCTCAATTCCTTTGACATTATCTCTTAAGTAAAACAGTAACGTTAAGAATAAAGGACTTGCTGATTGAAAGAGTGTGTTAGTATGCTGGGTAGGTGAACAAATGCTGTGGGTGAAAATCACTCCTTTAATTGTCATTTGAGGTGGAAAAAGCACATATTTTCTTCTCTTCAGAGACACTTTGTAATGGGGTTTGGGGACAAGGGTAAAGTGCTTGGCCACGTAAGAAGCTTAAAAAAAATACAGATTCTAGCATTTTCTTTTGTAAATGGCATCTTCATGCACTCTTACATAATTTAATCTCTGACATTCTTTGGTGCTTCTTGAATATTTAGTTGCAGCATGACTTAGAGTAGCTCTGAGATCCTCATTTATCCTAAGGTGTTCTCTTTATGAAGGTCCCTCTACAATATGACAATCTGTGCACATCTTCTCTTTACCCAGTAGTCAATGGAGATTTTTCTTTTCATGAATGTTAATCAAATCAGGAGACTGTTCTTATAAGAATTTGTGTCTGAAGTTACTGGAGGGTCTAAAGATACATGGTCATCATCAGATTTATTGTGTATATTTTGTAGGCAATTAATATTACAATGGGGAGTCATCTGTATCCTGAGAAGATAGTGTCCATTCTGAAAATCATTATTTCCTTGGGGATAGAAATGCATTTAAGAAAAACAAGTCTTCTTGGACACAGATCTGATCATATCACTTCTCTGCTTAACTATTTCACTTAATGAACTTTTGACCATCTGTTAAATGTCTTCTGAACTACTTAAAAGAATGGCATGAGAATTCTTAAAATAGAACACCAACACATACCACAAGCTGGCTTGAATCTACCAGGATACCCCTTCTTTGGGAAAGCACTTTCAGATATTACCTGCGACCTTACCCTCCATCTTATACATGGATGAGATACTGCTATTCTCTGTAATATAGGACCTGTGTTTTACATACACTAGTATTTCTACAGAACTTGGCCATGACCCTGGTACACTGTAGAAAGTCATTTCATTATCACAGAAAAAGAAGAGGCAGTCAAACCACAGGGGTTTCCTGAAGTCCAGGCTAACCACTTCCCCCTGCTGATGCCACCTTAGTCCTCACAGCCGGTTTCTCACATGTCTCCTTTCAGCCATATAAACACTTTAAAAAGTAGAACAAATCAAAGACAGGTTGCAGAGCTAGAGGAATCCTGTGCTTATCTAGGAACACCCACATTCACCCTTATAAGGATATGTGTGAAATATCTCTTTTTGGTCTTAGTATCATTAACACTATATTTCTCCTGAACAAGCAGTTAAGTTTGGTCCTATGAAAATAATAAGCCTTAAATCAGATTCTAAGATGTTCTGATCATTGTGAAATTAGAAAGCTCAAAAAAAAAAAAGAGCAATCTTTCACAAGGGCAGAGGTATGTGATATGAATGTGTATGTACTAATTTTTTTTTCTGGCTTTATTTTCATACCTATAGTCCCTTACTCTGACTCCCACAGTCATTTGCAATATCCCTTTGTACTGTATAAACTCCTTTGTATAATCAGCTGGGACTCAAGTAAACAACATAATCTCAAATTATTTGCTTCCCACTTTGTGTCAATAATCTAATTTCTTCTGTCTGCTAGACATAGACAAAGTGTCATGTTCATCCTTCTTCTATTTTAATTCTAATATCAGTAGTTATGTCTTAGTGATGAAACAGCACATGTATTTTCTACAGGGCACCCTACACAGAGAGGGACCAGAAAACCACCTGCATTGTCTTTCAATTTAATTAATCTTTTATTTTGAATGCAGAATTGAAAATATCTGATTTAAAAAGGAGCCTCAAACACAACACTAAATTATAATCTGGATTGAATAGAAACCATCAACTTAAGTGACTATAATGCTAAAAGAGCAGAAGGAAGATGATCCTACTGGTGGACTGGGTCAGGCAGTGTCAATATTTTAAGATCTTCTTTTTCTGAGAGTCTCTATCATCAGAAAATGAACTCTGATGATTTTTCAATTTCAGCCATTTGGAAGTTTGCTTGTTTGTTTGTGGTATGTGTGTGTGAGAGGGGCATTCTTTGTTTTATTTACCTAAAATTGCAAAGTCATTTCTGTGAAAGATCATAGGACAACTAGTACCCAAAGTCAATTCTCAATTACCTTTGGCATAGGCAATGAAGTTACATGGACTCTAGCAACAGTTTTCACATATCCCTTAGTCAAGACTCAGTATCTCCTGCCACCAAGCTTGTCTTAGAAGAACTGTTCACAAAAAGCAGAATGTGCAGGTTTAAGCTGTACCTCATTTCACCTCTGCAAGACTACAGAAGGAAACTGAAATTTCTAAAGATGTTTTATAGAAAACAGAACAGGAAGAGAGGAAGCAAAGGTAAACTGAATGTAGAATCACTGGTACCTGAAATTCTGAGAACAGTCTGTACTGGGGCATGCACTGGAAGGATCCAAAGTAATTAGTAACCATTTGTTGGACTTGATGAGAAAGAGGAGGAAAAGGTTACACTTAAGAATACAAAAATAATTATATGCATCGAATCTATTCTAATTCTTCAAATCAAAAAAGGGCATGCTGTATGAATGAGCCTCCTGTGTGTCTTACTTAGTAGGTCAAGGGCTTTTTCAATCAAGGAGGCAGAATGTACAGTTTAGGCACATTGGCACAGAAAATATTACCAAGTCATTGGAACAAACAAGCAACCTTGGGAAGGTACATGCTAGCTGAAGAACAAACAGCACTGAAAAGCTTGTTTTCTCTTCAATTTAAAAAGGGCATATGCTCTGTTAAGTTGTTAAAGGTGTATTCTAATGTGCATATGTACAACAGATTCTATGAAGAGTGCAGCCTATAGAATTAGGCAGCTAAGTTCTTGATCCTGTGCAACCTATCATTTAGGACTAGTTGCCTTTAATCTCTATACCTCTACTACTTTGCCCTTTAAACAGATACAACATAAACACCCACCTTAATGGGCTATATGAGGTTTAAATTAAATAGCCTGGCAAACAGTAAGATTTTAATAAACGAGATATATTCTGTTAAAATGTTATTCTTATTCTGATCTTAAGGATAGAAAACATATGCAGTAATTCTACTGACCAGATGATGTTTGATGATAAAATAAAAACAACCTACAATTCCAGTCAAATGCTTTAAAACTTCAGTTATGCACTTGGTATGAAATGAAAACCACAAATTAAAGTAAAAATCATCTTCCCATCTTTTCTGTCCTTTTATCTCCTTCATGTCCTCTTATTTGTGAATTTTTTGAGGTATTTCAAATATATACATATATTCTTTTAACTATGCAAAAAATGATCACACTCTCCACAAAACACAGTTTATTTTTTCACACCTTGCTTTCTGTCCCCCCATAATACGTGTTTGGTTGCACCCCCTGTCAACACACTCAGAGAATTCTTCCTTGTACACAGTTGCATGGTGTTTCATAGTTTAGATGTAAAACAATTTACCTAATCAACTCTATATCATTAGAAATTCAGGTGGTTTGCTATCTCATAAGCATGAATATACTTCCAAATATCTATTTACATGTTACTTTGTTGGTAAAATTCTTAGATCCTATTTTATTCATATTTTAAAAATATATATCTGTTTTAAAATCTTCATTGTGAAAACGCCACCCCCCCCCAACATTCTTAACAGCATGAGGAATCTTGACCTGGGAACTACCAAATTTTAAATTTTGCCAATCTATTTATGTAAAAGTTGATTAAAGTCTGATTAACATGTAAATATACTTTTCCTGCACTTCCTATGAGAAAACAATGCCATGGTTGCACCTTATTTCTGTTACATTTTTATAAAACCATGAGAATAGTTAAAAAAAATAGTTGTCACAGGTGGGCCTGCTGGTGCATGCTTGTAATCCCAGCAGCTTGAGAGGCTGAGGAAGGAAGATCACAAGTTCAAAGCTACCCTCAGCAATGGTGAGGTGCTAAATAACTCAGTGAGATCCTATCTCTAAATGAAATACACAATAGGGCTGGGGATGTGGCTCAGTGGTCAAGTGTCTCTGAGTTCAACCCCTGGTACTCTGCCCTGTCCCCCAAAATACTAGTTATTAAAAATGGATTTTTCCCTCTCTCTGAAAGGATTTTCAAACATAATTTCATTATAAGTTTACAATCAAGATCAGTTCACATCTTGAATGTACAAAATTCTCACTTTCAAAATTTTCAAAATTTTATTTTATCTTTCTAGGGTAAATACATATACACAGAGACCATAGCTACAGAAATACACACACACACACACACACACACACACACACACACACACACACCCTTATTATTACTTTAAGATCTACAATTTAAATGCAGCTAAATACAGTAAGAATTTAGCAAAGTTCAATTCCAAATTTGTCTGAGGAGTCCTAAATCATCATAAATATCAGATAAAGGCAAAAACATGCACTTGTCTTTCTTAGTAGGTCAGAGTTCTGTTATTTTTCTCCAATGACCCATATTTAAAATTATTTTAAATTTTTTTTTACAAATTGAAAAGAAAACTTGACACATCTTCATGAAATTTTGCATTCTTTTGACTTCTGGAGTCAGTCAAGAATTATACTCTGCACTTTTGCCTTCATAAAAACAGCTCATTAGGGTTTATTTGTAAATGCTAGTAGATTTCTATACTGAAGAAAAATATATTCAATTTTGAATGATTTGCTAAATATCTACATAGAAATTTTCTTATGAACATGGTTGTTTAATGGTAACTGTGAATTCTATCTGTATATTTCACATTAAGATATTGTAGCTGACAGAACTATTTGACTTTTCTCAGTGTTTTAGTAACTCCAAATTTGGAATCTCACTTTAAACTTGTAAGGAAAGGTGTTGAGAATAAGTCATGCATGCAGAAGGTAGGACTTTTCTACTTACAATGTGAATGTTTATTCAATGGTTTTATGTAAAATAAGAAATTCCTTATATTTTTAATACATACATAGAGGAAAACACTGCTTTCTATTTTTTATGCTTGGTGCTACCTTATTGTATCTTCATTATTTTTAATTCCAATTAAAAATTTTGAATAATTCTTAAAAATGCTCCTGCTATAAGAAATCATGTGAGAGCCCTCTGCTGGCCAAAGCAGCATCAGAAACTCTCCTCAAAAATCTAAAATATCATTTGCCATTTATTTAGTATTATATATTAATACCATTGATGGAATTGATAGCATACAAAGTGCAAAATTGTTTTAATTTCTTTTGATAAACTTCAAAAGTAATATTTTTACATTCAGAATTCAGTATTTAAATTTGATAAAAAATGTCATTGTCTATATAAAATTAGAATCATACATTATTTTAGAATCACAGAATTGTTGAATTATAGAATTTTGTAGCACAGATAATTATTAGAGTTAGTGTAGCCAAACTTCCTCACTTAATGAATAAGAAAAACAGGCCAATTTAGGTTAAGTGCTTTGCATATAGTCATAATATAACTATTTGGAGCATAGGGGCTAGAGTCTACTTCTATATACTATAGTACCAAGTGATCTGGAAAAATGTAATTAGTTAACTGCCTCATTTTTCCTGTTTCCCCTTATATAGAATTTGTACTTATGTTTACATTAGACTTGTTTTCATGCCTTTTTGTTTTCTTAAATCCGGCATGTAAAAGCTTTTCTAGGCTGAGTTAAGACATGAGCATTAAGTGATTTACAGTTTAAAAGTAGAACACAGAAACAAAAAGTGAAGCACAACAAAACAAGAAATATATTAGTTCCCCATTGCTGCAAAATAGATTGTGACAATAACATTGCAGCTCACAACAACACTCTTTTATTAGCTCACAATTTTCTTGGTCAGAAGCTCAGGATTGGTGTGGCTTGGTGTACTTGAGAGGGCATCACAAGGCTGAAATCATGAAGTGGCTGGGTTCTGTGTCTTTCTACAGGCTCTGGAAAAGCTTCTGAGCTAGTTTCTGTTGTTGACATAATTAAGTTCTTGTGGTGCTAGAGCTGGGGTTCCTCTTGCCTTCTGGCTTTTGACTGGGGGTTTCTCTCAGTTCTTTGCCACGTGGCCCCTTCCCTCTATAAAGACAGCAATGGAGCATTCCCTTTTGTTGAATTCCCACTACACTTCAAGTCATTTTTCAGTAAGTTACTTAGTTTATTTTACTTGTATATTGATAAGAGCTATTTAAAGGTAAATTTAACCCATGCTATTTTCTCTTAAAGTCTGCTGTGTATATAATATGACTTAGCCAGGAGAATGATAATCCTGTATAATCACAAGTCTTAGGATTCAATAGCACATATGGGTATAAGGTTCTTAAGGATCATCTTAGAATTCTACCTACAACAGCAGAATAAAATTTTCCTACTAAAATACATCTCCATGGAAAGGAAAATTTTATGCACTTCTGCAGTCTTCATTATCCTTCCACTATTTCAACATGAATTTTAACATGACAACAGAGTGAAGAGTGTTGTGGAATAAAAATAAGAGATAACAGGTTAAGAAGGGTGAGGAATATCAGGGAGAGCATAGGTAAGCAGATGGGAAAAAGTAGGATACCATGAGTGTTCCTCATTGAGAAGTGGAGATTTGAATAAAGATCTGAAGAAGATGATAGAGTTGTCCATACAGATATCTGGTGAAATAACTGAGGCACCAGAGGTAACAACTAGTGTGTGGGATTAAGGCAAGAAGGACCAACCTGGCATGTTCAACAAAGAGCAACGGATGACCATGTGAGTTCACTGGAGTGAGAACAAAAATTCTTAATACAATTCTGGCAATTGAATACAAAAACATATCAAAAAGATAGTGCCCCATGATCAAGTGGGGTTTATTCTAGGGATGCAAGGATGGTTCAACACATGGAAATCAATAAAATAATTCATCACATCAATAGACTTAAATATAAGAATCATATATTATCACCTTAATAGATGCAGAAAAAGCATTTGAAAAAACACAGTACTCCTTCATGTTCAAAACGCCAGAAAAACTAGGGATAACAGGTACTTATCTCAACACAGTAAAAGGTATCTATGCTAAGCCCCAGGCCAATAGCATTCTAAATGGAGAAAAATTGAAAGCATTCCCTCTGAAACCTGGAACAAGACAGGGATGCCCTCTTTCACCACTTCTATTTAACATAGTTCTTGAAACACTGGCCAGAGCAATTAGATAGACAGATAAAAGAAATTAAAGGGATACACATAGGAAAAAAAGAACTCAAATTAGCACTATTTGCCGACAATATGATTAGATACCAGAAGACCCCAAAACTTCTAGAACTAGTAAATGAATTCAGCCAAGTAGCATGATATAAAATCAACACCCATAAATCAAAGGCATTTCTGTATATCAGTGATAAATCCTCTGAAAGGGAAATGAGAAAAACTATTCCATTTACAATAGTCTTAAAAAAAAAAGAAAAAAAAAAGTAGGAATCAACTTAACAAAAGAGATGAAAGACCTCTACAATGAAAACTGAAGAATACTAAAGAAAGAAATTCAAGAAGACCTTGGAAGATAGAAAGATCTTCCTTGTTATTTGTTAGACAGAATATTGTCAAAATGACTATACTACCCAAAGCACTATAGAGATTTAATGCAATTCCAAAAATGAAAATAAGAAGCAAGGTTAAGAGGTCCAGTTAATGTGTTGCTGTAGTTATGGAAGAAATGGGAGGCCATTACAAGCTAATGATATATGTAAAATCTAGAAGTATCACTTCTGGTGCTTTAATAAGAATAGCTTATATATAATTTGTTGGGTTTGGATAAGTATATTCTGTTTTGTTACCATCATTACAATCCAGGTAATATCTGTCTATCAACTAGAAAGAGTTCCTTGTGTTCTTTTTTACTTCTAGATTTTATATATCAATTATGCTTCACAAAAATCTAGAAAAATAATTTTTATTACTAAATGTAAAAAATAAGATTATAAAGAAGCAAGAGTATTAATAGGAGATATCCCAAAAGCCTGTTTCTGAAATTCATGCTATAGATGATGATGGTCAGGACAACAGTTTAGGAGTACAGGTGGTAAGGACTGGCAGGGTTCTAAATATATGTTGAGGGTTGGACTGGTGTTTTTAAACTGGGATGTATGAGATAAAAAGAAGAGATAAGAAAGAATTGAAGTCATTTTTTTTTCATCAGTGGCTGGCCACATAAAGTTGTTCTTTTCTGGGGTGGAGAATGTGAGAAAAGTCAGAGACTTACATTTACATGTTGCACTTGATGTCTTTCAGGGTATCCAAGAAGATAAGTCACATAGGCAATTGGATATGTAAGTCTAGAATCCCTGGATGGGATGTGGTTTGAAGATGTAGATTTGTAATTCATGGGCACCGAAGGTATTTTAAAACTATGAAAACTGGGTAAGAACATAAGGGAGAGTCAAAGTGAAAAATAGAAGAGAGCTGGGTGCTTTGGCTCATGCCTGTAATCCCAGTGGCTTGAGAGGCTGAGGCAGGAGGATAGGAAGCCTCAGCAACTAAGCAAGGCACTTAGCAACTCAGCAAGACTCCTTCTCTAAATAAAATATAAAAAAAGGGCTGGTGATGTGGCTCAGTGGTTAAGCACCCTTAGGTTCAATCCTTTATACCTAAATAAATAAATAAGAAGAGAAGCAATGACAGACCTGCTGCACTCTGATATTAAGGCATCAGAAGGATGATGAAGAATGAGTAAAGGAGATATCTTAAAAAAAAAAAACCCAAAAACTAGTGAAGTAGAAGGAGAGCTAACATGTGATATCACAGTAGATGGGAGAAAAATGTGTCAAGGAGGAAGGAGTGACCAACTGTATCAAATGTCACTGACAAGATTAAATAAAAACGGGTTCTGAGACTGGATCATTAGATTTAGCAATCTGGAGGGCATTGGTGACACTGATAAGGCTAGTTGTGATGAAATGATAGGGATGAAAGTCAGACCAGAGCAGTTTTAAGAAAGCATATGAAAAGAGGAATCACATAAAAAGAGAATGAACTATAATTTCAGAAACTCGACGAAGCTAAATAAAACAAAACATCAAGGAATGGAGAGGCTATAGCTGGCAGACAAAAAAGAGTCAAGTGAAGTTCTGTTGTTTTTTTTAATCCTAGAGAAATCATAGCAAGTTGTATGGTTACAGAAACAATCTAGGAGCAAGGAAAAATTGATGCAGAAGAGAGAAGAACTTCTAGAAGGATGTCTTTTACTTGGTGATTGAAGGGCACTTATTGCAGATTATTCTTTTTTTCTTTTAACCTTGGTAGTTTCTTTTTAAATTGTTTTATTTGTTCTTTTCAGATGTACATGACAGTAGAGTATATTTTGACATATTGTGTATATATATATATATATAAATGCAGTATAATTTATTCTAATTAGAATTCCACTCTTGAGACTGTACAAGACGTGGCATTTCACTGGTGGTATATTTATATATGAGCATAGGAAAGTTATGTCTGGTTCATTTTTCTTGAGAAAGAACACAAAACTTCTATTTTATGCCTAAAAATCCATACCACATCTTGTTATAATAAATACATTAAATGTACTTAGAGTCATTTTCATAATAAAAATGCTTTGCACATAGATTTTACTAAATAAACCAATTTCAAGATGTCATGCTATTTCAATCATATTTAAAGATAGCAAGTTGAGTTGGAATGAGTAGGAAGAGAAGTGTGAATATACAGAAAGCTAATCATGTTTGTCCGATATGTGTGTCAAAGAAACAGTTTGAAAGCTAAAAGACACAGGTTTGGTTTCTAATTATCATCAAATAACTTTTTACAATTGTAAAAATAATACTCCCTCGAGGTTTCATTGTCGTTATAAAAAAAAATTTTGTGCCATTTTATTTCTAACATCCATTCCAATAAATTCAATGTGAAAACATTCTCTGACTTCTGGCAACATATAAGAGGTAAGATATAAAGCTGGCATTTGCTACTAGTGAGGAAGACAGAACTATATTCAACTTACAGAAAATAAGAGGAAAATGTATATATAAAATGGGGTCCAGCAACCAGGTATAAGGCATCCAAAAAATGCAATATGTATCCTTCTGCAGTCCCCCATTCCTTTTGCTCAATTACTAACTCATCAGTAGACTTCAATTCTCCTGTACCTAAATTCTGTTCTGCTTATACATTAAAGAGCTTTTGAATTAGAAAGTCTCTTATTTTAACTGTTTCCCAGTAAATGACTGATTTGGACACCAGCAGAATCCTGCTTCAGAAATGCTGTGAGAATATATGAATACTTGGAGTGGAGGATGGTTACACGGTGTTTTCTTTCAAGTGGGGAATCTGAAGGATGTCAAATATTATTCTTCTGTTAATAGTAAGTTCCTGTTTCTCCTCATGCATCTCTGAATTTAAAACCAGGTAAAATTTATTTCAGTTTGCTCCCTTTTTTTCCCCTGAAGGTTTGTGGACTTCCTGTGACCTTAGAATAAGGTTAGAGAATAAATTTACATGTCATAATTACATCTGAAATAAGGCACATTTTAGGACTTGGTGGTTGCTTCCAATGGCTTTAGTAACTATGCCTGGGAAATCACATATAGTTTCTTTTGCAGGTTCCAGAAGATCTGAAATGTGACCAACAATTTTAAAAGACAGTAGAAGAATAAGAGAAGAGTAGCAAGTGAATGAGGGAAAGAAGCAAAGTGATTAAATATAATTCTTTTTACCAAAGGCACTTCAATATCATTATTAAATCAGAGGATGTGCTGCTTAGTAGTCTTTAAAAAAAAACAAAACATAACACAGTTAAGAGGGCAATGGTGCAGACTATTTTAGCACGACCCTGTCTTAAACAATTGCGATATGCTTGTCATTATACAAGTACTATAGATATATTTATTGATTGGACTTGAGATTCATGTGCCCGATCTTTTTTTACAGGTAATATTTTTACTTACTAAAACCACTTGTCTGTTCTCTATTTCCTATTCAGTTTCTAATTTGTGATTCTTTGGAATTTACACTTTCCTAAGAGAGACACTATTTCTTTGATGTTCAGCTTCTTTGAAAAGATTTATTTATTATTATTATTTTTTGCCATTTTACAGAGAATTAAACCTGTTTCTGACCACATCTATTGGAAGATTTTTTGTGCAAATAGGTTTTTGAGAGATTATATGCTCCTATTGTTTGCATTGTTATTCAAAGGCATTTTTAACATTTTGAAAAATACATTTAGGCTTATTTACTTTTCTCCTATTTACTCTGAATTGTTTATACTTTCTATTATCTATTTAAAATACAGACCAAAATTATTTCTATTACACCATGCACCTCTTACTTTCCAGGTACAAAATGATTTAATTTTAAGCAGAATGTTTTATTTTTGATAATTAAAATATAATTGTTTAGTATAATGAAATCCCGTAGACAGGAATAAACAAAGACATATTTATATGTATATCTGTGTCTTTATAATAGTTAATAAATATTCCTAGGAACACTTAACCTGAGTTCATTGAGGAAGAATTTGGAAAAGCTGTTTCTCAACAGCTTACAGCTCAGAATTTAAATAAAAGTCAACTTTTTGCTTTCAAAGAGAACCTTTCTAGTTGTACCTCTGAGAATATGCTAACCAAGCCACAAAAGAACTGATTGGCTCCAATGGTCACAAAAACAGATTTGTCCATAAGATTAGCTGTTCTGCATCTCAGGAGTCACTGCAAAGACGCAGAGAAACTGGAAGAAATAAAAAGTACATACTGAGAAGGGTCTGTGCCGGAATCAGAATCAGACTTTGTGATTAATCCAACACCTTTGTGTTCTGAGTACCAATCATTAACGTCATTAAACTGCTTGTTTCTTAATTGCATTCTTGTGTAGGGAACTCAAGGCAAAAACGAACCAGCTCCGTGAAGCCCACAATCAAATTTGATTGCATCCAACCTTACTGTTGCACCTCTATTAACCTACAAGCTGTGTGGGCAGGACTTATAAAAAGCACTTCAACAGAAAAACTGTCTCCTTCAGATTTTGCTGCACTTGCATTTATTATGAATTTTCTGGAAATTATGAGGTAGAATCGCTAATGACCCTGTTGTAGACAGCCATTATCTCAAACTGTGAATACTGGTTGTCATTTTCAGTGTCAACAGATGTTGACCTTAGGGTGGCAACTTTTCCTTCATTGTATGAACCTAATCAACATTATATCCATCAGTTTTCTATAAAATGCACCATCCAATTAGAAAGTAAGCTTTTTAAAAAGAGAGGTCTAGGGTTAAAATCTCATTTAAGCTGCATTAGTCTAAATGTGGCTTTAGGCTATTTATATTAGCTGAAGCTATTTATGATTTCTCTAAAGGAGAGGAAAGGACACTTTGGGGACTACAAATAAATTGATTTAATGGTATGCATGACTTCACATTCAATTTCTACACAAGTACTCCTTTATATGAGGTAGTGAAGATTTTTGACAAAAATCTTTATTTTCATCTCTGTCCTGATCTTTGTAGAAACACTACTTGCAAATATGTAGGTAAACTGGCAAAGACATGGTGATAAAAGAGTTCTGAAGCATGGTTGGGACACAACAATTATTATGCACCCCCAAATTAAATAGAACCAAAACACACTAAACCACATCATTATCACATGGAAATGTGGTATGAATTCCTGATTTCAGTCTAGTTTTATATAATCATATACTGTATTATGTATGTGGTTTTAAGCTGCTTTTTTTCACATGACGTTCCCAATCAAACTTCATTTGATGCTGATTGGATGTCTTTATTGACTTTAAAGGTGACTCTATTGGCATTTAGCTCAGTTTGATTTTCAGGCAAATACTCATTCAGTTTATTTATCCAGTGGACTGACTGCTACATATAGAGGCAGAATTTTGGGCTCTGGTGAAAAAAGTGAAGGAAGAATCACAGACATTTACTTTTCCAGCTCTTATAGACCAAGTGAAATATAGAGAGAATTCCATTTCAACATATTTATAATTTTAAAAACCATTTTTTACATATCTTTGCAAGTAGTCTCTAGAAAGTATTTTTTAGTGATCTGATTATAGTTCATTACATGAACTAAAACTTCTGTGTGTTTTCATTGTATCAGTTAGGTTTCATAACAAAGTGATAATGTTTTCAAATTTAATATTTATAGTAAACTTTCAGTGTTTAGATTTTGACTTTCCCTTTAATAGAAGTGATTCTAAAAATCTGACAGTTTGATAGTTTTCAGTTAGCATTGGACAGCTAATGAAGACTATTTCCTGTAGACTGACAGTTGTATGATAGAGGAGAAAAATGAATGACTGGAAAAGAGTAAGAAAGAAACTGTAAAAACAGATTATTTACCTCAGTTTAAGAAGAGTAAATAGGAGAAAAAGTTTCTGAATCTATGAAACTCATTAGCTTGAACTTAGGCTAGATTTCAGGCAAGTAAGATCCCATGTTCTAAAAGAGTATCTTTGGAAAATTTAAACTAAATTGTTTTTCCTGAAAATAATGACTTGGGGGACTTACTGATTTGATTTAGACCATGTTTGTAACTGGGCCAGCGGAAGTGTGAATGCAAATATACTTGCATAAATGAAATAAATAAACTGGGATTGATCTAGAAGAAAAATTGGGAATGGGAAAGTTTTTTAAAACAAAAATTTGGATATAAGATATGAATTATGTATAAATGAACAAAGAGAAGTCACAAAAGAAAATCTAGTTAAAGTATCAAATTAATATAAAAGGTAAAATTAATTAGTTACAAGTTCTTTTTTTTGTAAATATTTCCTGAGAGAGATGGCAAATAATAGCTTGATTATGGGTAGGTTTGGAATTTTCACCATAGATACACTAACAGGAAATTTAGAAAGTAAGATTTCCAATTGTGATACATGAGGAAGTAGATTTGATAAGACAATAGTAATACTCACTAAGTGACAGAGAAATATAGGTTAAGGCAAATAACTAAAATAAGACATATAAATCATTGTTAGAAATTACCTTAATGTAAAATAAAATGACACAAACAGAAAGAATTATAGTGCCAAATGGAAATGATCTAACATTCTGATACATGGTCAATATCTGTATTTCTGATATTCCAAATTTATTTTATATAATAGAATAATTTCCCCAAAAGTTATAGCTAATCATTAAATACTTAATTACATTTTAGTCTTTTTTAATTGAAAAGGTAGCTAACTTAAAGGGCAACAGGGCTAGTTGTAACAACTCATATCCTTGTAGCATCCTTTCTTCATGTTTCCATTATAGTTGAAATGCTCAATCTTCTTTCCCTTTAATTCATCCTCCATAGAATATTTTTCAAACATATTCATTGTGCTATATTATATTGCTACTTATTAATACTCAGTAATTAAAGCCGACTTTAGTTATACACTAATATTCTTTTTCATGCCTTTCCTGGCATCCCTCAGTTTAATATCTGATAATTTTTGTTCATATTATTTTCCAAAAAAACTTATCTGTTCACCACCAGATTTAATCCTGGTCTTCATCAAGCTCAAGTTGTTTTGTTTTGTTTTGTTTTTATTTTTTGTCAAGCTAAGGGTAAAATTTTCACATATACAAATGGAATATTTGATTCTTCCTGAGGTTCTTCATTTGCAATAATAACTACTGTGCCAACTATTTATTACACAGCAATTGATTGTGTGTCTACCGTGTGTGACATACACTTCTAGAAATGGACATAGAGTAGTGAACAAGAAGCAGAATTTCCTGTCTTCCTAGACTTTCTTTATTTGTGTCAGAGAGTTGTTGCACATTTACCATAACAATTCATAAATTCCTTTAAGAAAAGCCAACATTAGTCATTATTGACTCCAATCACAGAGAGCTTAGCTAAGAACAGCACATGCCCAAATTCCAGCTATTTTTGTTTTTTAGAAATTTAGTGTAATTATTCATTTGATGCTGATTGGATGTCTTTATTGACTTGCAAAACCATTTTCTTTTTAGATCACAAATAAAGGAAGGTAATTATATGATTGCTAATTAAAGATATATTGAACATTTATGTTCTATTTTTATATTTTTTTCTCCAAATCTTAAGCACAAGCTTTAGATAAATTGTACCAAATTCTTCTTTTAGTATAAATAAATACATAGGCATATAAAATACAAATGTATTACATTGGAATCCTAGAAAACATGCATCTGGATTTTCTTTGTAATTTATATATAGAAAAGATTTTATTTAAAAATGTGAACTAACTACAAACAACATGGTGCAATATCTGTAGCCCATGAATGATATGGTTCAGGGATGACATGTATGAAAGGAAGAATGAGGTCCCTTGTGATACTTCATTGTCAACACTGTCAGAAAAGCATCAACTAATATGTCTCGTGTAACTTCTAAAAGATGTATATGTCCCAAATGGATAAAAAGGGCAGATTCTCTGTTTTTGAAATTCACTTACCCATAGGAAAAATTTTAGTTGACTCTCAATAGGCCAATACATGCTCACAGCTTGCCAAGAGCATAACCACTTATGATTAATTTAAAAAATCTGTGAAATTTTAAAAAATATATATTAGGATTTCCTTGATAGGAATTAATAACAAATACATTATTAATTATTAGGCTCAACTGATTGTTAACATATTGGTTTCTGAAAGCAATACTAAAAATCAGCTATACATTTCTATAGATAAGTTAAGGAAAAGTAGGTAGAAAAAAAAACAAGTGTATGAAAAACTTTTCAATTGGATGCAAAAAGTGATCAGTGGTGGGAAAAATATTTTGGGGAAGCCCTTTTGTTAAATATTTAAGAAGTTTTCAAATTAAAAAGAGGCAATTCTAGTCTATTAAATGCTATTCTGGCTCCCAGTTTCTGATACTTTTCCTTGGGCATTCTGGGATGGTAGTAGTAAAGGAAAGAACGATTTTTAGTAATTATTCTTTTGTTACTATGCTTGTGGCTGCATTAGAATAGGACATGAAGGACATCTTTGTTTCTTTTTTCTTTGTTTTTCAAAATGGGAAATTACAATGCCATTATGGAAATTTCTGTTCAACACCCCAAGAAGGATTCTTAAATACCAGAATCCTGATGTATCTTGACAGTGTAGAGAGTTTTGATACACCTGGACTTAGAAATCCTCACATAGGAGCTGGCATGGTGTCCCTCACACTTGAGGAACAGATATGAAACAAATAATTCTCAAAAGACCCTATCAATGCCTCTTTTACTTAGGAAGCAACTGTGTTTTAATAATAGTTATAGGTTTTTTTTAGGCTATGGAAAATTGATGTCCACAATACAGTACTAGAACATATTACATAGAACTTCAACTATTTTAGGACTGGTATTTTACAGTTTGTTTTGTACAACTATTTTAGGACTGGTATTGTACAAGTTTGTTTCTGTACAAACAAAATCATAGGTGAATTGAAATATGCAAGTCTTTCTAGATGAAGGGGTTTTTGTTGCCTTATAGACAGGGTCTGGGGACTGAAGCTCAGATATTCAGAAGTCTTTCCTGTAGGGGATCAATCTAGATTTAAGGAAACTTTGTGGGTCTTTAAAATTTCTACAAGCAAAATCTTGAAACCACTGTTTTTTTTTTTTTTTTCATCAAATACACTTGACAGCTGAAGGAACTAAGGTCCAGTAATAATAAATTACTTGTGAGTGGTGTTGATACCTAATTATTTATTAGACATTACAGTTTTAGGCACTCTTTTTCTGTCTTCTTAATTAAATTATAAATAGGGACCTTCCTTTGTAGTTCAGTAAGTCCTCACATTGCCTAACATAGGATCTTTTATAGTAAGTATAATTGAAAGTCAATATAATTTTAGAAGTCTTAATTCACATTATTAATATGATTTTCAACATTTTAATATGCTGAACTTCAGATGAAGGCCAATGGCTTCTCATAGTGGCATGAACTTAGCTTTTATAACAGAAATGTAGATTGTAAATTAATAGGATGATTGTTTTTCTTTATTGTGAAATTGACTGCCTAACACACTTTGGAATGCACATAACATCTTTGTAAAAGTACAACCATGCATGCATAATTCATACACCAGGTACCATTTTGTATGTTGGATTTCAGTAGTAAACAAAACCATCATAAGAATCTTATCCCAAAGATGTTTCCATTCTAATGGAGAGAACGAGACACATACACATATGTCAAAGAGACAAAGAAAAAGCACATCAGATATTGCTAAGTGTTGGGGAAGGGAATCTGTTCTTAGTTTCAGACAGTTGGAATTGTAAAGAAAGTAGTTGGGAAGGCCACACACTATAAGGTAACATTTGAGCAAATTCCTGAAAGAAGGAGGGAAATCATCATACAGTATGTAAGGAAAGAGCATTTAGGCAGAAGGAAGGGCTCTCTGGGCTGTGAGACACCTAGACAGGCAGAGACACAGCAAGCAGTATAGCCAGAGCAGAAGGAACAAGTGAAGTCACTGTAATGATAGAGGGACAGATATTGGCAAACAGCGAAGAAGAGCAAAGAAGGAGAAGTCCTACTTATAAAAGGTACTTGGGCTGCCTTGTGAATTGTGGCTTTATTTTAGTAAGATGTGAAGCAGAGGGTTTTGAGATGAGAAGTGATGTCATCTGACTTTGTTATAAAAGGTACAGATATTGCAGTGAGCAGCATTTAATATAGATGCAACAAAGACAGAAGCAGTTTCAGTAAACCAGATGAGACTTGATGGTGGCTTAGACCAATGCAGTTACCATGGAAGGCTAACAAGAATATACAGGAAATATATAAGGAAATATACAGGTGCAGGTATGTTTTCATGATATAACTCATAGGATTCATTGATGGATTGGATATGAGTGTGACAGAGAGCTGTCAAAGATGACTGCCATCTGACTCAAGAATGTGGAAGGAAGCTATTGTCACAGACTGTGCTGGAGAACTTTGAATAATGCATATTAAAGCTCAGACAAGTACCCTCCACAGAGAGGACAAATGAGAAATACTGTATCACAATGTTTTAAGTCCTAGGGCAGCTGCCACTCGGCTTTAGACTGTGTTTCTCCATTACATGAATGAACATATTAACTGGGCTTCATACCAAGCACTAAGATTTAAAATATGGCATCATAAATTTGTAAATACAAATATATCATCATTCACAGTTGGCACTAGCTTTAATAAAGACTGAAGATATTTTTTATTCCACCAAAGAAACAATGTCTTTATAATATAATAAAGATATAAGTAGTCATCCTATTTATGAATTCCCTATTTGTCCTTCTCCATTGAGGACGTTTGCCTGCTTTTTAACTTTAGTTAGGGAGTTCTGTAAAATTTCACTTATTAAAGTGTAGGACAGCCAATATAACCAAAAGTACAGCCGTTCACACTGGGTTAAAAGACATTTTATGCAAAAGCTCTTTATCGATGTTCAGTTTTTTTTTTTCAAAGCAAAGATTATAGACCATTAAATGGACTTAAATAGACATGTTAGGAAAGGATCAGCCAAAGGTTTTACCTCCTTCTTCCTGGGCTGTTGCCCTACAGTATAACCCAGTGTCTCTGTGGGTCTCTCAAAAAGACCTCTGCACAACTAAAGGCCTCACCACCAAGCAATAACCCTTAGACTGTCTAAACCCTGGAGACACAAGCAGTATCTTTAAGTTAATGTGTATGAAGAAATTCTTTGATTCATTAAAATTATGGTAACCCAAGATAGTTATAATAATGAAATATTGTTTTGATATAAATATAGCACTGTTTTTTGAACACATGAAAAAAGTAGGTTTTTGAAATAATATTCTAAATATGATCATTCTATTGAAATTATTAGTATCCTGCAGATATGATTCTTCCTGGGAATAAGCCCTTTACATGAGAATTTAAATATGTACCACATCTATACCATAATTGCCAAATAATTTATGAAATGAATTTCAATAAAATAATTAGCAATTGAACAATTATATTAACAAAACTGTAGATTTTCATTGTTGTTTGTAACCCATTTGGCTTAAATCTGAAGTGTTGAGATTTTTTTTTTAAATAGGGATTCTTTTGGTAAGGATTTATGCAATATTTTATTTTCCCTTTGAAAAGTATTGATTTTGAAAGCCTTATAAATAAACAGCACTGACCTATTTTATTTGCGAATCATTGAGAGTAGGTCACCTGTGGACAGCAAATGATTTTTATTTCTTAGAGGTACATTTTATTGAGGAGAAAGCAAAAGAAAAGAAAAGCTTAATTTATAATGCCAAGTGAAATTACTGGAACCCAGCATTTTAAAAATGTATGCTGCACAGGTATGAGAAAATAGTAGCTCCAAAGCAGAAACAAATAGCCTCGTTCTGTTTTAATCAGAGATTTTATAGAAAGAGCCACAAATAGTGGAAATTACATGACATAGAAACATTTCATTCATGATGCCTATTATTTTTCTTATTTATTAATGATTATAATAAATAAAAATAGATAATTTAATGAGTCATTAATGGTATGGAAAAATTCTATGTGTGTAAAAATAAGTTTCACAAAAGTTTCTATTTGCATTCTATTTGTAACACCCTTATTGTGTAATAAGGGTTTTGTTTTTAGGAAATATACATATAAAAAAATGAATAGAGCTAAATATTTCACAGCTGAAAAAAAGGTCAATGGATTTTTGGCTATTTATTCCTTTTCTTAATTTTGTATATTTTCTACCTCTTGACTATGTATTACTGATTTTGAGAAATAAAAATAAGATACTTCTATGAAAATATTTTATATAAGACCACAGACTGAATTTGTTCACATTTTAAAAAATAAAATAATAATAATACTTATTTCAAGCTTCCTAACAATAAATCCTGTCGTCTACTGATCAAATTTCAGTTTCAAACCTTGGTGGTAAAATGAAAACAAATAAACAACAATATGGTAATACATTCAATAAAAGTGAAATTCAAGGAAAACTTTAAAAAATTATAAAATCCTTTGTCCCATCGAAAATTATTTTTTTTACTTATAAATGAAAAGAGATGTTATAATCAATGCTACTGTGGAATTATTTATATTTATGTATCCTTATGTAAAAATTTACATTCTGATAAAATGTTTTTTAGAGTTTCCACAAGGGAGAACTAGAGAGTTTATATGAATTGTAGTGGAGGGAAAATAATTAGAAGGAAAACAGCTTAGATTATAGGCAAAAAAAAAATCATTTCAAGTACACTAGATTTTTTAATGGTTAATAGCAAGTAAAAGGAAAAATATGCAAAGATATTTTGAAAAATGTGAAAGATTTCCAAGGGGCAAGAGAGAAAAATTATCCTATTTAATCTGATAAGCATTTTGCACTAAAATTATATTGTTTTTTTCATGCAACATAACTACTGTTCAATTGTAAGTTACTAATGAAATATGTAATTATGATAATTATTTTGGAAAATTTCCCAAATTTTATTACATTGTATTGGCTTTGTAACTGTTCAATGAAAGTCTAAAATTTAATATATTTGAATGAGTATCACTGTAAGTTGGGCATTAGGAAGACATAGTAGATAGTAAGAAGATAAATCCTTAGACTTTATAGATGGCAGCTGTTCTTATTAAAACCTCCAGGGAAGTGTTCAGACAAAAGAATAGCTTCAATTTCTCAGGAACAAAGAGGATATCATGGGCTCCACATATTACCATCTAACTCTAATTTGCAAAACAATCTGAGAAGCACCAAACATCAGTAACAAGAACAAGTGATGTTTATAACATCTCACAGTCCTTTTATGTTCGTGGTTTTTAGAATGGGACATTATGGTTCATTTTCTTTCTCCAAACTCTGTCATAATAAGTAGGAACTGCTAGCATGCCTGAATGCCTAGTAAACCAGATGAGGAACAACCAGGTGGAAATTTATTTTGACATAAGGAGAGCTCAGACTTCAATAATCAAAACACTGAAAACATATTAGTGATCTTCATTTAAGACCTGAAACCTATTCAATATGGATTCCATTTCGGTTTTTGCATTCTATTTGTAAAATTCTACCAATTTTTACATTAATATGTCAAAAACTGATCAAGGCCAATGGAGTAAAAAGATCTGTATTTTTGTCTTACTTTTACCATTTACTGGCTGTATGATCCTAATGAATTTATGAAGCATTACTGGATCTTAGCTACCTCTACTTTACAACAGAATCTATGGCTTAAACTTTGTAGGATTTACATGAAGTAACATGTGAAATACTCTAGTACAATATAGCTTCCAAAAACTATGTAAGTTAATAAATATTAGTCCTTCCCTTTCTGCTTTGCATCCTTTCATCTTCTATTACATTTCTAGAAATGTAGAATATCCCCCTTAGACTGTGCCAGTTACTATAGCTGTGATTCTCAGGAGAATTAGCTTGGAACAAACATCCTTAGAGAAGAATGTTAGAGTCTTATAGGATAAGTTGGGGTAATAAAAATAGTACTTTTAAAGGTTTCAAAAATTATTCTTACACATCTCATTTTGGGAGGGAGAACCAAGAACCACAGTGATAAACCAGCTTAAAATCATTGCACTTACACAGTGATTATAAATAAGTAAAATCAATGAAGGGTTGAGAAAAAGTTCTTATTTTAAGGTGTTACAATGTTGTAATGGATATCTTTTTAAGCGGAATCAGTTGGCTGAAGAGTAATGTATACTCTCCATTTTGATAAATCTTTAAAAAAATTCCCCTTTTCTCAGGAATCCCAGTTTATAGTCCCACCTATGCAACATTAAGACCTTATTTTCCTCCACATCTTTGTAAACACTCCATGTTATCTACATTTGCCACCATGCTCCTCCCCACTATTCAATATGACACTTTCTATTCCTTAGCCATAAACTTTTATTTCTGGAATTACTGGCTCTCAGAGAGCCAGCGCAGGACAAATGTCAAAGACATGGACTCAAAGCCTAGACTGCCTTGGTGTGTGTGCCTGATCTACCACTTACCAGGTGTGTGGCCCTGAGAAAGCTCTTTAAACCAGTATCTCACCATTCTGCTAAGATCAGTGAAGCAGTTATGTAATTTTAAGTGATTTTATATAATCTATATGTACAGAAGAATGCCCAACACCTATCAATCCTTATAGAAGTGTTTATTATTAGTATTTTTGTTAGTTTCCCTTTGCTGCTATGACAAATTAAAATTAAAAGCAACATAAACTTTATTTATTTTTTCTATTTCTAATTTTTATTTTTTGTGCATTGTAGTTATACATAACAGTGGGACTCATTCTGACATATTTATAAATGCATATAATATGGTTTTCTCCATATCAATCCATTTCAAAACTATCCCCCTCTTTCCATTCCGCCTCCTCTAATCCCCTTCCTCTATTCTGTTACAATTTTTAGAGAACAGACATTTAAAATGAGTCTTATGAGATTAAAATCAATGGGTGAGCATATCCGTTTCCTTCTGGAGACTCTGTGGAAGAGTCAATTCCTTGCCTCTTCCAACTCCCAAGGACATGAGTGGCTCATGGTTAGATCCCTGTCATCACAGCCTCTCTGCCCTTCACTGGTTACAACTCCTGCCTCCTTCAAGGAGAAGGACATGTGTGATTTCATGTAGGACCCACTGGAGTAATGCACAATAATTTCTTCATTTCAGTATTTTTAACTTCAATTATATCTGCAGAAACTGACCATCTATGGTAAAATTTACAGATGTGAAGGACTGAATATCTTTGAAGGTTTACTTTAGCCTACTACAGTCCTCTTTTAAATTTTACATTACAATGGTTTTATTTTCCTTATGTACTGGTTGACTCCATTGTGAGCATTATATTTTATCAGTTATACAATGCAAAATATTTTCTTTCAATTGAACTTTTATCTTTTAAAAGATAAAAGCTGCTCATGGTAACTTTCATAATATAGGCATTTCAATGAGCATAATATTTGTGACTATTAACACCTCTATTAGAAGGAAATAAAGAAACAAGGAATATCCATATTATAGACTAATATGCAAACATTAAAAATAAAGCAATCTGTATATTAAACTGGAAAAATATCCAAGAAGAATAATTAAGTGATGAAAAAGGGCATACATTTTATGTAAAGTAAACTTCCATCTTATATATAAAAAGATACACCTCAAACTTTTTGGTAGCTTCCAAGGGGGACAGGATTAGTAGGTTAAAAAAGTCAATCATTACTTTTTAATCTATATTCCACAGGATTAGGAGGTTAAGGAAAATCAATTATTATTTTTAATCTACATTCTATCAGCTGAAAAACTTAACAGTGAAATATAGTTATTACATATGCCATATCTATAATTGAATTCAAACACAGGAATATTAAATCTAAAGAAAAGTACATTTAACGTTTCATAGGATTTCAGAAGAAGGAGATGATTACTGATGTCTAAGAAAATTAGAGAGGCAACATTTGAAAGAAGAAAAAAAAGAATCATACAACAGATATAAAGCACATTCTGAAAAGATAATTTAAGCAGAAAAAAGCTGCTTGAGGGTAATAAAGTAAGTAATGGGCAATACTGATGAAACATTTCAGTTGGATTAAATCTTAGAAGGATATTTTTGTTGTTGTTCTAATTAGTTATACATCACAGTAGAACACACTTTAACACATCATACACAAATGGAGTATAACTTCTCATTCCCCTCGTTGTACATGATGTAGAATCACACTGGTCATGTAGTCATATGTGCATACAGGGTAATAATGCTTAGTATGAAAGAGAGTACACATTTATTTCTCCCAGTAAAATCCCTCAAACTCGTGGAGAGTCTCTGACTCCTCAAAGTGTTCTCAAGTTTACCTGAGCTCTTGTAAAATATTCCCTACATACAGAAGAACAAGGCAATAGCTAGAAGGAATCCCACAAGAAACTTCATTTTACATTGGGCATGCTTGGGTACATCACTGTTTTTTCCTTTCAAATTTCCTAAATGCTCTCAAACTCTAAAGACCACCCATGAAAGGAATTACTGTTATGGATATGTTGTTTGGCTATCAATAAAAATGATTATAAAAGAATTATTGAAAAATAAGTGAATCTCCATTAGATCAGGTAGAGAGAAGTAATGGGAGGAGAGGGGAGGGAAAAGGGGGAAAGGAAGGGCAGTAGAATAAAACAGACATTATTATTGCTGTATGTATATACGTGACTGCATGACCAATGTGATTCTGCAACCTGTACACTCAGAAAAATGAGAAATCATACCCCATCTGATTCAAATGTATGATATGTCAAGATCATTGTACTGTCATGGGTAACTAATTAAAACAAATAAAAAAAAATCAAATTCAAAAAAAAAAAGAAAAAGAAGTGAATCTCACTTGATGTTAAAGATTTGTTAAAGGAATGGATCTTAGAAGCAAAACTATATACAAAAAGAGATCAAGTCATACTTGTAATTATTTAGAAACTTAAAAGAAAGCAAAGACTCAATCTTCAATTGTGTGTATGTGTCTCTGTGTGTATATGCACATAAATATATCCCAACATTTTTGCTAATTTTTAAAAAATCTACTACATTATAATGAAAAAATACTCAAATGTCTAATACATCTTTGTTCATAGTAGTATAATTTATGATAGCAAAAGACAGAAACCACTCAAATGTTCATCAATGGATGAAGGAATTTTAAAAGTGTAATATCTATCCTATGGAATAGTATTTAAACTTTAAGATAAAATTTGGATACATGCTGCAACACAGATGAACCTTCAAAATATTATGAGAAGGGAAATAAACCAGACAACAAATAACAAATACTCTGTGATTTTATTTATTAAAAATATGTAGAACAAGCTGACCTTCATGGGAGCCCAGGCCCAAGATAGGCCCAGGCCCGCCCCCCAACCCTAGGAGCCCAGGCCTAACCCACTTCCTTCTTGGGACACTGCAGCCATTGCCATAGCCCTCCCCACACAGTAGTCTCCACCTTTGGACAATGGACAGGGCTTAGAAGCAGCTGCATCTCGGAACAGGTATCCCAAAGCCAGTGTAAGTCCACCCTTTCAGCCCCATTTCTGAAAGAGGTTGCATCCATTTTGAGACACTTCCACTGCCATCTCCAATTACCTCCACTATTGCTGCTACCATCTATGCTTGCAGTACCATCCACTATGGACTCGGACAGGGTCTGGAAGCCCAACTGCAAGATTAGGTACAGATAATCTGCACAGATACTATAAGGTTATAAGGTAGAAACTGTAATACCTCAGACCCACACTGCATGAAAGGAAGATACATAGACAACATGGAAAAACGAGGGAAGAAAGTACCCCAAACAAACTAGGATACTATAATAACAGAACCCATGGGCAGCACAGTTGATGCAATGTCAGAGAAGATGTTCAGAATGTACATACTTAAAATGATCTGTGAATTAAATAATGACCTAAATGAATAAATACAGGGAAAAATTGATCACTCCAACAAGAGATAAGAGAGCAAATACAGGCAACCATTGATCACACCAACAAAGAAATAAGGGAGGAAACACAGGCAGCAAAAGATTACTTCAAGCAAGAGATAGAGATTCTGAAAAAAAAAAATCAGAAATCCTTGAAATAAAGGAAATAATAAACCAAATTAAAAACTCAATAGAAGGCATCACCAACAGACTAGATCACTTGGAAGACAGAATGTCTGATAATAAAGATCATATAATCTGGAAAAATAGTTGACCACACAGTGAAGATGGTAAGAATCCATAAACAGAACATCCAAGAATTATGGGATAGCATCAAAAGACCAAATTGAGAGTTATTGGGATAGAGTAAGGCATAGAGTTTCAAACCTAAGGAATGCACAATCCCTTCAATGCAATAATATAAGAAAATATTCCAAACATGAAGAATATTGGAAAATCAAATACAAGAGGCTTACAGAACACCAAATGTACAAAATTATAACAGATCTACACCAAGGCACATTATAATGAAAATGCCTAGCATGCAGAATCTTAAAGGCTGCAGGAGAGAGGAATCAGATTACATATAGGGGGAGACCAAGTAGTATCTCAGCAAATTTTTCAACCCAGACCCTTAAAGCCAGGAGATCCTGGAGCAACATATACAAAGCTCTGAAAGAAAGTGGATGCCAAATAAGAATCTTATAAACAGCAAAATTAAGCTTCAGATTTGAGGACAAAATAAAAACCTTTCATGATAAACAAAAGTTAAAAAAAATTCACAGTGAGAAAGTCTGCACTACAATGCATCCTCAACAAAACATTCCAGAGGAAATGAAAAACAGCAATGAAAATCAGCAAAGGGAGGAACTATACTAAAGAAAAAGGCTAATCAAAGGAGAAACCAACTTTAAGTTAAAAACCAAAAATAACCCAAAATGCCAGGAATACAAATAATATTTCAATAATAACCCTGAATTTGAGTGGCATAAACTCATTAATTAAAAGACATAGACTGACAGATTGGGCTTAAAATAAAAAAGACCCAACAATATGTTGCCTTCAAGATACTCTTCTCATAGGAAAAGACATCTACAGACTGAAGGTGAAAGGGTGGAAAAAAATGTACCACTCATATGGACCGCTTAAACAAGCAGAGTTTTCCATCCTCTATCAGATAAAGTGTACTTCAAACCAAAGCTAGTGAAAAGGGATAAAGAAGGACATTTCATACTGCGTAAGGGATTCATACATCAATAAGACATAGCAATAATAAATATATATGCCCTAAACAATGGGGCATCTAGGTATGTCAAACATATCCTTCTCAAATACAAGAACAAAATAGACCACAAGGCAGTAATCCTGGGTGATGATAATGCACCTCTTTCACCATTCAATCTTCCAAAATAAAAGAAAACAAAGAAACTATAGAACTGAATAATACAATCAATAATTTAGACTTAAAAAAACATATATAGAATATTCCATCCATCATTGAGTGAATAGACTTTCTTCTCAACAGCACATGGATCCGTCTCCAATAGACCATATGTTATACCACAAAGCAAGTATTAGCAAACTCACAAAACAATAGAGATATTACCCTGCATTCTGACCATAATGGAATAAAATTAGCAATCGATGATACAATTAAAAAGAGAAGTTACTACAACACCTGGAGATTGAATAATACACCATTGAATGACACATGGATGACAGGAGATATCAGGGAGGAGATTAAAAAAAATACTTAGAGGTAAATGATAACTCTGATACTACTTATCAAAATCTCTGGGACACTATGAAGTCGGTGCTAAGAGGAAAGTTCATTGCAAGAAGTTCATTCATTAAAAGAAGAAAGTCAACAAATGAACGACCTGACATTACAGCTCAAAGCCCTAGGAAAAATAGAACAAACCAACAAAAAAGTAGCAGAAGACAGGAAATAATTAAAATGAGGGCAGATATCAATGAAATTGAAACTGAAGAAATAAATAAAAAAATTGACAAAAGAAAAGGTTCTTTGAAAAAATAAATAAAATTGAGAAACCCTTAGTTACTTCAATGAAAAGAAGGAGGGATAAAACTCAAATTATTAAAATTTGTGATGAAAAAGGAAATATCACCACAGACACTATTGAAATGCAGAAGACAATCAGAAACTATTTTTAAAAATCATACTCCAATAAAATAGAAAACCTAAAAGACACCAACAAATTTCTAGAGGCATATGATCAACCCAAACTAAGTCATGAGGACATACACAATTTAAACAGGTCAATTTCAAGTAAAGAAATAGAAGATGCCATTAAAAGCTTACCAACCAAGAAAAGCCCAGAACCAGACAGATTCACAGCTGAGTTCTACAAGACCTACAAGGAATAATTAATACTAATACTCCTTAAATTATTTCATGAAATAGAATAGAAAAAAAAACCCTCCAAACTCATTCTACAAAGGTACTATTATCCTGATACCAAAACCAGGCAGAGACACATCAAGGAAAGAAAATTTCAGACCAATATCCCTGGCAAACATTGATGCAAAAATTCTCAATAAATTTCTGGTAAATCACATAAAAAACATATTAAAAAAATAGTGCACCATGATCAAGTGGATTTCATTCCAGGGATGCAAGGTCGGTTCAATATACAGAAATCAATAAATATAATTCATCACACAAATAGACTTAAATAGACTTAAAGATAAAAATCATATGATTATATCAATTGATGCAGAGAAAGAATTTAACAAAATATAGCATTGTTTCATGTTCATAACACTAGGAAAAACTAGGAATAGTAGGCACATACCTCAATAATGTAAAAACTATCTATACTAAACCCAAGGCTAACATCATTTTAATGGTGAAAAATTAGATGCATTCCCTCTAAAAACTGGAACAAGACAAGGGATGCCCTATTTTACCACTTCTATTCACCATAGTCCTTGAAACTCTAGCCAGAGCAATTAGAAAAATGAAAGAAATTAAAGGGATATGGATAGGAAAAGAAGAACTCAAACTATCATTATTTGCTGACAACATGATTCTATACTTAGAGGATTCAAAAAGTTCTACCAGAAAACTTCTAGAACTAATGAATTCAGCAAAGTAGCAGGATATAAAATCAATACCCATAAAACAAATGCATTTCTATATACTAGTGAAGAAGCCTCTGAAGGAGAAATTAGGAAAACTACCCCATTGACAATAGCTTCAAAAAATAAATAAAATACATGGAAATCAATCTAATGAAAGAGATAAAAGACCTCTACAATGAAAACTGCAGAACACTAAATAAAGAAAGTGAAGAAGACTTTAGATGATAAAGATCTCCCATGCTCCTGGATAGGCAAAATTAATCCTATTGTCAAAATGGCAATACTACCCAAAGTGCTGTACAGATTCAATGTGATTCCAATTAAAATCCCAATGTAACTCCTTATAGAAATAGAGAAAGCCATCATGAAATTCATTTGGAAAAATAAGAGACGCAGAATAGCCAAAGCAATCCTTAGCAAGAAAAGTGAAGCAGGAGGCATACCAGATCTTAAACTATACTACAAAACAACAGTAACAAAAATGGCATGGCATTGGCAGCAAAATAGACTTGTAGACCAATGCAACAGAATAGAAGACCCTGAGAGAAACCCACAAAAAAATAGTTACCTCATACTAGACAAAGGTGCCAAAAACATACATTGGAGAAAAGATAACCTCTTCAGTAGATGGTGTTATACATCTGGAAATCCATATGTAGCAAAATGAAACTAAACCGTTATCTCTCACCATGCACAAAACTCAACTCAAAATTGAACAAGGACCTAGTAATTAGTCCAGATACCCTGTGCCTAATAGAGGAAAAAGTAGGCCCAAATCTTCATCATGTCCGATTTGGCCCTGACTTCCTTAACAAGTAAATAAACAAGTAAAGCTCAAGAATTAAAACCAAGAATCAATAAATGGGATGGATTCAAACTAAAAGGCTTCTTCTAAGCAAAACAAATCATCAGTAGTGTGAAGAGAGAACCTACAGAGTAGGAGAATATCTTTACCACACACACATCAGATAGAGCACTAATCTCCAGGATATATAGACACTTCTCAGAAAATATACAAGTGATCAACAAATAGATGAAAAAATACTCAATATCTCCAGTAATTAGAGAAATGCAAATCAAAACTAAGATTTCATCTCATGCCATTCAGAATGGCAGTTATCAAGAATACAAACAATAAGCGTTGGCAAGAATATGGGGGAAAAGGCACACTCATACGTAGCTAGTAGGACTGCAAATTGGTGCAACCAATCTGGAAAGCAGCATGGAGATTCCTTAGAAAATGTGGAATGAAACTACTATTTGAACCAGCTATCTCACTCCTCAGTCTATACCCAAAAGACTTAAAATCAGTGTAGTATATATGCAGCCACATCTATGTCCATAGCAGCTCAATTCACAATAGCTAAACTGTGGAACCAACCTAGATGCCATTCAATAGATGAATGGATAAAGAAACTGTGGTATATATTCACAATGAAATATTACTCAGCATTAAAACAGAATAAAATTATGGAATTTGCTGGCAAAAGGATGGAGTTGGAGAATATTATGCTAGGTAATGTAAGCCAATGCCAAAAATCTAAAGGCCAAATTTTCTCTCTGATAAGTGGATGCTGATCCAAAATGGGAAGGGGGGAGGCATAGGAAAAAATGGAGGAACTTTGATTGGGCAAAGGAGAGGAAGGGTGGGGTGGGTGCATGGGGGCAGAAAAGATGGTGGAATGAGATGGACATCATTACTCCAGATACATGTAAGACTGCATATAGGGTGTGATGCTACACTGTGTACAGCCAGAGAAATGAAAAGTTGTGCTTCAGTTGTGTACAATGAATCAAAATCCATTTTACTGTCATATATACTTAATTAAATAAATTTTAAAAAATTAAAAAAATATATATAGAACTGTCAGATTCATGGAGAAAGAAAGTAGAATGGTGTTCACCAATGTATAAGGATGATAGTTATTATGTAATTAGGGTTTCAATTTTAAATGATGACAAAGTTCTAGAGACAGATAGTGATAATGGTTGCACAACAACTTAAAACTACTCAATGTCAATTAATTGTATAGTTCAAAAATAGTTAAAATGATATATTTTATATTATGTCTATTTTATCACAATAAAAAGTTTGGGGATTGAGAAATGGTGATATCAACTAATTTTCAAAATATAAAGTACAAGAAAAGAGAAATTGCTCAAAGATATTTTATTATACTGTGATTCCTTTTATTATGTTATATATTTCAGTGTTGAGATCTTTTGAATAATATCTATTTGGTGCACAAGATTGAAAAAAAAGTCTTCATCCAAATTCCTCTTTCTACTATAATGTATAAGATACGGAGATTAAATTCTTCTGAGCAATCACATGGCTGGATACCTGCTATCATAGGAGGAATTATTAAGGTTTGAGTCACCCAAATTTCACCCTCCTGTAAAATTTGTCTTCAGACACAGATAACATTATCTAGGATTACTAAAAACTAAACTTTCCTTTATTAATCACATTATCTTTTAAATAACAGTATGTATCCAATTATTTCATAAAGTATATTGACCTACATAGTGTAGATGACTATAAATTACATTTCACCTATGAGCCCAAACCAATTAATTCAGTTTGAAAGAAACTTAATGGCAGGTATTTTTTAATTACTGATATCCTACAGAAATTGACATTTAATAAAATAATAAAATTTTTCCTATATTCTAATAAAGATCTTTAAGAGATACAGTGAACCAGTATATGTCTTGAAAATTAATCTAGTCTTAAAAAGAAGAAAACATTAATAGAGTCATGTTCAAGAGCTTTTAATAGGATAGTGAGTCTAAAATAGAAACCCTTGGGTATCTCATTATAAAATAGTATAACATTTTGCTCACAGTCTTAGTGTGGAAAAAAAGTTGAGCACTAATGAAACACCAAGTTAAACACAGAAATTAAATTGGAGAATAGACATTCTTCAGTGTCAGTTACTATCTTGGAAATCTCATGTCAATGGACACTGAGAAAATTCCCCCCAAAATTGGGCAAGGAGGCCAAATTTCAGAACAATGCATATAGGGTGTGATGCTACACTGTGTACAGACAGTTATTTGTAGATATTACAAGTAACTCAATATGGAAAATTTTAAAAAATAGTCTTTTGTCTATAGAAACTGTAGATTTTTTTTTCAAAAAATCATCACTATGAAGGTCAAAGAATTTAGCCAGAAAATTTAGGTTGCTATGCCAACATGAAAATAAAACAACTTTAAAACATGAACATAAAGTAGCTCAAAAAACTAATAAAATTATATAAACTAATCATGTACACATATGGTGTTCTATAATCAAGGTATTCAGTGAAATAAGAACATATAAGAAGAAAGTAGAAAATTCCTATGAACAAAATTTACCTTGAACAATAATTTTTTTTCTGAGAAATGCCACAATATACATTTTTGTGGGACTGTCAGCAAATCATTTTTATCAAGCACTTTATATTAAAATGTTAGTATTTGTCAGCTAGTGGGGATAATGATATATATATGCTAGTTCATAAGTTTAGCACTATTATTAATCCTACTATTTTAACTAGGCAAGACAGTTTCAGACAGACAAAGGTGTTTGCTTTTGGTCACATGATAAGTGGATCTAGGATATGACTTCCAACTATATGACTCTATAGGGTCTTTGGTATTGACAATTATACAAAATTCTTAAGTAATGTGTTAACATTTTTAACAGTTACCAGTTAAATGGAAAAATATTGGGGCAGAAAGAAAGAAGAAATTGTGGTAGTGAATTTAACTGTATAAAGTGAAAGAGGTAGTTGGTGGGGGGTTGGTACCTATTAGGCACAATTTATGAAATAATATTTTAACCTCCAAAAAAGGAGTGAATTTGTTTTAGATATTTCTTTTTTTTTTTTTTCATTTTTGACTACTGTTGTGGCTTGGATGTGAGATGTCCCCGAAAAGCTCATGTATTAGACAATGCAAGAAAGTTTAGAGGAGAAACAATCTGGCTATGAGAGTTTAATCCAATCAGTGAATTAATCACCTGAAAGGATTAACTGAGTGGTGGCTGAAGGCATGTGGGGTGTGGCTGGAGGAGGTGGAGCATTGAGGGCATGGCTTTGGGGTATATATTTGTATCTGGCAAGTGAACATATCTATCTATCTATCTATCTATCTATCTATCTATCTATCTATCTATCTATCTATCTATCTATCTCTGTTTTCTGATCATCATGTGAGCTGTCTTTCTCTGCCATACTTTTCTGTCATGATATTCTGCCTCACCTCAAGCCCTGAAAATGGAGCTGGCTGTCTATGGGTTGAGATCTCTGAAACCATGAACCCCCAATAAACTTTTCCTCCTCTATAACTATGCTGGTCAGGTCTTTTGGTTGCAGCAGTGAAAATGCTGACTAAAACAACTATTTTGAGAGAAATTTTAGTGTCTTTGTCAAGGATGGGATGTTTATATGTGTGAGTTTGGATCTTTGACTTCCATTCCATTGGTATACAAGTATATTTTTTTATGTCAGATACTATGAAGAAAAGGCAGCCTTTTAAACAAGCGGTGGTGGGAACACTGTGTATACATCAGGAGAAGAATGAAGCTAGACCCTTATTTCTCACTTTGCACAAAAGTCAACTCAAAATGGATCAAAGACCTAGAAATAAGACTAGAAACTTCTAGAAGAAAACATCAGAGAAATTCCAATTATGCAAGAACTTCTTCTGTAGTATTCCTAAAGCTCAGGAAATAATTTCAAAATTTAATAAATGGCATAATATAAAATTAAAAAGCTTTTGCATGTAAGACAAACAAGAGTCTAAAGACAGAACATATAGAATGATAGAAAATTTTTGACAGTTACTCGTCCAATTGAGAATTAATATGCAGAATATGTAAAGAACTTAAATTTAACATCCAAACAACAACAAACAAAACAAACTAAACAAGAAATAAGGAACTCAATCAATAAATGGCCAAAGCACTAAAAAAAAGAGGCATTTCTCAAAAGAAGTAGTACAAATGGCCAATCAATGCATAAAAAATGTTCAACATCTTTAGCAATCACAGCAATACAAATCAAATCTACACTGAAATTTCAATCCAGTTAAAATGGCAATCATTAAGAATACAAATACCACCAAATGCTGACAAGAATATGAGGGAAAAGGTAAACTTATACACTGTTGGTGGCAACGTGGTTGTAGATAAGTACAACCAATGTGGAAACCAGTGTGGAGGCCCCTCAAAAGAATAGGAATGGACTTGTCATATGATCTAGCTATACTACTCCCTAGTATTTACCCCAAATAAGTCAGTCTACATTAAATATACATGCATACACATGGTTACAGCAGTGCAATTCACAATAGCTAAGTTATGGTACTACCCTAGTTTTCCAACAGATGAATGGATAAAGATAATGTGGCACATATACATAATGGTTTTATTCAGCCAAGAACAAGAATCAAATTATGTCATTTGCAGAAATACTAGACAAAACTGGAGAGCATCATGTTAAGTGAAACAAACCAGACTCAGAAACTCAAGGATCATATGTTTTCTCTCACATATGGAATTGTAAAATGTAAAAAGAGAGATCTCTCATGAAAATAGAAGGGAAATCAGGAGAGAAAATGAAAGGCATTAGGAGGAGGGAGGAGAAGTCAAAGGCACATAATGGGAAATGAAAATCTTCAAATTATATTATGTACTTATATGAATATGTCACAATGAATCCTGCTATTATGTATAATTGTTATGTACAAATAAAAAAAAAGGAGCTTTAGGTTCACAGAAAAATTGAGAGAAAAGTACAAAATTTCCCATATACGCTCTGTCCCCACATATTCTCAACCTTCTTTAGACCAGAGTGGTCTATTTGCTATCATTGTCAAACCTACACTGACATAACATAGTCACTAAAGTTCACAGTTCATACTGAACTTCACTTTTGGTGTTGTGCATTCTATGGGGTTGGACAAATGTATGATGACAGTATTGCCATTATGGTATCATACATAGGTCATTGCCCTCAAATTCTTCTATGCTTTCCCTATTGATTCATTCTGTCCATATTCAATTCCTGGCAATCATTGATCTTTTTACCATCTGTGTAGTTTTGCTGTTTGTAGAAGTTCTTCTAATTGGAATGGAAAGTACATAGCCTTTTTAAATTGGCTTCTTTCAATGCATTTAGGTTTCCTCCATGTCTTTTCATGGCTTGATAGCTTTTTATAGTGTTGAATAATATTCATTGTCTGGATATATCATTTATCTGTTAACCCACTGAAGGACATCTTGGTTGTTTCCAGTTCAACAATTATGAATCGTGACACTATAGTATCCATATGCCAGTTTTTCTGTGAACATAAGTTTTCAATTCATTTGGATAAATATGATATAGTATGGTTACTATATCATATGGTAAGAGTATGTTTAGCTTTATAAGAAACTGCCAAACTTTCTTTCCAAGAAGCCTTTTGCATTTGCCCTAGTAATGAATAAGGACTCTTTTGGTTTCACACCCTCACCAGCATTTGGTGTTGTCAGTGTTCTAGATTCTGGACATTGTAAAAAGTATGCATCTCACAGTTGTTCAATTTGCATTTCCCTGATGACATAGTGAAGCATCTTTTTATATGCTTATTTGCCATCTGTATATCTTCTTTTCTCGGATGTCTCTTAAGGTCTTTGTCCCATTTATTAATTTGTTTATTTTCTTATTTTTGTTTGTATTTTTTTTTTTTTTGGTATCAGGGATTAAACCCAGGGAAGCTTAACCACTGACCTCCAACTTCAGCTCTTTTCTTCTACTTTTTATTTTGATCCAGGGTCTCCCTAAGATGCTGAGGGCCTTGCTAAGATGCTGATACAGACCTGGAATTTGCAATCTCCCTACCTCAGCTTTCTGAGTCTCTGAGGTTGCAGGTGTGCACCACCACACCTTGATCTTATCTTATTTTGATTTTAAGAGTTATTTTTATATTTTGAATAACTTTGCTTGATAAAGTGTGTCTTTCGTAAACATTTTCCCTCAGTCTGTGACGTGTCATCTCATTCTCTTGACATTGTATTTTGCAGTGCAGAAGTTTTTAATTTTAATGACATCAAGACTACCACTCATTATTCTCATAGATAATGCCTTTGGTATTATATCTAAGAAATCATCAATATGTCCAAAGCCCTTTAGAATTTCTCCAAGTTTATCTTCCATCAATTTTTCAGTTTTACATTTAGGTTTATAAGCTATTTTGAATTTGTTTTTGTGAGAAGTACAAGGTCATTACTTAGATTCATATTCTCTCTCTCTCTCTCTCTCTCTCTCTCTCTCTCTCTCTCTCTCTCTCGCACATGTATGTTCATTTGTCCCAGCAACATAGCTAACTTTCTTCAACAAATGGTGCTAGACAACCTTCAGTATGATGATGATTTTTAGTTATGACACCTTTATCAAAAATCAGTTGAGTACAGGTGTGCTTATCTATTTCTTGGCTCTCTATTCTGTACAATTAATCTATTTGTTCTTTGGCTATAACCATAGAACAGTCTTGATTAGTGTAGTTTTATGTAGATATTGGGTAGGAACAGTACTAAGACTGTTCTTCCATGAAATTTTGTTGGCTATTCTTATTCCTTGTATTTCCATCTAAACTTTGAAATCAGTTTGTCAATATCCACAAAATAACATGTTGGGAATTTGATGAATTGTATTGAATCTATCAATCAAGTTGGGAAGAACTGACATATTTAAAATTTTGTATCTTTGTTTGATTTCTTTCACCATAGTATTGTAATCTTTCTCATATTGACCTCACATATATTGTTGGATTTATATCTACATATATTGGGGGATACAAATGTATTATGTTTCTAATTCCAAATTCTACTTGTTCATTGCCTTCCAGTCTATTGTCTGAAATTAATATGCTTTTTCTGCTTTCTTTTGTTGTGTACTAGCATGGCATATTTTTCTTTATCCACTGACTTTCAATCTGTGTGTTTTCATATTTAAAGTTGGTTTTTATTGACAACATTTACTGTTTAATCAAATGCTTGTGTTATAATAATGTATTATAGTATACTATGTTCTATTTGTTGCCCTTGTTCTTTGTTTCTATTTTTATCTTTCAACTTTCTTCTGCATATTATGATTTTTATTTTGTATTTTATATGATTCCATTTTATCTCCTTTCTTAGTATACCAATTATATTTCTAAACAATTCTATTGATTATCCTACAGTTTGTCATATACATTTATAATTAATCCAAGCTCACTTTTAAATAACACTGTCTTCACAGAAGTGTGGGCACCTTATAATAACAAATAATCCTAATTCATTCCTCCCATCCTTTGTATCACTCCTATCATTCATTTCACTTAAATATAAACATATGTAGCCATAATAAGCATATATAATATAATATTCATAAGCATACATAATTGAATACATTATTGATATTAATATTTTGAACTAACTCATGTTAAATCAATTAAGATTAAAAAAACGAAAGTTTTTATATTTTACCTTGACTTATTTCTTCAACATTCTTCCTTTCTTTGTAGAGATATATGCTTATGACCTATAGTTATTTTCCTTTTTTTTAATAAACTTTTAACATTTCTTATAAGGTGACTCTAACCACAATAAATTACATTAATTTTTGTTTGAAAAAACATTTTTACTTCTTTCTGAAGAATATTTTTGCAGGCTATAGAATTCTAGATTGATGTTATTTTCTCTCAATACTTTGACTATTTTACTCTCTTCTTACTTCCATGGTCCCTGAGGAGAAGTTAGGTAATTCTAAACTTCATTCCTTTATAAGTTGAGGGCTTTCCCCTTTGTCTTTGATTTTCTATAGTATGAAAATAATATGCAAACATGTAGTTTCTTGACATTCCTCCTCTTTGGTATTCTCTGAGCTTCCCAGATTTTTGGTTTGGTATCTAACACTAATTTGGAAAGTTTTTCAGTCATTGTTCTCTCAAATATTGCTTATGCTTGCGTCTTTCTTTATTTTCCTTCTGGATACCCATTTTACAATTATTATTATTATTATTATTATTATTATTATTATCATTATTATTTGGTTCTACAATCCTTCTAGTCCTTGGATATTATTTGGCATTTCAGTTTTTTCTCAACTCTCTATGGTTCACTAATAAACCCTTCAGGACATTCTTCATTTTGATAATATTATATTTTTTAAATATCTAACATTTTTTCCTTACATCTTTTTTTCTTTTTTTCCATGCTAGGCACACAGCTGTTTTTACAATTTTTATTTTGAGGCAGGGTCTCACTAAGTTTCCCAGGCTGGCATCTAACTTGTGATCCTTCTGCCTTACTCTTTCAATTTCTGGAATTACAGGTGTTTGTCTCTAGGCCCAGCTTCTGACACTTCTTTTGGTTTGACCATTCTGCAGAATTGTCATATCTCTGCTTATATCACCCAACTGTTCTTATGTTATTTTCTTTATTTTTTAGAAACTTCAGCATGCTAATTGTTATTTTAAATTCTCCATCTGAAAATTCCAGTATCCTATCTATGTCTGGTTTTAATGATTTCTTTGACTTTTTATATTATCTTGCCTTTTAGTATGGCACTAAATATGTAATATTTTGCTGATAGCTTGACATGAGATAATGGTTTAAAAAATTCTCTAAATATGCTGTTAGTGCTGTGTTGGTAAAGTGTGTGGAAGAAGGAAAGTATTCAGCAGTCATCTGATTGGGTCTTAATATTTTACTGAACTTACACCTCTGAACAGAACTTCACAAATGGTTCTCTGTCCTCTTCACTCCCCCTTGTGGGGGGCAGATGTCTATACTGGAATGACTTTGGGTATTTCCTTTCTCCTACATGGAAATCTGGATATCTTTTTCTCTATTTTAGGGAAATTGTGATATGGAAGCAACCTAAATATCAGCCAACAGATAAATGTATAATGAAAATATGTTACATTCAAACAATGGAATATATTATTCAATCTTAAAAGGAAGGAGATCTTGTCAACTGTAATAATATGGATGAACCCAGAAGAAATGATAGTAGGTGAAATAAGCCAGTTATAAAAGAACAAATACAGTCTGCTTTCACTTATCTGAGGTATTTAATCAAATTTATGGAAGCAGATAATAGAATGGTAGTTTCCAGAGACTGGGCAGGGTTGGGGGAAGGCAGAGAGTAAGAAATTTGGAATTTTTCAATAAGTACAGGTTTTACTTTAGCAAGTGAATTCAATTTTAGAGATCTGCTACACAATACAGTGTCTATGGATAAACATACTGTATTGCATCTTAAAATTTTTCTTCCTTCCTTCCTTCCTTCCTTCCTTCCTTCCTTCCTTCCTTCCTTCCTTTCTTTTTTTCTTGTGGCACTACAGATTGAATCCAAGGGGTGCTATATCATGGACCTACAGTCCCCAACACTTTTAATTTTTATTTTGAGGGGGTCTCAATAATGCTTAAAATTTCTTAAAGAGTGACTTTCATATAAGTTTTACAAACAACAAGGTACCTAGATTGTGGGGATAATTTCATGAATGTATCCATAAGTCCAAAGTCATGAAGTTATATACAATAAATATGGGCAGTTCATTGTTCCTCAATTCTGACTCAATAAAATCATCTTTGAGGGGGGTTTTAAGGGATCAAACCTAGGTGTGCTTAAACACTGAGCCACATCCCCAGCCCTTTTTTATTTTTTTTATTTGGAGACAGGTCTCGCTTAATTGCTTAGAGCCTTTCTAAGTTGCTGAGGCTGGCCTTAAACTTTCAATCCTCCTGCCTCAGACTCCCATATCACTGGGAAGTGCCACCATGCTGGGAAATAAAACCATTTAAAAAGAGAGAAAAGAACAATGTACCTCTTCACTTGAAATAGAAACATGCTTAGAAGTTATTATGCAATGAGGTCCTTCTAATAGATGAATATATTTCCTGTCCAAGTCATCCCCAGACTGTGTTTCTATATTTCCTGAAAGTGGGAACTGTATTTTTAGGTCAAAATAATTTTTTATGTAATACTAATTTTGTGTTTATGTTATTTGGCTTTTTTTCAGACTTTGTTTTATTATATAACTTCCATACTCTTCTGGAGTGATTCTCCAATTAGATTTCACACTCCCTGAAGATAAGGAAAATGCCCTAATTTTCCTTGTGTTTCCTAATGAACCAAATCCATTGCTCTATACACATTAAGCATTTGATAAATATTTAATATTCTTATTTTAGTTCTGAGCATAAAGTAAAGAAACAGATGGCAGAAGGTGTAGCTTGGACATACAAGTTGACTATGTAATACCCTTAGAAGTCTTGGAGAGGAGGAGGAGACAGGAGCAGCTTGAGCCAATCATGTTCACTGCTGCATCCCCACATTCTAAGTCTACCTCCTGCAACTGAGGCCATCAGGCCCCAGAAAAAGGTAAAGAGGATGCTGGAGGAGATAGAACAAAGTGTAGGACAAACTACAAGGAGATTCTCACAGTTGTCTGCTAACCCTGTTCCCCAGAATCTAAACTCAAGCCTAAAATGCCCCTGAAAAGCAAGGGAGAAGGTACCCAGAGAGAAAAAGGAAAAAGCTGGTAAGGATGAGAATAACCCTGCAGAAAATAAAAATGCTAAAACAGACCAGGCACAGGAAGCAGAAGGACCTGGAGATGGCAAGGAAGTGTGTGCACTTTTCAATTGAAGTATTATTTTTTATTGAGTTTTGTAAAGGTGCACAATTTTGTTTTATTTTTTGCTGGGCTGTGTAGTTAGTATACAGAATACTTCATGATTTTTTTTTTTGGAGAAGGAGCATATTATCAATAAAATGTCTCCAAAGATGGACTGATGTAGAAGAAAACACCCCTAATTTTGAGAGACTTCCTCAGTCTCCCAGTAGAAGAGACAAACCTGACATTAACACAGATAGGCCACCTTGGCAGATATAACTTCCTTGTAAATGAATGTAGGTATTTTTATAAAGACTGATAATATCTGATTTGACAATTTTCTCTTGGCCACATCATTTGACTTTAACAATGTATTACTTAAAACATTCAGGAGTTTCTAAACATGGCAGTGCCTCCTATTTGAATAGGATAAAGAAAAAGTTAGTGAAGATCACTGGTCTTGTGTGCTAAGACAGATAAGTTGAGCTAGTCAGCGCTATTTTATTTTATTTCATTTTCTTATTTTTCCAAGCCAAATTGTATCTATATTAAAGTTACTTTTCTTGGACATAATGTGATTTCTGGTGGGACATGGGCAGATGTTTGTGAATAGTATACACTAACTTTAAACTTTCTTTCTTCTTTAATGAACTATGCAAATCTTCATGTGATGCTCTGAACAGGGCATTTAAAATATTGTTTGTGAGCTTTTCACAAGCTGATCCCGATTTTCAGGAAATGGGATGAAAATGGCAAACTGCCAATCTGAACGTGCACAATCTAGAAAAGGTACCACTACTATTTTGAGGAATACCATCTCAATGATGTCACTGGAAAGTTCAGATTTCTTCACATACGGGTAACAAATTTGGGGGGGATCAAGTCATAATAGGTCTCTGATTTAAAGGAGTTAAGTCTATGCTGAAGGTGGAAAGGGAGAGAAGGACACAAAAAATAATTTAAGTTTTTCTATACCACAGGGCATTTCTGGCTGTGTGTGTATCAAATCCTACTATAGGCAGTACAGTTAATTAAAAATCCAGATTAAGGTAAGTTTAGTTGTCATTATGTATCTATGAGCAAAGCATACAATATTTGTAAAAATTTGAAGAGGTATCTTAAACATATTTTTTAGCCAGAATAGACTAAGTTATGCTACAGCAACAATCAGGCATTAAGCTCTAATAAATATTTACTTCTCCCTTGTGCTATAATTTCATAGTCAAATAGAAATGGTGTTCAGATTATCATGGTCACTCAAGTACCAAGACTGAAAAATAGATACTACCTTGAATCTTGACAGTCATTGTTCTGAAAAGAAGAGAGCAGAGACTGTTTCCACAGCAGCAATTAAAAGCTTTTATCAGAAGTGATATTTCACTCTGTTGTATAAACTAGAAGTAATCAGGAGGCCTTGCACACACATACATGAATCCTAGTAAGTATAAAAATATATACTTGGCAAATAAGCACATTATAATACTAATTGCTGTGAATTCAAACTAGGGCAGTACCAACATTTTACATACACTGTGTTTTGCTCATAGACATATAATGTATGTTTTATAAAAAATAAAATGTCATTGTTTTATTTGACCAAGGTCATTACTCTAATTGGCATGGAATATGTGCATTTTTTTGTGTGTTTTTATGTGTAAGTTAAAAGGTAAATTAACTAAGCCTAGGTTTATCTAGATTTTTAATTTATTGCAGTGCTTATAGTAGGATTTTGTGTCCAGCTTACCTTGGCTATGAAAAGTTTCATGTTGAAAGTAGATATTTGAAAAAAATGACCATCATTTCTGTGGACCAATGACCCTACCCCAGGAGATCATTCAGTGTGGAAACACCATCTGTGTATGAATCCAACACTGATCACCTGGTATGTTGAGGCCGATTCTTTGAATTTTCACAGTCAGAATCCCTATTGTTTGCATTTATCTCATAAAATACATTCCTTTCAGGGTTTTGGTACTTGTAAAAACTTTACTAATTATTCTAACTCCTAGAAAACAAATAAGTAGATTCCTTGGCATTTTTAAATTGATTGAATTTTTTGCCGTAGTTGTTTCTATTTCTTGTAACTTGTAGATGTCAGTTATTTGCCAGTTCTGTGTAATAAAATGAGCTCCTCCACTGCTAAAGAGAACTCCTGGGACTTTTCATTATGATGAATTTCTTCATCACTAATTTTTTCATGTTTCACTCTCTGCTTTCACATTTTTAGTGATTTTTTTTTTACACTGTTGGGAAAAAATGCACATTGGATGAGATCTTAAAACAAAAATCCTCTTGAAACAATAGTGCATCTTGAAACTTTCAAATTGTTTTAAAAGTTGTTTATAGTATCCATCACAACTTACAGATCACACATCTATTCACTATATCATTTTTCTAGATACAGTGTTTCACATTTTGAAGTATTTCTACTTTTCTCTTGGGTGCTATCTGGGTGATAGGAACTTTATTTCCTGATTCTAGCAATTTTATAGGTGGAACAAACCACAGTTCTTCCAACATAATGCCACAGTGTAGACATCATATCAACATAAAAAAGAATTATGAACCCACGTGGTCTGTCTTCATTTAACAAGCATCCACTTGTCTCAAAGCCTTTAAAATTGTTTGGCATTTTCACCCATTTTCATTTGGGCTCACAGGCATTCTGAAGATAGCCAGAGGTTTCAGTCAAACATTTATTCTCTGCAATTTTTCCCCTAGGATATTCATTTTTCCCCTCTCTTTGATGAACAGCCTTCAGATATAGTCCCAGAGAGTAAGATAAACCACTGGAATGTCAGATAAATGAGAAGAAAGCAAAGTACAAAACAATCTATACAAGTAACTTAAAATGCTTGTAGATTCTGCCTGCTTTAAGCCTGACCTAGGTCACTATTCACAGCAAACCAATCCTTTCATATAGATTTGCAGGTAAGCAAGTGAAGTCAGGCTACTGGTTCTTTTAATGAGCACATATTTCACCCTACAGGCCTTCGAGTGACTCTGTAGTGTGGCTCTGTGAAGTGTGTGGATAACCAGACTTGACCACCATAGTCAAAGTGATTATCGGCAAGAAGAATGATTATCTCAGTATGCCGGGTGAGGGAACAAATATATATACACAAAGTCACTTAGTCTACTTAACTTTGGAATGATTTTTTTTTCAATGTTTCATTTGAAGATACAACCCTGTTTTTAAAGTGGTATTCCAGAGATACACTGAAGATAAATGGCTGAGGTGTAATTTGAGCCTGTCCATGATTCTAATTCTATGATCTTTTAAAATATGCTGTTTCATAAAACAAGTAAGACCACCGCCAGGTGGCTCCTTTGCATATGTATCTATGAGCTTCTGAGACATCTACTTTGGGAGGTTTTGGAAGATCATTGTGGCCCTCTCACCTTATAAAAACATTTTCAGGGAAAAATTTATACTTCTAGCTAAAAAAAGAGGTAATTTGAGTGTCTGTATGTTGAGCTTAGATAGAATTGGAGCACATGGACTCTACTTGGTGTTACTAAGTGTAGTTACACTGATAACTTCCAAAATATGTTTGTAATGCCAAGCACCTTCTAGAGTTTCTGTCTGTAAGTGACTAGCATGAAATGCATGAGCTTTTGGCAAGCACCTGTGGATTCAGACACCATGTGGAAATTTATCACTTGGGGTTGTTATCACTGCTAATCTTCCCCACATGAGCCAACGAGGTGTGGCACTGAGGCAAAGGTGCCAGACCTCCCCAGAACATGTAGCAATATATTTTAGTAGAGAAGACCCCAGCAAATAAACAGAATGAAGAGCAAAGTTATATACCAGGGAAAGGAATGGTAGTTTTAGCAGCCTTCCTGGAGGCTTCAACAGGGCCGTGATGAAATGTTTGGAGATTATTCAATTGTCTGAGAAAACAGTCCATAATTCTGAAGACTGGGCAGCACTTATAGCAATAGTTAAATCAGAATCTGGAAGGAGAGGGGGAGAAAGTGGCAGCAAAATGCATTTTAACTAGCACATTTAGCAAACAGAAAAAATAAAAACCTTTGTCACTTTTCTAAAACTTAAAACTTTATAAAAAATAAAATCATACAAATAGTAGTGTTTCTGTGTTCATTTATTAACTAGAACCTCTGAATGAAGAATAGAGAAGTCAGGAAGTAGGCTGTAGATCTCAGGCTTCATGGAGAGTTGGCTGTTGTGTTTGAAATGTTATGAACTAAAAGGGAACAGGAGTGTCTCAGCCTCCTAAGCTGCATGAACAGACTCTCTTCATGTAAAAGGAGAAAGGAGCCCACCCTTCCTGTGAAATCTGCAGATTGAGTGTTGCTGTTGCAGGAGTTTGTATCCCAGCACAGCGAAGCTGAGAAATAACACAAGACATTCTGGCTGTGTGCTTCTTCAGTGCCAGGAGGCCCCAGGGAGTTTGGTGCCAGTGCAGGTGCAATGGCTGATTGGAAATTTTTTTTTTCCCCTTTGTACTAGTCAAAGTTGCCTAAGGCTTACATTAACAAAGACTAACATTTAAATGAATTGGAACCCAATTGAGTCAAATGTATGAAAGATGATATATCATGAGCTCTGTAATGTTTTGAACAATCAATAAAAAAATAAATAAATGAATTGGGTGAAACAGTAAATGGACACAGCATTTCAGCTATGGTGTCCATACTTTCAAGGTGTGCATGTTTTGAAATCTAATGAAGACCTAGAAAAAGAAAGGTTTTCTCCTTTCTAGCAAAGATTCATTATTTCAAGAATTTAAATTGGTTTTTAAGATTTGTTGAATGAATTTCTATTAAGCAAGTGGAAATACAGTATAGGTACAATGTTCTCATATTGGTAAGACTGTATATTTTCACTTCTGGATTTTAATTGATTCCTTATATAGTGAAAATAAAGTTACTGAGGACATTTAATCTTTTCTTTATATTTAAGATACAAACTTTTTTTTTCTTGGGTGGGGGGTGTACCAGGAGTTGAACTCAGGGGCACTCAACCACTGAGCCACATTCCTATCGTTATTTTGTATTTTATTAGAGACAGGGTCTCACTTAGTTGCTTAGCGCCTCTTTAAATTGCTGAGGCTAGCTTTGAACTCTCAATCCTCCTGCCTCTGCCTCTTGAGCCCCTAGGATTACAGGTGTGTGCCACTCCGCCCAGCCTAAGGTACAGACTTTTTAAAGTAAAATATGCTTTTATGTCAACTCTATTTTAACAGTGTGGTTTCAGTGGATATAGGATTCTTGGCTAAAAAAATTACCCTGATACTCGATTTTTTTAGACTTTCTGTAAATTTCATATATTTGCTTTAAATAGGTGAACATAAAATTTATTTTCATGATGAACACTTTTTAAAAAATTTTAAACATTTATTTTTTAGTTGTTGGTTGACACAATACCTTTATTTTATTTATTAATTATGTGGTGCTGAGACTCAAATCCAGTGCCTCATGCATGCTAGGCAAGTGTTCTACCTCTGCCACAACCCCAGCCCATGATGGACACTTTTGAAAGTGAAAGTGCCTGCTGTTATTAGAAAAACATCTCTAAACAAAATATTTTAGCAATTACACTAGGAATGCAGACATGACCTTAGTTTTAAGCATCAATCAGATATAAAGAGAAGGCAAAAGTAAATGATTCTGAGAGACTTTATTCAATCACAGCCTTGTTCCCAAACAGGTTTATGAAGAGACATAATTCAAAAATACATTTTAACAGAAAAGCTTTAAATTACCTTGCTGAAAACTGCCATAGGATATAACATTTTTTTTCATCCTGAATTATAGATCTTAGTTCAAAGAAAGTATTGAAAAACCAGCCTCTTCCTCAGAACAAAGCCTGTCCACGGAAGGGACATGACCTTTGTCCTTGAAAGACCCACAGAGCACTCCTAGGCACATTCCCACCTGCTAAGTTGTTTATCTACAAATAACAGGAGAGATCTACTGCACCAGGTGTCCCTGACTCAGTCAGGCTAGGTGGGGACCCATAGCAACCTCCTAGTAGCCACCAATCAGCATGAGACAGGGAAATACCTGGGATGCCAGATGACCCTCCCAGTAGTTTATGGTGATTGATAACATGTTGGGAAACCATGTAGTTCAGCATGAACACCCCTCTTGGTTTAAACCAATCATTTAAATGAATACCCCTTTTGTACTGACCAATCACCCTTACCCAAATTGTTCCGGCCAGTGAATGTGCTAATCATGTTTTAGAGTTGTTATTTGATTTTCCCACGGTGTGTAATGATTTGCTAAGAGATGCTATGATGTATGTGGGGGTCCCTGCCTTCTCCAAAGAATGTATAAAACTGCTGCAAACCCTGGGCTCGGGGCCTGTCAGTGTCACCAGTTGCTGTGTGTGCGCGCAGAAGATCGAGCTAGCTCGCAATAAACACCTCTTTGCTGTTTATATGGATCTTGGTCTCTGGTGGTCTTTTGGGGGTCCCAAATTCGAGCATAACAGTATGTAGCATGTCATGTGTATTTGAATGCATTTGTTAATTTATGCAAGATAATTTCTCAGACACTCAAAAAGGATAAATTAAAAACAGGCTTCTGAGATAATGAGTATAAAAGGATGAAAGAATGCCACTCTTCTGGAAAAAATATTTTAATGTAGAACCAAATCAGAATCATTAGACATAATATTGAGTAATAAATCAAAACATTAGAAAAAATTATGTATATTTCAGTTCATAATGTGAGTCTATGATTTGGGGCAAGTAACTTAGATTTTCTGTGCCTCAATTTTCTATCTGTACAATGGATAAAATAATGGTATTTTCATGATAAGGTTGTTGTGAGGATTAAATTGGATTATATACATATATAAAATTTTTATTTGTTTATCAGTATCATTTAAAATATCAGAATAATTTTTAGTCTTTCTGTATATACAAACATATATACATATATATGTATATATTCTAAAATAAAGAGGATATATATTACAGAGCTATTGCTTTTTATTGTTTTACTGAAAATAAAATGTTAACCATATTTTCTAATAATTTATCTTTAATTGTAATAACTTTCAGTTCTAAATCTTTTTTCTTGCCTTGTTCAAAATGACAAACAGAATATACATCTTTATGTATATTCTGCTGTCAATAAAACCATTTTGCCCTTTACCTAACATGCAGTCATTCCAGTAATAGCTCTATATAGGGAGTCTTTGGTTATCAAACCTAGAATATTAATTTGCTCATTTCTTCCCTTCATTTGCTCATTCATTCACACAAGAAATAGTAACCCTGCATTTTCTCTGTTTCAGAGGATCGTGATATGGCAGGGAATAGTCCAGACAAATTCAAGGCCTTTTTATAGCTTTTTGAGCTTCTAGTAAGAAGAGTTGGACACACAAACAGATTTAGAAAAATGGTAGGTGATGCTCTAAAGTTAAAGAATGTAGATTAAGAGCTGAGTGTGACAACAAGACTCAAGGGAGAGGAACTGGTACATGGTCCTAACTTGTGGGAAAGCACTGAGTAGAGAAAACTGCTACAAAAGACTGCAGGATTGAGGCTGCTCAGAGATTTCAGGCAGGGCAGGGCAGGGCAGGGCAGGGCAGCCAGAAGAATCTGAACAATGAGAATGGGCAGGGAGTAGGTGATGGGGTCCTAGAGGAGTCTAGATGCTGGGCAATTCTGAAGGCCTTTGTGCAGAAGCTGGCTTTCATTAATGAGCTCTTGGAAGGTTTTGAGCAAAGACCATGTGAACTTCAATACAGAAGTGCTTAGATTTTTGCTTTTAATATAGGTTTCAAGAGAGATGAAAAAAATCAAATTCCTTTGCTTCTTGAAACACTTGCCCACTCTACTAGTCAATGGTAGATTCTGTCCTCCGGGATCTCCCAGCTCTAGTCGGTTTTCTAGGTCCCAGAGTCTAGGTAGGAAAGATGAAAGGAAACAAAAGAGTGGGAGGAAAAAGAAAGGCTAAAAATCATTCTGAGTCTTTTAAATGATACTGATAAACAAGGAGAAATTTAATCTTTAAAATGACAGAAATGTCATTATTGGAAAAAAAAAGTGAAAATATAATATTTGGCTAATAGATGAAACATGAGATCTACTAGGTAAGAAAATTCCTGCCAGAGATTACCTTAAATTAGAAATAACTAATTATGTATGCACATGCCAAAATATGACTACTTCAGCAAATAGGAAATTTACATATACAATGATTTTAATCAAAGGCACATATTTGATTATACAATTATCCATTTTGCATACACAAAATTTGAATTCTGTACATGTGTTTCTGCGTTTGCATATGTACCCAATTATTTTGTTGGTGCAACTTAGAAATCCCTGCTTCATATATTAGGGCATCAGTTCTTTCCCATTTATAATAATATGAATTTAGTTTTTCTTGACTAGTAAAACAGAACTCCCTTAGTGAATATAGGAAATGGATGCTGCTTCTACTCACAACAGAGAACCCTATTACATTTCCATTCTCTGCTAAAAAGCGAAGCAAAAACATGCCCCTCCCCCCTCAAATTTGTTGCTTTCTGTCTTCTTATTTGGAATTTATTTCAAAATTTAAAGAAGACTTGTGTTCACAGGGAGAAACCTTGAGTGGTAATCATATTGAGTTCACTCAATTTTCCACATTGTTAGTCCCTAAATGATGGGAGTAGGTTGTTGATCCCTACTTCTCTTAAGCAATAGAAAAAAATTTAGAGCTGGTAAAAAGCACCAAATTTATAGTCCTGAAGACAGATGTTCTCTGTAGAGTTCCTGAGGAAAAAAAATGCCTGAAAAGCAGTGAGGCAAAACTCTTTATTTCATTATAGTCTCACTGGACAATCAAGATTCTCCTTGGCCCTCCAGGAGGACATTTTGGGACAGTAAGCTGGGTAAATTGATCAATATAGTGACAGAGCTCTGCATAAGAGGGATGGCTATTTTTTAGTTAAGTCATCCTGATAGCCCCATTGGGACCCAGCCTGATTAAAATCCAAAATTATCCACAGCCTAACAATAAGATACTGTTGTCCATTATAGATAGATCATTGAGTACTGGAAGAACATTTTGTCTTCTTAATCTTTCATATGAAAGTCTTTTCTTTACTGAGAAGCCTTGAGAAATACATTAAGATAGAATTTGGTACTGTAACTAGACACACAATCACTGCTGCCTGTACCACTGTCTACCTGCAAGCAGATGTGAACTTGTGAGAATTGGACCCTTCATTACGGCAAATGTAGAAATCCAGTTTATAAGTGTTCACAATTTCGCCAACTTTGCCCTGATTCTAGGTGGATTTCTAATCAGACTATAAATTCTTTCAAAGCCTTTGAACTGTTGAATTTTAAACCTTGATATATATATCCCAATATTAAATTTTCTACAACAAAATTTATCTTGGGTACTTATATGACCCATGTAAGACCACTTAAAATCTGTCTATGGTGTCCCAATAATCTTTTGTGGTCTGATACCTTTCAATGCTAACTTAATCTCTTCAGGGAGAAAATATACTATAGCAATTAAAATAGAGTACTTAAAATATTGTTTTTCTGAGGTATCTGTGGGAATTAGTTCTAGGACCCTCTGTGGAAACCAAAAATCCATGGATGCTTAAGTCTTATGTAAAATGGTATAGCATTTGCATCTAACCTGCACACACCCATCGGTATACTTTAATTCATCTCTAGATTACTTATAATACCTAACACAATGCAATTGTTATACAAACAGTAGTTTTACTATATTGTTTGGAAAATGATAAGAATAAGGTACATTAGACTGATAAGAACAATATATCCATTCATCTTAACTTTTAATGAATAATCATAGCAAGGCAAGGCAATTATGTAAATTAAAGCATGGTAATTATTTTTCTTCTTTCTCTTATAAGATTGTTAAAAACACAAAAATAATTATTCATATCAGTAAATGTTGGGTGCTTTACTCTCAACCCAAATACTGTAAAACATTCCTGATAACTACTCAAACAGAAACTAATGAGATATCACTTTTCTAATTGGTTGAAAGATTGTTTTAATAAATGAAGCATCTGTGGAAGTAAACATCTACATTGACAAAATCTGTTTAAAAACTAAAATTTTGGTTTTAATTGGAAAAAGGAAAGAAAAAAAATAATCCTAAAATGCCTATTAGAGAACCCACAGAAAACTCTTTCAACAAACTCAACCAAAGTTAACATAGATAAAATAAATCCTTTTGAATAAATAAAATAAATAAAAAATAAAAAATAAATAAAATAAAACAATAAATAAAATAAATCCTTTCTCTCTTCTTCTTTCTCCCCTGGTCCTCTTCCTCTACTGTCATTCCTTCTATTTTATTGTTTTTTAAGTTGATGTATTATAGTTATCCATAAAAGTAGAGTTCATTGTTATATATTCATACATGCACATAGCATATCTAGGTCAATTTCATTCTTCAGTTCTTTCCTTTTCCCATCCCTCTTGTCTCCCCATCACAAACATTCATTCCCTATGCTCTACTTTCCTTCCTTCTATTTTCACTAGATTCCTCTCACTTCTTTTAAAAATTTTGACCCACTGTTAGTTGAATTCTTGAAAGCAGAATCTATAGATACAGAGGGATGGCTTCAGTAAACAAAATCAGTCATATCTGGTGTGACATACTGAACTATTCTCAGACATTCTTGCCCCTGTGTAGTCTCCTTCTGTATGGATTCTGAGACTATCCATGTAAAATATTTTGATTGATGGGAATTTAGCAAGCATAAAACAAAGACAGGCACTTTCAGTGGGCTTGTCTTTGCAATTGAGCTGCATTCTATATGGAGACTCAGACAATTTCCTGAAGAGAGATGTCCTCTTGAGAACCTCTGGCAGATGACTCACCAAGTGAGAAGAGAGGCCACATGACCAAGAACATAACTTTCCATTAAGGGTCCAGTTCAATGTGGCCACTCAACTAACACCTCATGGAGGAGAATAATTGCCTAGTGTATCATGAAATCATGAGAAATAACAAATGTTTATCATAAGCTATTCATATCTGTTAACTAGCATGATGTAGATTATACATTTTGGATCTAATCTGGGTTCCATTACTTCTTTAGCTATGTGACTTGGGCAAAGTGATTAAGTTTTTTTAATCTCTCAATTCTCTAGTTCTACTATATGGGAATTAATTGTACTACTTAATAGGGCTATGGAATGGATTAAATAAATTTTTAAACATAAAGATTTAGCACAGTGCTTAATGAATGACAGTAGATATCATTGATTTTATCATCTCAGCCTTCACCACCATTATGAAAAATGCCAACACTACAGGCATCAATGATAACATTAATATCATCAACATCACTGTAGCACCTTCCTGAGAGCTAATGCTTTCCCAATGCCCTTAGTGTCTATTGCCCTGGGGAATGCCAATCTTTTTTTCACTATGATACTTCTCGAACCATACATATACACAAAACTTCTTTCATTCTGCTTAATGAGAATACAAAGTAATAAAATGACTCTTTTATATATTTCTTCATGTTATTTTGTTAGATTATTTAAGAGTTTGCCAAGATCTCTCAAAGCAAATGAAATGTTCAAATTTGCATTCATATCTTCTTGCTATGAATGATAGGATCTTCAAAAACTTTTGTCTGTTCTGAAAATGAGTGTCTATATACTTCACTAGAAATAATCACCATAGGGAGGAAACTTTATTGTCCTTTCTGCTCTATTAGTAGTACATAAGAACTTACCTAGTGTATAGAAGCTGTTCTAGAAATGTATTGATTATAAAGATTAATTGACATCTGATTGGTAGTTCAATAGAGTATGAAATGTAGAACCAGAATGCCTGATTTAAATCCCAGTTCTATCATTTAAAAGCAATGTGAGGGAGCTGGATTTGTAGCTCAGTGAAAGAGTGTTTTTCTAGCACATGTGAGGCAATGGGTTTGATCCTCAGCATCACATAAAAATAATTGAATAAAATAAAGGCATTGTGTCCACCTATAACTAAAAATATTTTTAAAAAGCAATGTTAATTTGGGAAAATTAATAATTATATGCTTCAGTTTTCTTATATATAGGAATATTACTAGCACATGTTATCTAGGACTATTCTAGTTCATACAGAACTTTCAGAACTATGCTTAGCAAATAACAAGTACCATTTTACCACCTCGTTGTTATTGTCATTATTATTATTTAGTTATATGGAACACTCTTTACATCTATAATAGTATATATGAAATATTGGTTTAAAGAAGAAAAATATATACATATTAAAAGACCAGGAAAGAAGGTGGTGTGTAATCTAAACCAATGGTTTCTAAGCTCCATTCTTGATTAGAATCATCTAGGATAATTACTAAAATTCAGATCCTTGCTCACTGCATCCTCCCCTTTTCATCCTCTATATTTGCACCAAAGAAATTGTATTTATGTAGTTAGGTTAGAAATCCACTGAAATCAAATGAATATCAATAATGCAAATATAGGTATCATATGAATTAACTAGACAAGAAACTTTGGTGTAGAGATTTTCCCAGTGACCAAACATGAATCCAAACATGTTGGCAGTTGCATATTCTACTGAGGGACTACAGCATGTGACATTTGGATGTCTCCTCTCTTCTTTCTGCCTCCCCCTGAACCCTTTCCTTCAGCCTTAGAGATACAATAACTACTCTCATGTGATATTGACCCTATTGAAAACTTATAAGGTCTAGTAGCTTCTTGCTTACTAAAAGTGTGTTACATAGAGCATCAACATCACTATCATTTAAGAGTTAAAACAAACAAACAAACAAACAAAACCCCCACAAAATCAAAACCTACAATCTCAAACGTAAGGCACAGGTTCTCAAAGTCATTTCTTAAGGGAATCACCAGGAGCTGAAGCATCAAACTTTGGATGTAACTTTTCACTTTGAGGATCCTCTGAGTTCATTGATCTAGGCGGAATTCAGGTGATATATATATATATATATATATATATATATATATATATATATATACACACACACACACACACACACACACACACACACACACACACACATACACATACACACACACACACACATACACACACACACATATATACATACACACACACATATACATATTTTCTTAACTCCAAAAGTTAATCTTATTTGCAATCTTTGTAAAGAAACATTAATATAAAGAAAAAGTTACATTAGAAAATTTGAGATTGATTTTGAAACTTCCATTTCCATGGCCTTCAGGCTCCAGGTTTTAAAAAGTCCTTCAGATTATTTTATCCTCATGGACTAGGCCTCTTGGCTTCATTATTTATAGTAACTGACACGTCTTTCCCATTCTAGTATCTGTTCTGTTTTCCTGATTCTCTTGAGATTTTGTTATGGTTTACATATGAGGTGGCCTCCCAAAACTCATGTGTCTGAATGCAAACACATTCAGAGGTGAAATTATTAGATTATGAAAGTTGTACCCTAATCAGTGGATTAATCTACTAATATGAATTGACTGGGTGGCAACTGTAGGCAGTTTGGATGTGACTAGAGGAAGAAGCTCACTGGGGGTGTACCTGGAGTATATATTTTGTCCCTGGTTAGTAGAACTCTCTTTTCTTCCCGGTGTCATGTCCTGAACTGCTTTCCTCCATCATGCCCTTCTGCCATGATGTTCTATTCCACCTCATGACAGAAATCGGCCAACCATGGACTGAACCTCTGAAACCAGAAGCCTCTTGTACATCGTTTTTGTTAGGTCTTTTGGTCACAGTAACAAAAGCTGACTAAAACAGATCTGAACAGGCAGAACAATTAGACCAGATAGTATTCATTATGTTAGTAGGAATGTGGTGCCAAACCAAAAGCATTTTGTCACATTTTCAAGGCAAAAGTCAAGTACTTTCAATCAGAGCAATGATAATGTCTACATACTTAGAACTATTGATTCCTGATAACCATTGGTGGTTTTTAAATTCGCTTATTGCCATATTAAGACAACAATTGTCTTTGAACAGATGAAAATATTGGAAAAAAAACATTTTAAATAAAATTTTTCACGGAATTCACTTTAAAATTACTTGTCTCAAAGAGTTTAACTGTTTTATTTTTTAAATCCTTTTCAGTTTACTCAGGATTAATCAGATAATGAGAGGGAAAGGATAACTACTCAAGTCTATTTTTTTGTTTTGTTTTGTTCTGTTTTGACTGTGTGGTTTACCTAAAATTGGGTATTTTGCTCTAGTCTCAAAATTATTCTCTGAACATAGAAAAAAGAACATCAAATATCAGATCTGAATCAAATACTTGAAAATTAATTCCTTGAAGGGAGTCTCTTGGAAAGGAGGCAAGGGTTGAGAATTATTTTTATAAAAACTTGCTATTTACAATATGGTCCTTAGACAAGAAGCTTTGACATCACTTGGAAGCTGATTCAAATTCGTATTCTTAATCCCTACCTCAAAAGCATATGCATTTTTTAACAAGAAAGATAGGTAAACTTTTCTTCCTCCTCCAAACTTCTTGTTATCCTCCTTCAAAACAGCTCCCATTCTGGCCATGTTAGTTTTACCAAGCAGACTCTTCTAAGGGAGTAAGAGGATGCAATACAAAGATACTTTTACAGTTTCTTTTTCCCTTATTGCAAGTGAATAAGAGAGAAAAAACTATTTTTTTTTCTCTCAATTTGCCCAATACCTGTAAATTCTCAAGGAAATAAAATGGATGACAATCTGATGTAAAGTCTTCTTTTTATAAATCTGATAATGATAGAATCCTTAAATATCCCAATTTACTAGTACTATAAAACCACACAGACATATTGGGTTTATTCTTTCAAGATAACACGAAAGGTAGCAACTTCTCCAGAGGTACATTAGACTGATAAGAACAATATGTCCATTCATCTTAACTTTTAATGAATAATCATAGCAAGGCAAGGCAATTATGTAAATTAAAGCATGCTAATTATTTTTCTTCTTTCTCTTATAAGATTGTTAAAAACACAAAAATAATTATTCATATCAGTAAATGTTGGGTGCTTTACTCTCAACCCAAATACTGTAAAACATTCCTGATAACTACTCAAACAGAAACTAATGAGATATCACTTTTCTAATTGGTTGAAAGATTGTTTTAATAAATGAAGCATCTGTGGAAATAAACATCTACATTGACAAAATCTGTTTAAAAACTAAAATTTTGGTTTTAATTGGAAAAAGGAAAGAAAAAAATAATCCTAAAACACCTATTAGAGAACCCACAGAAAACTCTTTCAACAAACTCAACCAAAGTTAACATAGAAAAAATAAATCCTTTTGAATCTCAGAAAAGAATATCATAAAGGTTGAAGGAAAGCAAATAGAAATAACCCAAAACTTACCACAGTTGTTCAGTTAATGGACAGGCACCATCATCTGAAACAAAAATGTATTTGATATTGGGATCACAAAAAACTTCCAAAACTTTCAATTTAAACATGTTAACAAACATTATAGAAGAAAAACTGAACAAGGAAAGAAGACACCTATTTTGATATCATTTAGTGATTTGAGATGAAAGTATTTTCAGGCCAAAATAAATGATAGGTTGTTTTTCAAAATCGTTTTTATAGGCACACCTATTCATGTATATGTTGCATCATATCTTTTGATATATGTATTTAAAAGGTAGGTACAAATAGAGTCACCTGTGTAACAATCTTGATCCTGGCATAAACAAATTCTTGAACTATTTATCCTAATACACAACTCTCATCATGCCACATACACTGCGTACCTGAGTTCAGAACTCTAGTTTATCTATTCAAAATTCAAAGTATTTAGTGTAGTGTTCATGGTCTTTGATTGGATGCTCTATTCTAACTCTGGAAATTTTTTCTGCTATGATTCTCCAATGCACATTCCTTCTACCTTTCAAGTTTATCTCCCACTATTTTCCCTTGTGCCCTGTATTCAAATCTTGAACAGCCCCTTCCTCCCTCCTTCTCTTTCTTTCATAATGCTTTAGTTCACTGTTATATTTAGGACCTCAATTATGACACTTAGGCTCCATCTCATGTTCTAGATGTAGGTGTTATACTTTTATCTGCTCAATGTGCCTGCCCAGATCTGCTGTGTCTCTGGCATCAGAGATGCTGAGACACTGTCAACCTAGAGGTAACATTACATTTAGCACACAAGGTAACACATGGTGTACATTTTCTTTTTGTTCACCTACCATCTTTGATATGAAAAATGTAATTCATTGTACCTGTTTCTCCTAATAATGAGAAAGTGACAAGAATAGTAGTATTATTACTGAAACTTTTCAATTTCAAGAAGCAACAGATTAAGGAATTGAAGGCATCATAAATTCCTCCTACGGATTAATTACTTTTAGGTAAATTCTTTAAGATTTTTCTTTTCTAAGCCAGGCATGGTGATGTACACCTGTAATTCCAGTAATTATGGAGATTGGGTAAGGACAATTGAAAGTTCCAGGCAAACCTCAGCAACTAAGACCCTGTCTCAAGATTAAAATAAAGGTCTAGAGCCAAGCATGGTGGCATGTGCCTGTAATCCAAGGGGCTCTGGAAGTTGAGGCTGGAAGATTATGTTTTCAAAGCCAGCCTCAGCAATACAGCAAGTCCCTAAGCAACTTAGTGAGACCCTGTCACAAAATAAAATATAAGAAAAAAGGGCTGGGATGTGGCTCAGTGGTTAAGGGCCCTTGGCTTCAATGCCTGGTACCAAAAATAAAAACAAAAAAAAGGGAGGTAAATAATTCATAGTAGCCCTGTGCTGGTACACCATATGTTTTAAATTATGTTTTGAATAATAGTGATAGAAGTGAACTATAAATATGCTTATCCCAGAAGCAAGACTAAAATTAGTTGGATAATTTCAGTAGAAGAAAGCATCTATCTTGTTCTAGAAACTGAACTGCTAATATTACTATTGGTAACTTTGTATTCCTATACGAGACCAGACTCAGGCTATATGAAACACGAAGGTGTTTTGCCCACTATAATGTCCCATCTTTCACTGCCCTCCTGGGCCTACAAACCACTTTTGACTCAAAACATTAGGAAATAATGGTAATTACTCATGTCAGGTTTGTTTTGATTGATTCATATTATTATAAATTGGCTATTTCTTCGTTTCATTAAGGACTTTCCTTCCTTTTTCATGTTCTATATTACACATCAACAGAAAGTATTACTGAACTGAAAAATATAATCTTAAGTAGCAGATGTAAAGATTTTAATAAAGAAATTTAAAATAAAATGATACTTTGCTAATTTGGTAAAAAGGAGAACTTTACAAGGTTATTTTTACCTAACGATAGAATGTATATTTCAACTAAAGACAGACTGTAATATTTCAATATTCAGCTTCTTGGATATAGTGCTTTTCATTCCTATCTCCTCCAGTTCTTATCAGAGAAACATGAGTCTAATATATAATAAAGACAAACAAAAAAATTTTAAGTAATTTGGAGAAACTTCTAGAGTAGAATAATACAGAATTTTAAAATGTGTTGTAGTCTGAGTCTACCACCAGGTTACTAATGACATTTTCCCTACAAGTGTCAATGTTTCCAAAGTATTCTGATGATAGTCATCAGCCACTATTACATAAGGATCTTTAGAAATATTAATAAAAATTGATAATTAATTTGTGTTATTAATATAATCTATATTACTCTGACTTTTGTGAAAAAAATAAATAAAAATTTAAAAAAAACAATGCACCTCACTTTATTTATTGACCTATTGAAGCTGGCACTAGTAGGTGAGGAAAAATAAAAATGTCAGTGGTAATCCCTCCTGAATTTAATGTTGCTTTGTACTTTTGTGACAGAGGTATTGCAAATACAGTTGGTTAAAGCACTTCTGGGATCTATGGTTTCCTGTGAACAAACACCTAATGAATGAATGTTTCCTTCCTGTTTTACTCAAAAGGTAAATAAAATATAACCAGGAAAATCTCACTAGAGAGCAATGTTAACCATTTGATTATTTACATATCAGTGTGATCCTTAGAATGGAATAAAAAAATACAGAAACCCTCCCAGATAAAACCAAGGGTTCACTAAGAAATAACAAATTGATCCACAAGAAACAAGATACTTCAAAAACTTTGGTACAAAATTATAGTAAGATAAGAAGAATTAGTTCCAGTGTTCTAATGCACAGTAGTGTGATTATGGTCAACAATATTGTATTGAATATTTACAAATAACTAGAAGAGAGGATTTTGAATATTCTCATCACAAAGAAATAATGTCGAGGGGTGATGGTTAGGCTAAATACCTCAATTTATTATATAGTGTATAAAGGTATTACAACATCACACCAAATATCATGAACATGCAGGGTTATTATGTGTTATAAAAACAATTAAAACTAACAAAAATCTTTGGAACTTTTGTTTCAACTCCAGAAATGCTAACAGAAGTTTGGGAATGAGGTCATCCCAAATTAAATAATTTATGCATTGTGTTTATAGAAAATATCTCTTAACAGAAGTTTCTTAAGGACTTTTCAGATGAAAATTTATTTAACATTTACCATTAGTCATTCACTTCTTGATGTTTGATCATTTAATTCTTATAAAAGTTTTCTATTTTCTTTTTTTAAGTTTTCTATTTTCTATAAAATAACCTGGTGTTTGAATACAGGAACAGAATACTAAGTTGGATATTCTCCTAATATTGTGATCATATGATATACTAGAAAATAAAGTAAGAATATCTTAAATACATATTATTGCCATTTCTCTCTATATGCACTAAGCAGGTGGTAGGAATAAGCCAGATATTTTTATATTGACTTGCAGAAACAATTATAGATATAATTATAAAAATCAATGCAAATAGGTAGTCACTCTGAGGATAGAAAATTATTTTTTCAATGAAATTCTTTTGAGATCCAATAATATTGCTGAAATACATACATGCTTATACAATATATATCATCTCTCTATCACCTATCTCACACACACACACACAGAAACACACACACACACAGACACACATTAAGATCCATATATAAGTTGTGGTTAGAGGAATTCAGCTGTTTTCTAATTCAATTTATCTTTCCTTTGGCATTTCTTTTTCCTCATAGCAAAACTACAGTCCTTTCCTCATTTCAGTCATGAGTGAGTGGTGGGCTTAGACTGCAGTGGGAGAAGGTGGGTACAAGTGTTCTGAGCATAAAAGGGGATTGGTGATGATCCTCAATGCATATATCCCAGGAACATCTCAGGATCCAAAAGCATAGAACAGTCTTTGTGAAATTGGAAGGCCGGGTACAAACATTAGGTCTTATTTCTTGTTTGTTCTGAAATACAGATAGTTGTTACTTCAATCATAATTACTTGTGAATTCTTTATCTTCATAACAGAACTAAACTAAAAATGCAAAGTAGAGAGGGTCATTTTTGTCAAAATGACATATCAGATATTGTAAACAGGCAAATCACCTCCTTGAAAAAAGAAAATTTGAAATATTAGATTAAGAAAGCAAAGCAGATAAAAATACAGTACAGAAAACTCAAAGGCTCAAAAAAATAAGAAAAAATGTTGGAATGAGTGATATACAGGCTGTGACATTTTAGCTCCTTAGGACATTTGTTAACCTTAAAGAAGAAATTTGGGATTTCAAAGAGAAGAAATAAAAAGTCTCTCCTGAAAAATCTCTCACAAAGGTTTCAGAAGGACTGTTCACAAGGACAGAGAAATGAAAAAGTGGGAACTCAACAAAAAATAGACTTCTGTGTTAGGACTCACACATTAAATCACCATCTTTCTCAGAAAGAGTACACCCTCCACAAAGGATACTTTCAGATTACAAATATAAAGTTAGACAGGAGTTCAAGTTCATAATTATAATGCACATGAGGAAATTATTGAAAGTCAGTAGAAGGATCAAAAGAGTAGGATCTAAAATACTGAAACATTCTAATAATGCAATTGCTAAACACAATTAAACAAGTATGTTTAAAAATAGTGTGCATGGTGATACACCTGTAGCCCCAGCTACTAAGGAGGCTGAGGCAGAAGGATCACTTGGACTCAGGAGTTCAAGGTCAATCTGAGCAAACTAGTGAGATTGTTGCAACAATAAAATAAAAAATAAAAGGTATTAGAGAGCATCTATGAAAGAAAAAAAAAGACACTATCAAAAGACAAGACCACTTTCAATGAGTACTGATTATTTTTTATATAAAAACATAACAACTGAAATTAATTGTGTGTGTGTATGTATTTTAAAAAAAAAACAGTTAAAGAAACAATTTCTGGGAAGATAGAGCTGAAGAAATTATTCATAAGGCTGCCCAGAGAAACAAAGTAAAGAAGGGTGATAAGAGAAGATATGGGACATAAAAAAACAGGATGGGATGATCTAGCTTTTGTGCAGTAGGATCCAGAAAAAGAATGGGAAAAAGCAATCTTGAGAGAGTAACGTGGGGATCCAAGTCAGTGGGCCAGGGGAAGGCAACATTCCTTGTCGCTCTGTGACCCAGGTCTCAACTAGTGGGAATGCTGCTTTGCTGAGAGTGATAGAGGACCCCTACAAAGCTGATCCTGCCAAAATTCACAGACACCGTGCTGCACAGGGCCCCAGGCCTCAGTGTTAAAAACGGATGCTGAACTTCTGACTACCTGCCCATGCAGGTCTCACAGGTGCCTTAGAGGGACCACTGGCATCAGCACTGGCACAGAGTTCCCAGACGCCACTCCCAGGAAGGACACTCAGCTGCTACCTATGTGCAGGAACTCTGGCGGCCACTCCTATGTGGATCCCCATCTACTAATGTGAGGCTCCCAGGATCACCTCCATCTTGGGACTCAGCAGCTATTGCCATAGTCTCCTATCCGCCATAACCTGCCTGCACCTGGGGACATCACAGGCTCTGAAGAAAGCTGACAGCTGCATCACTCACTGCACACCACAGAGCTCATCTCTGAATGCATTGCACAATGTTATCACAGGCCTCCTCCACATGACCTGACTCCGCAATGCTGAAAGCAGCGGCCTCCATCTTGGGTCACCTCCATCACCATCTTTAGTTGGGGCAACTACCACTTTGGAACACGAGATATGCAGGTACCCATAGTTTTCTAATCCCCCCTAGTCCCCAGCAGCTGCTAACTCTGCAGAGTGACTGCCCAATTCAAAACAGCCCTCCATGACAGGTGTGCAGCCACCCAAATGCAACACACAAGACCCCCAGAGAGAAAGGTTCCTGATTAGGAAGCAGAAAGGGAAAGGGTGAGGGAGATACACTTTAAAGACTAATTTAGAGGGCAGGAACTGTGAGGCCTACAGGCAAGATGAGGAGATAAGGCTTGTCACTCATGTTACAGGAGCAGACCCCAAGGGAGATCCTTGAGGTTCAGTCTCCCAACAGGCCAGTGGGTACCAAACAAAACTTCCAAGTGCCCTACACCCAAGACCAATCCTCACAACCTTGTAACCCCACCATTCTAAGGGCAGAGATACCAGCTAAGAACAAACAATCCCTCCTATTGGTTAAGAAGGGAAGAAGAAAAGACTAATCTCCAAGGAAAATAATGCTTTCTTCTTTCTTCAAGACTGTTTTCCTCTTTATTCTCCCTCTTTATTCTTCCACCCTCTCATTCCCAACATATGTGAAACCAAGTACTTTGCATGAATTAGGATATTGAGGACTGAGACGACTGAATAGTATACAGTTGTGTTGTATATTCTTTTTTTTGTATTTTTTTCTCTCCAATTTTTAATATTTTAACATTTTTAGTTTTTATTAATATATATGTGTGCTTATCTTATATACTTTTCTGTCTTCCCTCTTACTTGTCAATCCAAAATTACTATCTCTCTATTCTACTGCTACTAACCTTATTATTTAGATTTTTCTTTCACACTTCCTAAGATATAATAACTCTATATCCTTACTTCCTACCTCCTCAGTATATCATCCTACACCTCACCCCCAGTTCTTTGTGCACCATCAGAAACTGTAAGCCCTTTAAAAATCTACTGATTATATTGTAGAAAATAACTGAATTCACCACTTCTGCACATGGTGACCAATCTATAAACATCTTAATAGCAAAAATTTGTTTTTAGGTTGTATTTTATTTATATTGGGATCTGTTAACATTGTCCTTCCCCTCAAAGGTGAGGTATTGGAACCCTATAGGGGCACTATATGCCTAAAGGACAATAATGCTTCAGATCCACAAAGATAGAAAGGAAGACACAGGAGCAACATGAAAAGACAAGGGCAAAAAGTACGCCAAACAAATCAAGATATCAAATTATTAGAATCTATGGCCAGCACAGCAAATGAAATGACAGAGAAGTAGTCCAGTATGTACATAATTAAAATATTCTATGAATAAAAGGATGATATAAGAGAGCAAATACAGGTAGCAAAAAATCATTTGGACAAATAGTTACATAAGCAAATACAGGAAGCAAAAGATTAATCCAGTAGGGAGATAGAGGTTCTAAAGAAAACCAAACAGAAATCCTTGAAATGAAAGAAACAATAAACTGAATTACAAGCTCAACTGAAAGCATCACCAACAGATTAAACCACTTGGAAGACAGGACCTAAGACAATGAAGACAAAATATATAATCATGAAATGAATATAGACCACACAGTGAAAATGGTAAGAAACCATGAGCAGAACATTCAAGAAATATGGGATAGCATAAAAAGAACAAATTTAAGAGTCACTGGGATGAAGGAAGGCATAGAGTTCCAAACCAAAGGAATGAATAATCTATTCAATGAAATAATATCAGAAAAATTTCCAAACACGAACTAATTGGAAAACCAAATTCAAGAGGCTTACAGGATACCAAATGTATAATATCACTACAGATCCACACCAAACCACATTATAATGAGAATGCCAAACATACAGAATAAGGAGAGAATATTAAAAGCCACAAGAGAAAAGAATCAGATTATATATGGGGGAAAACAAATTAGGTTATGTGCAGATTTTTCAACCCAGACTCTGAAAGCTAGAAGATTCTGGAAGAACATATATCAAGCTCTGAAAGAAAATGGATGTGAACCAATAATTTTATATCCAGCAAAATTAAGATTTAGATCTGATGACGAAACAGAAACCTTTCATGATAAACAAAAGTTAAAAGCATTTACAGCTAGAAAACCTACACTACAGAACATCCTTGGAAAAATATTCTATGAAGAGGAAATGAAAAACAACAATGAAAATCAGCAGAGAGAGGTATTACACTAAAGGAAAAGCTAATCAATGGAAAAGCCAATTCAAGTTAAATAATAAAAATAATCAAAATGTCTCGGAATACAAATCATGTCTCAATAATAACCCTGAATGTTAATAGCCTAAACTCACCAATCAAAAGACATAGGCTGGGTGATTGAATCAAAAAATAAGACCCAACAATATGCTGCCTCCAGGGGACTAATCTGATAGGAAAAGACATATACAGACTGAAGGTGAAAGGTTGGGAAAAATCATACCACTCACAAGGACTGCAGACGCAAAAAGGGGTTTCCATCCTCATATCAAATAGACTTCAAGTTAAAGTTAATCAAAAGGGATAAGGTAGGACACTACATAATGCTCAAGGGAACCATATACCAACAAGATATAATAATTATAAATATATATGCCCCAAATAATAAAGCATCTATGTTTATCAAACAAACTCTTCTAAAGTTCAAGAGTCAAATAGACCACAGCACAATAATTCTGAGTGACTTTAACACACCTCTTTTACCACTGGATAGATCTTCCAAACTAAAGCTAAACAAAAAAAGTATGGAACTCAATAATACAATCAATAACTTAGACTTAACTGACATATATAGAATATTTCATCCTTCAACAAGTGAATACACTTTTTTTCTCAGCAGTACATGAATCTTTCTCTAAAATAGACTGTATATTATGCATCAAAGCAATTTTTAACAAATAAAAAAAAGTAGAGATACTACCCTACATTCTATCAGATCACAAGGAAATGAAATTAGAAATCAATGGTAAAATAAAAATTACTCCAACACCTGGAGATGAAATAATATGCTACTGAAATAACAATGGGTTGCAAAAGACATGTAGGATGAGATTAAAAAATTCTTAGAGGTAAATGAGAACACTCTACAACATATCAAAATCCCTGGGACATTATAAAGGCAGTCCTAAAAGGAAAGTACATTGGATGGAGTTCATTACTTAAAAGAAGAAAAAATCAACAAATAAATGACCTAACATGACATCTCAGAGCCTTAGAAAAAGAACAAACCAACACCTAAAGCAGTAGAAGACAGGAAATAATTAAAATCAGAGCTGAAATCAATTAAATTAAAACAAAAAAGCAATTAAAAAAATGACAGAACAAAAAGTTGGTCCTTTTAAAAAATAAATAAAATTGACAAACCCTTAGCCATGCTAACAAAGAGAAGGAGAGAGAAAACTCAAATCATTAATATATGTGATGAAAAAAGAAATATCACAACAGACCCTTCAGAAATACAAAAGATAATCAGAATTTTTTGGAAAACTTGTACTCTAATAAAATAGAGAGTATCATAGGCATCAACAAATTTCTAGAGGCATATGAGTTGCCCAAACTGAATGATATACACAATTAAAAAGATGAATTTCAAGCAAGAAAATAGAAGACTCCATCAGAATCCTACCAAGGAAGAAAAGCCCAGGATCAGATGATATACAGCTGAGTTCTATAGGACCTATAAAGAAGAACTAACATCTTTACAAATTATTTCATGAAATAGAAAATAATGAAACACTTCCAAACTTATTCTATGAGGCCAATATCACTCTGATTACAAAACCAGGCAAAGACACATCAAAGAAAGAAGACTTCTGGCCAATATCTCTAATTAACATAGATGCAAAAATTCTCAATAAAATGATGATGAATTGAATACAAAAACATATCAAAAAGATCATGCACCATTATCAAGTGGGATTCATCCCAGGGATGCAAGGTTGGTTCAACAAACAGAAATCAATAAATATAATTCATCACATCAATAGACTTAAAGATAAGAATAATATGATCATCTCAATAGATGCAGAAAAAGCATTTGACAAAATACAGCACACTTTATGTTCAAAGCACTAGAAAAACTAGGGATAACAGGAACATATTTAAACATCATAAAGGTGATTTATGCTAAGCCTCAAGCAAACATCATTCTAAATGGAGAAAAATTGAAGGCATTCCCTCTAAAAACCAGAACAAGACAGGGATACCCTCTTTCACCACCTCTATTTAACATAGTTCTTGAATACTGGGCAGAACAATCAGACAGAGGAAAGAAATTAAAGGGATATACATAGGAAAAGAAAAACTCAAATTGGCACTATTTGCTGATGGCATTATTCTATACCTAGAAGACCCCAAAAATTTCACAAAAAAACTTGTAGAACTACTTAATGAATTCAGCAAATTAGCAAGGTATAAAATCAACACCCATAATCAAAGGAATTTCTGTATATCAGTGACAAATCCTCTGAAATGGAAATTAGGAAAACTACCCCATTTACAATAGCCTCAAAAATATATATATATGTGTGTGTGTGTGTGTTGTTGTTATACACACACACACACACACACACACACATACTTGGGAATCAACTTAACAAAAGAAGTGAAAGACCTCTACAATGAAAACAATGGAATGCTAAAGAAAGAAATTAAAGAAGACCTTAGAAGATGGAAAGGTCTCCCTTGTTCTTGGATAGGCAGAATTAATATTTTTCAAATGACCAAACTACTAAAACTCTATACAGATTTAATGCAATTTCAATCAAAATCCAAATGACATTCCTCATAGATATAGAAAAAGCAGTCATGAAATTCATCTGGAAAAATAAGAGACCCAGAATAGCTAAAGCAGTCCTTAGCCAGAAGAGTGAATCAAGTGGCATCACTATACAAGACCTCAAACAATACTACATAACAGAAGTAACAAAAACAGCATGATTTTGGCACCAAAATAGACTAGTAGATCAATGGTATACAATACAGGACACAGAGATTAACCCACATAATGAGAGTTATCTTGTATTAGACAAAGGTTCCAGAAACATACATTGGAGAAAAGATAGCCTCTTCAACAAATGATGCTTGGAAAACTTGAAATCTATATACAGCAAAATGAAACTAAACCTCTGTCTCTCACCATGCACAAAACTCAACTCAAAGTGGATCAAAGACCTAGGAATTAAACCAGAGAGACTGCGCCTATTAGATGAAAAAGTAAGCCCAAATCTTAATCATTCCAGATTAGGCCCTAACTTCCTTAATAAGACTCCTATAGCACAAGGATTAAAATCAAGAGTCAATAAATGGGATGGATTCAAACTAAAAAGCTTCTTCTCAGCAAAAGAAACAATCAGTGAGGTGAATAGAGAGCCTACATATTGGGAACAAATTTTTACTCCTCACACATCAGATAGAACACTAATCTCAAAGGTATATAAAGAACTCAAAAAGCTAAGCACCAAAAAAACCCCAAATAACCCAATCAATAAATGGGCCAAGGACCTGAAAAGACACTTATAAGAAGAGGCTACTCAATCAATCAACAAATATATGAAAAATATGTTCATCATCTCTAGCAATTAGAGAAAACTAATCTATCATCTCACTCCAGTCAGAATGGGAGCTATTATGAAGACAAACAAGAATTAGTGTTGGCAAGGATGTGGAGAAAAAAGGTACACTCATAGATTGCTGGTGGAGCTGCAAATTGATGCAGCCATTTTGGAAAGCAGTATGGAGATTACTTAGAAAGCTGGGAAAGGAACCACCATTTGACCCGGCTATCCCTCTCCTTGGTCTATACCCAAAGAACTTAAAATCAGCATACTACAGTGATTCAGACACATCAATGTTTACAGCAGCACAATTCACAATAGCTAAACTTTGGTACCAACCTAGATACCCTTCAGTAGATGAATGGATTAAAAACAATGTGGCATATATTCACAACGGAATATTACTCAAGAATAAAAGAGAATAAAATCATGGCATTTGTAGATAAATGGAGAGCAATGGAGATGTTAATGGTAAGTAAAGTCAGCCAATCCCCCAAAAAACAAATGGCGGCGAATGTTTTCTCTGATATAAGGAGACTGAATCATAGTGAGGTAGGGAGGGGGAGCATGGGAGGAATAGATGAATTCTACATAGGGCAGAGGGGTAGGAGGGAAAGGGAGAGGGCAGTGGATTAGCAAGGATGGTGGAATGTGATGGACATCATTATCCAAAGTACATGTATGAAGACATGAATTAGTGTCACCCTACTTTATATACAACCAGAGATATGAAAATTTGTGCTGTATATGTGTAGTAAGGATTGCAATGCTTTCCACTGTCATCTTTTTTAAATCAATAAAAAATAAATTTAATAAAAAGAACTCAAAAAAGCTTAACAACAAAAAACTAATAGTCCAATCAGTAAATTGGCCAATGAACTGAACAGACACCTCTCAGAAGATGATATACAATCAATCAAAAAATATATGAAGAAATGTTCAATATTTCTAGCAATTAGAGAAGTGCAAATGAAAACTACTCTAAGATTTCATCTCACTTCAGTCAGAATGGCAGATATTAAGAACACAAAGAACAATAAGTGTTAGAGAGCATGTAGGGAAAAAATTCACACTCATACATTGCTGGTGGGACTACAAATTGGTGCAGCCAATATGGAAAGCAGTATGGAGATTCCTTGGAAATCTAGGAATGGAACCACCATTTGACCCAGCTATCCTCTTCTCAGTCTATACCCAAAGGACTTAAAAACAGCATACTACAGGAACTCAGCCACATCAATATTAATAGCAGCTCAATTAACTATAGCTAAACTGTGGAAACAACCTAGATGCTCTTTAAGATGAATGAATAAACAAAACTATACACACACACACACACACACACACACACATACATACACACAATGGAATATTACTCAGCGATAAAAGAGAATAAAATTATGGCATTTTCAGGAAAATGGATGGAGCTGGAGAATATAATGTTAAGTGAAGTAAGTCAATCCCCCCAAAAAACAAATGCTGAATGTTTTCTCTGATATAAGGAGGTTGTTTCATAGAGGGGTTGGGAGGGGGAGCATGGGAGGATTATACAAACTCTAGATAGGGCAAAGGGGTGGAAGGGAAAGGGAGGGAGCATGGGGGTAAAAAAGATGGTGGAATGAGATGGATATCATTACCCTAATACATGTATGAAGATATGAATGGTGTGAATATAATTTATATACAACCGGAGAGATGAAAAATTGTTCTCTATATGTGTAATATGAATTGTAATGCATTCTGCTCTTATATATAACAAATTAGAATAAAAAATAAATTTAAAAAAGAGAGTAATGAGTGAGTTATGTTCAAGAAATATGGCATTACTCAAAAGTTATGAGGTGTGTCTACAGATCTATACAAACCTCTCTGAAATTTAAAAATACCAAAATTTACTAGATAGATAAAATTTAATCTATTTCACAAACAGATAAATGTGAAGTTAAAAATATTTAGGAAAGGATAAGTATTATTAACCAGAAACAAAGTGGATTGACAGCGCACTTTCCAACAAGAGGAAGTGAAGTTGTGAGACAAGACGTACATCTCAAAATTACTAGGAGGAAGATATTTTACTCATCTCCATAATAATAATAATAATACAATGCAGGGTTGTAATTGAAGTGTTCTAAGGTTCATGTAATGTTTGGGAGAAAAGTGAAAATATTTCTGCTTTGTTAAATGAGGTGTGAGCTTTAAAAGTTAAAGGTTACCACAAAAAAAAAATAGAAAAATATCACAAATATATCATGTATAGAAATAGTTGTATATCAAAAGCATAAAATGAAATGATAAATAAGTTTAAATATACTAATGGCTAAAACAGATGTTAATGAACTCAACTGCTAGTTAAAGATGGAGATTCTGACATTCTCCTCCTTATTCTAGCCCAGATTGCATCATCCTCACTGAATCACTTTATCCTGTCACAAACAGCATTGCCATGTTCTACAAGTGCCACTATAGAACAGGTCAGTTTCAAGAGTCCTCTGCTACCCTGGTTTCAATAAACAAATCTAATTTCCTAAGAATTTTTGCAGCTTGTAAAAGCAAGCAAAAATATGTACTAATATATATATATGTGTGTGTGTGTGTGTGTGTGTGTGTGTGTGCGCGCGCACACATGTATATAATTATTTTAATAAAGGAGAGAAGGGGTAGGTAGGTAGGTAGGACAGTAGGATGAATCGGACATTATTACTCGATGTACATATATAATTACATGACCTGTGTAACTCTGCATCATGTACAACCAGAAGAATGAGAAGTTACACTCCACTTATGTCTGATGTGTCAAAATGCATTCTACTCTCATGTATAACAAATGTGAACAAATTTTAATAAGCTTCAACTAGATGTCTTGTCCTCATTTTAACACTGAACATCTCAATTTCAAGGACTCTCTAATATTGCCACCTGTTGTGAAAAATACTTTATAACCATATGTTACATCCAGCGAATCAAAAATGTTGTTATCAAGCAAATAAAATGTGGGTCAAAGTGAGTTAAGAATAGTTTGTTTTTTCTTTAATTACTTCTTGAACAAATTTTTTTATTTTTTTTTAAAGAAATAATTGAGAAACATGGGGATACAGTGGTAACCATGCACACATCTCCTACTTACGTTCTGTGGCATGGAGAAGCAAGCGGGAGAAAGAGCATAAGCCACCAGGAAAATAAATGAACAAAAGAATTTCTGACAATTAGTAAAATGAAGAAAATAAAATGTCATATGGCTCAGAGGAGAAATACTTACATGAAGTAGGGTGAGAAGAACACAGGATAAGCCCACCCACCAAGAGTAGAAGATAGAACGTGGATATAAAAGAATACCTAAGATCATGTGTGAATTGGTCATATTCCAGCAACACAAAGGCTGCTAATTTAACTAGAATTTAGTAAGCAGGAAAAAACTGGTGAAAAATAAACTTAGAGAAGTGGGGTTGGGGAGGCAAATTACAGACCCATAATAAGCCATTGTTAAGTTTGGATTACAGTCTAGGGGAAGGAGGTTAGTGGTGACTGAAATGTTTTAAGCAGCAGAGTGATATTATCTGTTTTGTCATAAATCCCTCAGCTACTAGAAGATGGGAGGAGGAGGAGTTAAAAACTTGGAGGTTAGCTTTGAAACTTTCTAGGCAAGAGCTGGTGGTCACTTGTACCAAAGAGCAGTTGACAGTGGAGAAACTTGAATGAATCTGGAGTATGTTTTGGAGATAGCATCAAGAGGATATGCTGATGGATTGCAGGCGGGTAGTGAGTGAAAGAAAGGAATAAATTCTATTGCTGGGATTTTAGAAACTGAGTGGATTTTAGTGATATTTACTAAGATGGCTAAAACTAGGAACAAATTAAATATAAATAATAAAGGTTTAACAAAGGTGTTAGTTGTGTTGGTTCTTGTTTAGCCATATTGGGCTGTGATGTTTCTTAGTTATGTGAATATAAATGCATAGTTGGAAATTGGATGTGGAAATCTATAGTTCAGTAGAGATGTTAGGGTTGGAGACACACATTAGAAATCATTATCAACATATTTTTGAATGTAGGAATTGGAGAGAGTGTCACAGAGAAAAGTGGAGGGCTTAGAACAGAGCCTACAGAATTTCATAAGTAGAAGAAGATCTTAGAATATGGAAAAATATACCCTGTTCATGGATAGGCAGAACTAACATTATCAAAATGGTGATATTACCAAAAGTTCTATACAGGTTTAATGCAATGCCAATCAAAATCCCAATGGCATTTCTTGTAGAAATAGATAAAGCAATCATGAAATTCATATGGAAAAATAAAAGACCCAGAATAGCAAAAGCAATTCTAAGCAGGAAGTGTGAATCAGGCGGTATAGTGATACCAGAGGTCAAACTATATTACAGAGCAATAGTGACAAAAACAGCATGGTACTGGTACCAAAACAGGCGGGTGGACCAATGGTATAGAATAGAGGACACAGAGACTAATCCACAAAGTTACAACTATCTTATATTTGATAAAGGGGCTAAAAGCATGCAATGGAGGAAGGATAGCATCTTCAACAAATGGTGCTGGGAAAACTGGAAATACATATGCAACAAAATGAAACTGAATCCCTTTCTCTCGCCATGCACAAAAGTTAACTCAAAATGGATCAAGGAGCTTGATATCAAATTAGAGACTCTGCGCCTGATAGAAGAAAAGTTGGCTCCGATCTACATATTGTGGGGTCGGGCTCCAAATTCCTTAATAGGACACCCATAGCACAAGAGTTAATAACAAGAATCAACAAATGGGACTTACTTAAACTAAAAAGTTTTTTCTCAGCAAGAGAAACAATAAGAGAGGTAAATAGGGAGCCTACATCCTGGGAACAAATTTTTACTCCTCACACCTCAGATAGAGCCCTAATACCCAGAGTATACAAAGAACTCAAAAAATTAGACAATAAGATAACAAATAACCCAATCAACAAATGGGCCAAGGACCTGAACAGACACTTCTCAGAGGAGGATATACAATCAATCAACAAGTACATGAAAAAATGCTCACCATCTCTAGCAGTCAGAGAAATGCAAATCAAAACCACCCTAAGATACCATCTCACTCCAGTAAGATTGGCAGCCATTATGAAGTCAAACAACAACAAGTGCTGGCGAGGATGTGGAGGAAAGGGTACACTTGTACATTGCTGGTGGGACTGCAAATTGATGCGGCCAATTTGGAAAGCAGTTTGGAGATTCCTGGGAAAGCTGGGAATGGATCCACCATTTGACCCTGCTATTGCCCTTCTCTGACTATTCCCTGAAGACCTTAAAAGAGCATGCTACAGGGATACTGCCACATCGATGTTCATAGCAGCACAATTCACAATAGCTAGACTGTGGAACCAACCCAGATGCCCTTCAATAGATGAATGGATAAAAAAAATGTGGCATCTATACACAATGGAGTACTATGAAGCAATAAAAAATGACAAAATCATAGAATTTGCAGGGAAATGGATGGCACTAGAGCAGATTATGCTTAGTGAAGCTAGCCAACCCCTAAAAAACAAATACCAAATGTCTTCTTTGATATAATGAGAGCAACTATGAACAGAGCAGGGAGGAAGAGTAGGAAGAAAAGAGTAATATTAAACAGAGACATGAGATGGGAGGGAAAGGGAGAGAAAAGGGAAATTGCATGGAAATGAAGGGAGACCCTCATTGCTATACAAAATTACATATAAGAGGTTGTGAGGGGAATGGGAAAATAAACAAGGAGAGAAATGAATTACAGTAGATGGGGTAGAGAGAGAAGATGGGAGGGGAGGGGAGGGGGGATAGTAGGGGATAGGAAAGGTAGCAGAATACAACAATTACTAATAGGGCATTATGTAAAATTGTGGATGTGTAACCGACGTGATTCTGCAATCTGCATTTGGGGTAAAATTGGGGGTTCATAACCCACTTCAATCTAATGTATGAAATATGATATGTCAAGAGCTTTGTAATGTTGTGAACAACCAATAAAAAAAAATTTAAAAAAAAAGATTGGTAACTAAAGACAAATTATAATTCGGTTACACTGGATTTAGCAAGGTGGGAGAACTTTTTTTTTTCTTTCTTTCTTTCTTTTTTTTTATTTTATTTTTTTTAAGGCTGTCTCAACTTGCTACTTCATGCCACATTCTGTGCAGGTGACTTATGGTTTTCACTGACTTATGGTTTTCACTCCATAAAATAACAGTCTTTCTCCATCATTTCTGGATTCATAAAACTCCATTAGCACTCTAATAACATATCAATTCCAACCAGTTCCTTAGTTTGTGAAGCAATAAGCATTTCATAGAAGAATCTTCATTTCCTTCTAATTCCTTCAAAAATCTAAAATCCACATACTACTTCTTTAATAGGAAAAAATGACATAAGGGTGTTAGTTTTCTCTGAACTATGTATTTTCGAAGAGATAAAACAAATTCACAATGTATATGCAGCATCATATTTTTCTATTTACTTTCTTTTATTCTATTTTTTGCAAGTTCTACCTGCACATGGAAAATTGCAATGACCTTTTAATTAAGATGATGGTCTCTTTAGTGTTATCCATCCCTACAGAAGTTGCAGGTAAAGCAACAATGTACATTTAACATCAGTAAAACAAACAAGGCAAATGTAAAGGAAATCGTTAGAATCTCTTCAATTCTAAATAAAATAAGACTATGTAGATAGACACCATTTGAAAAAAAACTTCACAGGCAATGTTCTGCTCCAGGGCATACTTTCATAAGATTAGCCTGGGTAAATCTGCTTCCATTTCAATTAATAAAACTGTAAATTTGTGATCTGTGTTGAAACAAAGTTATAGTTTGGATTTGTGCAATATTGGCAAAATAAAACTGTAAATAAAACATGTTCTCTAGAAGACATTATTGGGGTTGGTACAAAATTGGATTTTATGCTCTTTAACTTTGGGGAGATAGTTTAACCAAATGCATTTTCCTCCATTTTCATTATTTTTACATCTAAAATATTTCTCCAACATTGAAATCATTTTAATGTAGCCTGTAGAAATCTTACTGATGTTTGTCCTTTGGCTTTTCTCTTTTTTGAGATAATTAGTAATTTGCTAACATATTCTAGATATTAGAGCTTTGCATAATTTCTGAATGTTTAATCTACTTGTCCTCCAAAAATTAGCAAATTTTTTCATTTAATTTTGCCATTATTTTCTTTTTTTACATCAAAACTTTTTCCTTGTACATTACAATTGTATTCTTTGGATAACTTTGGTTAGACTGTGAAGGGCTAATATAAAATTTACCTTGTACTCTCTTTACAGGAACAAAATATATTGAGAATTGAATGGCTAAAAGTAGATTTCAAGGAGAATGTTTACCTACAAAGAAGACAAATGGTTTTAAAACATATTTCAAATTTCCCCTGAAAATTCCTGTTTAAAAGAAGGTAGGAACCAATTATCTTTGACCAGTGCTTTCAACTGGGGTTATCAACAGCGAAAATCTGTCCCTTTTTTGTCTTTTACTCCCAATTATAATCCATAGAACAATAAACTTGATGTAAACACTGAGTGTGGTTCTATGCAATGAAGAAAAAAAATGAATAGAAGAGATGTGAGGAGAGAGCTGTGCTTCAAAAAAATTCAGCCCTAAGAAATATTAAGAAAAGTGTTCTCCATTTTTGCTACAAACTTCTACCTTTTTACTGAATTCAATACTTTTCTTATAACATTTACTCTTTTTTTTTTTTTCCCTTTTCCCATGGAGGTCAGTCTCTCTTTGCAATTCCAAAGCGATAAGATAAGAGGAAAAATTTGATATGTTCTTTAGTTTTTAATACCACCCTTAGAAGTAAGGGGATTAAAGCAAGTCTGTGAGAGCATGAACCTGGTCTCAGAAGTTGGATACTTGGGGAAAGTGTAGAGAGGGAGAATGATTAATGAGCAAGTTTCTAGGGGAGATAAGAAAGGATATTTTGAGGGACAGTGATCTTAAAAAATATATCTGGTATAAACTCTTTCTTCCTTTGCCTCCCATCTATATGTTTTATCCTGAAAATTTTCAGTTAGATATAAGGAGAAACTTAGAGGACAATTAAAAAAAAACACTAGAAGAAGTAGAAGATTTTAATACTTATACTCATTTTTGGGGAGATATAGGGGATTGAACTCAGGTGCACTCAAACACTGAGCCGCATCCCCAGCCCTATTTTGTATTTTATTTAGAGACAGGGTCTCACTGAGTTGCTTAGTGCCTTGCTTTTGCTGAGGCTGGCTTTGAACTCATGATCCTCCTGCTTCAGCCTCCTGAGTCAATGGGTTACAGGCATGTGCTACCACGCCCAGCTCTTATACGCATTTTAGGTGATAAGTTGCAAGCTACCTTGTAGGATGGGCTACCAAGAGGTGGAGCTAAATTGGTTAATTTTATGACATAGAATCCTGAATTCCACGAATAGAAACCATGAGAAAACTTCTGTAATACAGACAAGAAAAAATACAGGCAATTTATGAAATCAGTACACTGCTTGAGTCATTACTGATGCTTTTCACAGTTCCTTTTTTTTTTTTATTTATTTCTAAACATCCTGACAGCAAAGGAAATGATGATTTGTGCAAATTTGGTATCCCTTTCTTAAGATTCTGGATCAGCTGGGGAAAGCACTCTTGAACCAACAAAACCTAAAACAAATGAAACACCACTTATGAAGAAGCATTTAAGAAAATCACAAGGATGACAAGCAATTTTTCCCACTCACCTATGATTTTCATATGTACGTGTTGTGGTTATAAATATATTCTTATGGAGATTCATACTTCGGGCTGGGAATGTAGCTCAGTGGCAGAGCATGCTCAAGGCCAGCATGCTCAAGGCCCTGGGTTTGATCCCCAACACCACACACACACACACACAAAAGTTCAACCTGAGATTCATGGTTCATACTTGCATGACCCATTTATCCAGAGTCCTAGAACATTATAATAAAATATGAAAATTCAACATCACTCTCAATTTTGGGATACAATTCAGTTAAGAAAAGAAAATAAAGAAATTATTTTCATCAGCTTTCACTTGTTAGTAAATGCTGTGATAAAAGTGTAAAACAACAACAATTATTGCATTAATAGGCATTATATTAAGGAAAGAAAAGAGACTTGGAGCTTTAAGCATAACTTAGTTTGAAAATCAACACTACCACCTGCCGGTTTTTTTTAAATTTCATTTTTAAAACGGAAAGGTTGTGAAGATTAAAGAAAATAAAGAACATAAAACATCCCTCACCTTGCCTGGCACAAAATGAAGTCCTCAGTGATTTTATATTTTCTTTCTCGTCACTCTATTTTTAAGTATTTTCTTTTAAGTAATTGAAATCCTCCAATTGGGATATTTTATCTGATTTGTTAGAGAATTTTTTGGATATCACTCCATATGTTGCAAAATATAGTAAGGATTTTAAAATAAATATTTATCAAGGAAATAGGAGACTATACTTTGGCCAAAAGTTAGACAAAATTATTATAAGTATACTTTTCCTGAAATATGTTTTTGCTCCACTCTGGAATTTTCCTGTTTGACAAAGATGGATGAGTATTATTCTCATATTATGCTTTCTGATTTTAATAGATTTATATGTACACACATAATATACTGAACTTATCTCAGTATATTATTCCTATAGTATTTTTTATAAAGTCAGGAATATCCAACCTATGATAACATTGTATACACTTGTCACTTCTACTATATATAGTATCTTCAACAATATCTGATAGCAATTTGTTATTATCTTTATCACTGAACTTCTTATATGGAAATTTAGGTCATTTTTAAAAGTGCATTTCAATGTCTCATTATATTTTGAGCTTTTCCAAATCTGGAACTGTGTGCTTCAACTATTCCTAGTAAGAGAGTCCTGAAATGAAAATTCCCTACTACAAATATTCAGCAATTTTGAATTAATATACATTTTAAAACATCCAGAAAAATCACATTAAATTAATTCAAGATCAGTAATATATCTGGTGAATAAATTGAAGCAAATTTTAAAAAGAACTCAAGGAAGACTGCCATGACTCAGAGCACACAAATCTTTTACAGGGGGGAAACAATACCCGCACTAAAGATGACTTCACAGTATAGAAATTATAAACTGCAGGAGTAAAGGAACCCATCATCATGAGAGAGAATCTGCAGTTACCACAAGCAGGAAAATTTATATTCTAAAATATTAGAAAGACTCAGGACCGATTACTTTCAATTCCTAATAGAGTACCAAAGAAGCAGTTGATTTTCAAATTTACTGGATGACTGGATCTCAAAGATTTTATCCCATACATAAACTCATACTTCAGGTTAAAAAAAATTCCTACAGTTTCAAATACTTTTTCAGCATACACCCTAGTTAAAATAAAGAGAAAAAACTTCATCTTATGGATTCAAGGTGTTTTAAAGTATCAGTGATTGAAATGTAAAGTTCGCTACCTGTAAAAGGAAAATATTAAACTCATTAAAAATCTGCTATCAAACACATTTGTAATATAATATAGTATAATGAAAATTAGTGTTAGGTTCACTAAGTGGCCTTATACAAATTCAGTAAGTGCTAGATTTTTTTTTAAAAGACAGCATTAGTTTAGATGAATGAAGTGGGCATCTTGACCAGAGGTTACTGGCACAAATCAATACACCTCAATATGCATTCAGTTACATATTGTATTTCAGTAACAGGTACTTGAAATTCAGTACACAGCTTTGCTATAAATCACAGACAGAAATTATATTAAAAGAAAGTTAGTTCTGTGATTTGAACTGAGAAATCAATGGAAATGTACACCAAGGATAAAATACTTTTAGACATATATCAAAGAAAGATGATTTGTGTCCTTGCCATTCATATTTCATCTGCTTGTGTACTACATATATCATATGTTGGATCCTTTCCCTGTTTCCCTTTTCCCACACAGACAACCTTTTAAATATACAAGCATTGTGCACTGGAAAGAAATTCACATGTGATCCTTATTAAAAATATAAGAGGAGTAAAATCCAGAACTTAACCTAAGAAATTCCTTGATCTGCTGGGGTGTGGAGGTCAGACATTTGTGGATGTGGGGAGGGGGAGCCTGGACACAGAGAGATGTAAGGATTATTAATTGGGGAAGATACCATGAAACAATTCTTACTCTAGTTAACTAAAGTGGTATTTTAGTTTTCTACTGTATATTCACATTCACTGTAGGTTTGAATAATGTTATTTTACTACTTAAATTACCACATATTCTGGGCCCTCCAATATGCTTGCTTGTATACATGCACATGTGTACGTACACACAGGAAACATGGTCAACAGAGCTCTGAAACCACAGTTGTGCTACAGGCAGAAGCCGCTGTGATGAACTGACTGAGCGATGTTCAGTGACCTAAATTGGGGCTTAGAATAAGTGGGTGCGTGCATGCCTTCATCAGATGAAAAGTAGGCCAAATATATATGTTTACTTTCTCCCTACCACAGCTGCAAACCCTCTTTGTGTGTGTGTGTGTGTGTGTGTGTGTGTGTGTGTGTGTGCATGACTATAAAAATAAATATGCCATTAACCTGAAAAACAAATGAACCAGAAAGTGAGTTGCCATCAAAATAGACATGAAATGAATTAAATATTAAACTCCAGACTGGGACATATTTTGTGTTCCTTTTCAATTTCCAGTAATACATTAGGATACACAATACATTCCCTGAGGATATGTGGACTCGCCTGTCCTTTTCGTGATAACAAAGAAAGGGTTGACAACAAAGACTTTTGTCTCATAGAACTGTGCTTTATAACATTACTGCTCAAATATAAAATAAATCTTAGGCTGGAAAGCTATGCTATTTTCTTAAGGATTCTGTGGGTTTGTATAAAAATAATACCTATGAATATCACCATAAGTATCCAGATCTAAACAAAAAAACCCAAATTACTCCTTTTGCTCTAAATTACGGTAGGATATAATACAATGCACTCACTACATGGGCATCAATTAAAGCATTAAATCTGAAACAGAAAGAGCCTTCCATAACATTTTTAAAAATTTAACTAAATATTCATATGTTGGGAAATTGAAAGGGGATATTCGGCATCTGAAAGCTGAGAAAAGGACTTGAACAGGTAACTTCCATTTCCAACAGAGGCAAATGGTACAAGTCCTGGCATGCTAGATCTATAGTGTTTCTTTTAGTATTGTAAATTAAGCCCAAAATTCAGAACAACACAAAGAATTTCAACACTATAGAGAAAGTGACTCCCAGGGAATTACCTATGAGTTTTTGAAAAAGTTCTCCATGCAAGGAAGTAAAATATCAAATTTATGATGAGCCTATAACTCAGCAGGGAAAAAGACACATGAAATCATTCAAGCAACACTGTCATTTTACAAATGAAGAAACTGAGGCCACGGCAAGTTCAGCAAACTGCACCAGAACCATGACATGAATCTGAATTTTCTGACCACAATTCAGGGGTTTATTCTGCTATGTCTACATGTCCAAAAAGGAAAGAGTAGACAAAAAAGGGGAATTATACAGTTAAATTTCAGATACAATTCAGTTTTACCTCCAAATCCTATAGATATCACTTTTTTTTTTGGTCTCAAATGACCTGGAATCAATTTCTGTTTTACAAGTGGAAATCGGACACATTTTTGGATCTTAGTAATCATGCGTTCTTTTTTTCTATTTTTTTTTTCTAAATTTGATATTTGTTGTAAAGAACAAGCATCATGATACCAGACCCCAGTGCCCATTGCAATCATGCTCAGTGTTCTCTGTATGTGATTTTATATCAATTGACCTTCCATTATTGAAACTGGCTGCCATGGCTGCCTCCTGGCATGCAGCCCTTTCAGGTCTCATTGCCAAATACAATTATTATTTCAGTGTTTTCCCTTTCTCACTCATATTTTTTCTCTTTTCCCAGAGCTGCTTTGCCTATCATAATCCTTCTGATCAAGGACATTATCTCAATCTAGTCAACCCAGGAAAATTCCACCTTCCACTCCCACTTTGTCTCCATCCACATCCACATTTACCCTTCTAAATATATTGTTTTCTTACATTATTTTTTCAGAAGACCAACAAGACTTTTCTGTTCTTACATACCATCCATCAAAAGAAGAACTATCTTCTGGGTAAATAATTTCAAATATTTGAGGAAAAAATATGATAATTTGATAAATCAAAAAATCAATTGGCATATAAATATTTAGAAATCTCTGGAATCACTTTTGAAACTCTCAAGAACATCAGAACACAGTGCCTTAGAACAGGACGGAATAGCATGAAGGACATTTCAGAAGAGGAACAATCAGTTGAGGTACTGTTTCACAGTGCCAGTTGGCAGTACACCACAAGTCATACCAAATTCATCAGATGTCCCATATTAATGTAGGGTTATTAATTCCATATAGTAATTTGTGATGAGAAAGGTCATTTTGAACAAATAAGTTTTCAAATACCTTGCAGCATCTCATTTTCAATCATGTTTCCTCATTTAATAGGTTACTAATTAAAAAGGAATGATTTGCACAAATAAAATTAAACAGAATGTTATTATAATGGGCCATGTTGTCAGAATTTAGTTACCAAAGGCTTTTTCATTACTATCTGAAAAAACAAATAAACAAAACTAAAAATTATTCCAAATATAAACTGTTTCTAGAGAAAGGCCATCAAGTTCAATTTCCCTATTTTCAACTGAACTTTGGTTGTAATCTCATTTCTATCCCTCTTTAACATTATGACCTTGATTCATACATTAAATTTTCCAAGCTCTGATTTCCTTGTTTGTAAAGTAAAAAGAGGTGATATCTGTTGCTGAAGAACGTTATGAAGAATGAATCTGATAATATTGTTAAAGCACGCTGTCCCACGGCAGTCACTTAATAAATGACAGGTTTTATTACATTTCACTGAGTTTGCCCTTCACTAGTAATAGTGTAATTATTAATACTGATGAAGTTTTGGACTTCAGGAGACAAATTCACATTTATAAAGAAGCAACAGAGAGTATCCAAGGAAAAAGCAGAATTTTCCTTTGCAACACTTTTTTTCCTTCTCCTCTAGAGATGTGTACTGCACAATTCTACTGAGAATTCACCTCCTCTTATTTAAAACAATGTTTGATTGGATTCAAAATATCCTCAGACATCCTCTTAAAGGACAATCCAAACTCTTCAATTATCTTTTTTTCACATACATTTCAAAAGGTATTCTGAGTGCCTGAAAGGCCATAATTCTTTTTCCCTAAAGTTTTGAATTCCATCTGATGAAGTCATTACACTCTGTGGAGCAGCTCCGTGTCACAGAAACAATAGCTTAAATTAACCTCTCTCTGCCTTCAGTCAGGGTCTTTCTTTTCCTTCATAAAAGTTAATTTAATGCTTTTGAAAGAAGCAAGATTGGCAGGGATGGAGAATTAAGGTCTTTGCGTCATAAAATAGGCACTGACTAGAATGAGCGGCAATACTCTTGAAATTGTCTACAGAATCTCAACTACATTTAAGAAAGGACTGCCTGAAGGGATTGGAGGTAATCGAGTCTTCCTGCTACTTTAAGTCCATGGAATCATCCAAGAGATGAAAATTAGAGCTATTGAACAAGGAAATGTTAGTCTTTAATTTTTTTTTAAATCACTGTCCTCATTAGTTATGTTTTCTGACAGAGATTGGCACCACCATATCAAAGTACATGGAGGAAAGAGTTTTGTTAGGACAATTAGCCTCAAAAGTCTTAAAATGTAGGACTTCCAGTTCAAACCATTCTTTCATTTAACAGACATTTATTAAGGGGCTATCATTAGGAGGCTTTGTTAATTTTTTTTTCCTCCGCAGAGACATGGACAGGGAGACAGGAATGATCTCTGCATTCATGGAGTTTAATGTGAAGGGAGATACATACGAAACAACCAACCACTACCAGCACCACCACCGACCACAAAATGACACAAGAAAATTTAAAAAGGTACTTTCAAGACTGGCATTGTAGGCAGTTACACAGGGTCCTGTCTCTAGAAGTTTCTAGAACTTGGTTTAATGCTATGCTGTTGTCATTCTGAAATTCTCATTAATTTGTTTTTAGCAAGGGGACCACATTTTCATTTTCCACTGGAATGCACAAATTATGTAATCAACCTTGTTAAGTGAGTTCTAAGAAGGACTGAAACTTAGAGTATAAGATAGAGAAAAACAGGGGTCATGAGTCACAGAGCTACTTCTGATGACACCAGAAAAGACCTTTCTGATGGAGTGATTTATGAACCAAGGATTACAGTATTTTCTAAGCTACTGGATTTTACTCTGGACTCTGACAAGCAACTGAATTAATTTATTAAGTCACATGTAACAGATATTGATTTAACACACCCATTCCAAGCAAGAATCCATAAAATTTTTCTTTAAGGATTAGTAGGACACGGTTCTTGCCCTGATTTTGAGGTGAAAAACAAAGTATTTGGGTAATTCTCAATATGCTCTGTAAGAGAGACACTCAAAGTATTCCAGAAGATGAAGAAGAAGTGGAAGAGAGAATACAGATTTGGGACAGTAAGAGAAGGCTTTTAAAGAGAGGAAGTCGAATTCTATTTACTACAGTTAGAAGAGTGAGGCTCAGAAAGAGAAAAGCAGAGTGCCATTTACAGTAACAGTGAGTATTATATGTATAAGTTGTGTTACAGAATAGGATGGAACAGGAAAATATTAAAAAATCAAAGCATATGCCTCCTTATGTTCTGTTTTCACCCCTTCACCTAATGCATTACCATGTCTACTGATGCCCTTCCCAATGTCTCCTGACTGGCTCTACATGACTTCCACCACAGCAGCTCACTCCTATCAGACCGCCTCAACTTCCCAAATGGCCAGTATGTTTCCTGACAGTCCTCTTCTCCAGATAGTTCTTCTGTCTGAAATCAAAGAACGCGTTCTAAAATGAAAATCAGACCGTGGCACTGTTGAGTTTGAAACCTTTTAGTGCAGTATAAGGAGGCATGTCTTGATTCTGTTATTAGTCAGAACGGGATTTGAGTCCTCCTATTTAATTGCTGTGCTATTTACTGAGTTTCTTAGCCTCTCTAATCCTCATTTTCCTCACAAGGAGGTGCTGACAGTTAAATAAAATATCTATGTATAATGACAACACATCCTGATTGACACAGGGAGCAGTGAATGTTATTGCTATCAGGAGACAGTTGAATTTCTTTGAGTGGTTTTTTAAAACTTTAAATGAGCTGGTTTCTGTTTTCCTCACTGAGGTCACCTGGCGTTAGTCTGTACTTTCACAAACTCAGCTACATGATGTGTCCTACCTCTTCTCCAGGATGTTAATATTCTGTGCCTTCTTACTGGAGATGTCTCTCTTCCCTTACTCATCTCATTCCTCCAATCTACTGTTGTTATTCCCATATGATGTGAACAAAAACTCAGATACTGATTAGTCCAGTGGCTTTTCTAAGTCACACAGACAGTGTGAAGTAAAATGAAGCCTTAAATTGACTTGCACTGGTTCAGATCTTCTACTCATTTCTTATACATTTTGTCTCATGAGAATTAGATGTTCTGCGGAAAAAAAGATTCATTTCTTTTTCATCACAACTACAGTATTCTCAGAACAAGCACTGTTACCCTGACTTCCCCTTCTGTGGAAAACTGAGCACTGACAGCTGTGTACATCAAGGAAAAACACTTACCAAAATAAATCAATGACCAAGAATGTGGACATACCCTCTCCCTTTCTCAGAATAATCCTCACAGTTTCTGAGTAGTGGGACTATTTGGTCATGGTGTAGAGGGAAGCCAAGGTCCCCATGTTGAAGCTTCACTTGCTTCAATTCTAATGCAGCCACTATAGAAGCAGACGTTCAGTTATTTTTTAGGCATTTAGGGAAAGCTGTCACAGATAAAAATTTAAATGGAATGTTAATCTTCTTGGTGAAATTAGAGTTTTAATCTTAAAGTCTGAGCTAAAGTATGTTCAGATTGATATAGATTCACTGCACAAACATCAATAATTTTTCATTATGTTAAAATCAATCCCAATTTTACATGCAAACAGCAGATTCAAGTAAAAACCTCTGAGGTCTGTGTTCTACCACAAACACACTTATTTTGGATCTCTGCAAATCTAAAAACTTTTGCCAACAGCTGCATGCTCTTCTTGCTAAGGACTACATAATTTTGCTTTGAAGTCTCCAATCCTAGAAAAATCCAGTTCATACTTTCTAATTAGCCATCACATTCAGTTTACACTTAGGAACTCAGGAAGTAGGGAACATTGAAAGAATCCTGAGCAAAGTTAGATTTAAAAAATACCAACAAATTTCATTAAAAGCACATAAAACTATATGGAAGTGTCAAGTATTCACAGAGTTATGTAATATGATGCCCTGCTTTGAAAAACAGTTGAAATGAGTAGGTCATTTAACCTCTGAAAGTTTTCTAGTCTATAAAATGAGATCAACAGGGTCAGCCTTGCCCACTCTTCAGAATTTGTGTCAGGATTAAATAAAGCAGTCAGTGTGAAAGAACTTTGAACACTGCATACTAATCGAATATATTGTGTAATCATGTCATACTGGAAAATGACTATAAACCCTTAAACTCTCTTTTCAACTGGTTAAAAATATCTACTTAAGACATTTCTCAGATTGTCACCTGATTCTTTTTTCTTTTGCACCTTATCTAGAATATTGTTTGTCCTCTCCACAAAATACTCTAAATTTTTTTCCCATCAAATGCTCCCTAACTCTTACCTCTAAAAGTTACGGTTTTCAGTTTGTTTTAGATAACCTCTTGGAGTTCATTCTATCTGTGTTAGTATTGCCACTTGTATTTAGTTAAAAATCCTTTGGAACAGACCTATTTCACCTTGTCCCAGGTGCCGAGCACAGTGCTGAGGATATGCCCAGTGGTAACTTTCTGAATAGATTCACTCAGCCTTTGGGAAGGTGGTCTGGTTTTCCTACTTGCTATCCAGATGGTAATTTAAAGGGTATGTATGATTTCTTCTGCCTGAAAAGAATCTTGCCCCAAATTAGTCATGAAAACTAACACTATGATCATATATTGGTCCATGTTTTTCTTGCACTTTAACTTATTAACAATAATAGCACTTGTCAAAAGATCAGTGGGGACTCTGTCATTAGACGGATCTGGGTTAGAATGACACATTCTCTAAAAGCCACACAACGCTTTGAAATTACCTAGCTATTTTGTGTCTCAATTTCCCTTATCCATAAATTTCCTTATCTATGCTATTGGATGCACTATTGGCTCTGAGAGTTATTAATATCCATACTATAAGTTATCTAAGCATTCATTTACCCACTTACTGGGTATACACATGCATTAAAGATAGTCTTTGCTCTTGAAGACTGAAAGTAAGGTCAGGTCTTTAATTTAGTCAGTAGTAACAAAGGCATGTTTGAAATAGACTGGTAAAAGAGCAAATGTGAAAAAATGGCCAATTTAGTATGGAACTTCAAAAGGAGATATGATAGAAGAAAAGCCATCTTGGGCTATTAGTTGATAAGCAAGATTATTTTAATAAAGAGGAAGAATGATGAAAAACAAAAGGTCTTGCCAGATAAGGTATTGGTTAACAGTAGGTTTTGACTTTGCAGAATATGTTGTGAAAAAATCTAATGAGAAGAAAAATGTTAATATATTGCAGAGATTATTATTATTATTATTACTATTATGTAATTATGTAACATCAGCCTTATGAATTCTAAAGATAGGTTCATCCTCTCTCTCACACACATATACACACATACACACACACACAAACTAATAAATCTGTATATAACTGTAGATATAGTTAGATATGTACATAGCTATAGAAATATATAGGCATAAATGTACATATAAAGCTAAATAGTGACATATGTATTGACTATGAAGAGAACCTTGTAAAGATATATTCAGATAATTAAAAATTAAAAATTCTGTCAGATTTAATCAAGCTGTTCCTATACAATATAATAGAAGCAGTTAGCTTTAGAATAGCTTATGATCTAGATATCTAATGATATATAATTCATATTCTATAGGGCTATTCTAATGGATACTCAGTAGTTTATTTTTTAGTTACTTACAGGTGAAAGTAATACTTTCTTATACATTTCTGAAATTAAAAAATCAACACAATATCAGCCTCATAAACTTAAAAGTTTCAAGAAGCCTATAATTCTGCTTAAAATAAATATATTTAGAAAAAAACAATATGTATATTATTTAGAAATCTTAACAAAAGCAGTATATCGTCTCTTTCATGGTTTCAGTATTATAACAAACATAAAAATCCAGTTCATTAGTTATTTTAATTTGCCAAAGATTTTTCATGGGTGGATTTACATCAGCACAAATAGCAAAATGAGAACTTGCTAACATAGGTGCTTCACACGAAGCAAAGAACATGTTATACAGATAATTACAAGAAAAATAAAACAATTATCAAAGAGTTGTATTAGGAAATAATTAAACACTAATTAATAACATTTAGATTTAAGAAAAAATTTTAGGGGTAGAGAGAGCATTTTTACTTGCTTATCAACAATATCAAGTTATAAATATAAGTAAAGACTATGTTGCATTAGAATGCTCCTAATTGTATGTGACCCAGAAGATACAAGACTTTCATATGTAGCATCTAAATATGGATAGTAAAGCAAAGATAGTTATTCCTAGATTACACATAAAAGACATTTTTCTTATAGTAAATCTGCTTACAACCAAGTTAAAGTAATCACTTAAAATAAATGCAGTTTAATGACTATAAAACTACATAATAAATCTTTTGAAATTATAGGTAAAATCCAAAGAGCACAAAATTTCTCAATGTCCAAATTGAAATAAAATTGATAAACAATCATTAAGTTGAATAACATAGTAGAAAACATTGCAGTTTTTAAAAGTCACAAACAGTAAAATATCAACTGATTGTGCTTAGTTGGTCTGATATGTGTAGTCTTTTTAGTTTCCAGTAGCATTAGCTTTATATAATGAACCAAAAATATTTAGTAAATTCCTCTAATATAAGGCATATTTCTTCATTGCTGAAATATAAAAGATTTTAATTTTGTATTCAGTTAGCTACAGTAACCTCTCTTGTTATCATGATGGGTTCTACCACATTTTTGTGAGTTTCTTAGACCAATGCTTCTAGATGATTGCTATTATGTTTTAAAATATTTAGCCTCTAATTGGCCAATGTACCTCAAAAGTTTTACAAATGTAACTTTGGGTCTAAGAATTTTATTAGAAATTAATCAGATAATTATGCAAATGTGTGTATACGCTGGTGTCTAATGCAAGATTCATTATATTACTGGAAGTTAAAAATACCAATTGTTTATAGACAGGATACTGAGCAAATAAAATATTCACCTTTGCATGTATAGAATAATGTGCAATGTAACCAATAAAATAATGATGTAGCTTAATATTTATGACATAGATGCTCATGAACCATGAAGTAAAAAAATCAGCATAATGTAGTGATTTCACTTGTGTATTTACATATTTGGACATCTATAATGTTCTTCTACATTGATATTTGGTGAAATATTCAACCAATCCTTGACAGTAATTTTTTTAGAAATGTCTCTTTACTATTTTGTGACACTATAAGGCTGTCATTTGGTTATACTCATCTTTGTCAATATTAGAAAAATGAATGCCTTCTTCAAACAATTTACCTCCATCTATCAGAAAACTGTCATGTTTAATGGGCAATATATATCTGTAAATATTCAATTTATGTTGTCTACACTGTTGATAATGCTGCCTAGAGTGTCCCATGCATAACCTTCACAGCCGTACACAGTGGCTCTACCTTTATATATTGTTTTTAACCAATAGTAAACATTATTTCTATAAATAAAACATGTACATTCTCAAAGATATCCTGTTATGATTTGGATGTGAGGTGTACCCCAAAAGCTCGTGTGTGAGATAATCCAAGAAGTTTCAGAGAAAAAATGATTGGGTTATGAGAGTCTTAACCCAATCAGTGAATTAATCACCTGATGAGATTAATTGAGTGGTAACGAAAGCAGGTGGGGTGTGACAAGGGGAAGTGGGGCACTGGGGCGTGGCTTTGGGGTATACATATTTGTATCTGGTGAGAGGGGCCTCTCTCTCTGCTTACTGATCAGGATGTGATCTTCTTCCCTCTGCCACTCTCTGCCTTATCTCAAGCCCAGAGGAATGGAATGGCTTCCTATGGATTAAGACCTCTGAAACTGTGAGCCCTAAAATAAAAATTTCCTATTCTACAGCTGTTCTGGTCAAGTCCTGTAGTCACAACAGCAAAAAAAAAATTGCTTAATGTTATGTAGGATATAAACAGAAAATAAACATTATAAAGATGTTAAAACAAAAATAATAGAAGATCAAATATGTCATTCTGAATTAATTCACTGTTCTCACCTCTTAGGTATCATGAAAATGTCTCCAAGAGTGGGTAAATCATAAAATTTGTGAATATGAGTTGTTAAAACTTGAATTGTTTGAAATGGCACCTCACCTGTGGTACCACCAATTTCAAATGCCATGAGAATGTTTTCTCATCCTTTGTTCTTGGCAGAAGATAGTCTGAGTTCAGAAATACACAGTGTGCCTCTGGCTTGGCAATGCACAATTTGGGATTTAGTGTTCTTCTGGTTTTTTTAATGTTTTTAGTTGTAAATGGACATAATACCTCTATTTTATTTATTTATTTTAATGTGGGTGCTGAGGATCAAACCATGTGCCTCAATGCCTCACACTGCTAGGCAAGAACTCTACCACTGAGCTGCAACACCAGCCCCTAGTGTTCGTTTTTATACAGATTTTGTCACAACATTTTGTAGTGAACATTGAACTTTCCAAAGGTGAAAATGATGTTAACTAAAGGAAAACATTTGTAAAGTAAAATCAGTAGTACTCTTATTAAAAGCTTCTCTTGGTATTGGAGCTAATAGGATTTGGCTTCATTCTAGAACTTTCTTACAGAAATCATTATATAATTGAAAGTTATAAATAATCGACACTTCTAGCTCACTCTTAGCACAAGATTCTAGCTCACTCTTAGCACAAGGTAGGCACTCAAGTATTCTTCCTTCTTCCTAAGAGATTTAAGATGATGAAACAAGGCTCAGGGATATATGTTGTTGGGAAATAACAGTCTTATCTGGATCTATGAGAAGAATAACAAAACCTAAATGATAGAGAATATCAACAATAAAGCAAAAGATAAACAGTGAAGAAAGTGAAATCAAAATAAAAACTTTTGACATTTAAGGACATGCATGTATGTCACCTATTTTAGCATGATGTATAAAAATGTACTGAGCTTGTATTATGGGGTTGACATTCTACTAACAGATTTATATGATTTTTTTTCACTATTCACATAACTGTGAGACAAATACAATTATCTTCATTCTACAGAAGAGGAATCTGATGCATAAAGAGGATAAGTGGCTTATACAAGATCCTTCAGCTAAGCTACCATTTATGTGTAATTATACATTCTTGGTTCTGAGCCACTGCACTATTGTGATGAAAGAGATGTGAGGTGTAATCAGAGTGACTTAACTCACTTCCATTTCCATCCATGACAGAGTATCTTGTAACAGAACCAATCTCCTGCTTAGAACTAGTAGAAAGTCTGTAAATACATATACATACACATTTTTTAAGGCACTAAAAACTTTCAGATTGTTAGGACTTTAGAGATAAGATTTTGGAAATAAGGGAAGCTCACTGGTCTTAAGACACTTGCACACTGTGACACTTTCCCCTTCAGGGACATTTATAATTTTTGTCAAGCAGTTTCCAGCTGGAGATGCTGAGGTCAAGTAGATGCTACTACCAATGGAAGCTGGCAGGATTTTCCACACTGTTAAATGGCTAGGAATACAAAATTAAGAGTGTATTAAGGGATTGAGGTCCTGAAGAGAAGAGAAGCATAGAGGAGTTAGCCCAGCATTGTCAGTTTATCTTCTGTGCCGTTTGCAAATCTTAAACTTTACTAGAGGTTACAAAGTAAAACAAATAAATCAGCAGCTCAAAACTGAGTGGACATTTGTGTACAATGAATGGGAATGTATTTTGCTGTCATATATACCTAATTAGAACAAATACATTTAAAAAAATGGAGTGGAGCTACGGACAGCTTTATATTACTATGGAGATAAAAATTACTTTTGAGGACATGTTAGGAAGGAGAGGAACCGACAAACACATGAGGCTGTTACTTGGGGTCATTTAAGGACATACCCCAAAGTAGGGAAAATACAAGGAAAGGTAAGACAAAGCCTGAGCTCCAACCCCCAGTCTATGAAGCCCTTGTTTGGAGTGAGGTGTTCTGTTCCTACTCCATTCTACCAGCCTGCTAGAAGATAGAGTGACTCATCCTGCTGCTTCTACAATCGTTTATACAGTGTCAATTATTATAGAGGGAAAGTTTATGTCCGAAAATCAAAACCCAAATCCTGAATGTGATGAGACTTGGGAGTGAGGCCTTTGGGAGGAAATTAGGCTTAACTGGGATTAATGCCTCAATAAGGCAAGGAGGAGACCAGAGCTTTGGTTCTCTATCCTTATGTGAGAATGCAGCAAGAAAGAAGTCTTCTGTAAGCCAGAAAGAAAGTACTCACAATGAAACCAAAAAGCTTAGCATCTTGATCTTGGATTTCCTAGTCTTCAGAATTTGATAAATAAATTCTTGTTTTGAAGCATTTCAATCTATGGCATTTTGTTGTGGCAGTTGGAGCTGACAAATATATGTAGCCTTAAATAACATGAGAATAAAATGGACAACAGAATGAGACTTGAAGGTGATCTAGAAAATGGAATTTCAGAGATGCACTTCAACTAAATGTGATTAAGATGTTTAAGAGGACACTAAAGATATTCTCATTATAGAAATGGAATCTATGAAAAATATCAAATAAAAATTATAAAATATAAAATGACACTAATTAAAATTAAGAGCTTAATTCATAATTTGAACATACTGGACAGAGTTCAAGAGCAGATTGATTATTTGAAATATCAGTATGTATAAAACATCCTGTTTGAGATAGAGAGGGGGAAAAGGGTAAAATAAGATAAAAGAAGATTTCAGGAGGCATAGGGACACAATGAAAAGGAGTAACATAATTGTAATTGGCATCCTAGTGGGGAGGAGGCTGTAGTACACTACAAGTTACCCCACAGATCTGCCTCTTTCAAGAATAAGCCACTCATTTTCCCAGGTGCTAGAGTGTTAGCAACTCAAGCTTCCCAGCCAAAGGTTACTCCACAAATTTCCTCAAGCCTAAGAGACACAACTTGCCCCCTTTCTGAAGGCTCCCCACATCTAATGTCTAGATGATGCAAGGCATCAATATCCAGTCGACTTAAAGGGACACCCAAGGTCCAGAGCTCCCCATGGAATTGGTTTGGGCCTTTGTTACTACTTTGATCTCAGGTTTCCTCTTCCTTTTGCCCATTGTTACTTTTATTTTTTTACTTCCTGCAAACTTGCTGACTCTGAGGGCATACCCAAATCTATATCTCTGAGTCTCTTTTCTGGGGAACTAAGACAGATGGTGCCAAATATATTCCAAAGAAGCAGACTAAAATGGGATTGTGATTTGGTTGACCTATCAATTGGTTGGCAGTGAAAAAATTCATCATTGGTAGAAGGTAAAGTGCTGAATGGTTCATGGAATGCTGTGGAAATGGAACTATTGATTATGTTGAACAGGAATGTGATCAAAGTTGGAGAGAATGTCACTGCTGGGGCATTGTCTCAAGATAAATTTAGGAGAACTACTACTTACAAGAACAATAGACTAAGAAGCCCTTCCTAAGTGCCAATAATGCAATAGAGAAAAATAATGAAAGGCTAAGGATAATTAATCACTGTTTATTCAAAGATGAACATCAGAGGGCTTCTTTCATAAAGAAAGAACATATAAAGAACATAACATATAAAGAGACATAATCATTGACCTAGTCTAAATAATCTATTGACAGATACTAGAATTAAATAATAAACTTTCAAACCCTCTAACACAAAGTCAAAGGAATAAAAATTATATATATATATAATTTTTTAATATTTATTTTTGGTTAAGTAGCTACAAAGAGGACCACCAACAATATCTTCATCCTGTGTACCTACGTTATTCTACCCATGAAGAGATCAGTTTTCTTCCTCCTCTTTTAGAACATGGAGAAACACTTCTCAGAAGATAATGTACAATCAACAAACATATGAAAAGATGTTCATCATCACTAGCAATTAGAAAAATGCAAATCAAAACCACTCTAAGATTTCATCTCACTCCAGTCAGAATGGCAGCTATTATGCATGCAAACAATAATAAGTGTTGGTGAGGATGTGGGGGAAAAGGTACACTCATACACTGCTGGTAGGACTACAAACTGGTACAGCCAATATGGAAAGCAGTATGGAGATTTCTTGGAAAGTTAGAAATGGAACCACCATTTGACCCAGCTATCCCTCTACTAGGTCTATACCCAAAGGACTTAAAAACAGCATACTATAGGGACACAGCCACGTCAATGTTTATAGCAGCACATTTCACAATAGCTAAACTGTGGAACCAACCTAGATGCCCTTCAATATATGAATGGATTAAAAAATGTGGCATATATACACAATGGAATATTACTCAGCAATAAAAGAGAATAAAATCATGGCATTTGCAGGTAAATGGATGGAGTTAGAGAAGATAATGCTAAGTGAAGTTAGCCAATCCTCAAAAACCAAATGCCGAATATTTTCTTTGATATAAAGAAGCTGATTCATAGTGGGATAGGGAGACAGAGCATGGGAAGAATAGACAAACTCTAGATAGGCTAGAGGGGTGGGAAGGGAAGAAAGGGGCATGGGGTAACTATTGATGGTTGAATGTGCTGATCATTATTATCCAAAGTACAGGTATGAAGACCGAATTGTTATACAACCAGAAATATGAAAAATTTCACTCTATATATGTAATAAGAACTGTAATGCATTCCACTGTTATTTATGAATTTTAAAAATGCAATACATAAATAAAAAGAACATGGAGAGAGTCTGTGATTCACCTTGACCAATGGCATAGAGCCGAAGTGTCATTACATGACTTCTGAGTTTATACTTTACAAAATCTCACACCACTGTATTCATGTTTAGAAGGAAGTGTCCAAACAGAAGCTTGGGTTAGACTGCATAATGATAGACCAGGTGGAGAGAGTAAGAGGTGAATGAAGGAGAATCAAGGCACCCCATAAGTCCAGTACCTCTATCCCATTGAGGTTATCCTGGATCCTAAAAGAATCATAGCAGCTCATATGTTCTGATTAAGAGACAAATCAGATGAGCTAAGGCTGGCCCAAATCCCTTATCTTCAGAATCATGAATAAAAAGACTCTTTTATAAGCCCACCAAGTTTGGGGGAGGTGGTTTGTAATATAGCAACATTATATATGTATATTATTTAGAAAGTATCTCGGATAATTTATTCATGATGCAGTGTTTACAAAAATTAATCATAAATCAAAGTAGAAGATAAATGGGATTTGAAACCCAGCAAACTAGCATTAGAAGGAAGAAGACTTTGAGAGGCAGACATTGATTTACCATTTCTGAGGCAGCTCAGTTTCCAGTTTATACAATCTTAACCAAGCGCTGGCCACCTTTCTTTTAAGTTAAAAACATAGTGCACTAGCCTAGTTAACATGGTAAGACAAAGGAGATAAGAGGCAACTTTGGATGTTTTAAAAATTGGTTCTCTAGATACTTGGGTGAACATGTTATTATCTGCGGCCCAATACCTCAGTTTGAAAAAGGGCAATATTGATCTAACACGAAATAGCATAATTTTGTGATTTACTGAAGAGCTTTTTCATTTACTTTCGAGCTCTCTGAGGATCTTTTGTTCTTTTGAATAACATTGAAAAATAAACCTGACAGTGCAGACCCATGCCCCTGCCTAAGGGGAAACTGCTTTGTTCAAATAGAAATTAGCTATCATATTTAGGATTTCACAATGCTAAGTAATATCTATGGAATTTCTAAAGTATCCTTTAATGAATGATGAAACCATTTTAATACCTAAGAAAAGAATAAGCCTTCAAATATTTCAAAGAATCAATTTAATTTGATTTCTTATATTTCCTGTGGCATAACAAAGAAAGGATTATAGCCAACATTGAAGAGAGAAAGCAGAGTTTTAGCAGGACCAGAAAATTATTATAATTCCCAGAGTCGGAGACAATGCTGTGCTTTCAAAATATTCACTAAGGGTATTTCTCAGATTTGGAGGTCACTGAAATGGTCATTAGAATATAATCAGAAGGGTAGAATATGGGCACGTGCCCCCATGCAAGCATGTGTGTGTAACTGTGTATCTGTTGGGAACGGCACACAAAAGATACAAAAGGTACACGGAGGCCATCAAGGGAGAGAGAAAATGAAGCAAGATAATTTTTCCAAACAGGTGGGTGCTTTATTTTCAAGATGGCCAGACCTCCCACTGACATGGTTTTTGAAGGACCCAAGATGTCTGTATGCCTAAGTCAAGTCTGAAAGTCATCAGGAACAGTTGAAACTCATTGATCCTGGATCAGTAGGAAATCAGTTTTCTTTTCAGAACTGACACACATGAAGATGGGTCAGAATTCCATTAAGGATTTACCACTGACCCCTTAACAACTTTCAGGGAACTTGTTAGGATTAAGGTGGTCTTATTAAGAAGTTCTAACCTCATGGGTTATTCATTCAAGGGAATGAACAAGGATTCTTTTTAAAACAGTTTGCTCAATCAGGCTGTTGTAATTTTTTTTTTAATTTATGTATGACAGCAGAATACATTACAATTCTTATTACACATATAGGGCACACTTTTTCCTATCTCTGGTTGTATACACAGTACATTCACACCAATTTCTGTTTTCATACCTGTACTTTGGATAATAATGATCATTGCATTCCACTATCATTAATAACCCCATGCTCCCTCTCTTCCCCTTCAATCCCTCTGCCCTATCTAGAGTTCATCTATTCCTCCCATGCTCCTGCTCCCTATCCCACTACGAATCACCTTCCTTATATCAAAGAAAACATTCGGCAATTGTTTTTTTGGGGATTGGCTTATTTCATTCACCATTATATTCTCCAGCTCCATCCATTTACCTGCAAATGCCATGATTTTATTCTCTTTATTACTGAGTAATATTCCATTATATATATATATATATATATATATATATATATATATATATATATATATATCACATTTTTTTAATCCATTCATCTATTGAAGGGCATCTAGGTTGGTTCCACAATTTAGCTATTGTGAAATGTGCTGCTATAAACATTGATGTGGCTGTGTCCCCATAGTACGCTGTTTTTAAGTCCTTTGGGTTACAGACCCATGAGAGGGATAGCTGGGTCAAATGGTGGTTCCATTCCCAGTTTTCCAAAAATCTCCATACTGCTTTCCATATTGGCTTCACCAATTTGCAGTCCTACCAGCAATGTATGAGTGTGCCTTTTCCCTCACATCCTTGCCAACACTTATTGTTGTTTGTATGCATAATAGTTGCCATTCTGACTGGAAATGTTCATCATCACTAGCAATTAGAGAAATACAAATCAAAGCCAATCTAAAATTTCATCTTACTTCAGGCTGTTGTAATTTTTAAAAGCAACAATCAAGCAAATAAAAAAATGTTAAGGAAAAATGTTAATTTGATTATTTTTCCTGATCCATTAGAAATCAATGGCAAAGACAATTTTTCTTATTGAACATCATCACTGTCATATCTCCTCTATAACACTCATTAACACTCAAAGGAGGTCATAAGAATTGAAAACACCATATGTGTTATTCTTTGAAGATTCACAAGGATGCTTCCCCATAAATGCCTTCAGTATCACAGGTAAATATCTGGAATCTCTTTTCTTGATTTTGCTAAATATTTGTATGACATTTTAATTTTAATAACAAAATGGCTATTGCATTTGAGGTCCTAGTATTAAGTCATCAAATTGGAAAATCCTTCCTTAAAATTTCAGTGTCAAAGTTGAATCTGATGGAGACCAACTTTATGACATCCTAAACAATCTAATTTGGCAAAGTGTTTGACCATTTTTTCCCCCTAAGGCTTATTAGCTTAAAAAAAGTAGTTCACTTTCCTTTTTGACATGGGCAAGATAAGCTGAGAAAAAGCACTAGAATGATTGGCCTGTATACCGGCCCTCCTAATTGCAAAAGTCTCAGAATATCATTTACAGGGGCATTTTGGCAGTCTTAGATTCTGTGTACTACTCAAACTACATTTTTGAGAATTGTGTCAACAGTTGGCCATACTATGTAATATGGGTCCTGAAGAAGTAAATTTACAACAACTAGGATTAAGTATTTTATATTAAGGCTTATATAAATACTGACTATACCTTTGTGAGTTTCTTTACCATTGAAATAAACACAAACATTAACCTTTGGGATCTCTGCTTTAATTTTAATTATAATAAAATGGCTATTGCATTTGAGGTCCTAGTATCAAAGTAGTTTCCTTAAAAATCATATATATCATTATTTTATCTGGGCTACTCAGTTGACTTTGATCTTAGTAACATTCATGATAATCCTAAATCAGATTACATGTTCTCATCAGATTGTATTTATTTAAACTAGCCTTTCCTCTCATTAGACTTTGATAATAATGTATTTCCCCAGAAAATTATTTGTTATTGAAAAAACAGAATGTTAGAGACATATTTAAAGATATTTAGTTTAAGTTACAAAGTAGTATGAATTAGGTATAGAGAACTTGAATTATTATCATCTCCTACAAATTTGACAATTTTACACATTGCTTATTTTATTTATTTTCATTAGATTTTAAATTCTCATTATTTGTTTCATTATAATTCATCAACTTTTGTCAATGCATGAACTACTTTCATTAACCTTTAGAGTGTCTTTTACAACTATTTTTCCAGCAAATATATGAACATTAAAAATGCACATAATATATTATGACTGTCTTTGAATTACTGTGGATAACTAAGACTATAATTAAGTAACATAATTCTAACATTAATATGCAGTTGTCAATATTTTTAACATGCAATGACTTATTACACTAGATATCTATAATTAGCAATTTATGGATGATTTCCAGCCTGAAAACAATCTTTCTTGTGGATTTATTTTAAAAGTTATGAAGTTTTACATAACATTTATATTTGAAACTTTCTTAAGTTAGATGACTGGGCTGTGGCTCAATGGTAAGAGCTTGCCTGACATGTGCAACAGTGGGTTCAATCCCCAGTACTGCAAAAAAAAAAATATTATATATATATATACACACACATACACACACATGCATACATACATATATATGTATTATAATAATATGTATAGTAGATGATATTAGTTTATATATAAATATATAAAATAATATATCGGATGATGTGATAAGTAACAGCATTCTTACCCAAGAAATGGGGTACAGTTGAAAAGAGCTGAGAAAGCCCATGTGTTTTTGATTGCTACCGTTTTTAATCCACTTCTCCACTGCCTTAGTTCCCTACTCACCTCATTCATATTCCCTATCTGGCCCTTGAGAATGAGAACTGTTTTATCAAAATTCAGTCAACACTTCATTTCTGATATAAGTAACATCTCATTTAATTGTCATTTGATTTTTACTCTTTTTCTTTTACTTTCCACAAAAGGTTGAATGTTGTTATTGAAGAGTAAAAAAAGTCAAATTGCAGAATAGTCAATATTTGTATAAAAAATCTTTTGTATTTTTCCTCCTATTCCTATTCAATCAGCTCACTTTTCATTCCATTTTTTCACAATTAATTTCCCATTGGTATATACCCTGGCAGCATCCCATCTCAGTTGTCCTCCTGCCCCAGAATACCTGATTCTTCCAGCACTCAATCATGTACAATCTAGAAACACAAGAGATGAATACTCCATGGATGACCCTTGAGCAAGGGAGGATGGTAGTTGGTAAATGAAAAAAAAATACCTCTTCTGTACTTTGTGTGAATAATTTTGACATACATGTCACCTATAAAAGTCCCAGTGTGATAAATCCCTAGTTGCCCTAAGCTGTGACCAACTATTTCAATGAGCTCTCACTCCTTAATTTTGCTTCTTCCAAACCCCTGCATCTCCTGTTCCTGAAGGCTCCAGATAAACTACCCATATAGAGCCGATTGGTAGGCTCAGTTTTTCAAGGGAAATCTAACACACTGGGTATCCTGAACTCCTTAATAAAGGTTTACAGCTGACACCAGTAATTAAACTCTTCCTAATTTCATCTTTGATCTTTGAATGGAGTTTATGGAAACATCCTAAATGAATTTTACTCAATATTGATAAGGTGCAAACATTTTAGTAAGTTTTTTTTAGTTATTAAAATGTTAATTTTGAGAAGTCTTAAAAAATGGCATATGTCTGTATTGCTCCCCCATTGGATTATAGGAATTGAATTATAGAAATCAAAAAAGAAAAAAATTTACATGAAGCAAACAGAAGTTGGAATATTTTATGAACATTTAAATATTTAGCAGTCATTAATTTTACAGAACACATATGCATGCATTTCCAAAGCAAATCTGTGCAGCAGAATTTTCCACACCAGTTCCCATACTCTGGTGCTTGGTGAATCTGCCCCTTGCTGCCTCTGCACCAAATAAATTCACTAAGGCAGGGAAAGCCTATTTGTGGCACCTAAAATCCTGGCAATAATACACTAAGAGAAAGAATGTCAGGAAAGCTGCTACTTCCTCTGACTCTGTTCCATTCTTTTCTCCATTGTTTATACTAAGTATAGTATGATGTAGATGCTTTTTTCGTCATTGGAAAGCATTGTCTCACTTTCCTAAAGCAATGCAATCAGCTGTAATATTTCCAGGCAGCCTTATTCACTAGAGTGCTGTATTCCATGCACATTCTGTCTTTATTTGGCAGAGGGCTGAAAGGGTGATGTTAAAAGTGGAAGACAAACCTTGAAACACCAGGGAAAGAACTCTTCCACATGACAGATTTTTGTCATATTACTAAAGATTGCTCTTTGAAGTTCTAGATTTGTGTTTTAACCACTGTTCTTATAAATCTTTCCAAAACACATTATTACTTATTTTATTCCTGTCTTTCACAAATCCAACTGAATACAATTTATAGTTAATGTGGGGAATGTCACTAGAAATTTTTAACTGAATAGTTGTAATCACAGTCATATCCTCAGGGACAAGTTCAGTGTGTTTTTTCTTCCTGTGTCAAAGGATCAGAAACTTTGAGGAATTTTTAATAGATATATTTCAATTTTTCATAACTCCATCACCTTCTCTAATATCTGTCAGATATTTCTGTTGTAGTAGTCCTGTTTGAATTTGCTTCCATCTTGGGAATTACACAATCATACTTCTTAGAATCTGGAGAACTTCTTTTATAATGTAAATTATTCACCAACTTTTGACTCATGTTAGTAGTAAAAATAAATTGTGACATCTCTATGACCTGTGATAATATGGTAGTTTTGGTGTGATCCAAGACTGAGCTGCTCTAGGTTCAAAATTCACTGCTAACCTGAGGTGGGGTGCTAGTCCATGAACTTGAAAAATGCCCATCAGTTGACAAAGACTTGATTACTGACTTATTCTTTTCAAGTGCTGTGTCTGCAACTTAAAGTGCTGCATTACTGTGCTAGTGCTGTCAGAGCAAAGTACCACAAACTAAATGTTAACAGAAATCCTTTGTCTCACAGTTCTGGAGGCTGGAAGTCCAAAACCACAACATCTGCAGAATTGGTGAGGTTGGATGATTCTCCTTGGCTTATATGTGGCTGTCTTCATGTTCATATAGTAATCTCCTTGTCTGCATGTCTCTATGTCCAAATTTCCCCCTCTTTTAGGGTCCCCAGTCTTACTGAAGTACAGCCTACCCTAATCATATTTACTTGATTATAAAGATCTTGTTTCCAAATATGGTTATTTTCTGAGGTACTAGGATTTAGGACTTCAACATATGAACTTTGGGAAAGCAAAATTCAACCTGTAACTAGTGCCTGCAGATAAAGACTACTATTTTTTTTAACATTTAAAAAATATTTTCTCTAAACATAATGTAAAGGATCAGGGACACAAACAAGAAGACCATGAAGGAATAAACAAGTTCATTTAGTTATTACAGGTTACTTGATGGAATAAAAATTCTTCTGATTTCTTTCTAATTTTGTATTATATTATGGTTATAATAGTTTCTGTAGCTTTAGTGTCAAGAAGATAATTCATATACAGGCAGGCAGTTCACAAAAGTCTAAATAAATACATCATCATATTGTATGAATCAGTTAGTCATATCTTTGGCAACCAAAGTATCCAGAAACCTAGAAATAGGGTAAGTCTCTTCATCAAAATAATCTTTTATTATCTATTATTACTATTATAAGACATTTTATATTAACATTTTAGCTTTTAAAAAGTCAAACATTATCTTTATAATCTTCATACATCTTCCTAAATTTCAATTTAAGTAGATTATATACTGATATTAGCATCAAATTTCAGTCCAAAGTAATAAATAAATATGAGAAAAAAATTATTTCAAATTAGAAGTTCTATTTGAATATAAGTGTATTGCATATGTATAAACTTTGTACTTTGCATTCTATATTGAATATAAGTGTATTGCATATGTATAAACTTTGTCATGTACCAAATATAAAATGAAAGTGCTACAGAATAACATTTAAGTTCAGCTTATTGGTCATTATTCTTTAGTATTAATTAAATATGGAACTAAGATTGTATCCTATAAAAATATTATACTCAAAATACCCAAGACTATTATTTGAAATATTTTATGATAACTTCACACACCACAATGTAGTTTCTTCTTTCCTCTCAAAAGACATACTCTTAAAAATGAATAAAATAAAAATGGCTCCTGAGAAGAAAATAATGTAGTTAGTCTAAAACTAAACAAGATCTGTAAAATCATTATAATTTTTGAATCAATAAAAATCTGAAGCATAAGAAAGAAGTTTCTGATTACCACACCATAAATATACTCTTTTTTCTTTATGGAAAGCAAGGAGAGTGCTAACACTCTCATGAAGTGACTCTGATTTCCAAAGCAATAAAATATATCCAAGGCAGAATAAGGATGAAGAATCTTGCTTTTTCACTAAAAATTTATTGGGTGAGATAACTGATGGTGGAACAATATAATTAATATATTCCTTAGTATTCATTTCTGTTTTCATTTCACTCTGAACAACATACTAAATGGAAAATAGAAACAATGTTATTGCTCAAATTCCTTACATGTTATAAATTTAAGGTTAACTTACAAATATTTAGAAACAACCATATTCAACAAGTTCAGCAAAAACCTGTGAGCAAAAATGTAACAGGAGACTGTTTCATCAGGCTTTTTAACACCTCAAGAACAGCATTCTATTAAAAGACAAGAAAAGCCAAATGCACCTCAGATCCATTACTGTGGTGTGTGATGGGATCAGTTTTTCCATAAGATCACTGGCAAAATCAGAGATTCTCATTGCATTACTCAGAAGATTACACTAGGAAGGTGAAGAACAGCCTGCCAATCATACAATCACCAATGTACTTGGGTAATCTCATGTTATCATCCCAATAATTAAAGGAAATTAGTACTATTATTATCCCCTTTTGTATATATGAGAAAACCAAATCTCAGAGAGGTTTAAATAATTTTCTCAAAGTTTACAGCTAATAAATGGCAGAGAAGTCTTGTAATCCAAGTGCCAAGACTCAGCCTGTTGACTCCCATCCTCATAACATACTAAAGTCATTGCAATTAGAAGTCCAAACCCCCAACCTCTCATTAGCAAAGGGTTATATTATCAAATAGTTTAGGAATCATAAAAATAATTTGATTTAAACTGAATTCTGCATCATAACAGAGCTCAATGGAAATATCATTATATGTAAATATCAGATCAGAATAATCAGTTTGACCCCAGGGAAAATAGAAACAATGTTATTGCTCAAATTCCTTACATGTTATCAATTTAAGGTTAACTTACAAATATTTAGCTCCCAATATTTATTAAATTGGTGCACACATAAGACATTTTATTTTGTTTTTATTTATTTTTTTTATTTTCCTTTAGTTTGCTCACTTGGTTTGCTTTGTTTGTTTTTGTGCCTATCCTATGACTCAGGCTTATTTGCATCTAGCAAATTGCTAGACAGGAAATTGAGAAAGTAGAAAAGGGCACTGTAAGGGAAGAGTCAATGATACTCATGGTTCAAAGAGGATATCCAGAAGAGTCAATTAAATTTGCTATAAAACAAAAACAAAACATAAAAAACAATGAGCTCAAAATTTCAAATTTATTACTTAGGTAATGAGTGTGGTCCAAGATGGCAACTGTCATCAATAAGATAACTTTAGATTTTTTAAAAGTCATCAATGAATGATGGATCCAGCAATAACTATTTATCAGTGGTAGAAAATTCTTCTTTTAAACCTTATTATCACAAAAATCTGTCTTCAAAAGATTAATTTGGTCATCAATCTATCCATTAATTCATTCAATCCTTCTTGGGCATTTATTAGGTATTAGTTTTCTTAAATCCTATTTTCTAGCATGAAATTGAAATAAACAGACAACCAAAATATTGTTTTAATTACAATAATATGTCAAAGACAAAATAGAATGATTTAGGATTAAATTTGACACATCAGTTTTTCTGAGTGGGAGTTTATAGTGCAGAATACTGCTTAGGAAGTGCTCAGGGAATCAGCACCTATAGAAGGGTAGGAAGGAGCCATGTGTGGACAGAGGACAATTCAAGATGTTCTACAGACTTGACCTTAACCTCTTCTGGCATGTTTTTGTTCAAAATGGCTAGGCCTTTAAACCTTCACCTCAAGCAGATATTGCTTATGCTTCTCCATACCTTGGAAAGAGTGTGACCTCTGGAGAGGTAGCTCTCTGCAGCTAACAGGATACCAAATTGCCTGCTGACAGGATTCCAAGTATTCCACGTATCTGGACAATATGCCAATCTATAAGGTGGTGTGGATGACAGATTACTGTGTCCATCACACCAGTCTATGAGGGTCAGGTACGTATAGTAAACTGTGAGGGAACAGAATTTTCTTAAAGGAAACAAAAGTTAAATCAGAAAGATGAATAAGAAGGCAGGCAAAGGTAGAAATTTCACTTCTGGAAGGAGATTCTGTTAGAGATTCTCTAAAGAGAAGAGGATGCTCTATGAGGAGGGAGTAGAGGTATTTGAGCATGGCTGGAGCATAGAGTGCAGGGCTTCCAGAGACATGAGGTGACATTGGAGAGAAAAGTGAGGTGAAAAATTGAATGATCCACCCCTGCTGCTTATAAATGTGACACATTTCTGAAATTAGTAAACTGTTCCTTAGCGACATATCTGAAAGTATATGAATATGACATTTTATGCTAACATCTGAATCTATGTGATTATTTTGGAACAATATAAAGTTTAAATTGGGGAAACAAAGTCCATTTTTCTCCCAAAATGGATGTGTCATGAATGTGCCTTTTGAATATTTAGGCTAAAAAAATATATATATATATATATCATAATGCACAGTGCTGTTAGGCTACCAGGCTACCACTTAACATGACAGCATTTTTTAACATGACATCATTCTGCTGTCATGCGAAGGAATATTGTTAAAAGGGACAAAATTGCTTCTGCTGAAACAAACACACAGATGGTATTTTAGTAACATTGGAGTGTTTTCCTTTGTTTGGGATTTTCTTTACCTATTAACCAAAATAAGCAGTGAAACATATTTCAAAATATACCTGATTGGAAATGTGCTCACATCCAGAGTTGAACACAAGAATCTGTACATTCTCTCAGATTTAGGATTCTGTAATGTTACCAGTGTCCCCTAATTTTATTATAGACACAATTCCTTGTGCCTCAGCTCATTACAGAGACAAATATCCATTAGTGACAGGTAACTTTTCATTCTAATGCACCAGTACTATTGATGTCTGGGTCTCTGAGATATTCTATTTTGCACCTGAAATTAGTTTCTGTGTTACAGCTCGGAATGTATGATAAGAAAACAGATACAGTGATTTAGATAAACTCCACTAAATGGCTTGACTGAAATGAAGCACAAATGAAGGTATAAATGGCTAAAGTGATTAAGACTGTCAAATTTTCTGGGATACTATTACAGAATAAAACTGATGATTATTATTTATACATGAATGTGAGTTTTAGGGATTTAATTAAATATGTTCTATTATATTTTCCAGAGCTTATTTGAAGCTGTTAATCAAAAACAGAGAATATTGTCACTGACCAAAGTGGAATTTCTAGCCATATTAGAAATACCTCTTATAGGCATGCTTTAAATGTTTCTAATAAAGTGTCTTGTTTTGTATATGAATCTAAAGAAACAGAAGAAATATTGTTATAATTCCTTTATTTAGGACTATTTGAGCCATTAGGATGTTTGTATATTTATGTCCATATAAGTAATACATATATGTTTGTATATGCATATCCAAATATATTTATGTGCATGTATATACATACAGATATACAGATGTGTATTTTTCTCTTGGTAACTAATATTTTTTCCAAAGTAGTTTTAAACCTAAACCCACCAAAATGTGCCACAAGTAGAATAATGCTACAAAATCTGTATCATAAGAGAAAAATATATGCAATATAAAATGGATTTGACATGTTATTAAAACATGGTGAAAATGTAATATGTGTTAACAGTACCTCATCAAATTATATGCTATAAATGAATAAATTACAGATATAGATGAATTATCAAGGATCAATTATTTTTCTCCCTATTTCTAATTAGGATTAATTACATGTACACTGTTATTGAATCACTTTAGAAACCAAATATGACCTATTATTTTACAGAGAATTAATGATGTTCACAATTCTTTGATATTCCTTGCAGTGAAAAGTGAGTCTCTATTTGTTCACCTTTAATTTAGGCTGGCCCGTGATGGCTTCATCCCTGGAATGTGACACAAGTGGCGCTTTGCCTGATCAATCCCTGGCTATTCTACTGAGGTCTCCTGAAGCCTTGAGCTGCTGTATAAGAAGTCTGTCTGATGTTGGAAAGACCTCATGGAGAGGCCATGAGCAAACATGAACAGTGACAGAGGCCCAGACTTATACAGGCTTCTTGAGGTCTTCACCAAAGTGCCAGACATCACTGAAGCCATCTTGGACCACTTGGACCCAGCAGAATCTACTTGGCCCCATGGACCAGAAGTGCCATCTGGAGCCCTTCCTTAGGGCCTTGCCCTCAAAATCACCAGAAAGATACTATTTAAGTCACTAAGTTTAGAGAATATTGCAGAGCTTGGAATAACTGGAACAATCTTGAATAAAAGACTAAACATGTAATTATAGTAATTAACATCTGAATTTATACTGAAATTCTGTCTACTATACATGATGCCAATTTCTATGAGCAATTATAAAGGCAAAATAAACTCCTATAGATTCTATCTTCATTTTTATCTTATGACTTGAGTCAAGGAAAAATATGATTTGACTATTTTTTGAGTAAGAAAGCCTGTTTGATCAAATGCTGCATAATACACTCTAAATTATTCAATTTTTACTTGGTTTTGCTGATTTATAATATGTGTTGCTCAACCTATCCTTTGTATTATGTGTGTTTACTTTTTCCCTGTCTGAACAAGTAATTTGATAGAATATGAGATAATAGTAACTTTATTTGATTATTTTTCATTTATTAAAGAAATAAGAGACCTCATAGGAAAGGGCCCAGTAAAATAAAATGCCTCAGATAGATATAAAAAGTGCTCATGCTTTTTGTTGTTGTTGTTGTTATATCTGTGCAACTGAATGTGAATTCTTTTTTTATTGGTTGTTCAAAACATTACAGAGCTCATGATATATCATCTTTCATACATTTGATTCAAGTGGGTTATGAACTCCCATTTTTACCCCAAATACAAATTGCAGAATCACATCGGTTACACACTCACATTTTTACATAATGGCATATTAGTGACAGTTGTATTCTGCTACCTTTCCTATCCCCTACTATCCCCCCTCTCCTCCCCTCCCATCTTCCCTCTCTACCTCATCTGCTGTTGTTCAAATCTCTCCCTTGTTTCCCCCCCTTTCCCCTCACAACCTCTTATATGTAATTTTGTGTAAAATTGAGGGTTTCCTACCATTTCCATATGCTTTCCCTTCTCTCTCCCTTTCTCTCCCCCCACTCATCTCTGTTTAATGTTAATCTTTTCCTCATGCTCTTCCTCCCTGTTCTTAGTTGCTCTCTTTATATCAAAGAAGATATTTGGCATTTGTTTTTTAAGGATTGGCTAGCTTCGCTTAGCATAATCTGCTGTAATGCCATCCATTTCCCTGCAAATTCCATGACTTTGTCATTTTTAAGTGCTGCGTAATACTCCATTGTGTATAGATGCCACATTTTTTTATCCATTCATCTACTGAAGGGCATCTAGGTTGGTTCTACAGTCTAGCTATTGTGAATTGTGCCGCTATGATCATTGATATGGCAGCATCCCTATAGTACACTCTTTTAAGATCCTCAGGGAATAGTCTGAGAAGGGCGATAGCTGGGTCAAATGGTGGATCCATTCCAAGCTTTCCCAGGAATCTCCAAACTGCTTTCCAAATTGGCCGCACCAATTTGCAGTCCCACCAGCAATGTACAAGTGTACCCTTTTCTCCACATCCTCGCCAGCACTTGTTGTTGTTTGACTTCATAGTGGCTTCCAATCTTACTGGAGTGAGATGGTATCTTAGGGTGGTTTTGATTTGCATTTCTCTGACTGCTAGCGATGGTGAGCATTTTTTCATGTACTTGTTGATTGATTGTATATCCTCCTCTGAGAAGTGTCTGTTCAGGTCCTTGGCCCATTTGTTGATTGGGTTATTTGTTATCTTATTGTCTAATTTTTTGAGTTCTTTGTATACTCTGGATATTAGGGCTCTATCTGAAGTGTGAGGAGTAAAAATTTGTTCCCAAGATGTAGGCTCCCTATTTACCTCTCTTATTGTTTCTCTTGCTGAGAAAAAACTTTTTAGTTTAAGTAAGTCCCATTTGTTGATTCTTGTTATTAACTCTTGTGCTATGGGTGTCCTATTAAGGAATTTGGAGCCCGACCCCACAATATGTAGATCGGAGCCAACTTTTTCTTCTATCAGACGCAGTGTCTCTGATTTGATATCTAGCTCCTTGATCCATTTTGAGTTAACTTTTGTGCATGGCGAGAGAAAGGGATTCAGTTTCATTTTGATGCATATGGATTTCCAGTTTTCCCAGCACCATTTGTTGAAGATGCTATCCTTCCTCCATTGCATGTTTTTAGCCCCTTTATCAAATATAAGAAAGTTGTAATTTTGTGGATTGGTTTCTGTGTCCTCTATTCTGTACCATTGGTCCACCTGCCTGTTTTGGTACCAGTACCATGCTGTTTTTGTTACTATTGCTTTGTAGTACAGTTTGACCTCTGGTATCGCTATACCTCCAGATTCACACTTCCTGCTTAGAATTGCTTTTGCTATTCTGGGTCTTTTGTCTTTCCATATGAATTTCATGATTGCTTTATCTATTTCTACAAGAAATGCCGTTGGGATTTTGATTGGCATCGCATTAAACCTGTAGAGAACTTTGGGTAATATCGCCATTTTGATGTTAGTTCTGCCTATCCATGAACAGGGTACATTTTTCCATCTTCTGACGTCTTCTTCTATCTCTCTCTTTAGGGTTCTTTAGTTTTCATTGTATAAATCTTTCACCTCTTTTGTTAGGTTGATTCCCAAGTATCTTATTTTCTTTGAGGATATTGTGAATGGAGTGGTTTTCCTCATTTCAATTTCAGAAGTTTTGTTGCTGATATACAGGAATGCCTTTGATTTATGCATGTTGATTTTATATCCTACGACTTTGCTGAATTCATTTATTAACTCTAGCAGTTTCTTTGTAGACCCTTTTGGGTCTGTTAAATATATTATCATGTCATCCACAAATAGCGATAATTTAAGTTCTTCTTTTCCCATTTTTATGCCTTTAATTTCTTTTGTCTGTCTAATTGCCCTGGCTAGTATTTCAAGAACTAAATTGAATAGAAAGTGGTGATAGAGGGCATCCCTGTCTTGTTCCAGATTTTAGAGGGAATGCCTTCAGTTTTTCTCCATTTAGGATGATGCTAGCCTGAGGTTTAGCATATATAGCTTTTACAATGTTGAGGTAAGTTCCTGTTATCCCTAGTTTTTCTAGTGTTTTGAACATAAAGGGATGCTGTACTTTGTCGAATGCTTTTTCTGCATCTATCAAGATGAACATATGGTTCTTATTTTTAAGTCTATTGATGTGGTGAATAGCATTTATTGATTTCCGTATATTGAACCAGCCTTGCATCCCAGGGATGAATCCTACTTGATCATGGTGCACAATTTTTTTGATGTGCTTTTGTATTCGATTCCCAGGATTTTATTGAGAATTTTTGCATCCAAGTTCATTAGAGATATTGGTCTGTAGTTTTCTTTCTTTGAAGTGTCTTTGTCTGGTTTCGGGATCAGGGTAATGTTGGCCTCATAGAATGAATTTGGAAGAGCTCCTTCTTTTTCTATTTCTTGAAATAACTTGAAAAGTATTGGTATTAATACTTCTTTGAAGGTTTTGTAAAACTCCGCTGTATACCCATCCGGTCCAGGGCTATTTTTGGTTGGTAGTCTTTTGATTGCTTCTTCTATTTCTTCCTTTGTTATTGGTCTGTTTAAATTGTGTGTGTCTTCCTGACTCAATCTGGGCATATCGTATGACTTAAGAAATTTATCCATATCTTAACTATCTTCTATTTTATTGGAATATAGGGTTTCAAAATACTTTCTAATTATCTTCAGTATTTCTGTAGTGTCTGTTGTGATATTGCCTTTTTCATCCCGTATGTTAGTAATTTGAGTTCTCTCTCTTCTTCTTTTCGTTAGCATGGCTAAGGGCCTGTCTATCTTATTTATTTTTTCAAAGAACCAACTTTTAGTTTTATCAATTTTTTCAATGTTTTTTTTTTTGTTTCTATTTTGTTGATTTCTGCTCTAATTTTAATTATTTCTTGTCTTCTACTACATTTGCTGTTGTTTTGCTCTTCCTTTTCTAGGTTTTTGAGGTGTAGTGTGAGTTTGTTTATTTGTTGGTTTTTTCGTTTTTTGAGGAAAGAACTCCAGGAAATGAATTTCCCTCTTAAAACTGCTTTCATTGTGTCCCATGGATTCCGATATGTTGTGTCTGTATTGTCATTTGTCTCTAAGAATTTTTTTTATCTCCTCCTTTATGTCTTCTGTAACCCATTGATCATTCAGTAACATTGTTCATTTTCCATGTGATGTAGGATTTTTCCTTCCTTCTTTTATCATTGATTTCCAGTTTCACTCCTTTATGATCAGATATGGTGCATGGTATTATCTCCACGCCTTTATATTTACTAAGAGTTGCCCTATGACATAATATATGGTCTATCTTTGAGTAGAATCCATGTGCTGCTGAGAAGAACGTGTATCCACTTGATGATGGTTGATATATTCTATATATGTCGGTTAAGTCTAGGTTATTGATTGTGCTATTGAGTTCTATAGTTTCTTTATTCAGCTTTTGTCTAGAGGATCTGTCTAATGGGAAGAGCGGTGTGTTGAAGTCACCCATAATTATTGTGTTGTAGTCTATTTGACTCTTGAACTTGAGGAGAGTTTGTTTTATGAACGTTGCAGCACCATTATTTGGTGCATACAAATTGATAATTGTTATGTCTTGTTGGTGGATGGTTCCTTTTAACAGTATATAGTGTCCTTCTTTATCCCTTTTGATTAACTTAGGTTTGAAGTTGATTTTATTTGATATGAGTATGGCTACACCTGCTTGCTTCCGAGGGCCATGTGAGTGGTATGATTTTTCCCAACCTTTTACCTTCAGCCTGTGTATGTCTTTTCCTATCATATGAGTCTCCTGAAGGCAGCATATTGTTGGATTTGTTTTTTTTTTGATCCAGGTTACTAGCCTATGTCTCTTGATTGGTGAATTTAGGCCATTAACATTTAAGGTTACAAATGAAATATGGTTTGTACTTCCAGTCATGTTTATTTATTTATTTATTTTAGTTTGTCTAGTTTTTACTTTTTGGTTATTTTCCTCCCCCTTTTCTGAGATACCTTCCGCTTTTAGTTTTGGGCACTATTTTTCAATTCCTCTTCTTGTAGTATTTTGCTCAAAATGCTTTGGAGTGCTGGTTTTCTGGCTGTGAATTCTTTTAGCTTTTGTTTATCTTGAAAGATTTTAATTTCATTGTCAAATCTGAAGCTTAATTTTGCTGGATACAGTATTCTTGGTTGGAATCCATTATTTTTCAGCGTTTGAAATACATTATTCCAGGATCTTCCCGCTTTCAAAGTTTGTGATGAGAAATCGGTTGTTAACCTAATTGGTTTACCCCTGAATGTAATCTGCCTCTTTTCTCTCGTAGCTTTTAATATTCTCTCCTTGTTCTGTACGTTGGCTATCTTCATAATTATATGTCTTGGAGTTGGTCTATTACGGTTTTGAATGTTTGGGGTCCTGTAGGCTTCCAGGATTTGGCAATCCATTCAATCTTTCATCTCTGGGAAGTTTTCTAGAATTATTTCATTTAATAGGTTGTCTATTCCTTTGGTTTGATTCTCTATGCCTTCTTCTATTCTGATGACTCTCAAATTTGGTTTTTTTATGACATCCCATATCTCTTGAATAGATTGCTCGTGGGATTTAAGCATCTTTTCTGTGTTGACTATATTCTTTTCAAGTTGATAAACTTTGTCTTCATTATCTGATGTTCTGACTTCTACTTGATCTAGTTTATTTGTAATATTCTCATTTGAGTTTTTAATTTGGTTTATAGTTTCCTGCATTTCTAGGATTACTGTTTGATTTTTTTTAAGATCTCTATCTCCTGGTAAAGCTCGTTCTTTGCCATTTGAATTTGTTTGTTTAATTCATTTTCAAAATATACTTTCATTGCTTGGACTTGCTGTCTCATGTCTTCTCTAATATTCCTTTCCATCTGAGTTAGGTATGCCTTGAGTTCTTTCCCTATCCATGTTTCTGATGCTTCTAGGTCCTCCTGTAGATTTAAGTTGTCCTGCATTGTTTGTACTCCTTTTTCCCTTGTTTTTTCATGATGTTCACATGACTTTCTAGCTCTATTTGATTGCTGTGTTTCTGCTCTCTTCTATAGATTTGTTTTGGTTTTGTATCTCTGTTGTCTCTCCTTTGTGTTGGTAGACTATGCCTGCTAAAGTGGATTCCACTGGGAAGGAATTCTGATGGCCGAGCTCCAGTGACGTCACCTCTCTGCTATGATGGACCCTAGGCTCCTTGCAGGGGTGTCCAAATGGGGGGGTGGGACTGGACTGTCTCTGGTTGGTTTCAGCTCCCAGTCATCGGCGGGCGGGTAGTTTCCAGCTGCCCAGTCACGCGGGCAGCGGGTGGGCTGTCGCCCACAGGCGTGTGGTCTCCAGCCTCCCAGTCGCGAGGGCCTGGCCTCTAGTCTCCTGGTTTCTCCTCCTAGTCCTGGTTTTTCCTGCTAGACCAGATTTCCCATGAGTGATGCCTCTCAGCAGTTCAAACTGTACTCTGGGCCTGCCGTTTCCTGGGTGTGGAGGGTGGCTGTTGGGAACCCCGGCACTCTATTGTTTTGATTTTTTCAGGTTTCGTTTTCGTCGCTGATGGGAGGGGGAGTTGAAGGTCAGGTGTCTCTAGCTTTCCCTGCGTCTTTATGCAGGCTCATTCTGATAATCCCTCCCCCAGAAAGCCTAGGAGAGATTCTATGCGAATTCCCCCATGTATGGGGGATGGACTGAGTAACACACACCTGTTTTATTGTTGCAATATGTCGGAGACTGGCGGTGGTTATGTCAGCTCTCCAAATGGTGGCCGCTGGTTTCCTCGGTGGAGTTTCCGTTGTCGGGGATAGAACTGTACCGCTTCCTTCCCCGTCTGAAAACCCGAACTCAGCCCAGGGCTCAGTGAGGGCTCAGCCGGCAGGATTCCACAGAATCTGTAGCAACGTTTCCCTTTGCTTGTTGGTCGCTTCTCCGCGGCGCCTCACCATCTGTAGCTGCGGGGCGGGCCGCGCAGATCAGTCAGCCTGGATCTCCGGTTGCACAGTTGGCTCGTGTTTGAGACTCAATTACCGGACCTCGGTGCTGGAAATCCTTCCTCTAGGTTTCGGTGCACCCCAATTTTGCTGTAAGTTCCTAACAAGATAGTTTTTTGTTGTTCTAACTCGTTATTCACCTGCGCAGTGGCGGGGTACACGGGGTGTGATGCACTCTATTCTCGGCCATCTTGTAGAGCCTCCAAATGTCTGAATGTGAATTCTTTAAACCAAAATCCTTTCTGGTGATCCCATCTTTAACATTCAGATCAAAGAACACTGAGATCTTATACCTAGAATTACACTTTAGAGTCAGCATGCTCAAACGATTGGTAGAATGAATTAACTTGATTTAAATGGTTGTCTGTACTCTGTTAAACACAAATATTTTTGTGAACATAACAATATTTTCAGCATTTATGGTATTGAAAATAGTCACTATCCTTGGTCCTTTTTTTTTTGCTTGTCCAAGAAGACTTTCTATTGACAAGTTAAGACTGCAATAGTGGTTACATGTGACATAAATAATAGACTTTTGCCTTTTCTAACAATTTTAAGATGTGGTTGAATATTTGCTTTTTGAAATAGCACAGAAACTTCTAGTCATTCAATAGGTTCCAACATGTTGGTCTCAACAGAAAAATTACTCAAATGAAAGTAAAATTTCCATTTTACTTTAAACTAATGGAAGAATTCAGTCAGTTTATTGTGTTTTGTGAAGCTGCACTCCATCACGCGGTTTCTCGGCCTACACTATGGATGTTTCCTACTGAATGATTACTGATGAGCAGTATTCTGTACTTGAAGGTTATTTGCAGTGTTCCTGGCTCTACACTGAATGTGAACAATAGTCTGACAATTGAACATGTCTCCAGATATGTCCCTTGTTGAGAGAGGCAAGGAAGACTCAAAATCCTTAGTAGTTGAAAATCACTGCCCTATAGCTATTGCTAAAAGTTGTTTCATTAAATTTGCATGTTACTCGATGTTATGAAGAAGTACATCATTTCTGTATATATAAAATTAAAAATATGTATACATATCAAATGTGAATATATAGATTTTAATTTATTAAAATTGCAAATTATGCCCCATATAAATGAAATATTTGATCTGTACAAATGTCAGATTAATCATTAAAGGCAAAATATGCTTACAGATTAAATGAACAGTACTTCTGACCTTCTTTTCTCTATCCTCTATTTGCATCATTTGACTACAGAATTTTAAATTAACTTTCTTGTTATATGCATCTTCAAATATTTAAAAAAATTATTTCTGGATCAAAGTAAAGAATAAATGAGTGGAAATAAGCAAACACACACAAAAGTCATTGGCATGAAAATTTGGAAAGTTTCTGTACTGGACAGTATTTTAGAAGCTGAGCTGATGAGTCCTAGTTGGTAGCAGCTTTTCAACTAGAAACTATTTTCTATGATAAATGAGTCGGTCCAGGAGGAGCCCATCTGTCTCTTTCCCTAAGAGTAATAGTACCCTCTGTTCAACCCTCTTACCATTTAGCTTGTCTGTCCCATATTTATTCCTGCAAATGAGCAAGAGCAACTAACACTAGTTTGCTAAGCATGTCATCTAGGAATCTGGGTTTTGAGATCAGAGAAAAACATTTTACCCTCTCTACATTTTTCTTACCTATCTGGTTAGTTCTTAGAGGCAGGATTCTCTTTTGGTATCATGTAAGATGCTCTAAGCTCTTAACTAGAGGCAGAAAAGTATAATGGAATAACACAACTTGTAGGTCAAGAATGCCTGTGCGGGTACAAGTTCAAACGTACAAGAAATGATTCCTCAACACTCTTAATCAGAGCACTTTTTGGAAAAGAATATATAAGAAAAATAAGTTTTCCTAAGAAGTTAGTTTTATTGATTCTAACAAACTGCATTTTACTTTAAATGATGTCCTTTCTATTTGTAGATATACATTTATTTCAGTCAAATAAAGCATTCTTTTATGAAAGAATGTGGAAAGGGGTGATAGAGTATATTTTGTCTGATGTTTGTACATCTCTAAGATGGCTCTTAAAATAAACAAAAACAAAACAACAGGACCACATTATGTTGAGAAAGTCAAAGCCTGAGAAAGACTACATTTAAGATTCTTTTAGAGTTACAATAAGCTATATTTGACTCAAATTTCTCAAACTCTTATATGTATATGCTGTCACAAGTGTTGGGGTTCTAGGATGCTAAGAGTATCCTAAATATACAGTCTCTTCCTATCTAAAATAAAGGAGAGAGAACACTTGATCTTCCCATTTCACACATTTCTGTGACTTGCCTACTTAAATTATCTGTAAGGGAAGAAACTCCCTCTTCAAGGATGCTAAGTTGGGTTTCCTATCCCAACTGCTTTACATCTCTTGAGACTTTCATGTTTTTTTTAATACTATTTTTATTTGTTTTATTTTTAGTTATACATGACAGTAGGATGTATTTTGACACATTATACATATGTGGAGTACAACTTCCCATTCTTCTGGTTGTACATAATGTGGAATTACTTTGGTCATGTATTCATACAGCAACATAGGAAAATAATGTCCAATTCATTCTACTATCTTTCCTATTCTCACAGGTTTTTAACACTAGGGATCTATATGTACTTTGTTAAGTCACTTATCCTACCTGGGACTCTATTTCATCATTCATTTATTTTTTCAATTAGTATATATTGAGGGCATTCTATTGAGTGTGCAGTCCATTTAACTGTCAATAGTAACAGAGACAGGAACTACGTACATAAAATCTCTGTCCTGAAGGAATATCTAGTTAAAAGGGATAGAAAAAAGCAGTTAAAGAAACAAATAAAACGTATGTCATTTGATGACAACTGCTATGAAGTGCTTTGAAGGAGCATAGAATTGAATTTTAAATGCTTGTCATTGAAAGTCTCATTGAAAAGGTGGCATTTAGGTAAAAATCTGAAGAATGTGAGAACCAGGCATGTGAGAGCAGAATGTTCCAGGAAAAGCAAAAGATGAGTCTAAAGCCTCTGAGGTTGTACTGTGCCTGGCCCACTCAGGAAGCATCAAGGAGGTCAGTGCCATTGAAGCAGATTAAAGAAAGAGGTTGAGTGGTAAGAGGTAAGAGAAGGGAGGTGATCGGGGGCCAGTGCACACAGCAGTTGCAGTCCATATTAGATTTATTTTTGGTGATATGGGCTGCTAGGAAAGGATTTTGAATAGAGGAGTAGCATGAGACGACTTGTGTTTTAAAAGGATCTCTGTGCTGCTGTGATAGATGCAGGCTATGGTGAAGAAAGGGACCAGGCAGGAGTCCTTTGTGATTAAAACAGGTGGTAACAACAGGTGTGGTAAGAAGTGGTAGAACCCTGGACAAAGAAAGGTTGAACCACCTTTATTCATTTAGTTAAAAAAATTGATAAATACTCATTACAAGAATTATTCTAAGGGATAGATAGGCCCCATGGGGAAGAAAAAGGACCATCTCTTACTTGCATGGGTCTGATACCTAAAGAGTACTTTAAGATCTGGTTAGTTCTAATATTCTCAGTATAGACAAAGATATCTAGAAAATTTAATCTTTCCAGTAGAGGGAATAAAAAACACATACAGTGGTATAGGTCGTGATTAAAAAGCAGCATGGCTAATTGATGAGGATGATAATCATTGCCTCATCTTCCATCAGCATCTCAATAAAAAGTCAGTGAAAAGGAGCATGGTTTATCTAAAAAATGTTAATCATCTGCACAGATGTCTGCTCTTTCTGAAGAATTCCTATTTCTACTTTCAGCTTCGCAAAGCATGTCTCTTTATGGACCACGTTATTAATGAAATGGAAAACAATGTGCAAGAAAGCCTGCTGTTGTCTGAAATTATCTTTACTTCTATACTGCCACTGGCAATAACTGTCTCTTCTCCAGAATTCCGGAACACTGAATTCTTTCTTCACCAGATTAAAAGCAAAACAATAAAAACAAAACAGAACCACCACACAGGGAAAAAAAAAATAACTAACCAATTTGAAATTAAACTTTTGTTCTTGTATTTTGAGTCGTGCTGATGTATACAACTCTTCTGCAATTTGTTTTTTCATAATACAAGAGTATTTCAAAGGTGATCAACAGAGTATCTACTGATTAAGATAATTCTCCACCTTGTTTATTCTCCTAAACCCAGTATATTAGTGAGAAAATTTAAAGAGCGATAATTTTTTAACTACCATAATGAATTCCAGCAGTTGAATGGATGTCACCTGAGTAAGAGCAGATCACGATGGGAAACTGAGGGAACATAAGGGACATGCCCTGACAAGGCACAGACAAATGTGGGAGAGACCCATAGAAGTTTTAAAAAGGTGCTCCAGAAACTTCTTGTCTAGAATCAGAGTCCTTGCAAACATATAGGGTATAAACAGAAGGCTCCCACACGTTCTTTTATACATTGTTCTAGAAACATAAGGCCAAGGCTTTGTATGTGTATGTGTGTGTGTGTGTGTGTGTGTGTGTATTCAGAAAAATCTAAAATATGTCTTACAGCAGTTACTATTAACTGAGAGTATCCATCAGAATTATTTTTGGAGTTTGTTACAAAAAAGTCACACAGAAATCTTTATTCAAGATATGGATATTCAGACTAGTACCTATCCCATGAAGCCTAACCATTTACATTACAAAAATATGTCCCCTAGGGTTTGGTTTCTAGCACTATGGCATATTTTATCACGTAAATGATCATCTTCATGGAAATAATTCAAAAAGACAGATGAAAAATACCAAAATATGTATTAATTTTGTGTATGCACATATGTGTATGTACCTACATATACACGTACATACATGTGTTAAATGCCTCCCTGAACTAACAAGGAATCCACAGTCGTAAAAATAAAGTGAAAGCAGAATTTCTAGATGGTTAGTAAATGCCAAAGTCAGCTTTTACCCTCCTGGTATTTTCAAATCTCAGTACCCTTGAACTTCTGTTTAGACAAGAAGCATGATACAGGAGATAAAGCCTAAATTTCACTTTACGTAAAGTTTACACTCTGAAATGTAATAACTTAATATGAAGTCTAAACAGAACTGAACATACTGAGGTCACAAAAAGGGAATTTGTATGTCTTCACTGTGCTTTTAAGTAGTAAGGTAGAAAAGTCAGAATTGAATCAAGCAAAACAAGTTCTAATGATTTCAATAATCACAAGCTGGAATTCATGTACTTTGTCAGTTTATTTCAATTTTTATCCTGTGTTCATGAGAAGAATTTAAAGCAGATCCCTGTTTGATGTTGTCCATTGGTAATTGTGAGAACAATGACAAATTTTCACTCAAGTAAACCTAACTTCAATAAGACTTTAAATAATTTCCCCAGATAAACATTCCCTAGTAACATGAGTCTTCAGTGAAAATCATGAAGTAAATCAACATGCAAGGTGGCATGAATAAGAGAAATCAGAATAAAAGAACTGAACTCAAAAAGACATTTGATATCGATATTAATAAACTGATCGCTGCATTTAAAAAAAATCCTTGAAATATGAGCAAGAAATAGAAAGTATGGAAACAGTACACTTGAAAAATAACCAAGGTAAATTTTAAAAATAAAAAATCTATATAATTGATTTTAGAAATTCAAAGGAATGGATTAAAGTGGTATTGTAGACAATACAGAATAAATCAGATGATCAAGAAAGGATGCATCCCAGAGAGAAGAAATGGAGAGTTTAAGAGAAGGTAAAACATGTGAAAAAATAAGTTATATCTGTTCAAAGTTTTAAAAGGAGTTTGGATACACGAGAGAGACAATCAAACATACAATAGAAAAACATTTTTCAAATTGTTGAATGACATGGTAACTCACACCCAGAAAGCTAAAAGAATCACTAGTAGGAAAATCAGGCAAAAGTATACACCTAACATTTTGTAATAAAAAATTTGAATGAAAAAAGTTGAAATTAAAAGAAGCAAAAATAGAAAAAAAAATCAACTCAAAATGAAGCATTCTAGCTATCTTTTTTTTCAGCAAGAATGGAAAACAGATGAGGGTAGAATAATATTTTCAATGTGCTGATAGAAAGTAACTTTCAATCTATACCCCCCAAAATTCTTTAAGAAGTGAAAATAATTTGCTACCATCTATTTCTCACAAAAATAAATACAAATCAAAATGAATCTTTTCAACTTGAATGTCTAAAATGCAAGAATAAATTTGTCAAAAATGTTGGTGAATATATGGGTTGATCTAAGTGAATATGAAAATATACAACAGTAACGAATATAATAAAATTTGGAGTAAAAGAAAGCAGGATAGAGAAAAATATGAACTTCATAGAAGCTGGCTTAACCTATGAGGAAAAGAAGAAAAATTTCACATCTAACTTTTTCCTCTTTAAGTAATTTTCTGTCTTAAATTGCTTTGTCCTCATAAGTTCTTTCTCTGACTTCTGCCTTGTCTTTGATTTGCTAATAGTTCACAGATTTAAAGTTTCACTGTTTAAATTTAGCATAAACCAAACAATAAGCTACAAGCATAATCATAAAGTACTTATATCTACAGAAAAAATGAAAAGTAATAATTTGTTTAATATTTACAATGAAATATAAAATTTCTACTCTAGGATTATTTCAAATTTTATTTGTTTTGGATATATTCCCCCCCCCAAAAAAGGTATAATTTTTAAAACTTAAGATACAGTTTTACAGTTTTAAGCCTAAAACTGGAATCTGGATATCATAAATTGTGGGAGTCAATTTTAATTCTGTATGAAAAATATCAACTGAAAACACCATTTGAACATGATATATGCATACTGGGAATTTAATACCTAAAGATGCAAGGCATTGATACATTTCAATTATCCAAATGGGACTATAAATTAATATTGCTATTAAAATAAGACTTTCATATTTTTCTTAAAGCAGTGGCCTATAAACTCAAATAATATTTTGTAGGCCATGCTTACCGAAACATTTTTGCAAGTCATTCACTTCATGCAATTGCACTCTCATCCTCATATCACAGTTATTCAATGGGGTTGCATATTCACAGATCAACACATTTTATATAAATATTAAAAGCAAACAGGATTCTTTACACTTCCAAATAATGTATAAACTGTAAAAGGGCAATATCATAACAATATTTTATAAAAGTGATTTTAAACCACATCCCTTCCCTATTTTGCACTTATGAAAGAAGGGCAGGCATATCAGAGAAATGAAACATGATCTATAAAGATTAAAGATGATAAAGAAAAACTACATTTTCATAATTGTCCATTATCATCCCCTTTTTATTGATGAAAGCATATCTATACCTGGGGAGATACTCATGTAGAGTAATCACATAAAAAATATTCAGTAAATCCCAGTCTCCTTTACAGGATTATAGTCTAAGGGGATTTTTATTACCAAAGAGAGTGGCTCTAATTACCAACATGGAAAAAAAACTTTAAAAAGAAAACTGCTTAATGTTTAAATCAAGTGCAGGGATATGAGGTATATCTGTTTATTTTTCTCTTCAATTAGTTTAAATAGATACAAATAAATCTTAACAGAAAAGACCAATATACACTAAAATATGAGTTTCTTCAAATTCTTCTTAATACTTAAGAAGGAAATTTCAAACATTTAAGTATTTCTTTTAGTGAAGCTTATAAGGAGATATAAAGTCCCACATGGTTTTTAAAAGAAGTTTAGAAGCCTAAGTTCGTGATTGAAGACATTAGATTGAATGGCCATTATTGCTCCATTTGTTAGGATATTGCTCTACGTTAGACCCTTTGCAAGAAATGTCTTCCTAGTACTCTGTTTCTCTGTATCTCTCTTAATTCCACATCATTATCTTTTCCTCAAAATTTAAGTTATGCTCACTTTTTATGTTTTTCTTATCTTTATTTTCTGAAAGAAGTTCCCAAAACAAAGATATGGAAAAAATACATGCAAAAGACAATGTTTATTATGAAGCTCCCAAAACAAAGATATGGAAAAAATACATGCAAAAGACAATGTTTACTATGTACAATATAAAAAAAGAATATATCAGCTTTTAAAAGCATAACCAGATTGAGCATCTTTGAGTTGTCAGATATTTCCAGTGGTGAGATGGCAAAGGCCACACAGCTGGCTTGCTGGGGCAAAAAGCCCTAATTTTTAACATTTTTTCCATTTTCTTGTGGAAATACTCCCAACGTGGCTGTTTTTAGGCTACCAATGTGAGATCAATGAAGGAGGAACTAGGAAGAGATGCTAGTGACTCAGTATGATTGCCTCTAGTGCATCAGTACAGCATTTTGTTATAAAATAGCTGTGATTCTGATTGTTCCCAGGGAAGTACAATAATATATAAAAATTGAGTTACTATGTCTTGAACAAAATATCATAATTAAACTCTGTTACAATTATACTGAATTGCCAACTGCTAATCAGAAATTCAAGTATCACATTAGTTCAGTAAGAATGATCAAGATTAGCATTTTAGGATTACAAAAGGTTTTAAATGGCCAAATGAAAAATTTCACTTAAAAAACAAACATGTACAATGAACTTTATGTGATTTTATAATATAGATTACATATCTACTATGTTTTATCCTTGATTCACACACACACACAAAAAAAAAAAACTGTTTTACATCTTAAATGTGTTATGAAATTCAACATTTCACAAGCACTGTCCTATATATAGTTCTTCTATGTGTTAGTCCCAGTACTATATGTTGGGTGAAAAAAGGATGAATCAGATTTCAATCATATCTCATATATACATATTGTGCATACTAATTATTGGTTATTAAATGCATATAATACCAGTCTTTCTTTGTTTACATAGAATCAATATAATCCTGGCCTAATTGAGGAATTTGAAGAGAACCATAGAAAACAGATCTAGTCCATTTCCAACAGAAAGAAAATATTAAAACATAAAAAATATTGTGAGCCCTTCTAACATTTTCACTTTTAAAAATTCAGTAACATTTAGCAGAAGTGGCTAATATAGATATGGCAACCAATTTTTTTTTATTAGTCACATTGGATGACGTTTAGAGATGTAGATATAAAAATGAAATAATTTGACTCCTTGCTATAAAATACGTAATAAGTCTTTCTAATTTCATGTTTATTTTATGCACAATATTATAATTATATAACAATGCCAACAGTGCAAACATTAACATCAATTCAAAAAAACAAACAGGTTCAATGATAGATATCTGACTTTATGTCAATAAGATTATTCTATAATTCTGGAGTTAACTTTTTCCAGGATCCCCCAGAGATTTATCATGATCAATACTATCATTGCTCAGCTGTGTTTACTGATTGATGGATCCTGAAAATGTAAATGAAGATCCATGTACATAAATAAAGAATCTAGTGCTTTCTCAAAGAAGAGAAAAAACTGGCATTTCTAGATTTTCTCTGTGTAAAAGTATAAAAGCTTGGAATAGGTTGCAGAAAAAGCAATGATTTTTTTTAATTTCAACGTCCTAAATATCATAAAAATGATAAGCACTTGTGAAACCATTTTCCATGAGGTTCAAGCAGACCAAACAAGCATGAGTGGGTGCTATTTGAGGGGACAGAACAACCAGACAAAGTGAGCCAGACATGGATTCAATTGAAGGTTTTGCCAAGATCACTGCTTGGATAATTAAGTGAAAGAACAACCTTGATAGATTCATTTCACTTATTATTAGTTATTACATTTATTAGGTAAATGTTGCCCAAGTGATATCACAACCAGACATTAAATAGTACAAGTCTGAATTATAATACTTTTTCCAATAAAATTTTAAAAGTGGAATCAATTTATTGCCAAATCCAGAACATAGTATATAATGGAAATTTAATTATGACAAATGGTGTGTGTTCAGCCATGTGGTTAAGAGCCTCAGTTTTTGTATTTTGTTTTTGTTCTTTAACTGTTTTGTTGTTTCACGATTCCTCCTGTTGTTGGAATTACTATTGGGTCAATATCAAACTGGGTGCTGCCTGTGAAAGATTTCTCAGTAGCCCTGATATGCTCCACTTATGGAGGGCCCAACTTCTGCCACAAAGTCCCCCATTAGCACCTCCAGGTCCCTTCCCCAAGAGCCCACACTTAGAACATCTGTGCTCCAAAAGTCTACCTGCTCCTCCTAGCCCTGGGTGAGGAAATCACTACATAATTCAGTTTTAATCATCTCTTTAGTACATGAAATGATAAACTAAAGGAGTTAGTGCAGGAATCTTATTATTGAAAGCTGCTCACACAGACCCTAAAGAAGTTTGTTAAGATCATTTAATGACTGAATGTTTCTACTAAGTATTGGTTACATATTAAACATAGATCTGAGAAACCATGCAGATTATTTTAAAGATTAAATACAAAGGCTTTAAGTTACTCCCCACATAACTAGTGACAGAGGGAAAGAGTGCTACTCTTATCCTCCCCCTTTTTATTTACACCTTCTTATTCTCATATATTTGCATTAAAAAACTCAAATTAAATAGTGGAGATCATACAGTTTAAAATATGTAATGCATATGTTCCTGAAGACCTGTCTCATCATCTCAGGCTCTGATAATTATTTAATTAGTAATAGCAGCTAACAATTCACTGGGCTGTACCTATAGTAAGTACTTCCTCATTTAATACTCTCAGAGCCCTAAACAGCAAATAGAATATATCCATTTTATAGATGAGGACATTGAGGAAAAAGGAGTTAAGTAACTAACTTGCACAAGTTACATGAGTGGCAAACTCTGCAGCTGGAATTCAAATTCCTGAAGTTTTACTCCAGATTTTTGAATCTTTGCCAAAGTATGATATTTTCAAAGGGAGAGAGGAGAAAAAGTAAAATAATGAATAGTGATATGTAAAATGCCTCAGCATCACAAAGCTATCATAACAAAGGAATGACAAGTTTTGAAAACTCTTCCAGCGGGGTTCCCTGTCATGTAGGACAGTAGTCTCTGTGAAGGCAACATACTGTACTGTCTCCTAAGAGGGACAAGAAGCCCAACCAAACAGGAGAGCAGTTGGACTGTGAACAAGCAGAGGACCAGCTGCAGCAGGAGGGAGCAAAGGAAAGAGAAATGGAAACAAAGCAGACAGTGCTTATTTACACTATGATCCTCCCTAGCTTGTTAAGGCTAAATCTTATTCTGAAGGGAAGGCATGTGAATATGAATGAAGGTATGATGCAAAGACTGAATTTGATACACTTAAAATTGCAAGTCGCCTGTAACCTTTCACTCCAAAGGAAACCATATAAATTCAATATAATCCTACAAGTTAGTTTTTCTCTCAGACAAAGTTACAATAAAGTCAGGTAAACTCAGTTCTAAGATCCCAAATTTATTGAAACACACTGCTGGGCACAATTGTAACTCTTTGTTAACTCCATAGTACTAAATGAACAGAAAGTTTGATAATGACTAAAAAATACAATGTATGTTCTATGCTTCTGTCTGCATGCTTAAAGGATATAAAACACTCTGAACATCAACACAAGCAAGAAGACTGCAAACAAATTTATGACACAATGTACTTTCTACTCTAGGGAAGTCTTTGTGGTGTTTCTTTTCTCTTTCTTTCTTTATTTTTTTTTCCCTAAAGATTTCACTGTGATGTCAATTGAAGAGACAAGATCCCATATAAACTTCTTTTTGTACAACATGTTCATATATATTTATATACAGTGTGTGTATGTGTATATATATATGTGTGTGTATATATACATGTGAGTGTATGTGTGTGTGTGTGTGTGTGTGTGTGTGTGTGTGTATTCAGTTTTTTTTTTCTGCAGATCCAGTTTTCTAATATATAGTTTTAACTGTTCTTACCCAAGAAGAAGGGAAAGATAAGTTGTATCTGGGACAAATTACCTAAATACCTTCCTATCCCACTGAAGGGGATTTTCTCCATGGGCACAGAGCAGGCTGTTATTACTGTAAATTACATTATTACCACTATTAGTCATTGATTCCAGAAGGCTATGATTCTCAAAATAATTACAAATAAAATTTTGGAAGAAGAAGAAATAGTCATAGATGAATATACCCTGTACCACATTATGTTTAAACTATAAAATTTTAAACTATAAAATTGGGGAAGACAACTGTGCCTTCAAAGCAGTTACTAGATATAGACAAATTTTGCTTAAATTTTTAAAAATGTACATTTAAAAATATTTAACTTTTATAGTATTTCAGAATCCACAAGATCTTTTAAATTATCATGCAGGTATGATTTATGGTCAAGCATCTCATAATATGAGACTTTATTAAATGAGTAGATAATTGAATAACTAAAAAGTAGAAAAATGTAAGGCATACTCATTACTATAAAGAAAATAAGTGTTTCTGTATCTTCAAGACTTAACTGTTATCTATAAATCTAATGTAGCTCTACTCTACTGCTTTTGGAATAAAATGATTTAAATTAACATTTTGCTTATAGTCAATTTTCTGTAAGTGATTTTGATATGCTGATTTAAGCTTTTTCATTTCTAGACTAGACTAACTTTGCATGATGAAAGTATGAATGCTTTTATTTCAAAACAAACTGAAAAGTATGTGGCAGAAAGAATTATACAATCTTCTAATAAAATCATATGACATTTTATTTATTTATTTTTGTACTGGAGATTGAACTCAGGGCCACTCGACCACTCGAGCAGGCTGTTTTACTGTAAATTACATTCTTACCACTAGCAGTCATTAATGATGATTACAGAAGGCTATGATTCTCACATCTCCACATCCCCAGCCCTATTTTCTATTTTATTTAGACACAGGATCTCATTGAGTTGCTTAGCACCTCACTTTTGCTGAGGATTGCTTTGAAACTCATGATCCTCCTAACTCAGCTTTCCAAACCATTGGGATTACAGGCATGCACCACTGCTGCCTGGCTCATATGACATGTTTTAAAGAGAGAAATTAATTCTGTTTTTTATTCCCAAAATTTGACATTCAATTTAATATACAAAAATCAACCCCTTTAAAATCAAGTAGCCCAGAGAGGAGAATTAAGGGAATCAAAGAAATAAATCAAAGAACACAGAAAAACAAATTGATAAGGTCCAATCAGAAAGGGGAACATAATTATGAAAAGGGTCCTTAACTTTTTTGGGACATTTGAACCATATGAAAACAGGATGAGACCTAGGACTCTATCAAGGAACACACCTAGATACTCATGCCTTCTAACCAGCTACAAAATCCCAAAAGTCTGCCTTATTTCTAGAGAATGGTGTGGCCTCATGAATATGGTTCAAGCACTCTCATTAGAAATTCAGGGTAGAGATGGAGGCAGCAATAAACCAGACCTAGGATGAGGGTCACTGAATGTGAAATAGTGAAGGTGGTATATGGCACAGGAAATGTATGTCTAAGAGTCTTTCACCATTCTCCTCTCCTGGTTCTTATGGCCGACTTCCTCTGTTCCTTCAGGTCTCAATTTAAACATTATCTTCTCAGTTTCTTTGATTACCATATGTAAATGAGGACCTTCGCCTCATTCCTCCTACCATGAATATTTTTTTTAACCAAATTACCTTGTTTTACTGTAATAGTTGCCATAATTTATTGATATTTATTTCTCTATTTTCTGTCCCTCTGAACTATAACACCCGTATCTTATTATTATGTCTCTAATATGTGGTACAATGATCTCCAAGTAGTAGAAACACCCTAAATATCCTTTGAATTAAAAAGAATGAGTGAGTAGTCTCTCAATGTCAGATTGATGAAGGACTTAAAAATATCTTCTACATTATAATTCTACCTTCTGGCAACTTTTAGGATTTTTTAAGAGAAAAAGAAATTTAGAACTAAGTCTCCAGAATTTTAGTAATTTCTGGCAGTGAATTATGCAGCCAAGAATGGAACTGACATCTATTTGAAATGGGAAATAATAGTCCTCATTTGTCATGGTCTTGGGTATTCATATTCATGTATTTGTAACTAAAAGATTTTTCAGAAAGGCAATAAAAGGGTTCACCAGAAGCCATCCTCATAAAATTATATATTTAAAATAGCTAGTTTGCATTCACAATAATTTTAGATTTAAGATATACAGATTACTCTGATTTTTTAAAAAGTTAATCGGAAGTAGAAACAAAGCTAAAACAAGCCAACAATGGAAACCATGCATGTGATGTTTCCAGGGTGCTCTTCTGCACCTTGCCTGTTTTCTACATCTTTCTCCCTTGAGTTCAAGTCCTTCCTCTTCCCCTTCCCTTCTCTTCCTAAACACCTTACTTCCTCATCTTGTGAACCTAAACATGGAAGGGAAAAGGAAGCCACATGGTAGACAATCAATGCAGATGAAAATTCTGCTGTTCTCCTGGGAATCTGTGAACTGTTTTTATAGACACTTTTCCCCTCTACCCTTAATCTTTACAACAGTTCTTGTTGTTTGTTACTCAGCAAAGAGGAAAGAATAATCACATCATTATTTTTTTTTTTGCTATCTTATGTGTAACCTAAGTAATTTAAATATGATTTTCAGACACTATGTTTTAAGGAACTGACTACTGAAAACCAAAATCATTTCTTGCATCGAGTTCCAAGAGATTAAATGGTAACTGAAGCCTCGGTGACCTTTTCACATTGACTCACAGGTACTGGTATTAATTCAGCTTTCTACCTTGACTCTCCCAATTGGGAGGTAATGTGGCTGAAAGATTAGAACAACATTTCTTTGAAATTTGCTCTAAGAACTAGGCATCTAGGCATCAATGAATCCTGGAAGTTTAAAATTAGAAAGACAAACAGCAGCAATGACTACAGGAACAATAAAACTCCAATAAAAGCCTCCATCTACAAAGTCCAGACTGTCTTTCACTCTGATGTATTTTTCTCTTTCCCTTAGAGAAAGGAGAAGGGGAAATTTGTGTGTGTGTGTGTGTGTGTGTGTGTGTGTGTGTGTCTAAGTTTTGCCTAATATTCACTCTTTTTGTCTATTTATTTCTCAGTGTTTAGAATTAAGTCTTTTGCATGAAATGCCTCAAGTCTAACACAGCAAGAGACACTTATTAGCATATTTTATTACTTGAACTTATGAAAGTTTCTGTTATTCCAGCTCTTAAGTCTGATCACCTTAACTTTGGAGAATCTATCAAATTCCATCTGTTAGTTGATTTCCACCCTGCGAATCACATTAACCAGACAAATATAAGATCCATCTGCTGTAAACAGGAGTTTTCAGCAAGTGGTTCCCCCACCAACCCCTTTTTTCTCTTTTTTTTTTAAACTATGATTATTCTTTTATTGTTTTGTGTCTTTTCTTACCCAGATTTTACAGGTATACCAAAATGTGACTACAGTCCTTCGTTCCTTGGGCTTGCATTATGAGATATTACTTAAGAACAATGTCTACTTTGTCTAGGGTATTGGTACATCAAACATCAGGTACTTATTTTAGAGATAGGTTCTATACTGGGTTACAAAGTACAGAATAAATCCAAGTTTCTCCTGCAGTGGTTACATATGGGCTATTCTGTTTTTTTAGATGAGGTCTCACTATGTGGCCTGCAACTCATGAGGCTCCTGCCTCAGCCTCCCAGCTAATTTGCACTACAGACAAAATCTACCATGCCTGGGGATTGAACCCTGGTATGTTTTACCACCCTTTTAAAAAAAGTTTAAACAGGGTATCACTAAGTTGAGGTGGGCTTCCCTAAATTGCTTATGTTGGCCTTGAATTTGCAATCTCACCTCAGCCTCTCAGTCACTAAGATTATAAACATGCACCACCATGCTTGGCCCTGGCCTGATTATTCTTAATGGTTTTCCTTAACATTTTCAAATATCACTGGCTATGGATATCTTCAGCCCCAAATGACTAAGCTCTGGATCTTACTTATTCTCTGGGGCAGTTTGCCCTGTGCCCCTTAAAATTTAGATCCTTATTATAATAGCTGTATAGTTTAGCAAGCTGCAGAATTTTAACAGGTGATTATAAGCATGTCCACTGAAACTTTTCTAGGAATTGAGGACACAACTCATCTTAAAACAATAACAACAAAAGCAAAAGAACTTGCCAGGTGCGGTGGTGCACGCCTGTAATCCCAGAAGCTCAGGAAGCTGAGACTGGAATATCAAGAGTTCAAAGCCAGCCTCAGCAAAATAGAGAGACACTAAACAACACAGTGTAGAACCTGTGTCTAAACAAAATACAAAAAAATAGGGCTGGGGATGTGTGTGGCTCAGTAGTCAAGTGCCCGTGAGTGAGTTCAATCCCTAAGTACCCCTGCCAACCCTGAAAAAGCAAAAGAACTCCAGAGTACAAATTTTTATAGAAATAAAAATGTTTGAGGTGCATAAATTCATATAACTAAAGCAAAGGTCAAAACTGATAGGCTATTTTCATGTAATGAAGGAAATGTACTCAAAACAGAAACTTGGTTTCATATTTATTTTTCATATGAATGATCAAGCTCTATCATTTCAATTCCTTAGGAAGTATGTTTGGAATGAGGTAGAGGCAGGGATCTCCCACACAGATACTTTATTTAATAGGCCATCATTTCTCCAAATATTTACATCATTTTTGTCTCAAAATAAGTTCCTAAGTCTTTTCTTTCTCCCTGGACTTTCTGTTCTTATCTGTCTGTGTACCTCAATGATTTTAATCACTACCATTTATGATGCATTCTTGTCTCCTCTTCATTCATTTTAATTTTTTAAATAGTCTTTGCTAATTAGTAGTTTTTGTTCAAACAAAAGTTTTGAAGTTATCAAATATTGAAAAAATATGCCCTGTTGCAAACTTGATAGTATTTGCATGAAATTTATTCATTAACTTGGCAGAACAGTTTACTTAAACTTTTCTGGGTCATGTAGATGATCTGAATTATATCATAAAATTGAACACCTTACAAAGCCTTTTATGGCTTTTAATAGCATTTTAATTTTTATATAGTGGTCACATGACTTCATTAAATATATTTCTCAGTACCTATCTTTTTCATTACATTTCTACTTAGATACACTACATTTCTACTCTTCTACAGAAGAGTGTTACTAAATGTTCTATATAGATATAGATGTAGTGCCCAATTTTCTTTCCAGGATTGTACATAGAGAAAACCATATTCTATACATATAACGATAGTTTTATTATTTTTATCTTTAAAAACCTAACACTTCTTGGTTCTTCTGTCTTTTATTTTTCTGGATTTTGTATTTTTATGCCATTAAATGTTTTCTGGCTTGGCAGCTATTTATTTCATTAATATTTTTCCTCTCTGTTATATTTCTATACTTTCTTCCTTTTCTTTTAAATCTTCTTTTTGTTTTGTGATACTAGATATTGAATGCAATGTTACTTTACCACAGAGACATATCCGTATTCCCTTTTATTTTGAAACTTGGTCTTACTGAGTTACTGACATGGTCTTGAACACGCAATATTTCTGTCTCAGTCTCCCAAGTGCCTGGGATTACAGGTATGTGGTACCATAACTGGTGGTAGTTTTATAGTTTAACTTCCTTTTAAAATTTTTGAATCGAAATTTATAAAACCATATAGTATTTTTCCTTTATTAGAAAACCATATAGTATTTTTTCTTTAAACTGTTTATTTGGCGATTTCACTGATTTTCTAAAATTAAGCTTCTTAACTTCCTATAAACCAATTTCATAACTATACATTTTAAAATATACCAATATATTTGTTATGGTGACATTTAACATAATATTCCTCATATGTATTTACATGTTTTATTTCCTGTGTTTATCCAACTTTACTACCAAACTTTAATGAAGGGTAAAAATGACTTGGGAAGTTAATCTTATTTTCTGGAGTAGTTTTTATTTGAAAGTAAAGATTACTTGTTAGATTTTGTAGAACTTAATTCTATACCTACTATTTCTCCCTCCCTGGATCCCTTCCTTCTTTTCTGTATAAGTAGTATTTGCCCACTAATTCGAATTCTTTAAAACTTTTGAATTTTTTCTGATACAATTTTCAACAATTTATATATATTTCATTTCCTTTAAAATTTCAAACATGTTGATAATTTTTTAATAATGTCTATTAATTTCAAAAGATAATCTAAACTAAATATCTAAAAATTACCTTCTCTGTGGAGGGGTGTGTGTGTGTGTGTGTGCGTGTGTATAAATATACCTGTACACATTGCACAAACATACTTATGGATTGTTTCCTGTCTTTATCCTGATCTTAATCTCTTTTGCTCTTTTTCACTCTTTGCATTCTAAACACATTTTTATTATTTGTTTTCTAACCTCTTGAGTACAGAACACATAGCTTAATATTCAATTTTTTTTTATTTTGTAAATGTGTTGTACTATATGTATGTTTAATTATTGATTCAGCTGTGTTCTTATTTTAGTTAAAAAATAATTGATCGTTAATTATAATTTCTTTTTTTATCCCATAGCTTTTTTCTGTGAAGCATATACTTTAATTTTGCATATATATTGATAGATGGTTTGACCATATTTATGAAACTAAATTCCATTTTTCTCAGTCATTTATATATTAGGCATGTTGACAGGTTTACTCTCAAGGCTTACTGTGTTTCTCAAAACTGTAGTTATTAATCAATTTTATCCCTAAGTTATCTCTGAGATAGAACACATTCTCATGTATATCCAGAGTAAAATAATACCACAGTTCTTGTAAATCCTTATCAAACACTTGTCTGCAAATTTGATATCATAGCTATGGAAGACTACAACTTAACTTGTGCACATAGAATTCTGGAAATCTGGCCCAAATTTGGGTTCATTGGAAGTATAAAATATAAAGCACATTTTGAAAACAATATAAAAGAAATCTCAATTTAATATTTTAAAATATTATATATAAGTTGAAATAAAAATATACTAGAATACATTAAATAAATATAAATTTAAATATATTATTAAGTATAGATATAAATAAAACCATTACTATACTTAGAGCATTTTACTCTTTAAAATGTAATCACTAGAAAATTTAAATTACATGTGTGATTTGCACTGTCTACCGCATACTACTGATTTGGAAAGTATCTCAAATTCCTTTTCCTTCTAGAAGCCATGATTTTAGGGATAAGCCTGGCAGAATTCCCCAGAGTGCACTGTTTTAAATCAAGATGGCTAACAGAGCTTTGCACAGCAGGTCTAATTGGGTGCTAGAAGACCTCTGTGGGGAAAAAAGTCCTCTCTGTTTGGGTCATGAGCTATCTACTCAATATTGGTTTATGTCAAGAACATTTCCTATTTCAAATAACACTCCCTGTTCCAAATAATGATGTATGATGGAAAAAAAAGACCATGTAGTAAATTCATGAGAGGAAAAGCTCTGGAGATTGCTGCCAACCATTTTGAACAAAACTCTATTCTATAGTAAATACCACAGAGGATGTGCAGTAGAGAAAAAGAATCTATAAAGTTGGTGCTAACTTTCTTACATTTCATTGTGGGTATGTTTCTTCTTGAAATATTTTAAGTGTCTGACTTTCTGTCTGAATTTCTGAAGGGAAATATTTGATTAATTATGCTTTTGTATTATTTATAAGTTGGTATGCTTACATGCTTAGGATATAATGAAAAATCAAGTTAAGTAGAGGCATATGGTCAACTAGCAGTAAGAACAGCACAAATACACTCCTAATTCAATGAGGAACCATTCTCAAGCTTTGGGGAAAAGGCTCTGGAGGCAGACATAGGGGAGGTTTTAGCTTTTCTTGATTGTTACTTTTAGTAAAAGAAAAAGATCGGCAGGATGCAACGACTCCAAGGGTATAGAGGTGGTAAAAACTAGAGAGAAGCTTTGACAGTTTAAATACTTTCCACCTAAGCATATGTCTTTGCAGAAGTTGTGAATGAAGCCCTAGAGTGACCAGATCATCAACTGATTGTGGTTTGAAAGAGCTGATGCTTCTAGCAATGGATTTGCAAATATGATCAAGTTTTTCATATTTACATGATCATTTCTTTTTTAAAAATATTTTTTTAGTTGTCAATGGACCTTTATTTTTTATTTACTTATATGTGGTGCTGAGAATCGAACCTCGTGCCTCACACATTCCAGGCAAGTGCGCTACCACTGAGCCACAGCCTCAGCCCTATATGGTCATTTCTAAGGTTTTTTTTTTTTTCTCTTTGAATTTATAGAGTTTTTGTTGATATTTCTAATATTCAGTTTTGACTGTGCCTGGACATTACCACCTGTCTTCAAGTATAAGAAAAAGGAAAACATTATCTAATGAAAGAAGCCTTGTTGATTCCCAAGAAGTTATAATTCACACATTTCAGAAGTAATTATCACATTAAACAAATTAGAATATTTTAATTGAGCAGAAACTTGGAGCTCTTTAAATGCATTAAATATAACTGAAAGCATCAATTAATTACAGATACTGAAATAGAATTCAATTCAGTCAGCTGACAGAGTTGAAAGGGTAGTGTTATTTAAGCACTATTCACATAGTATAAATGGGGATAGGCATTTTTAAAGGAAGGCAGGCTGTCTTGCTCTCCAAAGACATGGCTACATTTTGATTGAATTTGAAGTATATGGACCCAAACCTTCCATTCAAATAGAAGAATGGAACATGGCTGCTTTTGCAGCCACCTTAATAAATTGCCATATAGATTGGGTTGGTATTCAGGAGGTAGAAATTGGAAGTAAATGCAATGAGAGCCTCATTCATCATTAGTCTGAAGAGACAGGAATTGATATGAAGCTGCCATGCTGTCTCAAACGCTAACCAGTTCATGAGGGTGTGTTCACAATTAGGCAAGATCAAAGTGTATAGATTTAATAAGAACAGATTCATACTTCTGTCATAAATGATTGGTGGGATGGGATCTCAGACTGTAGCATCTGGATATTTTCCCAGAAATGTTTTATAAATAGGAATTCCCATGGGTGATTTATATATTTCCATGGGAAATACCAAGTTGTAGTGAACACGTTTTAAGGTCTAACAGGAAGATTGATAAACCTATAACAATCCAAAACATTAAGTGCCTTGTGCTTCAGTGTCTCTGTATTTTTGATCCTTCCTTGCTTTTGTAGGTGAAAAGCAACATATTATTATTGTAAACAGTTTAACTTACAATTTGAATGTGAATCTCTTTTTATATATGTGTGTGCACATGCTCATGTCAACATAACATATAGGCACTCACAAAGGAAATGATGGGATGTTTCTTTTAGCTGAACTTATAGTGTTAATAGGGGTGATAGCAATAGAAGAAATTTCTCATGGAATAACCTGCAAACGTATCATATTTCATTTATGATTGAACCAGAATCCTAAAGCCTCAATTTTAAATAATAAATCAAATTGTTGACATTTTACCTAAATCAATACTCTTCTCATTTCAAAGAAAAAGAATGAATAACCCCTTAAATTAATATTAAAAATTTATTGCTTAAATAAAAGTGAGCCAAAATAAAAAAGAAATGTCAAAATTGTTATATTTTACAATTACCTTTATTTGTATGTCCTTATATTCCTGATCATATTTTCTTATTTTATTAGATTTTGATTTTTAAAATCTCATTGTAGAAAACATACTGCTCTCAAGTCTGTATTTTGAACAACTCAATACATTTGAGTGACTTTATGTTTTTTTTAACCAGACTTTTAAACTAATTAGAATGTACTTCAGATATTTGCAAGTTATATTTCATATGAAAATGCAATTCATCCAGGCAGCATAATGGCAGTCATGCTTTTAGTGTTGTATATTCATATTGTCATGTTTTATGTTTTAAGGGGACAAGTATATCTTGAGATTTATATGTTAATCATAGTTTTGACTATAGTTTTATTTCTAAAATCCTATTTCCTATAAATTAAAAACATATTGCAATTACTGATGCTACTCATAAGATATAGGCTACTTACATATTTATGCACCAAATATTTTGTTGCCTGTTAAAGCAACAGATGTAAGATAGTGATCTAGGCCTAGAATTTAAATATTTTATCCTATTTCATTACTTTCATTACAAAAGTACACATCCATTTTCAAGTTAAATTATACATGGACATCACAATCTATCTCATCCAACCTCTAGTCACATTGAGTCTTACATTCCTGTGGTAACCTGTGTGTAGCCTTCACAAGTTTCCACAATCTTTTGGGGGAAATTTTTGGTACATTTTATGTTAATTAAATAATAATGTATGATGTTGAATAATGTTTGCCATGACAAATTATCACAGTAAAGTAGGTTTTAAACATATTTTACATACCCTTGCAGAACACCTCAATCTTAATCTACTATATTTTTGCTTTATAAGTTAAAAGACTCATAATCATAAGATTTGTAGTGTTAGTTTAAGGGCTTTTTTAGCTTATCTTTGTCTACCTTTTCACTTTTAAGCAGGAAAACACTTAAGCCATCAAATATAGATGAAATATACTATATTAGACAAAATTGACTTTTGTTGTTAAGATTCCTGATAAAGGAATTCACAATCACTCCTATCACATCCATGGGTTATCTCATCAATTTAAATCAGGCAATGGTTTTCTTAACATGGTTTCCAAATATTTCTACACAACTTATGCTTACTACTTTACTTTTTCGACATCTAGAAGAAATAGTAATAGCTATAATAATGCAAAATTTGAATCTCACTAGGATTGATACACAAAACCTTTAATGAATAGGAAGAGACAGTTCCTCAAAACAAATATCAGAAGATACTAGATCAATAAAAAGAAATAATTATCAACAACTGTATGACATTGCTATTTCTGCACATACTTCCAAAACAAAGGCAGCATCATCTGTGGCAGAAATCTTAACACAAAGTGAGCAAAGTTTTGATTGGCTAATAAATCTGAGATACTGCTGGCTTCACATATAATGGGATTCAGGGTCAACTGTTTAGCAGGATTTAGTCTCCTTTTCTCCCTTCCCCTCTCTCCCACTTTTGTTTTGCTCTGGTGGTATTTATGCTAAGACAGGGTTTTCTGAAATGGTGGCCATGATTTCACCTCAGTTTCACTATAGATGCTCCTTACTTGATGGGTTCTAGAAAATAATGCCCCAAATGTTGGTTTTTAATAGAACTGTCTGAAAATCTTATGTAGAACTTCATTGTACCTTTCTATAACTCAAAGCCATTTAGAAACATTGGGGTTGAAATTAAGACATAAAAGATGACAGAGATACTAATGCATAATCTATTGTCTTTCAATTAGAAAACAGAATGATGCCACATGAGCACCTCAAATCTGCCCAGGAAGCTGGGTATCTGAACAGTCCAGTGTGTTAACACATAGTGTGTCCATCTTTTTTGATGCATAAACTCCCTACATTTGTACTTTTTTTCTTTCTACTGAATTTTTGAGAAAATAGATTAGCAAACAAATATTTTTATCTACTACCCACTATTTAAATTATGAATTACATGGTGGAAGCAGTCAAGCCAGGAGTTTGCTGTTGGTGTTGAATGTAGACAACACACAAGGTTGTCACAGGATAAAATCATTTTTGTGGAGAAAATGAATTAGATGATGTATTGTGGGCTTAACAAGGGAAGAGGATATTTAACTAGATTTCTTTTCAGTTTATACATGTGTCTCAAGAGGGTAAGTTTATGCATACCCAGTTTTGCTCACTTTCCTGAATATAATACAGAAGGTCCCCCCACCATGCTTTGTTCATAGTGATCAATGTTTTAGTAATTTGACATTTTATATAACATATGAAAAATAATGATAAATAGTTATAGCGGCAATTTTTATCAGGGTTTATACCATCATATCTAAACTATTCAATGGCAATTGAAGAAAGGGATTATTTGCCTGCAGACAAATAGTCCAAGACTGGGTCACATGATGAGACAATATTCAAACCTAGGACCCTCTGAGTTCACAGTTTTCATTTCCCCGCAAGCCGAATTGTTTCTTGGGAAAGTACTAGAGATAATCACCACGTTTGGTCTTGATGTGCATTTGCCTCTTTTCATAAATATGTGTGTTGGTTCACAAGGGTTTTATTCATTTTGAATTTAGCAGCAGGTGTCTAAGAATGCCTATGACCTTTGAAAGCCAGATAATTTATTTTATAAACTGGGACTTTTTTGAGGGTATCTTGGTTATTAGGAATTTAAGATCACAAAATTTAACCAAGAGTAACTCAGAGAACAGAGGAGTTATGGTCACCCCACTCAGAGGAAAAACAACAGCAAGATAAGCTTTCTTATGTCTTGTTTGCTTACTTTCTCATGCTATTTTCTTTACTATTCATCTCAGTGATGCAAGTCAGGTATTTTGATCTGTACTTCAGAACTGACAGGAGTGAGACCCAAAATAGATATAATGATGAATATGGAGAGAGAGAACTGATATTCACAAGAAGATCTATTACACTCCCAAACATGTTTATTTCTCAGTCCAAATAACAATAAGATTAGGTTGGCCATTCATTATATTGTATGGAACAAAGAATATTATAAAATTATTGAAAACCATGAAAAGAATACCACTAGAATTGTACATTTCCATGACAAATTTTTCAAAAAATATGACAACTAATCAGAGAGAAATTGAATGATGTTGCTATATCTTTGATGATTTTCAAATTGCAGTTTATATTCTCTTCTATAATAAACAGTTCTCAAAAACTGAAGGTGGGGATTAATTTGTTAATCTTCCAAAAGCTCCACAGGATTGATGACTGATCTAAAAAAATAATAACTTTAATGGAAATATGACACATTTGTATAATACATAGGCTACTTTGAAAATTTTAGGGACTATATTGTTATTATATGTTTCAACAGTCTCAAGGAATCTGGTATTCTTATACTTGTGTAAACATCCTTTACTTGAGTGATAGATCTAGTAATTAGTAAGTTATTTTAATAACCTGAATAGTCAAGACACTGTGTTCAAACCTACTATTGATGAGACTTATACTGTAAATTAACTGTATGGGTATCAAATAAACTACTGATGGTTAATCAGGGGCTAAATGATTTCAGACAAGTACCAAAGGAAGTAAAAGGACAGCATCTTCTTAAATATTGAAATGCCTACAAGGTCTTGGATTCTGACATTCTGGGAGGTTAATAACTAAATAACAAAAACAGCAAACACAATAGTAAAAGCAAATGATAAATGTCATCTACTGCATTTTAAGCCTATACTATATGTCAGGCATTGGGCTATGTACTTTACATACATTATCACTATTCTTACAGCAAACTTTCATTTTAAAAATGAGAGCAATGAGAATAAATGCAGTTATGTAAAATGCTGCTTTAAATTCAAGTGTGACAGCTAATTTCCTTTCAGATCCCTACACTCTACATCCTAAATAGTTACTTTTTTAAATGTTAGTGACAGCATTTGTTGGATATTATTAAATATTATCAAGACAGAATACTAGTGAATCTTTTTAAAAATAAAACATTGAAAAAGATTTTTAAAAAACAAAATAAAAAATCTTAAATACTTCCCTCAATCCCTGCTACTGAGGAATGAACCCAGGGCCTCATGAAAGCTAGGTAAGCACACCATCACTGAGCTATACCCCAACCCATTCTATTTTGAGATAGGACCTTCTAAATTTCCCAGGTTGGCCTTGAGCTTGTGATCCTCCTGTCTTAGCCTCTCTGCTGAATTTAGACTTGCAACTGTGCCTAGCTTGAAGTGCCTCTTCTTTACTGAGGAAAGATAACCCTTGAATAGACTAATTTTAGGATTCTACTCCTGTTGGAAATATATCATGAGTGAAATATGTTCTACCTGGTATTTTCATACATAGTTCAATTTTGATCTGCTTTCAAATATTGGGAGAATGATTATTTATAAATCCCTGTCTGTCAAAGTGAATATGGTTTAAAATAAGCGTAATTACCTCTTAAGACAAGAAGACAGGCTAGTTTCATATAGCTTTTGAAGTCATAGAAAATATTTACACAGTGATTCATAAGTCCATGTTTTTCTTTAGGCTTCATTTTTTTTCACAATGTATTGTTTATTATCACTTGTTTTATTTTGCCCTAAAATAGTCCTCATGTGAAGGATAAACAAATAAGGCTCACACAGGCACACATACACACACCCTTCATATATTTAAAATTATGGCATGTTTCTAGCATATCTCACCTCTGTTTTACAGAAAGCAAATCAAAATATCTCATTCTTTTGAGGAAATATGATAAATGATAAATAAAATCTCATGTTTAGGACATTCTTAGGAAAACTCAGAATCCTTTCCAAATAATAATAGTTATCAGTTCTTGGGGACTTGATGGTATTTCTTTTTCTTCTCCTCCTCCTCCTTTTTTATTTTTTAATTTTGGAGTGGTAGTGATCAAACACAGGGCCTTGTGCATTCTAGTTCTACTGTTGAGCTACACCCCCAGCCCAATAACTCTATTCTTTGTGCACATTACATCACTTAATTCTTTGACACTATTAAGAGATAGGCAGTATTCCTGTGCCAATTTAAAAGTGGCAAAATAAGCTGGTGAGCTTAGTTGCTTTTCTGTATATAGAATTCAAACTTGAACCAACACTCTTAAACATTATTACATGATTATTCTAAAGAACAGAAATTATTTTATTTATAACAAATGATGATAATCACTTTTCTCTAGGTTGAACACGTTAAGTATCTGAATCAGAGGCAAACAGAAAAATAAATCTGAATTTTCTCAGTGGCCCCTTTCAGAGTGATGCAAATTATTAGGAAAGCAAAGTACTTTTAAACTCCAAGTAAATATAATATAAATTTTCTAATACAAATTATTTCACGATTATACAAATGACAATGACAAATAGATATTTATTATATAAGTTCTAAGGTAAAGGCAAAGCTGTCAGGCTACTCACAAAGACCAAGATTACAACATATATATCACTTTTCATAAGCAAAAATAATGATAATGTTTTATTGTAAAAGAATATGGGATCAATTGTCCTACCACATAATTTTTCTTTAAAAATATTATGAACATACTGCCCCCAAAATTTATTCTTTAGCTTAAAGAGAGAATAAGGCTATTCATACACTTCAGGAATTAAATCCATCAGTCCAAGGGTGCATGAATAAAATGTGAATCATTCCACTGATGGTGAAGGAGATGGTGATTCGTAGTATTCACACTTTGCTTAAATCATATGGTGACATTAAAGGAAGTGTATTTTCTAAGGTTTTCTGCTTGAGATGTTGCTTAGGAGGGAGAAACAACAAATGCTCCATAAAAGCAAACAGATTCAATTAACACTGAAAGTATATTTGACATATAAGTTCGTTTTCAAATATAAGACAATCTTCTGTCAGATCTCAAAACACACAGAAAGCTCACAGACTCATGAAATTATATGTAGTCCATAAAACTAAACTCTAACAACCATTCATAAAATGGTGAAGTAGTTTTTAAAAAGCAAGATTTTAAAAGGTCTAGATTTCAAATTTTGTGTTGATGATTATAGTAATCTTTATATGATATTCCAGCATCGTTCCAGGTATGGTCCATATGTTCTTCAATAAAGATAGCATATATAGTATATAGAAATGTATGTAGGTGTGTTCGGTCCTGTGGTCATAGATCTCCCTCTAAAATATTGATGAAAAGACAAAATTAACATCCATCAATAATTGTATGAAATAGAAAACATATGACTAAGTGTTAAAAGATGTGATACACAGACTGCAGGATACATGCAATTTGAGTGAAGAAAAGAATGCTAAGTGGCAGAGGATCGTGCATGCTATCTGCAGGCTTCCTTTATATGTTACTATATGAATATTGTCACTTGATACTTGGGTCAACCTGGAGAAGTTATTCCACTTCTCTGGGACTTACTTTTCTCTTGAAGATATATAATAATACCTATGTGAGGGATCTTATTTTAAGGAGTAAATTGAGGTAGGCACTCAATATGCAATTCCAAGATTATGATGAAGATGATGATGGCAAAAATCAGCTAAATGGTAGAGACTGGAGAGAATGAGCGAGGGCTGAATGGACAGTAGACAGAAAAAAAATAATGCGATATTTTAAATGCTAACAAGATAAATATTGGATTTCAAATAAATAGAAATTAGAGGATGTAAAACTCCAAAAGTGGATTCAACTTAAAACTCTCACAATTAAGTTGTTTTCAAGTAATATGATTAGTATTGGCGATGCTAATTTTTTTCACCATGTAATACAGGAGAAGTAGTTACACTGCAGTGGTTATTCAAACCTTTTTTTTTTTTAATTTGAAATTATTTTAGACTCACAGAAGAATTGCAAAAGCAGTAAAAAAAAATTCCCACAAATTTATCCACCTTCCTTTAATGTACACATCTTATATAATAAACAGCACAATGCTCAGGACCACACAATTAGCACTGACATTAACTAATCTACACACTCTACTTGAACTACGTCAGTAGTTCCAGGACTGTTTCTGTTCCAGGATTTGATCCAGGCTCCCAAATTCCATTTAATTGTATTTTTTTTTTTTTAAGATTACTCCAACTTCTGAGAATTCCTGAATCTTGTTTTAATCTTCATGACTTGGACATTTTGAAGAGTACCCATCAATTATTTTATAAATGTTCTTCAATCTGGGTTTATTATTTGTTCCCTCATACTTAGATGGTAGATTTATATTTTGGTCAAGAATACCAGAGAAAAGATGTGTGCGTCTCAACATGTCATGCCAGGGTTAATGTGAGGTATCTTATCTCTAGTGAGGTTGGCTCTGATCACTTGGCCCAGGCAAAATCTTTCAGACTTGTCCACTACAAGGCTAATATTTTCTCCATATAATTAATAAATATATTGTTGGGGACTATTTTGAGACTTCACAAATATGTTGTAATCATACTTATTTTGAAGGTTATAGAACAAAACAGCATAAATGTCTACTGTGTTCAGCAGGGCTGACTTATCTATTAGGCACAGTGGGATAATGCTTAGGGCCCATAGAATTGATTGAGGTCTACAGAAGAATTCAATTTTAACTTCTTCCAAACTAAAAACAAAAACATGGACATAATTAAAATGTGTGTGTGTGTGTGTGTGTGTGTGTGTGTGTGTGTCTAATATACACCTATGAGACCAGCTCAGATATTTTTAAGGCCAATACAGTTGTAAAATGTAGTTTTAAATATTTTTTTTTTAATTAGAGAAAGAAGTCCATAAAAGCAAAAGAGGCTAGAGCCCACAAATATGATAATGCAGCCCTGGAATTCAGTTCTATTCTGTACCATCTCGTACCTCCTGGACAGAAGAGGGCTGGGCCACGAAAATTACAGGAACAGAGTGTGAGTCCTGCTGCAGCAATGCATGAAACCTGATGGCCCCTGTCTTTGCATTTCCTTAAGCACAAAATATCTTAATAGATACAACTAATATTCATAAAATAAAATCTGCTGAAATCACCAAATATTTTAATGGTTTACTTTCAAAATATCAGAATTGCCTCAGTCAATATTTTCATAGAATTCAATTGAAAAACTAAATTAGTTGAAAACTAATTAATTGAAAAACTAAAAACTAAAATTAGATGCGATTAAAACCATAGAATGTACAACACCTTATAAACTTTGAGCAATAATGATGCATCAGTGTAGCCTCATCAATTACAATAAATGTATCATTTGGGTACCCGATATAGATACTGGGAGCAGTTATGCATACGGGATTGCCGGACTCATCTGGGAATTCTGTACTTTCCAGGTAATTTTGCTCTGAAGCTAAAGCTCCTCAAAATAATGCTTTAAAGGTAAAGTTTATTAATTTTTTTAAAAAGGAAAACTGTGTATATATAAAAGTAACATTTAGAAACTCAGGTTTAAAATAAGTTTTCTACTTAAAGCCACGTGATTTAAATACTTTATTAACATTTTTTTAAATTTGATTTTTAGTTTGCTCATTTTTTTTTCTCAGATACTTATGTGTCAAAGTATAAATAGGAAATCTTCTTAAAATTCCATGTCCATTCCTACTTTGTGGCATCCCAAACCTCCCAAGAGGATTTAACTCACACCCTCAGCATTATGCCAAAGGGTGTGGATTCCTTTCTCACTTCACTTTTTGGGCTACTAGAGCTAGATACATGTGCTGTGGGGGACTCGTGGAAGTTCAGCTCTGGGAAGCTGGTTCTATCAGCTTGCTGAGACTTGTTCTCTTGCAGAATCTGATGAATTGTTTTTCTTTTGCTTTCTTTCTTTCTTTCTTTCTTTCTTTCTTTCTTTCTTTCTTTTAATCATTGTTTGGTAAATAAGTAGAGAGAAAAGGAAAGAAAAGGAAGCACTACAGGTAAGTAGGCTCTATGTTGTCACTGAAATACACATGGATCCATCCTTCAAGTATACCAAGGACAGGGTAGAGACGAAGAGCTGGAGAAGAAGATTAACATTAAACAGGGATGATAGGCGGGAGGGAAAGTGAGAGTTAAGGGAAATTGCATGGAATTGGAAGGTGAGCCTCAGGGTTATACACAATTACATATAAGAGGAAAGGAGGAGTAGGAGAAAAATTATATAAGTGGAAGAAACGATTTATAGTAGAGGGGATGGAGAGAGAGAAGGGGAGGGGAGGGGAGAGGAGGGGAGGGGGGACAGTGGAGAATGGGATAGACAGCAGAATACATCAGTCACTAGAAAGGCAATTTGTAAATCAATGGAAATGTAACTGATGTGACACAGCAATCTGTATACGGGGTAAAAATGGGAGTTCATAACCCACTTGAATCAATCTGTGAAATATGGTATATTAAGAACTATGTAATGTTTTGAACAACCAACAATAAAATAATTTAAAAAAAAAAAAAAGTATTTGTTACCCATTCTGTCTCCCGAGAACATTACCTATAATAAGTAGAGGGCAATAATTCTGAACACAACTTAAAGAGCACATTTATATTTAAAATATATTTCTTTATAAATAGAAATTATAAGTATCTATAAAAAGATAATTGAGATAATGAAGAGAAAATAAAGGTTCCTCCATAAAACAGCATTTCATTCTGTTCTACAATTTATTGAAAATATTTAACTTGCCATATTGCTAATATGCAAATAAGGAATTACTAAACTTCTACTTTGAAAGGAAGTTTAACCCAAATGCCTCCGAATTGTAAATGTTATTCTCTTTAAATATTTCTTAAATCAGTGAAATGTTTGGCTGCATATATACAAATTCATTTTTAATCCTCATGATTTTAAATTCTGCAGTTCTGTGATAAGGAACAGCAATCTGTATTCCCTGAGTATTTCTAAATGCTTTCTGATATATTAGTATCTAAGAATAAGATCTATCCTCCAAAGCATTGTGGCACAATAAATGTTTCTTTCTCTTAGAAATCATGCATAGAACATGACAGAAGAGAGAATCAGCTGAGGTAGGTCCCTTTAATTTTTATTGATATTATTTATGGTCCCAGGTGCATTTTTAATTATCTCACCACATTGCTTTCCCCATCAACTGTCACTAGTAATTTCATACAGCAAGTATCTTGCCCTTATGACATTACTGAATGCAATTTAGATCATTTAGGATGCTTATAGATTGACAAGTGGCTTCACCTTTTTTAAAAATACAACCAAGGGAGTCAATGGACTTAGAAAATTAGATGCCAATCATTTTCGCAACCTAGAAGTGAGGAACAACATTAGTAAGGTAATCAAAAATATGGAAATTTTCAACATTAGTTGAGTGACTACTGCTATGATCATTGTAAACTATAGATAAAATAAATGAAGGAAGCAAGTTGCATTGGCAGAAAAATAGGGAGAAAATTTGATATACTGTTCTTTGCCTCTGTCAGAGGCCTTACAACATCCTCACTGACTATACTTGCAGTGATTATATCCATGAACATAGGGAAGGCTCTGGATTTCTGGGCCCACAGAATCAGTGACTCATTTCCTGGGATTATTAAGTTACAGAAAAAATAAAAGAGTGATTTTTTTAATCATGCTATAATCCTCTCTGTGAAGATTGGCACTCAATTTAGTGTGCTTCTCTGAAGCTAAAAAAACAAGAATCAACAAAAAACAACAATACAATCCGTTTCCATTGTATTATATTTATGTTATATTACAAATGCTTTTCTAGAAGCCCTACTTATAAGTCTTTTATGTTAAAAAACAAAAATATGAAAATAAATTCTTCCTCTACCTTAACATTTCCTTTCCTTTCATAGAAAACGTCCTTGAAAAAGTAATAAATATTCCTTTCCTCTACATTCTCAAATTAGAATCTATTCTCAGTCTTCTGCATCCCCCTTTTCCCACTCACCACTTCACTGAAAATACTATCCCCAAGGTACCAAAGTTCTCCTTATTGCTTCCAGTGGAGACTTTATCTCATCTTCTGATTTTCAGCATTATTTGATGATGCTGATAACTTCCTTTATTGATATTTCTTCCCTTAATTTTAGACATATTACACTTTCCTGGGTTGTCCTGGGAGATGTTATTTTATTCCTGCATTTCTATAGACAACTTGCCTGTATTTTCCCCCACTTTCTTCTCAGTTTTTAAACATTTACAACATTCTTACAGGTTTCTGAACCATGTCACCATCTATCAATATACCATCTGAACTCTGGAATCCACTTAAATAACTTCACTCTGGTCCTCATATTTCAGATTAAAAATCATTCTTACAAAAGGTGTTGTCTGAGTGTGGGCTGCTCTCTTGAAGTGTAATGTTTCCTTTATTACAGTATTTATATTGTAAAATTGCCTGCTCTTTTGTCTGAATCTCCCATTTTGCTCTCCAGCTTCATGAAAATGCATTCTGCTCTCATATACACTTAATTAGAATAAATAAATAAATAAATAAAATTTAAAAAGAAAACAAGACACACTTACTGAAACATATACTAACCTAAGAATTTTTTTTAAAAAAATATCATTATTAGTAAATGACATCAGGCATAAAATCTCATTATTAGTATATGACATATACTCTCTAATTACAGTTATACAAAGTTCAAGAATACACAACATTAAACCATAGTGATCATTCTGGGTGTTTGGGGATGCACTCTATCGATCTGCAAGCTGGTTACACAGGTATGTACACATTCAAACTTTGTCATTTGAACTCTAGATTCATGTATGTTGCTAAATGTAGATCATACTATAATTTGCAAAGAGCAGAAGACATTAATATGTGTGATGGTTAATACTGGTGAACATTCATTCGTAACTTGCATTCATTATTTAATTTAGTCTTCACAACAACCCAATGACTAAGATACTATTATTAGCCCCAGTTTTAAATTGAAACTGGGGTACAAGGAAGCTATCCAACTTCCTAAGGGCACAATAATTAATGGTACATTACACAATGAAGATCAGGATGTAAACAGTCTTATTCCAAAGTCTACAGTCTTAACTAAGCTATACTGTTTCTTCCTAGTAGTCCTTATAGATATCTCTTTTATTTTAAAGAGGAGCTTGATTTAAGAGGAAGGAAGAAGAAAGTTGTGCAGAGAAAAAAAAGAGTCATTAGAAACACCAAAGCAATATAAATATACAGAAATAACTATAAAATTCAGAGGTTTCTGGGATTTAAATAATTTTCAGTTCATGAATTATACATATGAATGTGTAATGCTTTTAACTGTAAATATCACATTGTTCCCAAAGCGCATTCAAGATAAGCTGTTTGCCTACTGCAGTTTTTGAAAGATCAATGGATGTTAAAATGTGTCAAACACTTGTCATTTCAGGAATTCTCTACTATAATATAATAATCTATAGTATATTATCAGAACACTTTTCCATGTCCTGAAAATAAGTATTATGGTAAAAAATGGAAGCATAATCCATTATCCAAGACTTTATCTCCCAGCATGATGTAAAAAGTAATAAAATATGGCCTATCTCTAAATAAAACTCAATTTTTTACTTTAGGGTACTAAATTTACTAACATTTGGAAGAAATGTTTTAGAATTAAAACATACTATACACAGTACACTCCCTTAAATAACCACAAACATATCACCTCTATAGTTATTTGTGTCACTCTTAAATTTGTTCAAAGTTTGGCCTTGGAGTGATGGTGCATTACTTTAGACTAAATTTATTATGGCCTTGCTTCAGTGGGCTCACTGGGATTCATGTACCCTAGTTTGCTGAATCTGGTCTTCTCAGTCCATTCCCTGCATGATTATAAACACTTTGATTAGATATTATACAGTTTCCATATCTTTGCTCTACAGTTCTGTTTTTTAAGTCTACATTTCTACAACAATCATTCATTTTCTTCCAACTTTATAACATCTTTGCTTACTTAGCAGATAATCTGTTCTCCTCAACAAAGAAATTAAAATAATCAAATATGATTTTTTTCAATTTTCTATCTTAATTCCACAAAATCCCTTGGATCCTCCGTACCACTTTCTTCTTCCTTCTTCTTAAGTGGGGTCTTTCTAGTACAAGATTTATTTCTCCAACTATACTTCGGACCTCTCTAATCTCCAAACATCCCTCTTGTAGTGGATTAGTTTCGATTAGCTTATGTAGGGGATCCACTTTCCTTTCTGTACTAGGTTCTTTCCACGGGCATTTACACCTGCTAAAATTTCTCCCTCCCTTGGGCTCCAGTCACTATGCAACCTCTACCTTAACATTTCCTTTCCTTTCATAGAAAACGTCCTTGAAAAAGTAATAAATATTCCTTTCCTCTACATTCTCAAATTAGAATCTATTCTCAGTCTTCTGCATCCCCCTTTTCCCACTCACCACTTCACTGAAAATACTATCCCCAAGGTACCAAAGTTCTCCTTATTGCTTCCAGTGGAGACTTTATCTCATCTTCTGATTTTCAGCATTATTTGATGATGCTGATAACTTCCTTTATTGATATTTCTTCCCTTAATTTTAGATATATTATACTTTCCTGGGTTCTCCTGGGAGATGTTATTTTATTCCTGCATTTCTATAGACAACTTGCCTGTATTTTCCCCCACTTTCTTCTCAGTTTTTAAACATTTACAACATTCTTACAGGTTTCTGAACCATGTCACCATCTATCAATATACCATCTGAACTCTGGAATCCACTTAAATAACTTCACTCTGGTCCTCATATTTCAGATTAAAAATCATTCTTACAAAAGGTGTTGTCTGAGTGTGGGCTGCTCTCTTGAAGTGTAATGTTTCCTTTATTACAGCATTTATATTGTAAAATTGCCTGCTCTTTTGTCTGAATCTCCCATTTTGCTCTCCAGCTTCATGAAAATGTGGATCTTGCTTACTCTTTTTTTTTGCCAGATGTATCTCCCCTATTTATCACAGAACCTTGCAAATGACAGGTACTCAAAATGTCAAGACATTTGTCTTTTCTGGTGCCAGTACCATATTAAGTATTATAGTTTAACGATAGAATAGAGCAAACCAGTTCTGGTTCATTTTTCCAATTCAACAACATCTATTTTTTTTATTTGAGACAGGAAATAAAATATCCAATAGAAGGTGTATTACAAATGAGAGTTAAGAGTTGGAAAACTGGAGATCATTCTTACTGTAGAAAACCTACCAGCTAGTGTGTAACACATCTTCAATCTATTCCATCAGAGAATAAACGAGCTTATGCATTTACACACCAATTCCTGTTTGCTAATGTTTTAAGGGTGCTGCTGGGGCAGATGTGTACTGAACTAGTAAGGGTAAGTTAATGTGCAGGGAGCCAACATGGTGTGCTACAGTTGTTCAACTGAGATGTGATTATCAATTATTCTGTTGCATAGGCTATACTATATAGTGCGAAATTTAATTGCCCTGGGAGGTATTCTTATATTCCTGCAGTTTAAACCATTTTTAGAGAATCATGTCAGTTGAATGTCATCAGATTTTCAGCATCAATTAAAATTATTATATTTTTTCTTATTTGAAATGTTAATGTTACATATTACATTATCAAGGCATCACTGTATTTTAAGTTTTATCTTTAAGTAATCTAAATAAACTATGGTGTCCTGAAGTGTTTTAAGATATTGTTTTTTTAGTGAGATGTGTTTTATTTTAATATTTTATACAAGATCCTAACTGCAGATGATCTTCAGTTTTAATTTACCTTGTACTTAAAAATACTGTAGAAAATTAATAAAATGTAGGAAACTGATATTATACAACATATTTCCTACTTATTTACTGGGATACTGTGTGTTGGGCAAATATTAAATTTTATACACACACACACACACACACACACTGAAGCAAAAATGTAACTGCATTAAATATAGCTTATATTATAAATCAAAATATTTTCAATTATTGAAATGTAATGGTATCTTTCAATGGTAGGAACCATATCATTCTAATGAATAATAACTTTCAATTTTCATTAGCTCCCAAAGTAATAACTATTCATTGTAGAAACATAGATAATTAAAAGAATACTGAAAATCTATTCCAGCAAGCATATTTCCCTCAGATGCTCCTAATATAGTCTTGGTTCTCTATAATGCCTGTGGGAGATTTTCAGCTATGCTTGGGTACTGACAGTTCACTCCTTTAAAAAAGGGCTTTGTTTCACTTTTCTTTTAGGTTAAAACTAAATAATATAAGAGATTATCTCTACTAATATCCCATATTTGACCTCCAAAGTTTAGGTTCTGTATGAAATGTATAATGCTCCAAGAATTAGAATAGATAGGTCTTTGCTAAAATAATATATTGTTATTAGTAGCATATGAATATTTTTAGAAATGCTTTCTCATGTATGTTAATTTTTATGCTATTTTACCAACATAAGCAAAAAAAAAATGAGGTAAATTTTCTTGGGTCGTAAGGCAATTGATCCACTACCATTATAATCTTCATGTTGCAGAAGACAGGTAGAGCTTATTCATCAAATCTTTCTGATGTAACTCTTGGAATCTGGGTCTCCCAGTACCAAGTCAAATGGGAATTCCACTACATTTTAAGAAGCTGCTCACAAATATACCACAGAGCATTGCTTCTCATGCCATGACTCTTTGGAATATAGGTACCAGGATGTAATTCTTTGGAAGTGACTCCACAGTTTAGTGGATTGATGGTATAAGAATTACTTCTGCTTCTTTATTAATAAAAGCCAAACTGAACTCTATATATTGGCTCTGTACTTTTTAATATGGTAGTCCTCCCTTCTCCATGGTTTTGCATTCCACAATTTTGTTTACTTGTAACTAACATGGTCTGAAAATGTTACATGGAAAAGTCCAAAATAACAACTAGTAAGTTTTAAATTATGTATTGTTCTGAGCTGTGTGATGAAACCTCATGCCATCTTGCTCTGTCCCACCTGAGATATGAATCTTCCCTTTTTCTAGAACATCCAGGCTGTTTATACCACCTGCTCATTAGACACTTATTAGCTGTCTTCGATATCAGATCCAGTACTGCAGTATTTCAGTGTTTGTGATTAATTTGTCTGTAGTTTAATTAATAATGGACCCAAAATGCAAGAGCAGTGATGCTGGAAATTCTGATAGGCCAAAGAAAAGCTGTAAAGTGCTTCCTCTAAGTGGCAGGGTGAAAGAAAAAGAGCCTATTCACATAAATTTTGTTACAGTATAGTTATAATCGTTCTATTTTATTAGTTGTTAATCTTATTGCTAGTGTATAAATTAAACTTTATCGTTAATATGTATGTATAGAAGCATGCAATAAGGAGGGTATTGTACTACCCATGGTTCAGGCATCTCCTGGGGGTCATGGAGCCTATCCCTTGTGAACAGAAGACTACTGTGTATACCAAGAGCTGCTGTCTGCAGCTTGACTCTCCTCCATAGCAGAATCCAGAAAGCAACTAGGGAATATTGTTACTTTTATCACGTTCTTTGGCTCAGCTTTCGGAGTTCAGAGGTCAATAGAATCCCCAAGTCTAAGTGGATTTACAACCTACTGCTAGATCTTTAATGAAACCCAGAATGAGCCAATTATTTTTAAAGTAAAGTAAATGAGGAAGAGGATTCCTTATTTGATGAACACAGTGGATCTGGTAGCACCAAGAATCCACCTCCCCACCAAGACAACAAATGCACTGACAGAGCCTGTGTGACATGTTATTTTGGAACTCTAGTGTGTTTTGAAGGCTTAAGACTTCCAGGAAAGTCTAGGAAGATGAATTATAGTCAATCTTTAGTTTAACTATAACATAGTAGTCAATACCCATCTTCCACCCCACCCTGATTTTGCAAGCAGCTGTGCAGGGGTTCCTACAGCAATTTGCACATAGCCTGCAGAAACCAGGGTACACAAAGAGGACCCTGTGCTCCAAATATTGTGGATCTTTACTGGGACTGATGATTGCTGACTTTGGTTAGAGAGACATAGAAAAAGAGGAGGGAAACCCTTGATGGTTTACTTCTGGGACCACACCCTGAATTGTTGAAAACCCCTCCAGCTCTGGCTGAAATGATTTCCAGTGGATTTAAAGGGCCCCCTTGTTGTTCTTTTCTCCTTTTAGGCATCAGATATTATAGACTAAGAAATCCTAAAACAACTATCAAAATGGAGAAAATTAAGTGGACATGCCCCAGGGGGTGGGGGAGAAACTGAGGTCCAGAATTACCACATTATTAGGTTAAAATATCCATTTTCAGTGCAAAAAATTAAAAAAAACATTCAGCGAAAGAGGGAAAGGGGATCATTCAATGAAAAAATAATAATAAATCAGCAAACTGTTCCTGAAAAGACAAGTTAGCAGATCTACTAGACAAAGACTTCAAAATAACTTTATTAAAGATATTCAAAGAGGCCTGGGGTTGTAGCTCAGCAGTAGAGTGCTCACCTAGCATGTGCAAGGCCCTGGGTTCGATCCTCAGCACCACATAAAAATAAATAAATAAATAAATAAAGATATTAAATATATATATATATATATATATATATATATATATATATGTATACACACACACACACATATATATATTTTTTTTTTCAAAGAAGTAAAGGAGATGTGAAGGAATAGTCAAAGAAAATAATAAAAGGACAAAATAAATGATAATATCAAAAAAGAACCATTAAATTTAAAAAGAAATAAAAAATTCTGCAACTGAAAACTATCATAACTTATAAAAAATTCACTGGAGGGACTTCAAAGAAATCTGAATGAGTAGAAAAAAATATAATCAGTGAAGCTGAGATACAACAAAGAAAATCATTGTTGTTAGTTGAAAGAAAAAAAAGATTGAAGAAAAGTGAATGGAGCCTAATATATTTTGTAAAAGTGAATGGAGCCTAATATATTTTGTGACACCAGTAACAGTAACCAATGTATGTAGTGTAGGGCCCCCAAATAAGACAAATTGTAAGAGGGAATATTTGAAGAAATAATAACTGAAAACTCCCCAAATTTGTTGAAAGATATAAATATAAGTATCAACAAGCTCAGTGAACTTCAGGAAAAATGAACTGAAGGACCCACATTGAGACCCATAATACTGAAGCTTTTGAAGCCAAAACAAGAGAATCTTCAAAGAAGTAAGACAGAAGCAACTTATGCAAGAGATCCTCAATAAGATTATCTAAAGATTTCTCTTCAAAAACTTTTAAAGGCTGGAAGGCCGTGGGTAGATACATTTAGAGTCCTGAAATACAACAAATGTCATCCAAGAATCCTATATCTGGCAAAACCATACTTTGAAAGAGAGGGGGAAATTAAAATCTTTCCAGAAACACAAAAGTTAAAGGAGTTTTTTACCACTAGATTTGCCCTGCAAGAAATGCTGAAGGGAGTCCTGGAGGTTGAAATGAAAGAACACAGTGACAAATGACAAGAAGCTTTATGAAGAAATAAAGTTATCAATAAAGTATATAGAAATTATAAAAGCTAGTATTATTGTAACAATTATTATCACTATACTTTTACATTTTTATATGATTTAAGACACTAGTGCATTAAAAATTGTTACTATAAAAGATCATGTTTTATGATCTTTTTAAACATATTTTAATGTTAACTTATAGCTTTACATTTTATTTTCTATATTATTTAATGACTTAATGCATCACCCCAAATTATTAATTTATGCTTTAGTGCACACTCTATATAAAAATGAAATTTTGTAATGTCAACTACCAAAAGGGATATGGATGAATCTGTTAAAGGAACAGAGATTTTGTATATTATTGAAATTAAGTTGATATAAATCAAAAGAAGACAGTAATGCAGGAAATCAGAGACAAAAATATACAAACTGGAAAACAGATAGCAAAATGACAGATCTAAGTTCTTCCTTATCAGAAATTACTTTAAGTATAAATGGATTAAATCTCTTATCAGAAGATAGATATTGGCAGAATAGATAAGAAATGTATTATTCAAGTATATAATATCTACAAGAGACTCATATTAGATGCAAATACACAAACAGATTAAAAGTAAAAGGCAAGAAATATATACTCTTTGCAAACAGTAATAAAAAAAAAGAGCAAGAATGGTTATTCCAATATTAGACCAAATAGAATTTAAATCCAAAAAAGTTTATAAGATATAAAGGAGGATATTATTTTTTGATATTCAATATACCAAGAAGTTGTAAAATTTATTAATATTTTTATTGCTAATGATAGTTCATCAAAATACATGAAACAAAAACTGGCGAAATTTAAGAGAAAAATAGTTTCATGATAATTTTTGAAGGTTTCAATATTCCCCCTCTCAATAATGAAAAAAACAAACAAAAACAACTTGACAGAAGTAAGGAAGTAGAGGGTCTAATTCAATGTCATGAGTGGATCTAATAGACATATGTAAAACTCTCTACCCCCAACAAGAGCAGATACTTTTTTCTCAAGTGCTCAGGGACATTTTCCAGGCTGGACCACACAGTAGACCACTGATGAAGTCCCAATATATTTAAAAAGACAGATGTAATGCAAAGAAATCAACAACACCAATAACACAGGAAATTTACATATTTATAGGAATTAAATAATACATTTTCAGACAACTAATGGGTCAAAAAAGAAATCATTGGGGAAAGTTAGAGATAAATGAAAATAAAAACATACCAGAACAGGGAAGGCAGCAAAATCAGCACTAACATGGAAACTTATAGCTCTCAACAATCAGAATAAAAGTCAAGGAAGATCCAAATCAACAATCTGACTCTACAACCAAAGAAACTAGAAAAGAACAAAGTAAATAAAAACTGAAAGAAGGAAATAATAAAGATTATAGTCAATATTAAAGAACAGAGCAAGAAAATAACAGAGAAAATAAATAAAACCAAAAGTTCAACCTTTGACAGAAAAAAAAAAGGAAAAAAAGAAAAAGACAAATATTTGATCAGAGGGAACAAGAAAAAAAAAGAGATGATTCAAATTACTAAAATCAGAAATAAAACTGGGAGCATTCTTACCCATTTTACAGAAGTAAAAAAGGATTCTAAGAGTAAGCTATGAACAAGCATATCCCAGAAAAACTGGATGACTTAAATTAAATGGACAAATTTCTGATACACAAAGCTTATACAGCCTAAATTATAACTGGGAGCAATGACACATGTCTGGAATCCCAGCGATCTTGGAGCCCAGTCAGAGGCTGAGGCATGAGAATTGCAAGCTCAAGTCCAACCCCAGCAACTCTTATTGAGATCCTGTTTCAAAATAAAAAATAAAAAGAGCTGGGAATGTTACTCAGTGGCAGAGCACCCTGGATTCAGTCCCCAGTGCTGAAAGAAATAAAAAGAAAAGAAAAATGATGAGGAAATACATCATCCAAGTGAACCTATACCTAATAAATAAATTAAATCAGCAATCAAAGTCTCCTGATTTCTGGATAGACTCACCAGTGAACTCTACCAAATATTTAAAGGAATGTTAAAAACATTCTTTCTTAAAGTTTTACAAAAAAAATGAAAAGGAGGAAATACCTCTTAATTTTTTTGAAGCTGGAATTACCTTACTACTAAAGGCAGACAAAACCACTGTGAGAAAAAAGTCCCCTATGAACATTGATGCAAAAATTCTCAACTAAATACCAGCCAGCCAAATTTAGTAGAAAATTAACAGGATAATGCACCACAAAAAGGTAAGGCTTAAAGGTGGAATGCAAGAATGATTCAACGTTATGGAAATCAGTCAATGAAGCACAGCATATTAACAGAATTGAGGGAGAAAACAATTGATGAACTCTACTGATTTAGGAAAAAATTGACAAACTTCAGTTCCCTTTTATAATAACAATACTCAGAAACTTGGAATAGAAGGAAACTATCTCAAATAATAAAAGTGATATGTTAAAAAATCATAATGAACACCATATTTAATGGTGAAAGACTGAAAGACTTTAAGATCAAGAGCAAGGCAAGAAGGACTGCTTTAAGCAATTCTATTCAACATAGCATGGAAATTCTATCCTGATACATTAGGCAAAAAAAGAAATGAAAGGCACTCAAATATGTAAGAAGTGGAATAATCTTTGTTGACAAGTTTGTACATATAAACTTGTATGTAGAAACCCCTAAAGAATCTACAGGAAAATTAAATTGTAGTAAATGAATTCTAGAAAGTAGAAAAATTCAGTGTCAACACACAAAACCAGTTATGCATCTGTACGATAATGAATGATATTAAAAGGATATCACAAAGAATTCCATATACAATATCATCAAAAAGAATAAAATACTTAGGTATTAGCTTAATTGAGGAAATGACAGTCTTTTGCAGTGCAAACTACAAAACATTGCTGAGAAAAATTAAAGAAGAGATAAATAAATGGAAACACATCTTGTGTTCATAGATTGGGAAAATTGATATTGCTAAGATGTTAATATTACCCAAAGTGATTTAAAGATTCAGTATAATCTCTATTAAATATATCAATGATATTTTTCAGGAATAGAAAATCTCATTCTAAAATTTAAAAGGAATCTCAAAGAACCCCCAAATAGCCAAAACTCCCTTGAAAAGGAAGAACCAACCTGGAAGATTCACACTATCTGGTTTCAAAACGTACTGTAAAGTGATGGTAATCATAATTATATGATACTGGAATAAAGACAGACATACAGACCAGTAGAGTAAACGGTACTGGACGTAAACTCTAACACACTTGGTGAGATGATTTTTGCTCAGGATGGCAAGACTATTCAATGGGAAAAGACAATCTATTCAACAAATGGTGCTGGTAAAATTGGAAATTCTCATGCAAATAAATAAATAAATAAAGTGGACCCTATATAAGGCCACAGATAAATATTAATTCATAATAGGTCTATATGTAAACTATAAAACTTTTAGAAAACACATGAAAATGCTTCATGACATTGGTTTAGCAATGATTTCTTCGATATGATACCTATAAATGCAGGCAACAAAAGAAAAAGAATAGAGAAATTGGACCTCAGAAAAACTAAAGTTTTTCGCATCAAAGTATACTATTAATAGAATACAAAGACAACCTGAATACTATGGAAAATTATTTGCACCTCAAATATCTGATAAGGAGAACTCAGAGATCTAGAATATATAAAGAACTTGTAAAATTCAACAAAAATTAAAACCAATTAAAAATGGGAAATGACTTAAATTGATATTTCTTCAATGAACATATATAAATGGCCAGTAAGTACATGAAAAGATGCTTGACATCATTAAATATATTAGAGGAAATGCAATTCAAAATGAGATACTACCTTACACACATTGGGGTGTTTACTATCAAAAAGATGTTTTGGTGACGATATGGGAATTAGAGCCTCTGGGTATCACTGCTAGGAATATAAAATAGTATAGCCTCTGTGGCAAACAGTATGGTAGTTCATCAAAAAAAACTAAAGAGAATTAGTGTGGAAACAACTTATGCATCCATCAACAGCTGAATGTGTAAGAAATCTGTTGTGTATATATGGTGGAATATTATTTAGCCTTTAAAAGGAAGGGAATTCTGACATATGCTATATGAATGAGCCTTATTCTAAGTAAAATAAGCCAGTCACAAAAAGACAAATACTGTATGCTTCTACTTATTTGAGGTAGTTAGAATAGTCAAAATCATAAAAACAGAAAAAGATTAGCAGTTGCCAGAGTTGGGGAAGGGAAGTGAGCAGTAGATTGTTTGATGGGTAAAGAGTGTTTATTTTATAAGATAAAGAGAGTTGTGAATGTTGATGTAATGGTGGCTGTATTAGATGATGAATATATTTAATACATACTCTACATGTAAACGTGGTTAGAATGCTAAAGTTTATTTTACCACAATAAAAAAAAAATGCAAAAGTAAATGAGATCCATTGGGAATCAATTTAAATATCAAGTCACTAGAAATTATCAAATTACTTCTCTATTTTATGTTTTGGTGTATGTAAAGTAGATTTGACACTAGATGGTGTTTTAATTACTGTTGTTGTTTTTAAATGACATACTTTGGCAGAGCAGCTCATTAACACTTGCCCTCAACATGTGCGATAGTGACATGTATTCACTTTAACATCTGATTAAATTTATAATACAAATTAGTCCAAAATTAAAATGGAGCACTTTCTTGAACAAATATTTCTATTTTGACTGATATTGGTGGGAGCATTTATCCATATGTCAACTCAGTACACAATTGATAGAAGTTGTTTCAAAAAGGGGCAGAAACAGAAATATTATCTATCTTATAAAGAAGTAATTATCATTTTTATGACCCCATCATCCAGACTTGTAGCAAGAAACAAATCACCAGTTCTTGATATATTTTACATATTGCATGATAAACAAAGTTTACAACAAAGTTCATTCCAAGAGGAGCGACATGACGGAGTGGGAACACTGGAACAGGCTCTGTACTGACTTATCTTATGTTTGCCTCGTCCTTCAGTCAGGACACCTATCAGGGTCTCAGTTTTCTCATCTGTAACCCAAGAATCTCAGTTCTGTTGATTTACAGGTTCTTTTCAGCATTAAGATTCTGAATTTCTGTGAAATGAATAATAGATGTTGCTTGTCTGAGATCACAGTTCCCAGTTTTGCACCTGGGAAGGGGTCTTTCGGTGTTTTTATTGGAGTATGTGAGGAGCCAGAACACTGTTTCCTTACTAAGAGGAGTTAGTCTTCTAGTTCTTGCTCTACAGGAGTGCCTATTTTATTCAGTATTGTTTTCGTGGCACAGTTGTAGGATTTAAAAATTAAAAAAAAAAAATAAAAGTAGGCTATCTGAGTGGTGTTCCACAAGAGGAGAAATTATTTTATTGCTTAAAATTCCTCCTGTATCATTAAATCTTGTAAACCAAGTATGAATGTTGACATTCATGATGTATTGCACAAGTACAGCTTCACAGATAGAGATGTGACTTCCAAAGATCCAGAAAGATAAAAAGTAAATTAATGCTGTAATTTAAATCCAGGTTATAAACTTGTACTCCGCCTGGGACTTGGTTTAGATTTGATAAATAATCATATCTTAGCTGAGGGAACTTTCTCCAGAGCCTTTCTTTCTTACCTCATTGACATTTCAGTAAACAGTATTTAAGAAATTGATATGAAATTCTGCTCGTTTGGCCTTTTGTTGCAGGCAGATTTACTGGGGTTGAGGAATGGAGAAAACTAAAACAACATATAAGGTATAATGTGGAAATACTTTGAGGTTGCAGAATTTTCTATAAATATTTATTGGGACCAATTTAAATATTCCATTAGAGTTGTCATTCAGAAATATGCCACTGATGAGCAATAAGATATTACACAAATAGAATAATGAACATGGGCCCACTAAAATGGAATGAGTAATTACAAGATAGAAAATAGTTTTTAAGTGAAATACAGAACTATTAAATAAATGGAATGTGTCTGAGTGCTTTACTTGAAGAAAGTGTCCTTTATACAAAATTCTCAATCACAATCAAAACAATATCCTCAGATATATAAATACTTTCCTTTAAACAGCGTAGGCTTGCAACCTTTCTTTCTATGAATTGCTTCCTTTCAGTTCTAAAGAGGAGACAACATAGCCATCGTTTATGAATGTAAATGCACAGAATCCTTTATCAAGGTAACCTAGGAGAGGTGGAAATGGACCACAACCAGAAGAAAAATCCTATTGTCTATCTTCTGTGACAACCACAGACGCTCTGATTCTAGAGCATCACATGTTTGTCATCACTGGATAGTACTGTGATGCTATCAAGGTCTCTGATGCTATCTGCTGTTTAGTGGGTGGAAACCTTCAGTTCTGACAACAGCATAATCTTCTCAGATGTGTATGCTTTCCAAGCACGTGAGATGATGAGCTTGCACTACTGCGTGCCTTTCACTACACCACTCTATATTTTCTTCTATTTGCTGGTACTAGGCATTTTAATAATATACTGTTAAACTCTATTTTATCCTCTCTCTCTTCCTGTGGACCCTTAAGGTCAGAAGAGCCGTCACAGCAACCTCAAAGAAAAAGCTCATAGGAGGGAGATTCCAACATGGCAGCGGGCACAGAGAGATCAAGTCCCTGACCTCTTCAGCTGTGTGGGCATAGGGAGTCCTACACAACCTAAATCTGTTTGCTCAGGATCACTAGGCAATGCTGAGCTGACGTGGATCTGGGGTGAACAGTCTGGGCCTCTCAGAACACACACTGAGCCCGGATCGGCTGAATTCAAGCTCCCGTTCGCCTGCTTCCCGCAGACAAACAGCTGTGACTCAGCACTAATCCATCCTGCTAAAACAACTGGTCAGCCCTTCTGATCTAATGGAGGTAAATGCCTACCGAGCCTTCATAGGTAGTGGCCACAGGTTTGAAACGGGGCTTAGGAGAGACAGTAAGGACCCACCCGTTGCATTGGTCGCCCGGCAAAGGGAAACGAACTGTCGCCATTTGCAAGAGACACCACCATGGCAGAGAACTGACGTCATCAGACTGCGGTGGAGGAGATAACTTCATTGAAACCTGCGGCTACAGGTGTGTAATTCCCTAGCCTTCCCTCTCCACACATCGGGGAAACCTTAAGGGCCCATCCCAACTCTCCCGTAAAGGCCCCTCCCAGCTCTCCCGTGAGCCAGCCTGAGGGAATCAGAGGTGGCGCGGGACCCGCGGCACGGAACTACCGCTCCCACCAGGGCTGACAGATGAGGTCTCTTGCACCAGCTACTGGGGGCGTGGCTACTGGAGGGCAAGTAAAATTCGCTGAGGATTCTCAGCCCCAAGCTCTACAAACTTAGGGTCTGAGGGAATGGCAAACTGGAAGAGTGTGCCCAGTCATTCATGAAAACAGGGCTCCCGGGAGCAGCAGACCTGGCGTGCAGCCAGTATTGTGGTGAACGGCACCCGTGAGAGGGGCCTGGCTAGAGAAAAAGTGGGAAGTGACTAGACACAAGAGGAGACCCTAGGCACTCAGGATTGGAGATTTGCCCAGTCTGGGAGGAGCTGCTGCACAGTGATTGGTTCCCGCATATTGACAGGAGAAACTTGGCCTGGTGGGCACAGCGCCACCTACTGGAAGAGAAGTTAATCAAACTCTAAGACTGCATTTATTAGTTTTTTTCTTTTCTTTTTTTCTTTTCTCTTTTTTTTTTGATTTGGGTTTTTCTTTCATTTTCATTTTTCTTTCTTGTTGTTTTTTTAAATTTTTTTTACAATTTTTTTAAATTTTTTTCTTCTAATTTTAATTTTTTTATTTATTTTTATTTTTTTTCTTTTTTTATTTCCTATTTTTTTCTTCTTTTGTCTTTTCATTTCTTTTCAATTATCTTATCCCCCCTTCCTTGAATTCTACCTGCTTAATCTCATTCGCTTTACTAAAAAATCACGAGAAAAATATCCAAGAGTTATGGGATAACATAAAAAAACCAAACTTACGAGTCATCGGGATAGAAGAAGGTACAGAGATTCAAACCAAGGGAATGAGTAACCTGCTGAATGAAATAATTACAGAAAACTTTCCAGAAATAAAAAAGGAAACAGATATACAAATTGAAGATGCATACAGGACACCGAGCACACAAAATCACAGTTGACCAACGCCAAGACACATTGTTATGAAGATATCCAATATACAGAACAAAGAGAAAATATTAAAAGCTACAAGAGAAAGGAGACAGATTACATTCAGGGGTAAACCAATAAGGTTAACAACGGATTTTTCATCACAGACACTGAAAGCAAGAAGGTCATGGAACAATGTATTTCAAACACTGAAAGACAATGGATGCCAACCAAGAATTCTGTATCCAGCAAAATTAAGCTTCAGGTATGACAATGAAATAAAAATCTTTCATGATAAACAAAAGTTAAAAGAATTTGCAGCCAGAAAACCAGCATTGCAAAGCATTTTGAGCAAAACTCTACACGAGGAAGAAATGAAAAACAATAACCAAAACCATCAGTGGGAAGTGCCTCAGCAAAGACAGAGGGTGAGGGGAAAGATAATCATGGAGAAACAAACTAATTTTTTTAAAAGGATAAATAATCAAACATGGATGGAAATACAAACCATATATCAATAGTAACTCTGAATGTTAATGGCTTAAACTCTCCAATAAAGCGACATAGGCTGGTATCATGGATTAAAAAAACAAATCCAACAATATGCTGCCTCCAGGAGACACATCTGATTGGAAAAGACATACACAGGCTGAAGGTGAAAGGATGGGAAAAAATATACCACGCACACAGTCCTCGTAAGCAAGCAGGGGTGGCCATCCTCATATCGAATAAAATCGACTTCAAGACTAAGTTAATCAAAAGGGATAAAGAAGGACATTATATACTGTTAAAAGGAACCATTCACCAACAAGACATAACAATTATCAATATTTATGCATCAAATAATGGAGCTGCAACATTCATAAAACAAATTCTCCTCAAGTTCAAGAATCAAATAGACCACAACACAATAATTATGGGTGACTTCAACACACCTCTCTCACCATTGGATAGATCCTCCAAACAAAAGTTGAATAAAGAAACTATAGAACTCAATACCACAATCAATAACCTAGACTTAACTGACATATATAGAATATATCAACCATCATCAAATGGATATACTTTTTTCTCAGCAGCACATGGATCCTTCTCAAAAATAGACCATATATTATGCCATAGGGCAACCCTCAGTAAATATAAAGGGGTGGAGATAATACCATGCATTTTATCTGATCATAATGGAATGAAACTGGAAATCAATGATAAAAGAAGGAAGGAAAAATCCTACATCACATGGAAAATGAACAATATATTACTGAATGATCAATGGGTTACAGAAGACATAAAGGAGGAAATCAAAAAATTCTTAGAGATAAACGAAAATACAGACACAACATATCGGAATCTATGGGACACAATGAAAGCAGTTTTAAGAGGAAAATTCATTGCCTGGAGGTCATTCCTCAAAAAAAAGAAAAAACCAACAAATAAATGAGCTCACACTTCATCTCAAAACCCTAGAAAAGGAAGAGCAAAACAACAGCAAATGTAGCAGAAGGCAAGAAATAATTAAAATCAGAGCGGAAATCAATGAAATTGAAACAAAAGAAACTATTGAAAAAATTAACAAAACTAAAAGTTGGTTCTTCGAAAAAATAAATAAGATCAACAGACCTTTAGCCATGCTAACGAAGAGAAGAAGAGAGAGAACTCAAATTACTAGCATACGGGATGAAAAAGGCAATATTACAACAGATGCTACAGAAATACAGAAGACAATTAGAAATTATTTTGAAAACCTATATTCCAATAAAATAGAAGATAGTGAAGACATCGATAAATTTCTTAAGTCATATGATTTGCCCAGACTCAGTCAGGAGGATACACACAATTTGAATAGACCAATATCAATGGATGAAATTGAAGAAGCCATCAAAAGACTACCAACCAAGAAAAGCCCACGACCGGATGGGTATACAGTGGAGTTTTACAAAACCTTTAAAGAAGAATTAATACCAATACTTTTCAAGTTATTTCAGGAAATAGAAAAAGAGGGAGCTCTGCCAAATTCATTCTATGAGGCCAACATCACCCTGATTCCGAAACCAGACAAAGACACCTCAAAGAAAGAAAACTACAGACCAATATCTCTAATGAACCTAGATGCAAAAATCCTCAATAAAATTCTGGCGAATCGAATACAAAAAACATCAAAAAAATTGTGCACCATGATCAAGTAGGATTCTTCCCTGGGATGCAAGGATGGTTCAATATACGGAAATCAATAAATGTTATTCACCACATCAATAGACTTAAAGATAAGAACCATATGATCATCGCAATAGATGCAGAGAAAGCATTTGACAAAGTACAGCATCCCTTTATGTTCAAAACATTAGAAAAACTAGGGATAACAGGAACTTACCTTGACATTGTAAAAGCTATCTATGCTAAGCCTCAGGCTAGCATCATTCGGAATGGACAAAAGTTGGAGGCATTCCCTCTAAAATCCGGAACAAGACAGGGATGCCCTCTATCACCACTTCTATTCAATATAGTTCTCGAAACACTGGCCAGAGCAATTAGACAGATGAAAGAAATTAAAGGCATAAAAATAGGAAAAGAAGAACTTAAATTATCACTATTTGCAGATGACATGATTCTATACCTAGAAGACCCAAAAGGGTCTACAAAGAAACTACTAGAACTAATAAGTGAATTCAGCAAAGTGGCAGGATATAAAATCAACATGCATAAATCAAAGGCATTTCTGTATATCAGCGACAAAACTTCTGAAACGGAAATGAAGAAAAACACTCCATTCACAATATCCTCAAAAAAAAATAAAATACTTGGGAATCAACCTAACAAAAGAGGTGAAAGATTTATACAATGAAAACTACAGAACCCTAAAGAGAGAAGTAGAAGAAGATCTTAGAAGATGGAAAAATATACCCTGTTCATGGATAGGCAGAACTAACATTATCAAAATGGAGATATTAGCAAAAGTTCTCTATAGGTTTAATGCAATGCCAATCAAAATCTCAATGGCATTTCTTGTAGAAATAGATGAAGCAATCATGAAATTCATATGGAAAAATAAAAGACCCAGAATAGCAAAAGCAATTCTAAACAGGAAGTGTGAATCAGGCGGTATAGCCATACCAGATTTCAAACTATATTACAGAGCAATAGTGACAAAAACAGCATGGTACTGGTACCAAAACAGGCGGGTGGACCAATGGTATAGAATAGAGGACACAGAGGCTAATCCACAAAGTGAAAACTATCTTATATTTGATAAAGGGGCTAAAAGCATGCAATGGAGGAAGGATAGCATCTTCAACAAATGGTGTTGGGAAAACTGGAAATCCATATGCAACAAAATGAAACTGAATCCCTTTCTCTCGCCATGCACAAAAGTTAACTCAAAATGGATCAAGGAGTTTGATATCAAACCAGAGACTCTGCGTCTGATAGAAGAAAAAGTTGGCTCCGATCTACATATTGTGGGGTCGGGCTCCAAATTCCTTAATAGGACACCCATAGCACAAGAGTTAATAACAAGGATCAACAAATGGGACTTACTTAAACTGAAAAGTTTTTTCTCAGCAAGAGAAACAATAAGAGAGGTAAATAGGGAGCCTACATCCTGGGAACAAATTTTTACTCCTCACACTTCAGATAGAGCCCTAATATCCAGAGTATACAAAGAACTCAAAAAATTAGACAATAAGATAACAAATAACCCAATCAACAAATGGGCCAAGGACTTGAACAGACACTTCTCAGAGGAGGATATACAATCAATCAACAAGTACATGAAAAATGCTCTCCATCTCTAGCAGTCAGAGAAATGCAAATCAAAACCACCCTAAGATACCATCTCACTCCAGTAAGATTAGCAGCCACTATGAAGTCAAACAACAACAAGTGCTGGCGAGGATGTGGAGGAAAGGGTACACTTGTACATTGCTGGTGGGACTGCAAATTGATGCGGCCAATTTGGAAAGCAGTTTGGAGATTCCTGGGAAAGCTGGGAATGGAACCACCATTTGACCCTGCTATTGCCCTTCTCGGACTATCCCCTGAAGACCTTGAAAGAGCATGCTACAGGGATACTGCCACATCGATGTTCATAGCAGCACAATTCACAATAGCTAGACTGTGGAACCAACCCAGATGCCCTTCAATACATGAATGGATAAAAAAAAAATGTGGCATCTATACACAATGGAGTACTATGCAGCAATAAAAAATGACAAAATCATAGAATTTGCAGGGAAATGGATGGCACTAGAGCAGATTATGCTTAGTGAAGCTAGCCAATCCCTAAAAAATAAATACCAAATGTCTTCTTTGATATAATGAGAGCAACTAAGAACAGAACAGGGAGGAAGAGCAGGAAGAAAAGATTAACATTAAACAGAGACATGAGATGGGAGAGAAAGGGAGAGAAAATGGAAATTGCACGGAAATGAAGGTAGACCCTCATTGCTATACAAAATTACATATAAGAGGTTGTGAGGGGAATGGGAAAATAAACAAGGAGAGAAATGAATTACAGTAGATGGGGTAGAGAGAGAAGATGGGAGGGGACGGGAGGGGGGATAGTAGGGGATAGGAAAGGTAGCAGAATACAACAATTACTAATAGGGCATTATGTAAAATTGTGGATGTGTAACCGACGTGATTCTGCAATCTGCATTTGGGGTAAAATTGGGGGTTCATAACCCACTTCAATCTAATGTATGAAATATGATATGTCAAGAGCTTTGTAATGTTGTGAACAACCAATAAAAAAATAAATAAACTCTATTTTATCAAAAGAAAATATTTTATTATAATCTTGAAGATATATTTCTGGTTTTGGCATGCCTGGGAAACTCTTATTCAAACATCTAAACAAATTTTAAAAGGGAACAAAAATATCTTCAAACATTTAAAATGAAGAGATGGTTTTTGGAATGAAATAGGAATTTGAAATGGGTACTTTTTCATAAAAGCTTGTTATGGTGAATCAGACTAGTTGTGACAAACACTGCATGCACACAGCAGGCACTCAGCATAGCACTCAGCCTGGCTTTCTCACAGCACTGGAGCTTCTGTGGTTGAGAGCACTGAATGAATGCATTTTAAAAAACAAAGACACAGAGAGTGTCAACATGCTCTAGTGTATACTACTCGCGTAACCAAAAATGACACATGATTTGCTTCTTTGATTTGACACTACCTCATAAATAAAAGATGAGAGTAATGAATTATATTTTGTAAACACTGTTGCCAAATAATAACTGCTGATTGCTAATAAACCACAATGAAAACTGATCCATACCAAGCAGGATGATGCTGCAGCAATAAGTATGTAGAACAGAATTGTACATTTGAATCAGTCCTTGGGCTGTTCCTTGAATATTAATTTATTTGTGTAATGGTTGTTTAGGATATACTGACAAAATTATTCCTTGAATGGGGCTGTAAAAATTGTCAAAAGCTCACTTTTCTTCTGTTTCTAAGTTGTATATCCATTTCTGATATTTTTAACAAAAGGTACCTTTCATTCAGGAGCATAATAAGAAGTTTTAAATATGTCTAACTAAAATTAAAATTTGCTCTTATCTCCTGGTCTTGAGACAGGAGGTGATACCTGGCTTACCTTCTGCTGCAAACTACAATAAAACTGCACAAGGTATTTGAAGCAAGTATTTCCAGCATTGAACATTATGCTGATTGTGGTTTTTCAAGAACAACAAATAAAAGAAGTCTAAGTTTTCTTGGCTTTTTTCCTGGGAGAATTTCCCTGACAGTAGCGCAGGGAGCCCAAGAACACAGCAGTGTCACTGAGCTGAGTATGAAGACACTAGAATTTGGGGCCTGTTCTTGGCTGAGTTTGGTTGGGAAGGTTTTTTCGATCAGAGACAGCTCTGCAGAAGGTAACTGAAGCTCCTGTGAGCGTTCACTGTGGAGCCTTGGGCTGCATGTAAACAAACTGACAAACGTTACAGGAAGAACTAAAGAAAATTTATGAAGCAGAATGAAAAGTATTCCAGATGGAGACTTGGATCTATAGCAAGAAACAAAGAGGATGGGAAATGGTGAATATGTGATAAACAGAAGTGTGTCTTCCTCGTTTCCTTAAAAGATAAATAATTGCTTAAAGCAAAAATAATAAAGTTGCTTAGGAGGTGATGATAATAAATGCACAATGAAAATATTTGACCACAATATGAGAAATGATGGAAAATAGATTAATCACTGTTTATGGTACTTAATTTTCTATGAAGCTGTTCAATATTATGTAAGTTGCAGAGCTAAGTTAAGGAAATCACAAAGAGCATCAAATTTAACATTTTAAAAAATACACTAAATAGTTTTTTTTTTTAAATCACACACAACAATCAATACAGAGGCAACTTGGTAGGATGCCTCTGAAGCAAGAATTTGGAGGAAATAATAGAAAATCGTTGTTTGTTTTGAAAATTTTATTGAGGTATGATTGATATATGAAATCTGTACAGATTGAATGTCTATAGCTTGAGTTTGGAGATAAGTATATATCTGTGAAACATCACTATAATCAGTGCTATGAACATAACACCTTCAAATGTTCCCTCTGGCTCTCACATATTATTTTTATTGTGATATGAGCACCTAACCTTAGATCCATCCTCTTAGCATATTTTTACAAAACTCAGTACCATTAACTATCAGCACTGTGCTGGACTTCAGAAATGTGGGCTATTCATCTTGCATAACTGAAACTGCTCCCTTTGATGAACACCCACCACCACTCAGTCCCTGGCAACCATCATTGTATTCTCTGCTGTGATAAACCTGACTATTTTAGATTTTTTATCTAAGCAAGATCAGGTGATATGTGTCCTTCTGTGTCTGGCTTATTTTACTTAGCATGTCTTCTGGGTTCATCCATCTCATAAATGGCAGGGTTGCCTTCTTTTTAAAAAGCTGAATAGTGTTCCAGTGCCTGTATTTGTATTGCAACTGGGAGTGTAAAAAAGATATCACTATTTTGAGTAACTTTTTTTGCGCTTTCTTATGATGTAACACATTCACTGAGTATGACTCAGCCATTCCACGACTAGATCTTTAACCAAAAGAGATAAAAACATATGTTCACAAAAGAATTTTGTGAGACTGTTTATAGCAGTTTTATTCATAATAGCCCCAAACTGTAAACAACCCACGTTTCCATCTGCAGAAAGATAGCCAAACAACTTGTGGTATATTCATGTAGTGTTTTATTTAAAAAAAAAAAAAAGGAGCCTTGTGATGGTATTACCACAACATGTATGCATGCTAAAAACATGTTGAAGGAAAGAAGCTATGTGTGAAAGAATACACTAAGCATGATTCCATTTATATGACTTTTTACAACAGGAAAAACAATATGAAGATGATAGAAATTAGAATACAGTTGTCTTTGATGGTTGGGAATGAGTGGAAAGGGATGAAGGACATTTTATGGAGGATGAGAATCATCCAGAAATGATGGTGTAGGGCTGGGTACACAGCTGTATATCTTTATAAAAATTACCTGAAATAAATGACCAAAAATAGAATGCCAGATTTTAGTATCAGAGAAATTTGCTGCTATTCCTGTTATTTGAGGTCCTTGTATAATTCAATGAAGTTCTCTCTATAAATGATTCAAAAAGCAAGGGATAGATTACTTGATAATGGCCAAACTTCATTCTGTGATAAGTGGCAAGGTCTCATCTAGGCATGCTCCCACAAGAAATAAAAATTGAATAATTACACCAGGGAAATAGTTGGGTGGATTTTGTTGTTGTTCTCACCAAGCTACAAATGCTTCTTAAAGTGTGATTATAATATTAAAAAGACTTTTAAATTTCTTTAGGATCTCAAGAAATAACCCATGTTTAGAATAAATCTGTTTTGTTTTTCCTTCTAATACTAGGTTTAACAACACTACACTACAGAAATAATCATGAAGAAACACCCAACTCTCAAATCTAAAGTATTTCCTCATCTCTAAGAAAGTAGGAAAGGTAATGTGAGATTGGATAATCTTTAAGATTAGAGGTCAGATTTCCAGAATTGCGATGTAAAAGCTTAAATGATAAAGGTAAATAAATTTAAATATAGAAGCTTGAATTTATAGGAAGAATATCCATTAATAAAGACAAAACTAATTGTAATCTATTCATGCTGCACTTTCAGAGCTGAATTGAGTTAAGCCCTCCTGAGTTCCATTCCTGGAACCAAAAATAAAGATTTCAGAACATCTGTAGGATTACCTACATAAATTCAGAAAATATATATATCACACAGTAATTCAGGCAACTGTCTTCATGTACATAAAATGGTTTTAAAAAGTATGTTTCATAATGTTTACATTCATATTGAAGACAAAAGACTGTACTTATACTTTTTAGAAGAAGTAGTGTAATCTTTATCTTAAAAGAAAACTTCAAGGCAGAAGAAAGTATTACATAGGAAAAGACTCTCAGAACAATCGGGATATCTTACTTTTTTGAAGTTCCTTCTGGTGAGATGGATCCCATTAATTCTGAGAGTCCTACCTTCATGTCCTTCCAGCTATATGATTCTAAGACTCTGCCTCCTATATGGGCCTCTTCATGTTGAATAAATAGGAAGATTTTTATATAGATAGTGTCTAGAAGATAACAGAAAATGGCCTAGAAATGAGTATAACAGATTAGCTCCAAATATCCTTTCTGAGAATATTCCTTTAAAATAAAAAATTACCCTTGGAATGCTCAGTTTGAGATGGCTAAGACTAACCTGTTTAGAAACTGAAGAAATCCATACATTTTAGTGGAAAGACACACTGAGAAGTTATCTGGAGCAAGGAAAGTTACAAGGGTCTATGACCTACCTCATCTACAAGTGATACTTGAAAGTATCTTTGAGTTCTCAGAGAGTATTGGTTACCAAAGTCACAGGAAATGAAATCCAGTCTGGGTAGCAAGAGTGAGAGTCGGAAAATAAATAATGAGTATATCTGAACAATATCATTGAGTAACCTAGTACATTTGTCCTTGTTATTTGTGGAGAATTGATTTCAGGATCACCAATGGATAACTAAATCCATAGATGTTTAAATTCCTTTTATAAAATAGCATTGTATTTACATAAACTTCCTCACATCTTTCTACAGAGTTCAAGTCATCTCAAGATTACTCATAATATCTAGTAAAATGTAACTACTACATAAACATTTGTTATACAGTATTGTTTTAGGAATAATGACAAGTAAATGTCTGCACATGTTTAATACAAATGCAATTTTGTTTTTTATATTTTTGATTTGTGATTGGTTGAATTTATTGAGAGCCGCAGTTATGAGTACCTACATTAATCCTATATTTAGAAGTTAATCTAAGGATGTACTCAAAGATTATGCACCAGTATATTTGTCTTTAGTTCTATGTATAATACTCCCAAAGCATTTCAACAATATATGTGTCAAACAAAAGAAATGGCTAAGAAAATTATTTTTAAATTTGTTTAATAATCTTTCTAACTTAGAGAGTTCACCAATTTTTGAAAATCATAAAGTTTTTAAAAATGTCAGTGACAAGGAAATTATCATAATATAATATTAACTGATTAAAAATAGGATAAGAAATGTTGTAATTCCAATTATATACATCTATTTGTCCATTTTAATCCACCTATACATAAAAACACACACATGCACACTAGCATTAAATTTGACATATATTTAAGAGTGCTACTGGGTGATAGGATAAATAGTGCTTTGTGTTATTTTCTAAACCTTTTGGACTGTTTGAGTTATATACAATAAAAAATTTTATAATAAAATCAAAACATACTGGTTTTTCTAAAAAATATATATTCAGTTGAAAATGGTCTGGGAAAAAAAACCAAGATAAAGTGAATTATAAAAGAATTAGATTTTCTCCCCTACAGAAAAAAGATTAAAACATAAAGATAATATGATGATTAAGGAAGAATAAATATTTCCCAGGTAATTTTCACAGTCAGTGTTGTAATTCTATAGAGTTGTGAGTGTAACCAAAAAAAAATCTATCATTAGTAAAGACAAGTGGGTCACTTCTGCTATAACTGTGAATCATGTATTGTCATAATGCAAATTTTATTTTGATGTACATGATACTAAATGATCCAGATGTGGATAAAAACTGTTTATAAAAATGATTTTATATGTAGACTCATTGTTCAGGTTGCTATGGTAACCATAATCCCAATTGTGCCTTCATAAGCCAAAGTCTATTTGATTTTTGTCATTCTTGTCTAGGAGAGTTCTGTATTTTGAAAAAATTTAAAGCTCCTTTGGGGAGAGGAAATAAGCTCTTAAAATCTTAGACACTACATTATCTATAGCCTAATGTTTCTGTATCATCATATATGCAAAACCTTAGTATCCAATTGATCAAACATTAATGTATTTGAATTTATGTAGGGATTTAATAATTTATAAGGAAGCTTAGCAAGTTCACACTGCACTGGTACATTCAGTTGGTCTCTTGTTCCTGCTCTTCCCACACTCATGTGCATGCATACATACATTACACATACAATCTTTCCAGACCCAAATGTGGGTTGTTTGTGAAGATGATTTTTAAGTCTGCAGGTGTAGAACTCCATATGTACTGTCCTGTATTAGCATAGCAATGCTGCAATGAGCTCTAGCATTGATGGCCAACAGGCACTAAAGAAAAAGCCAGGAGATAATAAAACTCTTCTCCATGTACCATTTTCCCACTTCCAGAAAATAACCTTTAATGAATATTGAGCTTTTTAAAAAATAATGATATTCAATGAAGTTACAGTCATGATATTTTAGGGGAAAAGTAATTTAAATAGTTTTCCCTCCACATATTCCCCCTTCTGCTCTGTCAAACCTGCCAAATATTTAAACTTTATTATGTCATTTGTCTTAAACTTTTGATGACTTGCCATTGCTTCCTAGATAATTTTACAAACTATTTATGAATTCTAATTGTTTTCCTATTATATTTTCAATTTTCTTGGAACTACAAATAATTTTTAAGTCATTGTCCTTCTTGACCCTTCAACTTGTAATAACTTACACCCTTCACCAAATATCCCAGCTCTTCAGTTCATCCTATTTCTCAGGACTCAAGTGGATGCAACCATTTCTGTGAAACCATCCCTGCATGACCCATCAGTGACAGGGCATCAGCAGTCACTCTCTAATGCACTCTCAAATCACCCTTACATTTCCCAGTTTTGCATTTGCCATTTATCACATTACATTTGCTAAATATAGTTGTGTTTACCACTGATTATTGAAACTACCTTTTTAAATAAACTACCTTTTTAAAAGACATATTGTGATGACTGCTCAATGCCTTCCCTGATTATCTGCATATTTGGTTTTAGTTTATTCTGTGTTTTATGTCTCCACTGTGTATCATAGGGAACTACATTAACTAGTTTTGCAACAAGCTGTCTTCCTGATAGGCAAAGACTGGAAAGCAAGAACAGTGAGAAGTCAACAAATGTCCCCTATCATGTCTGCTTCTGGAAACAAGGCATCTTTGGCAATTGCTACATCCCTGGTCCATATGTCTGTCTTTCTCTCTCTCTCTCTCTTTCTTTCTCCCTCTCTCAGATTCTCTCTGCTTCCATAGCCCTACCTTCTGCTGAGAACTTCTTCATACTGGTCCCCTGTAGGTGGAGTAGCTTTCTGTTTTTGCTAATCCACCTGCCTTTTAAACTGCTGTTTGGCTTCTCAGCTCTTTCATTTTATTCAATGTTCTTTTATTAATGTCATTTTGTTGGAAACTCGTAGACTGGAATCTTGTTTCCTAATGTGATGGTGAAAGATATGACTATAAACCACTTGCAAGCAGAAAGTACCCTGTTCTTTAAGTCTTCTCAGCAATAGCATAATTATTGGGATATATTAAGCAATAATTAAATGTGTGATGAATTAAACTGTGTTTTATCAAGTACATATTTCTGAATAAGAAAATAAATACTTATGTAAGGAGGAATATTTAGTCCCTATGTTATTTGAAAAACTACTGATAATATCTGTCAATTAAAGTACCTCATTTCAAAAGATCCAGTCTCAAACAAAATACCCGTTAAAATAAATGCTTAGTCCATTATTTTATAATATTTTCCTGCTCTCCATAAGAAAATATGAAATCACTTCTCTTTTTCAAGTAAAAAAATTTCCATCCCTTCCTTCCTATTGGCTTTACCTAGTCATCTGAATAATCTGACATGTAGCACCATCACGCAAACTTGATTTATCACTTTATTAAGCAATATAATAAAATTGTGGAAAAATATTTTTTCAATTTGAAAAACAACCTCAAATATCTTAAAATTTTTTCTTATTTTCCATAATTGCCAAAAATGCCAATTAAGTTTAAAGCAGGAAAGGAAAGTTTAAATCACTATTTGGTTTCAGTTTTCTCCATTTTATTTTCCTAATTAAAGGTGGAGGTTGAAAGCTGCAAGAACTCTGGGAATCACTATGTACAGTAAATATATACAGTAACATTTCTGACCAAAATTCATAAAGTTGAGTAAAATATGCAACCCAAACAAAGCTTTTGTATAACAGGATCTATTTACAAAGACCATACAGTAAAGGCTTTCAAAAAGATATCTTTGTGCTTTGGAGATAGCTTCTTGTTTTGCATTTTTCTAAAGGTGATCTTTGTTTCATTCAGTTAAAAAATATCACATTTTGCATCCTGAAAAAAATTAATGGCTATGTAAAAATGGTGCTATTTTCCAAATATCTTCATCCTCTATGGTATAAAGTAGATGTTCTGATCACTATGCAGGCCTTGACAAATTGGTAACACATAATGCAAAGCTTTTGCAATGAAAAAGAATCTGGGAGCAGAGATCCAATACAGCTGTTGTCTGGAAGCATAAAGCTAGTCAAATGATCCCAGGCCAAAATTTCAGCTGCCAAGTGGCAAGATCATTTGTTATCCATTTAATGAATATCTAAACGGATGGAAATTTCTAATATGTATATTTTTGCCTAACTGAAAAAGAAAACCCAAAACAAACAAACTGGGGATCACTCATTGATGATCAAGCAAAAGGCCTTTTATGAAAATTTACAAGTGCCAAAAATCAGATGAATTAATAACACTGAATACAGCAACATCAATGGACAAAACCTTGCTTTGCTTTAATTTGACCTGAATTATCATAAACAAAACTATGAAGAATTATATTTTATATATTAAAATACTCCTTGAATTTTTTCTCCCTCAACATTTATTAATTTAATAATTTTTAAATACTGCTACATTCACTGCACTACACTCAATACAAGAGATTCATTCCATTGTTTCAGGCATTTCTGTAGTGTAAGTTAAATGCCCGATGACATATAACATAAAGCCAAAGTTAACCCATTTCTAAATATTTTAAATTTTTTTCCTAATGATCAGCAAATTTGTCCAGAAGGTCATAAAATTTATCCTGTTTACCCTTCTCTATCAGACATACAGTATATAATATAGAATGGAGATCCATCTAGGATAATACATCATGGAAAATCTTTGAAGTAACTCTTGGTCCAGCTTCTATAGAGCCAGAGATGTGCTTTCCTCTTATTGCATCTCACTGTAAGTTTAACCAGGGAAAACTGCTAAGGACTTACTGAACTCATCATGATCCCCCTTATTCAAATAGACCCAACAGTGTCTAGGAAAGACATAATTACATGATTAGCTATTGAAAACACAAAAGCCATCACTTCAATTAGTATGCAAGCTTTCTTCTGACAGAATAAATGCAGAAATCAAAGATGATTGAGCAGGTGATTATTTCTATTTTTCAGGGTACATGGATGAGGGGGTAAAAGGTTATTTTTAAAAGGTTTCTTAGCAAGAAAAAAATAATCTTTTTAAAGAGGTAAACTATTCCCCTGCAAAGGTAGTAGGGTTATCCTCACATAAAGTAATAGTCTTTTAACCAAGACAGATACTTTTTAGTAAATTGCCACCTTTTCTTTTTGCATATAGAGAATATCTAATGCTTTTCAGTAATGAAAATGCAATTTCACTTCCCAATCAGAAAAGTTAATAGCTCTCTTTTCTTATCTCATGAAGCTTCTTTAGGAAAATGTATACAATGACAATAAAAATCACAGCATCTTGTACTCAGAAAATTCTTCCTTAAAATGTTAAGTGCTAGGAGATGGACTAGCTTCCATTGTCCTCCACCAGTGGGAATTGATGGAATCATATTTGTGCCTACCGAGATAATTTAATTGGTTTGCTTAATAGCACGCAAATGTCTATGCTAAACCTAAAATGTGGGTTCTAGGATGCTGTACTATTCACTGTGCAGTGCAAGACTAAATCTTTTGCTTGCTATGGTGAAAAAATAACAGTCAGTAATATCATGAGTGATAATAATTACTGATGAAAAATAGAAGAGGTTTCCATGCATTCCTTCAATGAAAATGACAATTCAAGAAATGAATTTCTTTCTTTTTGACAAATCAAATTTTTCTTTTGAGACATAAATATGTTCCTGACCAACATATCAACTACTGACTCTTAATTAGTAAATGAAGAAAATAAATCCCAGAAGAGGGATGGAACTTCTCATCTTTTAAATCAACAAGATATTCTATGTTTGATTTATTTCCTATTTATCAGTATCAGTATATGGCTAGTTTTTCATGATATATAACTGTACATAAAATCCAACCAAGTCTTTAAACAACTGTAAAACAAAAAGCGATGGCATTTACAGGCAAAGGTATGTAAGTGCTAAAGTATCCCACAGAACATGATAAATGATCATTGTTTGTATTACAATCTTCACCTTTTTTGTCCAGTGGTTGTTAAAGCTAATGATTTTCTTAAATATCATAATTTGACTATTTTAACGCCACTTAAAAGAGAAGAAATTTTTGCTCAAAATGTTTCCTGAGAAACATGTCTGCTATATGTAGTCTAGTTTTATATATCAAGATGTTGTTTTTTCTTAAAGATGTCAAAATTATTCATATGGTTTGTATTTCATCTCTTAGTATAATGCGATAAATATTTACAAAAACAACAACAATAAAACAAGCCAAAATAAAGAGGGCTTGCAGTCTTATTTCTGGAAGGTTTGATTTTTGCAAAGCTATGTTCCACATTTCTTTCCCTCAAATTTTCATGAAACCCACAGACTTAAAGAATTGAAGTAAACATATTAGCTAGTACATGATAATGAAAGTCCATTAAAGAGAATTATCTATAATTAAGTTAAAAAGGTAATGGGATCTCTGTGATAGCAAAAAGGCAAAATACAATCACTCTTATTGTTTTTAGGAATTACAGTTCATCTGCCAGTTTCTATTAGTGTCTACCTCCTCAAATAAATAGCAAGTATGGATACACGTTGACAAACTGAACAGACAAGCATCTTGTGGATGAGTCTGGTGAGGTGGGAGTCAAGCAGATGCCAGCCGCAGGCATAAGTGAGGCGATGGTCTTCAAATTACACAATCAATTTGTCTAAACAAACTGCCTTCTGTAGTAGCTCCATTTCCCTCTCAAGTCTAAAACTGTGACACCAACACACAGCATGAAGTCCGTAGTGTCTGGATGCTTTGTGCATTGTGAAGAAGGCATTGCTTCCCCAAACCCTCTTGGCTTGCTTTGGGTATAACAGAAACAGAGATTTGACGTTTTGAGAAGGAAGGACTTTTTCTCCTCTGTAATACATGTGATCTCCAGGTGAGGGTGCCACATAAGCTTCATAAATACTTCAGCATGACTGAGTACAAGACTGGATGATGATGAAGAAGAATGGAAATCACAATTTAAAACTTCTCGATGGAATACAGGAGGGTTTGGTAGCACAGGGTTTCTGTGTAGGTACGATGGTTTGGGCAGATGTCAGGTTGGAGCTGACACAAACTAAAACAAACAGGACCATGAAGATCGAAACAAAATAAAACTACTTGCTATTCTAGGCAGTGTGATAAAACTGCTCTTCAAGAAGTAACCAGGTCTAAAATTCACCACAGGAGAAAATTTTGTGCCACCCAAGGACTTCTCCAGTAATAAATGTTCAAGTCAAAATTGTTAAGTCCCATTAACTCCCTTATATTCTATTTTTAGAAGAAATTGCCACATGATAGTCCTAAAAAGAACTGAGATATAATTAGCTTCTTTGATTTTTATTTTTTAACTGACAACCAAATTTAAAAATTAAGGCCCTTTTCAGTTCCTTCCTGGTTAAGTCTCTCTGAGGACTTTCTTTTCTGGGGGCTATTTCTCTTGATCTAAAGCAGCCATATACTCTAGGACTTCAAGAGCCTTGGCAAGGCCATAAAAAAAAAAAAATGAGCTTATATGTGAACCAACTCAAAAGTACCCTGATCTGTCCATTTGGTGACTTCTTAGTATACAGCTTGCATTTTAACCACCCAAATGCTGCTTTGTAATGTCTACTCAGCAACCAGTTTGGGATCAATTTTATCTGTCAATACTTAATCAATACACAGGGTCATAAAGTATTTTACCTTTTTATTTTTTTTCTTGCTTCTACTTGAACGATGCATTCATGCATTGGGTGATTCAGAGAGTTACTGAAAATCTTCCATTTTCATGAATTCTAACTTAACCAGAGTGGTGGGCTACTGTTATCATTTGTAGTGGAAGGACTGTTGTTGAAGTGTTTTCTAAACACTTCAACCTTAGTGGCAGCTATAATACTCATGATGTAGGCACCCTCAAAAGTCTACCATATAATCAAACTTACTTCTTCTAATTATGTATGGTGTTATGTATAACTTATTTGTTTACAGTCTAAATGATTAATGTCTATAGAAATTTTAAAGCACCTGGCCATATGTCTGTGCCTCAGCTCAATTTTAATCTTTGAGGGCATAAGCGCTCATGCAGAGAATGAGGATAACTAATTTCTAGTTCCAGGTTCCTTTTTTGGCTCTTCTCTTAAAGTGTATTATGAGGATGGAAACACAAAACAGATGAAATTTTCTATGTACCACTATCTATAAGAGAGAATGATGGAGCTGCAAAAAAGTGACTTTGCTTTGGCTATGGTTATAAAATGAATTAAATTATATAAAATATATTTAGAACATACAGAACAACATAAAGAATGACAGGAGGTAATTTTAAATATTAAAAGCCATAATATATATTGTGCTGATAGTTGCAACATAGACACACATATATTTGTCAAATACTAGTAGGAAATGAGGGGGAAAATTTATGTTCTAAGGTGGTGAGTTAAGGATGATAATTCTTTTTCATATGCCCTCTCTTTTTCTTAGAAATTCTTTGTATGATAATAAGAATTGAATAAAAATTACTACAAACAGAATCATGTTATGGAGAAATATAATACTGCCCTAGATAACTGTCACAATAATTCTTACTATATTAGACTTAACTTTTGGGACACCAAATTCCAAACAATTAGCTGAATGCTGCAAATGGAATTAATTTACTTGCCCCCATGTACATGCACTTTGTGCAGTGTTTAAGTTTTGTGCTTGGGCTTAATGGTTCCTAGGATAATGTTGATGATGCTACTTCTCTAATCATTTAAAATTAAAATTGATTTTCCTTTTCAATTTTCTTGCACCACTGTGTTCTCATTTCATGTATGCCAATGGAAAAAAAAGAATACTCAAATATGAATAAAAGATGGATTCCACAGTCCATCTAAATAAATGCATATGCAACCTGCTTTTTTAAAAAAACTCCTACCTATGTTTACTTCAGACAAAGGATATATTGTAATTGGAGCAGTAACAACATTCTGCTTTTTTCCCTTTGTAAGAAAATAATTTACAACTCTCCAAAGAGAGACAATTAAAAAAATTCTCTCTTCTGTAAATTTGATCAGGACCAGATGCTCAAGAGGCTGAGGCAGGAGGACTGTGAGTTCAAAGTCAACCTCAGCAAAAGTGAGGCTCTAATCAATTCAGTGAGACCATATCTCTAAATAAAATAAAGAATAGGGTTGGGGATGTGGCTCAGTGGTTGAGTGCCACTGGTACACCCTGGTACAGCCTCCCCCCCAAAAAATTGTTAGGTAGATATAACTTACGAATGTAAGAAAAATAGGAGAAAAATGCTTCATAATTTCAGTTGTTCAACAAAATGCGTAAGAGTTCACAAAGCAATTTCCATACAAATATAGTAAAGATCTCACAGGATTGGTCAATGTAGAAATTGAAATTCTGGCTATAAAACTGTATGTGGAAAATTAACCACTGATTTTCCTGCCTCTATCAGGGTAGAATAACAAAAATTAGGGAGCTAACTGGTGTTGAATACTTTCCTCAAGAAAGACTGTTCTTCATTTTAAATTGAGTATGATAGATTTGTATGAAATAGTTTTAATGTAATACATGCCAGGTTAACAGCATTGACAAGGCAGCATGGAATTCTAAGGAGGAAGAAAAGCATAGAAATCATCACTTATTTTATTATAGTCAGATAAGAAAGATTTACCTACAGGCAGGTAGTAGCTTCCTATTACCTGTCATTGTTTCAAATGACAGGGAGATGATCTCTATAAAATGTGTCTCGTATAATTTTCTAAATTTTCCCTATGCTTAATATAAATATGTATTTTCTCGTGGTGTTCTTTTAATATACAGACCATTATTTACTTCTCAACAAATTATAAAGGATTGAAATGATATAAACTAGAAAATAGTGTAGTTAATCTAGATAAAATTAACTCCAAAGTAGTCTCCATGAGTTTTGTGAATTAAGACACCTCTGTGTTATACATAACTTAAAGAAGAATTCACAATTAAACTTTCAAAATATTTTGAACTGTATGACAATGAAAGATAATAACATGTGAAATGTAGCTAAGTCATACTTATTGGGTATTTTGATGCTTAAAGGTATATAATAAAAAAGAAGTAAAACTTAAAATCCATGATCTTCACCTCCATCTCAAGAAAGCAGAAAAAAATTAGCATAATGAATTCAAAGAAAGCAAAATACAGGCAATGAATTTAAGAGCAGAAATAAAGAACAGACAAAGTTATAGGTTGATGGTTGATTCATAGAAAAGACTAATAAAATTGATAACACTCTGAAGAGCTGATCAAAGAAAGGAAAAAATATAAAGGCATATGTAATCAATATCAGGAATATAAAAGGGAATTGAAACTGCTGATACTAAGAAGAGCACAAGAGGGTATTGTGAACAACTGTATTCCAAAAAATTTGAAAGGTTAGGAGAAAATAACTTTCTAGAGAAAAAAATACAAGATACCAAACCTAAGGAGTAAGCATAACAAATAATACACATAAGTACATAAATAAAACATCATTAAAAATAACTTAAAAATATATATAATAAATGGAGTTATATGATTCATGTATTGACAGACTAAATATTACCACCACGTTGATTTACCTCAAACTGATGTATAGATTTAATAAATCTAATCAAAATCCTAAGAAATCATGTTGTGAATCTGAACAAGATGGTTCTATGATTTATAATGAAATGGAAAGGCATGGAAAAGGCTTGCTCTACTGAACTATACATAACTTAAAGAAGAATTCACAATAAAACTTTCAAAATATTTTGAACTGTATGACAATGAAAGATAACATCATGTGAAATGTTATAAACTTATAAACGTAGTATAATTAAGAGAGTATGGTAGTGGTACAGAGATAAATAAAATAATGAAAATACACAGGGCTTCACAGAAAACTTATGAGTGTGGACATATTTTGGAGAAAATTGGAACTCCAGAATGGTGTGGGGAAAAACATTTCCAGAGCAAATGTAGATCCATCTTTTTTAAAAAAGAGAAGAAACTAGATGGGTAGGCCATCACACATAAAATTCAATCATAGATTATTGGAGATGTAAATATGACAGGCTGATCAATAAGATTTCCATGTTAATAAACAAAACCATATCTTTATGACTCAGTGTTTTAGCAATGATTTCCAAAACAGGATTCAATATGACTACAAAGAAAGGGGGGAAATTATTTCTAAAAAAGCTACAATAAAATTTAGATATCCTATACTTAAAAGACAACAATAGAAGTGAGAAGAGGAAAGGTATTTATACCTGTAACCATAAATTCATAGATATTTCAATTTTAAAAATGAACAAAATATTTGCAAATACTTCACAGCAGAGGGTATTCAAATGGACAAAAATATAATCATACAACTATATGACTATGAAAGCGGCTAAAATTTTAGAAACAAGAAAAATAATACCAAGGTTACCAAATGTAGCCAGGCATAGGAATACTCCCATACAGCTGTTTCAAATGTTTTGGAAAACCATATGATGTTATCTACTGAAATGGATTCATAGATATACTATGACTCAGGCATTCCTCTCCAAACAAATACGTGGGCCTGGAACCACCAGAAGACAAATAAAAATATGTTCAAAGCAGGACTGACATCAATTAAGATTAGGAATATGGGTGGTATATAGTGTTAGTAATGGAGAATAAGGAGTATCTGGATTTGAACTCAGCATTGCTGGTTCTCAGGCACATGGTCTTGCATCATATATTCATATTTTCTTATTCTAGCTTTACTTCTACAAGAGAGGAGCTACTGCACCTATTTCACAGTAATATTGTGAGAATTAAATGAGATCAGAAACAGAGAACTTACCATGATACTAGGTACATATGTTCTCAAATATGTTACTTACTTTTAATATTAGCAAAAATCATGAGTTTTGTGAGCTCTCACTTTCTTAAATATGATTGATTTCTCTTCAACATATCAGTCATTCAACAAATTTTTTAAGTATTTTTTGTGTGTGTGCCTAGCCATAAAAGAGATAAAATTGAAGTACAGGTGTTTGTTCTCACCTCAATCTACTTTATAAGACAGTTATGGTTTCTGCTGAAACTTAAGGCTTCACATTTACTTTTTAATATAATTTGCTCTACCTCAGAGCACTAAATTTTTACATTTAAGTATAAAAATAAATTTCTAAGAATGATATGCATTGTATATCAAAATTTATGATACATGGGAATCAATTTTGAACCCCTGAAATATTATTAGAGGATACTCTATTCATTGAATCTGCTCAAATACAGTACATAAACAGTTAATAACATATGGAAAATATATCTCCATTAAGCTGAGGAAGACAGATTTAAAGTTAATTTACATATTTCCATGCATCATGTATCTTTTGTATTTTCATGACTGGAAGAAATATGGTGTCTTTTTTTCCACTCAGCTGTTTAACATTTTATGCTTGTTTGCTTGCTCCACAAAAATTTCCAAAGGCTCAGAGTAATTTGAAGAAATCTGGTCAACAAACAGTTATCAAGATATAAGTTATTTTCCATTCTTTTGGTGTAGTCTACTATTTTGAAAGTAATTGGCAGCTTGGAAAACCTTTCATAAGCAAACAACTTCTCTCATTTTAATTGAATGTCAATAAAATTTTCAATGTCAGCATGGGTTACAAAAATGTGGGATTTCATTAAAGCTATCTACATACAAGTCATAGAATCAAGGGTTTATCACTATTTAAACAAATCTCAGCAGACAGCAAGCAGTGTCTCTGACCTGAAAAAAAGAGAATCTCTAAATTCTTAGGCCACTATCTCTAATTATAGTCATAGACCAATTACACAGGATTCTTTTAGGAAGCTTAAAAATGGTAGGTTTGTAGCCAATCTCTGAATTAGATGGGATACTGGATCTCCAATTTTAACAAGCTTATGGGCTAATTGGTATGCATATTCAGTTCTAAGAATCCACCCCTTAATTTTTTGTTTGAGGTTCTTCTTAAGTGCTCAGAAATCTAAAAGCTAAAACTCGTTCTCTGGCTGCCTGAGAGATGTTATGGATTCAGATGGCATTTGATCTCCCATCTCCGCCCCACGTGTGTTCTGAACATGGAAGCATGCTACAGCCAAAGGGGTGACCGCATCTGAGACATGCTTATCCTCTTAGCTCTCAGAGTTTGCATTCCATCATGTTCCAGTTCCAGTGTGTTACTTGATCATTCACCTGTGCCTATTATGTGACCTAGTAAATACCCATAATCCTCTCACCAATCATTCAGCCACTTGCTTTTCAACCCACAATGATCAGGACTTGGAAGGAAAAGGCAAAAGAACCTATCACACAGTTACTTTTCCCACCAAAAGCATCTGCATCTTCAGTGCTGGAAAAACCTCTCAGATTTCTTCACAAGAATGCATTGGGAAGTATTGTTTCCTGGGAATGTACTTTATCCAAAAATAAGAATAATGCATGAAATCACCATTCACCTGAAAAAGAGAGGACCTGTTAAGTGGCAAAGGAAAAAGGCATTTACTTTAGGAAGTGAGAAAACTAAGCTTCACAAATGCCATAAAAGTGTATGGTCAGAACAATGAACAGTTCTACTTAAACAGAAAGTTTAACAAAGTAAACAGTACAATTATTTCAAAGGATGCTGAGACATGGCCATTCCATGGTGCTAACAGTTTTACAACTCTAACAAACATGTTCAGGGTTTTCTTGTTTTGTTTTCTAGCACTAAGTATTGAACTCAGGGGTGCTCTACCACTGAGCTACATCCCAGCCCATTTTGTAGTGACTGGGCTTCACTACATTGCCCAGGCTAGCTTAGAACTTGTGATCCTCCTGCCTCAACATCCTAAGTAGCTGGGATTATTTACAGTTTTGCACCACCACATCCAGCTTGTTCAGTATACTTTTGAGGTTTGACAACACCTAAGTTAGATTTTTGTAATTTTATTTTGAGTATCTGGATTTTTTTAGTTTGTTGTTTGACTGGTATACAAATTGGCTAAAGGTAAACTTCAATCCTGAGTCAAAACCCATCCTGAGAGGGAGGGTTTGTGTATATTATGATAAAGTCTCAAACATTTCTACAGCAAAATATCTGAACATAATGAAAGTTAACCCATTTATCCAGAGAGAAGAAAAACATATAAGTTCAACTATGGTAAATACTTTCAAGAATACTGCTGATTTGTTAGGAAAACCATGAAGAGTTTTAAATTTCACTTTCAAATAATACTATATTCTTCAGAGTAGGTCTTAGAAAATAAATTAATCTGGATTCTATCCTTCACCTGAGCAAGAAGAAGAAAAAAAAAATCCAAGGGAAACTTGTATTTTCTTGGCATAATTTCTTGCTCTCCTCTCTTTAATAAAAAAGGCTATGCCTCAGTAGTAAATTCCTCAAAGTAAAAATAAAGAGGTAATCAGCTCAGAGTTTTGGATTGTGAAACTTGAGGCATTTCAGATTTAGGAAACAACTAGAAAATAATTGTGAATCAGGGGATTCCTGCAGCTGGGCCATCTTCCTTTGGCTAATAAATAAGTTCTGTAATATTTATAATCTGAAAATTTAGGTACTTTGCAAAAGAAATGATCGAGAAGGCAGAATAGCTTAAGAATACAAATTTCTATCTAGAGAGGAGGACACGTGTATGGCAGAAAACAACACTGCTATTTGCTATTCTTAAAAAGTGATCTAAATTAGCCACAATTCATGTTGTTAAAACCAGACCCTTCAGCAATCCCTTTCCACATCCAAAAAATATGCAAAAATCTAGAAAAAAAAACCAACTTTGCCTTTAAATTAATTATTTTAAAGAAGGAGTCATTTTATTTTTTCTTGGCAAAAAGTATATTGTCATAGAATAATATATATGTGGATAATTGTTACTTTAGGCAAAGATTATTCTTAATTACTAGTAATTTTTCTTTACTATCCCCTGGCTAATATCCTTCTATATGTTATTGAACAAAGCAGTTACCATACACACATGAAGAATCACATTTGCTAAATATTTATGTCTCCTGAATATTAGAACAGAGATATTTTGTTTAATTCAATTACAAACATTAGTTTCATGAATTGAATGCAATCTGCTAAGGGCATTTTAGTAGCAAATAAATAAATATTGGATTACGGTGAGTTTAATCTTTCCTTGTCACAACACATTTATCTAGCTCCTGTTCCATTTATCTGTTTGCTTTTCTATAACTCTCAAGATATCTTCACTGTCTTCTCAGAAGTCTGGCTTCTGCCCTCGCTGAAATACTCCTTGTTAGAGCAGTTGACTTTCCAAAGCAAACTTTGAAGCACTGTTTTAAGTCTCATTTACCTGAGGCAGCTGACACTCTTCCTGTGTGCCCTCCTTAAAATTCTCTTTGACATCTGAGACAAAATACTCTTCTTATTTCTCACATCACTCTTTTACTGCTTTTTTGTTATTTTACTTCTTTGCTCATCCCTCAAATCTTGGTACTTCTCAGAGGGATTGTCATTTGCTATGTTAATTCCCTATTGTTCAGGGCCATATCTTTTGTATCATCCCACTCCAATTCTCAGTCCACAAGCATCAGATGGGCAGACATCAGGAGTGGGCAGGTGACCAAGATGGGCCAACCAGAGCATTGAATCTGCTTAGCCACAGTCATCAATCATTCACAGAAGGACAAATAACCCAGGGCAGTCCATGAGAAACAGGATCAAGATACTTCTCTAAATTGGGGGCTTCTAAGCCTGGTAAAATCTGCACTGTGTTACCAGGAGGAAAGGGCCAGCTTGACAATGAAGCCAGAGAAGGGAAAAGTCTTGCTGAGAGATGAAAAATCAATTTCCTGGGTTAATAGAGGAGCTTTTAGATTAGCTATGCCTGAAAACTGTGCCAGGATTTCTGCATCTCAATAGATTCCTCTTTCTCTTTCCCATAGCTATTTTTCTTCTCAAATCCTACTTAATTTCCCCAAATTAAACTATGGTCTAATACTGATAATTCAAATTTCCGAAGCCCTATCTCCCATTTGAGTATATTTTCTCAGTATCAGAAATCTCGAACAGGTCCCCTAATAGGTCTCTTGAAAGCAATATATCCCAAGTTAATTTTAAATTCCTTTATTCTTCCCAATATGCTCATCTTCTAGTCCCTGTCTTCCTTGATGGTTATATCTATCTTGTTTCTCAGTCAAAAATACCATTTTAACCATATGAATTTGTTACCAATACATTTTTTTTTCTGTTCTGAATCAGAAGAAATCCACTGGGCATTAAGAAGGTTACTGATAAGCATACAAATATTAAATAATCAATTTTAGTAACTTCAATCAAAGTTATATTGGTAGTGGTACTGTCAACTACACTAATGCTTATTTTGTTTTATAATTTTAAGTGGTACATCATTTAAATTACCCAAAGTGCAATAGGGCACACAACATTTGTTAGAAACTATCTAAACTCAACAAGAAAGATATCTTTTCCTTTTTCAGAAATAGTTTGATTATTACCTATTGTCCCTCAAGATTCCTAGAAACCAGATACCAAATCAGTCTCAGACATCAGACGATGATGACTACATTTCTGATAGCTGTTTTGTCTTCTTCGGTCTTCATCGCATTATCTTTGATTTTTTTTTTTTGCAATTTTAATGATTTTAGGTTTTATTCTGCCTATATTTTATGCAGGCTGTTTGCAGAAGAAGAACTTCAGTCCTCTCAATCACTTACTGCTTGCTATAACTTAGATCTTAAATATCCTCCCAAGGCCCTGTGTTAAAGACTTGGTCTCAGAGCAGTCCTATGAGAAGTGGTGAAGACTTCAGGAGGTGGAGCCTAGTGGGAAGGGTTTAGGCCATGGAGGGCCAGCCCTTGAAGAGGGTAATGGGACTCCAACCCTTTCCTCTTTCGTATTTCCTGGCCATGAGTTTAGTGATTTTATGTTTGTGGTCTCACCATGATATATCAAAGGAAAGGCCCAAAGCAATAGCACAAACTAATCATGGATTGAAACCTCTAAATCCTGTGATCCTAAAACCTTTTCCTCTTATAAAATATTTTCTCCTTCTAAGTTTGTGTTTGTCAGCTATCTGTAGCTATAAAATAACAAACAAAAGCAAAGACTAAAGAACTCTAAAAAGTTCATTATTTTCAATTACTTCATAGCCCTGGCCTTTTGGTCATTTTTCTTTCGACTGTCTATATTCCTGCCTTTAATCACAGGGCATATAAAGATCCCATCTCTTATGTTTCAAAGAATGATTAGGGCTTATCATATATTATCAACAGCAGTGTAATGTGGTCAATTTGTTCTCTTCATAAGGTAAGTAATAAACTATGAAAACATGACTTCTACAAAGTTAGAGTGATGTTTCACCAATTAATTAATTAATGAAAAATTACATTTCCCTATTAATTTGAGAGAAATAGAAATTTATATTTTCCTGTTAATTCGAGAGGAATAAATTATTTATAGTAAGATATGAAAACAACATATGGGAAATTTGACAGAGCTGCATTTTAAATCAAATTTTATTCAAATAGAGGCAATACCACAATGAAATTATGCATTCTACTGGTGATGAGCATTAGATCTTTTCCCAATTTTAACCCATAATTAGTACTTTTATGAATATTTACATATTTATATTTGGGTACAGGTGGACATGAGTTTCTCTAGGATATTTACTTAGGCTGTCATTAGGTATTCTTGTTTTCATGTTACATAGATTACAGCTTAAGTGCTTTCCAAAGGGGTTATACATGGCAGTATATAATTTTAAATTAAATGTTTTTCTTTTTCTTTAAAAATGGAGTTACTATAAGTTTAGGAGAAGATTCTTAAAAATATAGACTATAGTTTTTTTTGTAGATAATTTACTATTAATCAATCATTTAACCTCAAAGACTGATGAAGAGTCTCAGAAGTCAGAAGTGTATAACCAAAGTTGACCTATAATTGGACATGACTTTAATGCCATAATGAATTACTAGAGATGTGTAATCAAAGTTGACCTACAATTGGACATGACTTTGATGTCACAATAAATTAGGTAAGATCTGATGGTATCATCCTTATATCTTTGAGTTTTTTAAACTTGAAATATGCTTCTAAAAATTTGATTATTTGGAATATTTAAAAATCCTTTTGGTGGCTGGGTGCAGTTGGCACATTCCTGTAAATCTGGTGGCTCAGAGGATGAGACAGGAGGATCATGAGTTCAAAACCAGCCTCAGCAAAAGTGAGGCACTAAGCAACACAGACTCTAAATTTAAAAATGTAAAATAGGGCGGGGATGTGGCTCAGTGGTCCAGTGCCCCTGAGTTCAATCCCCAGTACCAAAAAAAAAAAAAAAAAAAAAAAATCCTTTTGACATTTACCAATGGGTTTAAATGAACAATTAATCAATGGTTTCAGAATAATTAAGATTATCAGTTCTATATGATTTCTGATCACTTGAAGTTTGGCAACTTAATTCTAATATATAATACTCCAAAAGTCTAATTCAAACGTGTAATTCAGATGATCACTTTTATTTTTATAAAAAATTGTTTGTTTCATTTTCAAAGTGAACTGTCAATCAAAATTAGAGTCAAGGATATATTCAAAGATGTATAGGACCAAAGATATTCAATTTTATACCTGTTTAATATTTTTATCTTGCTGGGTAAAATGTAACCAATTGAGATTCTTTATGATTTCATAGCTGGTTTAATGTAGCATTATACACAGTTCAATCACTTTATAGATATATGTATGTTCATATTTGTTTGAAAATAATTAAATCACTGTTTAAATTTTTGAGTATACATTTATAAAAGGAATATAGATTATTGTCTAGAATAATTTCTAATATATTTAAATCATTTGATTCTGTTTACATTGCACTGGTGTATTATCACCTACATACTTTTGTAGTAAAATCTATGCCAAATTACTACGCATACTACAAAGTATTTTTATTATATAGAATTTAATAACAGTAAAATCTAGGAACTTTGAAATGCTCCCTCCTGTCTAGACAACATTTGAATAGTGGGCACTTGTTGTGGTACCATGTCAGTATCTCGTCAGTATGAACAAATGTTTAATACAACTGTTAACTTCACTGAAAAATAATATCATTTTTAAAAGAATGTTAAGTCAAGAACTTGTTGGAATGTTGGAATGACAAATTCCTCCCATTACCCTCTGAATGATTATGACCCTCCAAATTTCTTGAATTTGGAGGGGGGTCGTCTAACATGATTCTCTAGTAATTTATTTTTCTTAGGCATAACTCTTCAAGAACTTGTCCTTGGTCCTTTTTTTTTTTAATGTACTCTTTCCAATGAGGAATTTATTTTTCTTCCTTCAATATTAATGGTTTAGATTCAGAAACAGTTGGGGAACTTCACATAAAATATAAGTCCCTCCCTAAGTACCATGTCTGTCTGTAGTTTTTTTTTTTTTGTTTTTTTTTTTTACTTCTAGCTACATATTTCACCAAAGCTTTAAATTCACAATGTTAAATCAAACTAGACCTGACAATGATGGAATAATAAACATGCTCCTGAGTGGTACAACTATACCTTGTACAATATACATAAAATGTCATTTTTTCAGATACAGGATGCCAAGCAACACAGTTCTATGATCACAGAGATAACAGAAACCAAAAAGCCCCTCAATTATTCCAACTTCTCCTTCATGGTTTCTGGACCAACAAAAGAAGAGTCATGCTAAATAAAATTCATCCATCTTGTTAAATTTTGGGGAGGTCAAAAAAACTGGATTTTTGTGGGGCAGAGAAAGAGAACTGAGATAGGAGAGAATGACTATGTGGATCTGTGAGGATTCCAACAAATCTTTCACTGAGTAAAGAAAACTAACAGAGGTCAGGGAAAGAACTATAAGAAAGAAGTGAGTAGAAAGAGTCCTGAAGCTCTCACAAGATTTGGAATAATTTATGGTTTTATTGTCCAAATGGAAAGACTGTAATACATAGGGCACCAGGAAGAATCCACAGGAGAATATTGCTGTAGTTTGAAAATTAAATTAGCAGTAGACTAAAGGTTTCTCAGGACATGTCCTATACCAAAGATCAAAAATAAAAGACTTGAAAAAATTAACAGAACACTAATTTATATAATTTGCTTCTGAAAAACAAATTTCACAGGAAAAAAAATAGTTGTTCAAATACAGCTGGAACTTTGCCATATTGCTGACAAATATAAGCCCACAGATATTTAAAAAAAAGAAAGAAAGAAAAAGAGCAAAGAAACCACTTGAAGAAGTATAATAAAAGAGTCAATGGTGAAGAGGAAATATTAAAGTAGATCAAGAAAAAAGAAGAAAGAAAAAAGACAGAAACAAAGATTGACTAGATATGGAGATAGAGAGAAAAGAGAGTTATCATCAGAAACTCTTTAAGCCAGATATGATGGAAAGATTTCTTTATAAAATGCAGAACAAAAATCTGTCATACTAGAAATTGCTTCACCTGAAAATGTAAAATTATGGAAGAAAATATAGAAAAGAACTATGTGACCTGGGAACTGGTAATTACATTGAGCATAAAGAGCTCAATACATAAAAAGTTTAATAAGTTAGACATCAAGATAAAACGTTTAGTCTTCAAAAGGCACTAGTAACAAAGTAATAGGAAAGCTTAAGAGAGGGTATAACCATTTTCAATGCATATATGTGATAAAGTACATATAGTTAGAATACACAAAGAATCTTACAACCCAAGTAACTCAAAATGTTTTTACTAAACAGTTCAGGAATGAACTTATATGAAAAATAAACACTTGAAAATGTGCTCAACATCATTGGTTATTAGGGAAATGCAAACGTACACCATAGTAAGATAACACTACCCCCTATACAATGACTACAATTAATAAGACCTTTTTTTCTTAATATATTTTTTTTCCTTTTGAAGGGTGGGGGTACCAGGGATTGAACTCAGAGGCATCAACCACTGAGCCACATCCTCAGCCCTATTTTATATTTTATTTAGAGACAGGGTCTCACTGAGTTGCTTTGCGCCTTACTTTTGCTGAGGTTGGCTTTGAACTCGTGATCCTCCTGTCCCAGTCTCTTGAGTCCGTGGGATTACAGGCATGCACCACTGCACCCAGCCTCCATAGGACTTTTAATAACAAATTTTGTTGAAAACAAAGAGAAACCAGAGCTCTCATTCATTGCTTCTTTAATGGCAAAATATAGAAACTTGAAAGATTCTTTTAAAACATCCCTGTCTATATGATCTGGCAATTATTTTCATGTGTTTACCCAATCAAAATGAAAGCCTATGGCTGGGGATATAGCTCAGTTGACAGAGTGCTTGCCTCACATGCACAAGGCCCTGGGTTCAATCCCCAGCATCACCAAAAAAAAAAAAAAAAAAAAAAAAAAAAAAAAAAAAAGCCTATGCTCAAATAATTTGTGTTTGAAAATGTTTATGCATATTTATAAATAATAGCAATACCTGGAACCTAAGAAAAAATAATTTTAGCTAAAGAAGAAATTGTGACATAACCATGCTATAAAATACTACTGAGCAGTAAAAAAGAGTGTTCCTCTGACTCATACAACAATGTGGATAAAATACAAAGGTTGTAGTGGTGTATTTCATCCCACAGAAAGGGCACAGATGAAGGAATGGAGGGGTGAGATATTATGCAGCATAGAGTAAGTAACTTTCCATATTGATAAATACTTGTTCCTCTTGGGCCTAAGTGATATGGTTTGAATGAAAGAAGATATTGACTTTTCATGATGATTCAGAATTTTATTTTCCTCACACATTTTGAAAGGAGTAGAAAAGTTATATAGATTTATTTTGATGATTAAATAAGTTCTTAAGTAGGAAGCACTTAAAACAGTATTTACAACAGAGTAAACACTACATAAAAATTCTTTTTATCATTATAAGGTTGAACAAATTTGCCTTTTAAAAAGAACTTCCAGCCCAGAGAATGCAGGATGTGTCAGAGTAGGTGCAATGACACATTGGAGAACACTTGGCAAACTCTTTCAATCATTCATAAAGGAAGAAAGGAAAGTCTGAATGATTTTATATCCTTTCCAGGTACCTGGAATGCTCACCATCCCATTCCAACACAGTGAGTTATCAGGATCCTATCAGTACTTCTAGACTATGTCAAAGTTCACACTTTTGAGGAAGCTTGTCTAGACCCACAATAGAATCAGTGTAGTTTCTCATTGGCTGTATCAATTCATTTACTGGCTACCTCTCATTTGGTGCCTATATTTCTATCATCTATAGTATCAGTTTACATATTGATCTTCCAATGGCATGAGTTTGCTTAGTAATGGCCATGTTAACACATGGAGACTTCAGTGACAGGCAAATTTTTAAATTATTTATTTTGAAAAAATTAACTTTATCAGAAAGCATTAGTTTTCTCATGTTTCATTAAAAACTGATGCTCAAAAAGGAAATTACTCAGCAGACTAGTTACCATAATTTTCAAAATGAGGGCCACATGAACTATGGAGGGCAGTGAATAATATTTGCCTTATAGAATAAATGATTATTTATATTTAATGATTTCATATGCTAAATCACAATAGGGGTCTTAGGGAAGAATAGAGCTACTTTGGATTAGATAGAGGGGAGTGAATGGAGGGGAAGGGTATGGGAATAGGAAGGATAGTAGAATGAGTCTGACATTATTACCCTACATACATATATAACTACATGACCTGTGTGATTCTACATTGTGTACAACCAGAATGAGAAATTATGCTCCATTTATGTATGATATGTCAAATGCATTCCACTGTCATGTATAACTAATTAGAAAAAATAAAAATACAAAAAAAGAATAAATGATTGCTATATTTCAACTTATACAGAGATTTAAACTAAATTCCACTTAAGGGTGGATTTAGTAAAGGAAGTAATCTGAAACATAAATGATAGATAGACCTAGAAAAGCTTATGTGAGTTCAAGACTTTATTTTTTGACCAGGCTTTATGGCTTACAACTGTAATCCCAGAAACTCATGAGGTTGAGGAAGAACGATGGTTAGTTGGAAGCCAGCCTGGGAAAATTAACCAGACCCTGTTACAAAATAAAATAAATAAATAAAATAGAAGCAGGGGTGGGCGGAGAGCTGGGAATGGAACTCAGTGGTAGAGCATCCTTGAATTCAATCCCCAGTACTGAGGAAAAAAAAAAATTAAAACTGAATAAATAAATAAATAAATTTATATCATGTTTTGTTCATTTGTTTATTAGATGATAGACATTTGGGTTGTTCTACTTTTGGGCTATTATGAATAGTGGTACTATGAGCATTTTTGTACAACTTTTTGTTTGAACAGTTGTTTTTAATTCTTTTGAGTAGATTTGTAGAATTACTGGGTAATATAAAAATGTTATATTTAACTTAAAGAAACAAATTTTTTAAATAAGATGTACTTTTTGTCATATTGATATTATGTTAAATGAAGTCTATAGAAGATCGTGTATATCTAGATACACCCTAATATTAATATCTCTCATACAAATCTATTGTTATATATACATACAAATCTATTGTTTTATATACAAATATACAAGTGTCTGTGTATTTTATATGCATACATATTTACATATCTCTGGAAAAAACTTATATTAATACAAAAATTTTCCCATTTCTATGGATTAATTATATTGTTAATAATAAATAACTATATGTCATACTCTTTATTTAGCATTTAAAAATCCAGATGAACATAGACTTTATATGTATGTGTATGTGTGTGTATGTGTGTGTGTGTATGTATATGTGTGTGTGTGTGTGTGTGTGTGTGTGTGTGTGTGTGTGTGTATGAATGAGTTAGGGAGAATTACACAATAAAAGTGATTCAGATTGAAGATGGATTAAAAAAAAACTCCTATGTGCTTAGACTTAAAAAGATAAAATCTATGATATATGTAAAATGTGAAGCCATTTATATGAAGGTAGAAATCACTTAGACCATTTAGTTGACAAAAAAAATGGTACTTGGGAAAGATGAAAGTTGGATTGCTTTACAGCCTAGAAGTAAGCTCTTAAAACTTGTCCTTAGTAAACTTAGATCCAAACTGGCATCCTGCCTGATCCCCTCTGAAATTGGAACTGGCCTTTCTGCCTGCTGGTTTCCAACATGGAGTCATGTTTTGGTTAGGTCCCCACCCAGCTGGAAGCACAGATGTAGTAGAGGCTGAAAGATTCTTCTGAAACTGAAAAAACAGATTTCCTTGAGAATTAGGGAAGTTATGTGAACAGCCTTTTCAATTCATTGCAACTTTGGGTCTGTGATGCTGTTCCTCATGAACATGGGAGAGAATATCACAGATTATGCAGTTCAGATGTTTTCACAGGCTGGTAGTGTTTGAAATTCATGACATAAAGATGATTTGTGATTTATTTCCACTAAGTTTTCTATTTCAATCTTGCATCCCAGTTTTGCATCCCAGAAATACTTATAAGCACCCTTGGTATAATCATTGAAGAAAATACTTACAACTGCATAATCAGCTGTAAAATAAAATGGCATAGTTTATATGACTGGCTGTTTATGAACTTGCAAAATTTCTATTGAAATGGCCGTTTGTGACTATTTAAATATTTTGTTTTTGCCATATTGTTTCCTTCAGTTATTTAATAATCACGAAATAGCACTAAAGAACTGAGTGAAAATATTGCTGAAGAACTTCTAAGAGGTAGCATCCTTAGGTTAGTTTGTGGATACAGATTCTGACATGTATATAGTGAATAGGTTATTATCTATAAGCATTTTGTATGTGGTTAGTATTAATATTATTTCTTTATATTTTTCTCTTAATAAAATAAGGAGAATATGTCTTCTTCACTTCTTTACCCCAAACAATTCATAGACATCAAACTACTGGTAATTCATAAATGATTAATCAAAATGAATGAATGAAGATACAAAATCCAAGTTTCTTAATGGTTCTCAGTGTTAACTTCCAGGTAGTTTCTAGCTAAGCTCTTTTAATTTTCAAACCACAAACTTTCCAAAATAAGCTCATCACACAACATTGATATTAGCTTTTTATCAGAATGATCAAAGGAATGAATCAATTAGCTCTTATTTCACCATTGTTTTCCTCTTTGATTTTGATGGTCTGATATTTTTTGGTCTGTTTTAATTTTTTTGCTCTAATTAATATTGCCTGTTTTTCAAATGCATTATTCAGGGTTGCTTTTCTCTTGAACAAAATGAATAATATATGAAATGACCTTTAAAGTTTACAAAAAATACTTCAAAAACATTTAATTCCATATAATTTGTCAAATCTAATTCAATTGTCTTTTGTTCCTTTGCGCTTATAAATTCACCATAATATTAATGGTGATGTTATCTCTCAGTCACTAATCATATAAATTCATGAAGACCTTACCTGAACTTTGGGCAAATAACAATGATTTATTTTTCTTAATATTTATATACATGCTTTTCTGTGGAGGAAGGAAAGCATAATAGAAAGAATAAGGCAAACAGATTCAGAATATTTTTTCTAGTGTATCTTGAAAAACTTAAAATGCACTTGTTTATTCTTGTCTCTTCTATTTTTACTGTATCTTTTGCTTAAGATAAAACTTGATTCATAATAAATAATTATGCTGCAAAATACTTTAAACTCATTCTTTTCAAAATTGTGATAATATTGCTAAATAGGTCCATAATCTAGCCAGAAGGAAAACACAGATGAAGACACACATGCACACACAATTAAATAATTATAAGACCATAGTTTAAACCATCAGAGAACGTAAAAATAGAATCAGAAAGCAGTTCTCTTATAAATTGCTGATCTCCTCATACATCCTATTTCTATGTTGGCTGTTTTGCCTACTAAGGAGGATCATTCTGACAGCTACAACTTGTTAGTGTTTCTTTATAAAACATGACTAGAAATATTATAGGATATTCTTGTGATCTGTTTGACATTTTAAGAGTATTATTTATACAATACTGAAAGAATGAGGACATAGTAGTCACATGTTCTTTATTCACCAAAATTAGTCATCCTCAATCACCTCCATGGCAGTATCACATCCATTTCTCAGTTGCCTTTGTTTAGAGAAGTGAAATCACTTACTCCCTTACCACCAAGAGCCAATAAACAACTGGGAAATAGGAGGGTGAGAGAAATCGGGTAGTGATATTTATTGACAAAGGAGATCACCTCTTAATATGTATGTAATACATAAATGTGTTGATGTTATATACCAGTTAGGAACAGCACTCCATTGTAATACCCCCCTCAAAATAATGTTGTACGACTTTACACTTTATTTACTATCTATTCTTTGTCCAGGAGCAACATTTGTTAAAGTTTGCTGCTAAAAGGAAAAAAAAAATGTGCTGTCCATTACCAGCCTAAAGCCAGTTAACAGATAAAGTAGAGCAAAGTGTTAGTGAACCTCCCTGGAACCATTCTGACTACTCAGATGGGCACTTTTAGTTATGTAAGTACTCTTCATTTTCACTTTTGCATTCAGTATATATGACTTGTTGTTTTTAAAGTCCGGCTGTACTTCCAGTTTCTTTCTGTAGTCATAACTTTTACAGAGAATACTTATATGTTCAGCAAATATTTGTTGAATGCCTCCTATTGGTGGAGGTACTAAGATACATCTATAGATACAAGGAGCAAGTTCCTGCCCTGATGAACCAAATAGACTGTAAGCAGACAAGGAATTGTCAATTAAAATGCAAAATGTTAGTAGCAGCATCTACAAATATAAAAAGAAAATAGTTTTTCCTTCACTGTGAGTGGCCAATGTGTACATATACATCCCCCTGGACCAAGACCCAACCTTCCCTTAGACTTTAGTCTGGCCCAGGAATAATTTAATCTGGGAATTTCTTTTAATAGACGGGGCTCACAAATAGGATGAATTCATTTTTGAAAACTTTTATTGAAGGTGTAAAAGATTCTATTATTTGCTTTTAGGTAGAAGTTGAGTATTTCGTAGTCTATGGATTAGAAATAAGCAAGTGTTAAACTATCCCAAAGTTCCTCACTTGGTCAAATGCTCTGAAAAGAGAATATAATATGCAAAAGTCAATTGAAAAGCTGTGAACCTACTGCCATGTTTACGTTAAGATCAGTTTGTAGTTTGAAAATTGCATGAAAAATGAATACCCATTCATTGAAGTCCAGAGTAGCCCTGGTGTATTGCTAAAACACTATCCCAGTAACAGTTAAATAAACAAGAAATGCATTGCTGCCTCAGTGAAGAGGGGGCTTTGAAAACGTCATACACATTGATTAAAATATGCCTGTTTTTCAAAAGTAGCATATGTGATCAATATATAATTTTGTTTTTTCATAGTGTATGCCATTTTAAGCTCTCTTTAGCTAGATGTTCATTCTATATACTAGAGTTGAATGTGAAGAAGCATATCAAGTAGAAAAGTGAGCACACATTAAAGATTCTAGGTATGCTAGAAGAAAGAACTCATAAAAGGGATTTCCTTTCTATGTAGTCAAGGACAGAAAGTCTGGACCACTTCTGCTCACAGGGAGTTAAATAGTGTGTGTGCACGGGAGGGAGGGGCAGGGATAGGGGATGAGGAGGATGATGACGTGATACCAATTCTTCACAGACCTTTCTACAATTCCTATCAGACTATTTTAATATGCTTGTTCAACTGTTCCTAAGAGAAATCTTGTTCCTAGCGAAGAAAGGTAATGTCATATCAATAGAAATATTCAGCCACACATAGAATTTGCTGATTTGGTACTTAGGAACAAGGATACTGGTTAGACATGCACCGCTTCTATAACTCTCTCCCTAAGAGATATCAAGATAATTGCTTTTTGTGCTTCAGTAATATTCTATGCATAACATTTCACTTGCTGCAGTATTTTATTTTTTACTTTTAAAAAAATTTTGGTAGTTGTAGATGGACAGAATGCCTTTATTTTATTGATTTATTTGTATGTGGTGCTGAGGATTAAACCCAGTGCCTCATGCATGCTAGGCAAGCACTCTACCACTGGGCTACAGCCCCAGTCCTTTCTGCAGTATTTTATAATTACCTATTTCTGTATATATCTCTTTATTTGCCTTTCCATTTCTAACACCTACCTCAGGTCTTGGCAGAAAGTTTACTTAATAAATGTGAATGTTTGCTGGGAGATCAGGATCCTCAAGTTATAATATTCTTTCTTTAAATCCTTCCTAAATCAAATATTCACATTAAAGAGCAAAAATTAATTATTAATTATTTGTCTAAGAAATAAGGAGTTTGGATGGCATTAATCCAATGAAATCGGTAATATTCATGCTTCTTTCAAAATCCAATCAGCACTTTTAGATTTCAAATTATGATCTCAAATGTGAAAATGATCAGTAGACAATTATCAAACCCATTGGGCTGTACAGAGCAGCAATCAAAGATTATCAAACCCATTGGGCTGTACAGAGCAGTATGTCAGCACCTTTGCCCACAGCCACAGCCTGGAGGTTTTTGAAGGTAAGCAGCGCCTTCATCATTCTGGCATTCTATTTTAGTCTAAGTCTACATCAGAAGCCTGCCAGGGCTCAGTGCTGATAACAAAGCACTATCGCTTTTCAAAGTGACAGAGCACAGTGACATATCAACACTAGGACTTAAACGAAAAGCCCCTTCTAATTTAACAGGGAATCTGCTGAAGCTGTATTCAGCCCAGCACTCTTGTTTTCAATTAAAACTTTCTTGTAGCAAGAGAAAAGTTTGGCGTATCCTTTCCTTTTAGAGGCAGTTATGGAATCCAGTGGAAAGGACAGTGTAAAGTCAGACCAGTAACATCTGGTACAGATCAGCTCTTTTCATCTACTAATTGCAGTTCCTATGGTTCATAGAAGTTTTACCTAAGGACTCATGTTGCCAAAAGGATCCTTTCTCTAATTACCACTGTTCTTCAAGGAATGTCTTTCTGATACATTGCAGAAAGCAGCAAAGGGGAGACCCTATGTCAATTACTGAGAACCTTCTGTATGCCAGGTACTATTGGGATGGGGGTGAAGAGCTCTTACCTGTCATGGTTCATGTAATTTCTACATAGGGTTATGATATAGGTAGAATTCTTTTCTTTTTCTTCTGAGAAAGCAATTTATCAGTGAAGAAGTAACTTCTGTAGGGTCACACACCAAGTGTGTGGTAGAGCTGGAAGATCTATGCACATGCATGTCCAGCCAGATGCATGTTGCAGGTACCTATAGTACTGATAACATGTTAAAGTGGGTGGCTATGGATAGCAATGACACACCAACATCATAAACCACGCTTTTGAAAACTTGTTCTCTAAGGCATACTTCCAGACAATTCCCAGGGGGCAGACTGCAGAGAAGGGGTCAAGGGTATCCAAAAGATAGCAAAACTTGATGATATCTTTATGAGGCCCAGAAACAGATGCAATCTCTTAAGCCTTAATGCTAAAAGCCATTTCTTAAGAAAACCTTTTTTAAAGAGCTGATATTTAAAAAGCTATGTGTCTCACTGATACTGTAAAATGTATAAATGCATTTCACACTTTTTGCTTTAGTCACTAATAATCTCAGAGCCAAGTTTATTCTCCATGTCTATGACCTTCTAGAACATTTTTCTTCATATTGAACTTTCAGTTTATTTTAATCACTTCTGTTTATTTCTCTTTTCCTTCAGGTTTTTCACAGCATTTAATATGTACTATTAGATATGTTTTTCCAACTATCTCTGCTACTTTGGGAATGGGAAGAGCTATTAATAACTAAACAAAATTTGGACTGGAGTCACAGAAGGGTGTGGATCAGACTTTTTGGTACACTTTATACACCATTAGATTGTAATGAGAACATCTTTCAAAATTGTTAAGATTGCTAGTAGTTCAAAAATAGACTATTTCTACTTCAGGAGATAAAAGCCCTCAGTACTGTTGATAAAGAATAATGTTAGTCACACACATGAGCACAGCACTAGTTAATATTTTGGAAGAAGCATTTCCCTTTAGGGATAAAACAAGTTTCTGGCAATTTGTCTCTGAGACAACCATTAAGCACAAAGAGTATTTTTAAATGCATGTATATATTTAGTGTAGCTTATACTCCTCCCCCCTAAATACTTGGAGCATATTTTTCTCCAAGAAAATATTTTCATGGATTGGATCCTTATCAAATCTCTGTCTTCTTTAAAATGGCATGAGTCAGTCTGCCATCATTTGATTGATCAAAACTTGGACCAAAGAAGGGCAGCCATATGGCACCCAACTCAGGGATGCTATGCTGCAAACTGAAGAATCTGGAATCAGCAGATGCCAGAAAGCAGAATGCATAGTGATGTATGAATTAATGCAGACAGACAGGTATAAAAATATTGATGTAATTCAAAATTGATATTGATATGCGTATCAGAGATTAGCTTCAGAATTATTTTCATTTCTTGATAAATACTCTAAATAAAAGGCTTCAGTTTTTAAAATTCATCTAAATTTGAATATACTTATAATTTCATTGTTTTTCTTTTGAAAATTGTAATAAGACCAACATTTGAGATATTGTGTGGGTCTAAAATTCAATCACTTAGCAAATTATTTACTGAGTGCTTCCTAGTACCAGATACTCTTCGAGGTTCTAATGATGCAGCAGTATGTAAGAGAGTCATGCCTTTGTGATGGCGCATATAACAAATATAGGATATGGAATAAGTTCTGCACAAAATAGTTTCAGTGATTACTATGAGGAACACAGCATAGGGTAATGTAATAAAAGAATGAGTGGGGAGAAATGGAGTTATTTAAGATAGGTGCACAAAGTTGGAATACTGGTAGAGACCTAACTGGAGGAGTCAGTAATGAGAAGACATCAGGAAAGAATGCCCTCCACAGGGTTAATAGCATTTACAGAGACACCTATGGTGGAATAAGCTTGGAATACTCAAGTAAGAAAGGAAGATTCTGTGGCTTGAGCACTGAATGGAAGGGGAGGTGGACGAGGAAATGCATCCAGGTAAGATAAGAGGCTCCTGCTGCAAACAGCTTCTGTCTCTTATGAAGCAAGACTTAACTTTTCTTGGCATTAGTTTTCTCACAAGTTTTGAGCTGATCTTTGTGATTCCTGCAGCCTCAAATATTCTATTAAAACAATTCTTAAGAGTTCTAAATATTTTTGGTAGTTTGTGCACAATAAATATTTCCAACCTTTAGAAATATGCCATTGTTCATAAAAGGGGTTAAACCAACTGTCTGTATTAGCAAGGCACTACATTTTTAAAGCTCTAGTAAAAATGTACTTATGAAATCAGTTCTCCCAAAGTGCTCACTACCATTAACTGGGAGTGTTGTCCGTATTTAGAAAATGCATTAAACTCTTTTAGGATGTTAGGGTTCTACTTAGTAAGCTGCTATTTTGTTTCAGGGAATAGGAAAAAAGTGTTTCCAGTTAGCTAAACTCTAAGCACATATAGGTGAATATATAAAAGCAATCAACACTTAAGAATCTATGAAATCATTGGTTTTCAGTTTTTTTTCCAAATATCATGCCACTTTCATATATATTCCCATTAGAAATACTCCTCAATGGAAGAAGATTACCCCTAAATAGGGAAAAGAGGTGGGAGGGAACAGGAGGGAGAAGGGGAATTGCACGGAAGATGGAAGGAGACCCTCATCGTTATACAGAATACATGTATGATGTTGTGAGGAGAAAATAAAAAAGAAGTGTGTCACATTAGATTGGACAGAGAGAAGTGATGGGAGGGCAGGGGAGGAAGGAGGGAAGGGAAGAACAACAGAATAAAATAGACATTATTATTACTATATGTATATATGTGACTGTATGACCAATGTGATTCTGCAACCTGTACAATCAGAAAAATGAGAAATTATACCCCATTTGATTCAAATGTATGAAATGTCAAGATCATTGTATTGTCATGTGTAACTAATTAAAAAATTAATTAAAAAAAAATAAAGGTAATATGTCCAACTACAACTAATATATATATATATATATATATATATATATATATATATATTTTTTTTTTTTTTTTAAAAAAGAAATACTCCTCAATTCCTCAATGGTGAAGGGAATTATCCTACCAGGGTATTACACTAATTTGACATTTTTTGAATGAGATTCTTCCTAGGACTGTATATTCTTTTTTTCCATTATTCTCCCCAAGAGTCTCCCATCTGAAGTTATAAATTAAACAAACAGATTCATTAAGCTAAAAAATTCCTTTGTTTCTACTACTGTATAACTAGATTTGGGGGAAGGTTTGAGGATTGAACCCAGGGTGCTTTACCACTAAGCAACATCCCCAGCACTTTTTATTTTTTGAGATAGAGCATTGCTAAGTTGTTGAGGGTCTCACTAAGTTGGTGAGGCTGAGTGCAAATTTGCACTCCTCATGTCGTGACTACTGGAGTTACTAGGATTATAGGTGTGTGCCACAAAGCCTGTTTTAGCTTTGCTTTTAACTGACTACTTAACATTTTGTCACTTATCTAGTATCTCTCAGTCAACATGTTGGTATAACATGGTCAGATGAAAGATGTATTATTCACACATTCATATAATTTAACCCAATTTTATTGTGTATCCACTGAGTGTTAGGCACTGTGCCAGGTGCTGAGGACAGAGTGAGAGGTAGTGCCTAGCACAGGTTTAATAAAGAAAGGACATCCAGAAGGAACATCTCAATAGCACTTTAAGGAAAAGAAGCCATAGGGAGGGTAAAATGAAACTCGAGATATCTCCATATAAAGTACAAATAAAACAGGCATGTTGGTAAGAAAATAAGTTATTTAAGCTTATCTATGTTAGGTTTAGTTATAAACTAAATTTCTAGATTTGGTGATAGGAACTTGAAATACAACTTCCTATATTGACTTGTTTCCTCTATACCATCAGTAAATGAGATCATTTGCTTAGGATAAAGTAGAAAGTTATGGGGTCCTGAAGTATTAAGTACAAGTGAGAAAGTAAGAGATATAAGCAGTAAGCACTTTAAGTTTAGATGCAAAAGTTGTAGCAGAGATTTTTTGTTTCTATCCTAATCCTAAAAGTTACGTACAATATACGAAATCATCTTTCCTTTTGATTTTTATCTGATCATACAAAAACAAATTTTAAAAGACTAAATAAGTAAATGAATTTCATCTCAAGTTGACAATATACCTTGAGTTCCTTTTAGCACTTGCTGAGTGACAGAAGGAGGAGGAACCTGTATTAGATATTGAAAAGTAAAGAAAAAATTACCATGGTAGCCCACAACCAAACAGCCCTCCTAGGCTAGGGGGGTGTTTTGGTTAAGGCAAAGCTTGAGTCAGTAGAACCTTGAAATATGCTTGCATAGTGGAGTTTATCCTTTGGGAACACTCCCTGTTGGTGTGCAGCTACTAGGAAACATACAAGAAAATTGAGGTTTTTAGTGCTAGATTGAGAGGTCATATTGAGGAAACTCTGGAAGTTAAAAGATCATGAGTAAAGAAGTCATATGAACTAGAATATGAAGGTCCCAGAAATAAGAGGCCATCTGGAACTTCCAACACAACTCAGCTACCAACAGAATTCAGTCACATTAGTGATATAAATCATTATCACATGGAACAAAACTGCCTTGTAACTAGAATCATAATACATGTTAATTTTGAAGCTAAAGTTTTATGATAGTTTATTATACAGCAATAGAAACGGATAGATCAGGTGAACTTTTAGAGCAAACTTTAAATCATATGCATGGCGTGCATGATGAATTAAATTCACAAGGAGGCTTAGCTACAGAACAAATCTGAATTCAGCCACACACATTTTCCCAAGGGCATTCACCAAGTGCACAGAAATGTTACACTATGGCTAGGGGCAGGACAGAAGAGCTAAGGAACTTCCCCCTGAGGCTCCTAGAGAATTCTTCAAATGTAAGTCAGCGGCTTGGCAAAAATGGTAGGAATATAACTATGATGTACATTGAAATTTCACTGAATAGCCAGCTAGCTTTGGAACGGAAGTATGATAGAAATCCAAAATCTGTGACCTAAGATTCTATAGAAGGTAGCCAGAATAAGAATAAAGTAAACACAGAGGAAGATGAATCAAGAAAATAATCAAGATAAGAGCAGAGGTAACAAAATGGAAAATAGACAAAAGGGCAGAAAAATAACAAAGCTAAAAGTTGGTTCTTTGAAAAGATCAAGACAAAAGATAAATTTCTACATTTTTCTAATCAAGGAAAAAGATACCAGGAGAAAATGAAAGAGAAAAAGAGATGAATACAAGCTACCAGTATTAGGAATGAAAGAGTAGTTAACACAATAAACCCTACAGATATTACAGAATAATTAGAGACTAACGTGACAGCAAATTGGATAAGCTATATAAAATGAACATATCTATTTAAAAATCAGCATTGATTCCATCTCACTAAATACCAAATAGTAATTTGAGGCATATCATAGATTTAAAGGATAAAGCTAGAAACAGAAAATACCTTCAAAACTTGACATAGTGTAACATTTCTCATATAAGACACCGAAGTGTTTACCCAGAACATAAAATGCAGTAATCATTAAAAAGGCTAAAGTGAAACTTCAAATTGAAGTTCATCTAAAAGGAATCATTAAGTGAATCAGCCAACTGGCTCATTAGTTTGGTCAAGTTTACTATGAGAATATAAGACATTGGAAAACCCAGTGTGGCATCATACAGAAACTCTGTTCTAGCTCTGCAATTCTGTAAATCTGAAACTGTTTTGAAATGAAAGTTAATAAAAATTAAAAGCAACATAAAAAGAAAGTGAATAAGCAAATCAGACTACAAACTTAGAGAGAATATTTGCAGTAATTTCTGGCAAAGGACTTATATAGAGAATATATAAAGAACTCTGACAGATCAACAATACAAAGGCAATGCACAGTTAAATACAGGAAAAAGACTGAATAGATACTTCATAAAAGAAGATACATTAATGGCCATCAATCATATGAAAAGCTGCTCGATACTGCTAATTTAGAGAAAAGCATATTAAACCACAGTGAGGTACTCTTTTGGTTCACTAGAGTCCTAAAATTAATATTTCCTAATGGTAGCAAAGTTGAAGCATCTGAACTGAAAAATGCTAATGGTTTCACTCCTAGTAGTAAACAATTGAACAATTATTTTAGATATCTTTCTAGCCCTTTCTTAAAAAGCAATCTCACCCATCATTTTTCAACAATTTAAGCAATTCCCAATAGGTATTTACCCAAGCATAGGAAAACTTACATCTACAAGGGTTTTGTTTAAGAATATTCATAGCAACTGAAAATAATTCAAGTGGTTATGGGAAAATTGAACAAAAGAAACCATACATGAAAGAATGTATATTTTAAGATTCCATATCATGAACTAAGGAATAGGTAAAACTAATTGTAGAAAAATTAACATGAAAATTTTGCTACTGGTGGGTGCTAACATTAGAGAATTGATAGGAGCTTTGTGCAAGGGAATTTTCTAAGGGGATGCAGATATTTTATATTTTTCTTCACGAGTAATTCCAAGGGTGCTTACAAGTGCCAGATTCACTGAACTTAACGTTATTATGTCATATCAATATTGTAATAACACTTAGTATCATTACACTAAGCTGTGTAAATCATATCATGATAAAGAGAACCTAAATCTCAATATAATTATTTACTTATTTACCCCAAAAGATGCAAAATAGAGATATTTGTTTAGAATTTTGCAAGTCCACGAGCCCATCTTGAACAATAGATGGATCCAAGATGAAAATCACTGGTATTGAATATTAGAGGAAACAAAAACAACAAGAATGAGACAGTGAATAAGTAAAGTTTGATGCTAGGCTCTGTCTTTGCAATCTAGTTCCCAGTAGTAGTATTGAGCACTTGATTTTTCTAAAAGCTTCTTACTTTAAAACATTAAAGCAATTGCTTTAATGGAATCAAAAAAAAATATGTGCTTAACTATTTTTAAAACCATTTGTGTTTATTAAATGTGTATTATTAGAGCTACCAATTCCCAGAGCTTTTAATAAAAAATTTGCTTTGAGTCCAAATTTTATCAGGCAACTGTCAGATTAAAATCCCTCTACCTTCAATTTTGTAAGCTATTCCAAATTTCATAAAACTAGACTTAATCTGTTCCCTTGTAGGAAATACATCTAAGCTACTGCCCATATCTCTGAGATATACTTTAAAATAACCTTGGTTTGAATTAAGCTTAAGGATAAATGGTGAGCATTTAGAAAGTCTGCATCATATCAAACTGCTTCCTAAAAAACAGTATTTCAATTTATTTATACATTTTATTATTTTTCCCTAAAATGCATATCATCAGAATAAACTCATAAAAAACAACTGTCATTAATCATTTATAATATTAATTGTGTGATATTTTATTCAATAGAATAAAATTTTAAATTTCTTTATGTAAAAGTGCATTAATCAATGAAGGTTTTTAAAATGATTACTCAGCATAAGTATTGCAAATGAGATCTAATTTTTACTTGTTAGCCATATACGACACAAATTTTTAAATTTTATTTAGACTTACATGTGAAATTAAGAAAGATTTCATTCAAAATATTCTCCTTGATAGGCTATATATTTAGAGGTCTATTTTGAGAACTCTTTTGAAATTTTCTTCAGATCTATTTTGAAGTAGAGATTACGTCAGTCACCTGACTTGGTAATAAATTATTTAAATAAAAAATATTATTTTAATATCTAGGCATAACTTTTTTAATGCAAGTCAGATTTGTATGGAATGTTTTTCTATGTACACAATAAAAATTTTCTTAGATCATACATTTAAAAATGTAGACTTTTTTAAAGGGGTAAGTCTAAGAGCACTAAATTGTATTAAAACTTTATTTTATACTTTTAAGTTTATTTTATAATTGTTATAAGTTTAACTATAACAACAAATTTAAAATGTAGAATTAGTTCAGCAAATTCTAGCCAATAGCCCACATTTTTGCTTAGGGTAGAAATCTGAATAAGTGTAGAAATTTAACTTGAATCTCATGTTATTTTTTTTTTCAATAGATTTATTTGTAGAGCAGTTTTAGGTTCCAAGCAAATCAGAGAAGATACAGAAATTTCAAATATACACCACAAATGCATATGCTCCCTCGTCATCAATAGCCCTCAACAGTGTCATATTTGTGACAATGAACCTTTATTTTCTCTATCCTCCAAGGACCATTCTTTACATTAGTGTTCATTGTTGGTGTTGTCCATCATATGGGTTGGGTCAAATGTATAATGAATGTACCACCATTAAAGTTTCACACAGAGTAGTTATTCTTCTCTCTGAATAGTCTGTACTTTACCTATTCATTCTGGTCTTCTGCAACTCTTGTCAACTTTGATCTTTCTGTTTTCACAGTTTTAGCTTTTCCAAATGTTGGAATCATCAGTAGGGAACCTTTTGGATTGACTTTTTTTTTTCTTCCCTCACTTAGTAACACATGTTTATGTTTTCTCTGTGTCTTTACATGACTTGATAGCTCATTTCCTTTTAGCACTGAATAACACCCCATTATCTGAGTATACCATGGTTTATTTATTCTTCTCCTATTAAATGACTTATTAGTTGTTTCAAAGTTTGAGTAATTGTGAATAAAGTGGTTTTAAACAGCTGTATGCAAGTTCTTGTGCAGATAATCATTTTCAACTCATCTGGGTAACTACCAAAGAGTGTGATTGCAGTATCATATGGTAAGAATGTGTTTAGCTTAATAAGAAACTGACAAACTGTTTTCTGAAGTGGCTATACCACTCTGCATTCCCATCAGAAATCCATGAGATTCCTGCTGCTTCACACTGCTACAGTAGTTGTAACCGTCCATTTTACAGACTTTGGGCAAATTCAGGGTATGCAGTAGTGTCTTGTGTTTTCATTTGCATTTCCCATATAACATATGATGTGGAGCATGTTTTCATGTTTATTTGCCATCTGTGTATTTTTTTGGTGAGAGGTCTATTAAGATCTTTGGCCCAATTTTTATTGGGTTGTTTGTTTTCTTTCTGTTGAGATTTAAAAGATTTTTAGATAATAATCCTTTATCAGGTGTTTTATGAGAATATTTTCTCCTAATCTGGCTTCTACCTTCATTCTGTTCACATTATCTTTCATAGAGAAGAGGTTTTATTTTTATTTTTTTTTATTTTAAGGAATCCTAGTTTATCAATTATTTTCCTCATGGATTTCACCTCTGGTGCTGTGTCTAAACAGTCATTGCCATACCTAAGGTCATCTATGTTTTCTTGCTATCTTGTAGAAGTTTTAAAGTTTTGTGTTTCACATTTAGGTCTTAGTTACTTTTTAAGAAGGTGTTAAGGGTTGTATCTAGGTGAATTTTTTTTTAAAAGAATGCTCAGTTGTTCCAGGACCATTCTCTGTACTCCTGTTCTCAGCTTTATGGCTTTTGTTTTGTTTTGTTTTGTTTGCAATACCAGAGGTTGAACACAGAAGGCTTCTACCACAGAGCTACATCCCAAGCCATTTTTATATTTTATTTGAAGAAGTTTTCGATAAATTGCTCAGTAAGCATTAAACTTGTGACTCTCCTGCCTCAGCCCCCGGATAGTCTAGGATTACAAGCATATATCACTATGCCTGGCTGGGCTCTATTCTCTTCCATTGATGTGTTTGCCTATTCTTTCATTGATATCACACTATCTTTATTATTGTATGTTTTTAAATCAGGAAATAGGAGTCCTTTGACTTTGCTATTTTTCATCAAAATTGTTAGCTATTTTGGGTCATTGCTATTTCCACGTAAATTTTAGAATTACTTTGTCACTATCTACAAATTAATGTGCTGGTATTTTGAGTGGAACTGTATTGTCTATAGATCAGTTTTGGAAGAGCTGACATCTTTAATATATTGTATTTATATGCATGAACATATAATACATCTCTATTTAGTTCTCAGTTTTTCTTTCAGAATAGTTTTGCTGTTTTTATTATATATACCTTATATGTATTTTATTAGTTTTATATGTAAGTATTACATTATTTTAGTTGTCCATATAAATGGCATTGTGTTTTTAATTTTCAATTCCACTTGTTCATTGCTGGCAATATAAGAAAGCAATTGACTTGTATGCATTAACCTTGAATTCTGCAGTACTAATAAAGCCAGAATTAAGCAGTCGGTATAGATTGGTAAACTGAGTCAGGTCAGATCAAGGAGGCCAATTTGAATGAGTTTGGGGAGTTGGAGACTGCCCCCTGAGGGACTGAAGTGCCTTCAGAGCCCTTCCTCCACCCTCATCAAGATAACTTGGGCCTGGGGTGTGTCTCAGCAGTAGAATGCTTGCCTAGGCCTAGCAGGTGCAAGGTGCTGGATTTGATCCTCAGCACCACTTAAAAATAAATAAATAAAATAAAGGTATTATGGCCAACTATAACAACAAAAAAAAAGATAACCTGTCCCTCTCCAAACTATTGCTAAGGTAATCTGTCCCAGGAATTGCCCACCCCTACATTGAATTGTAAAAGATGTTAATTAATGTGACCTGGGCTGCTCCATCCTGCCTGTCCCCCTTCAGCTCACCTGTTTCCCACCTTTGGCCATCCCACCAAGCATTTCCTGGGCCTAGTCACCCATGCAGAAAGAAGAAGAGTAAGGAGAAGAGAGCAGGAGAACAAAGAAAGCTTAAGACATAAAAAGGTGGAACACCTTTGCTTCTTGGGATACCAGGATATAAGCTAGGGCCCGCTTCTCCCTCCTGGAAAAAGTCTGTGTTAATAAATAAATCCTGGGGCTGGGGATGTGGCTCAAGCGGTAGCGCGCTCGCCTGGCATGCGTGCGGCCCGGGTTCGATCCTCCAGCACCACATACAAACAAAGATGTTGTGTCCGCCAATAACTAATAAATAAATAAATATTTTTTAAAAAAAATAAAAATAAAAAATAAATACATAAATAAATAAATCCTGCTTTATATGCTTGCTTCTGTGTGCTTCTCTAATATTATACTTCAACATGTGAGGGAGCAGAACTCGTCACCGGTAACCAGTGGTATCACTACTATACTCACTTATTAGTTCCATAAGTTTTTGTAGATTCTTTTTGATTTTTTTTACATAGAATATCATTGCATCTGCAAATAGTATAGTTTCATTTCTTTTCTTCTAGTCTGTATAGCTTTTATTTCTTTTTTATTGTTTCAGGACTTTTATTGCCAGGACTTCTCATGTTTTTTTTTTAACAAAATTAAATCCCACCTTTTACACTGTTGAAGATGTTCATGTATTTCTATGTTATTTTTTCTTCTCTATTTATGTGTCAGTTGCTCTAATTAATGTCCTTTTATAGTTGTCTCCTTACTTGATTTTGAATAAAGTCTTTGGTCTTCTTATTTAGTTTCAAAGACATTCCTTTCACTTTTGTCCTCTATTAGTTTACAGTATTCTAATTTAACTCTTTGATGATGTCTGTGTCCAATTTCCCATTAGTATAACTTTATATCATAAAGTTTAAAATTCTGGTAGCAACATACAAATTTGAAAACGTCCATATTTTTACAACAATATTTTTACAACAATATGTGTTTATAGTAATAGTAATAATTGTTACATGTTTATTGACTATTTATAATATGTTAAGTACTGTACTAAATACCAAATACTGTACTATTCTATACACTTGTTTTCTTATTTGATCTATAATGAAAAACTTAAAACCTTGAGATTCATAGAATATGTACAAGCAAAATAAATATGTTGAAGCTATTAGAAAACAATTTTCCTCAATAAAATACCCTTAAAAGCACCAGAGAAGTAATGGAAATTATTGCAAGGGTAGAGAGCTTAGTTCATGATATGGATTGAGAGAATTCTCATTTTATTCCAAGGGCCAGGACTTAGGAAACAGCTACTTTCAGAACCCTCACCTGTAAAACATGAATAATAATAGGATCTATGTAAGACTATTTGAAGGACAAAATGTGTGTAAAACACCTAGTTCAGTCACTGGTACTCCTATAGCTATGCTTAGTAGGTCATAGTTGTTTTTCTTATACTAGCACACCATCTGTTATCTACATAATAAAGGTACTTTGTATCTCAGCATATTTAACCCTTCTGATGACCCAGAAAAACTCACAATGTGCCATAGTTTCTCCCTCATTGAATGAATGGAGTTAAATAGCTACATTATTTTAAATCCAAATAAGGAATATGGAACCCAAGAAAGACAATCCTATTTGTTTTTCCAGTTATTTTTTTCTTTACCTCTTCACCAGTTAAGACAGCTTTTTTTTTTTTTTAAGACATGTATCAAGAGGTATGTCTGAGGTAGTTATTTTCAGGCCAAGATAAAGCAGTTAAACATTCATGGGACATTAACAATTTTAGAAATCAGAGTTTAAAAAAAATACTACAGATGATAAGAAGGTCTTATTTCATTAGGCTCACATGGAACTCTGTTTATCTTCCTGACTTATTTGAAAAATGAATAATCCTTGAAGTAGAAGGAAAAAAAAGATTATAGAAATGAATTACGTACAGAGTTAAATGATAAGACAGAATAACTGTGGGGAATTGTGAGCCAAATGGTGATTCTTCAGGTCACACAAAATAAGGGTAGCAGAATTCTAATCATCTACAAGCAGATAACTTTAAACTTTGAGTTTTTCAAGAAAGATGACAGAAAGGCAAGAATTTCGGAGTAGAACAACTCTGCTGTAACAAACTCTAAATTCCAGGCTCACAAAATCATGCTAGCCACCAAGAAATTAACTGGCAGTCAAAAAGAAACATTTTTTCAAAAGAATACAATGTATGCCATTTTCTCCAAATCACAGCATTCACAATAACAAACACATAATCAGAAATCACTGGATTTATGAAAAGACAGAAAAACATAGGCTACATCCAGGAGATAAAAGCAATCAATAGAGATATGCACCTTGGAATTGTTAGACAAGGACTAAAGAAGTTCTAAATTCAATCAATAATACTTAAAAAAAAGACACATTTAACAAATGGTTAGGGGAATCTCAGCAAAGAGATAACTACAAAAAAGATTCAAATGAAAAGCTAAGAAAAATGTGAAATTTTCCCTAAGTAGTCTTAACAGCAAACTACATGCTACAGGAGGAAATAATCAATAAGTTGAGTAGTGCAAAATACCTAAACTGAAGGATGCAGAGAAACAAGGGCTGACATGTGTCTCAGATACTTGGAACATTTGTGATACAATGTACATTTAATTGATGCATGAGAGAAAAAGAAAAAAAAATAAATGTTTGAGGCAGAAAAATTGTTTAAACAATATTTTCCAAAACTTTCTAATTGTTTTCCCAATTTGATAAAAAGTACCAAACTACAAATATAAGAAAGCTCAGTGAAATTTAAATATGATAAACACAAATAGACATACACACATTTGGAAAAAGCCTAAGGCAAATCATAGGGAAACTGCTAAAACTGAAAAATGATGATAGAAATTTCAAAGAAGCCCAAAGAAATAGGCTTATTACGTTAAAAATAAGAATAAAAATTGTTGACTGTTCTTAGGAACAATACAAGACAAAGTACAATGAAACAATATTTTTCCAAATGAGGGGAAATAAACTAATCCAAGATTTCTTTATCTAGATAAAATGAAGTGCAAGAGAGACATTTGCTAAGAATAAAATATAATTTGTCATCTACAGATATGTACTTCAAAGAATTATAAAAAAATTCTTCAAAACAAATGGAAATGATATCAGCAAGTACAATCCACAAAAACAAAGAAGAGTGCTGTAAATGGTAAATTACAAATGGGCATTACAGAAACCTAATGGCAAGAATATAGACATATACCCAAATTTATCCATAATTTCATTATATGAAACGGCACTAAAATTTAGGCTAACTATTCATTGAAATGTCAAAGATGGTCAAGGTATATGAGATAACATAATTCAACTATTTGCTGTTTATATAAGACATATTGCTAATATAAGTTAAACACAAAAAGATTATAAAAATATACACTATAAGCAATAATCATAAGAAATATGGAATACTATATCATAAAAGTTGACTTCAAACAAGAACTACCAGAGATAAAGGCTATTTTAATAATTATAAAATAGTCAATTCACCCAGAAATAAGCAATCCTAAATGTGTATTTACTTAATAAAAACTTCACAAATAAAAAAATGACAATAGTAAAGGGAAAAATAAAAAATACTCTGATTATATTTGCTTACATTTTTATATTTGCTCTAAGTCAGGAAAAGTAAGTAAAAACATAGTATATAAAATATTTGATTAATACAATTAAAAAAATTTGCTATATTTGATGTTCTTAGAATACTACCAACTCAGAATACATCTACTTTTTTTCCAAGAAGAAAGCAAATAAAAATATCTTAATTTTAGAATATGCAAAAGTTTTTGAAAAAACATAAGAAGTACAAAGATAAAATAAAAAGAAGGTGAAAAATTGAGCTTTATCAAAATTTGTAAAATTCTGCTCATTAAAAGATACTGTTAAAATGATTAGGCAAACCACAGACAGAGAAAATCATGGATGTGAATGTGTATACACACATGATATCATATATTATATACTTATATAATATATACATATATAATAATATATATAGTATACATATATATATGTATAGATACACATATAACATATACATATAGATATACATATATATACATATCATATATTTATATACATGCATATTATAATAAAATGCATACACAGGGGACTTACATTGATAATACATGAATAACTTCTCCAATCAAAAAAAAAAATTACAATGAATGGGCCAAAAAATTGAAGACTCTTTAAAATAGAACTATATAAATAGCCATTAAACATATAGAAAAATCTTCAATGCCATTAGTCATCAGGAAACTGCAAACTGAAACCATGAAGAGATGCAACTCTACATCTACCAGAATAAATCAAGATTGATATTGCCAACTACTGGTGAAGATGTAACTTAAGTGTTCCCTATGATAAAGCAATTCCTTGCCTTGTTAGTTATCAATGAAAAATTAAAACATCACGAAACACTTGAAACAGACCTACACAAGTATACTCTCATTGATTTTTGACACAAATGTAAATGCAATTCAATGGAATGATTAAACAAATGGTGGCAGAGAGATTTGACATGTATAGGCAAAACAATAAACTTTGACTTAAACCTCATATCTTATGTGAAAATTAGCTTTCAAGATGGACCATAGACTTAAATCTAAATTAAAAATGTAAAACTCTTCAAAAACAAAAATCATAGCAGTATATCTTGGGAATCTAAGGCTAGGCAACGATTTCTTAGAAATGACATAGAAATCATGATTAGTAAATACATTGGGCTTTCTGTCAGATAAAATGGATTAATTTTTGGGGTCAACTTGGCTACACTGTTGTGATCAACTGTTCATCAAAAATATATCTAAATGCAGCTGGGAAGGGATTTGGTAGATGCCATTAATGCAAATCAATGAACTCTGAATGAAGCAGATTACCCTCATATTTGGAGATGGGGTCATCTAATCAGTTGAGAGCCTTAAGAGCAAAGACTGAGGTTTATTGAACATGAAGGAATTCTGCCTTCAGATACAGCATAAATATTCTGCCCGAGTCTTCTGCTTTCAGACTTTAGGCTGCAGTATCAACACTTAGTGAATCTTCATCCTGCCAACTGGTCCTATGGATTTCAAATTTGCCAGATCCTATACTTGAGTAAACCAGTTCCTTAAAATCACCCACCTCTTATGCAGGTAAATGGATGGAGCTGTAGAATATCATGCCAAGTGAAATAAGCCAAAACAAAAGGCCAAGTTTTCTCTGATAAACAAATGCTAATCCATAATGGGGGAAGGGTGGGTGGGGAAGAAAGAAGGAACTTTGGATTGTGAAAGGGGAGGGAACAATGGAATGAGATGGACACTATTACCATATATACATGTATGATTACACTACCAGTGTGACTCTGCACCATGCTAAGCCAAAGGAAGGAGAAGTTATGCTCCATTTGTGTACAATGTGTCAAAATGCATTCTACTGTCACGTATAACTAATTAGAATTTTTAAAAAAATTAAAAATCAGCCCCCCACCAAATAGGTGCTGTATCTAAATAACATTTTATATGTTTCTCTCTCCCTCTCATATATATGATATGCATACACTTGGTTTTGTTTCTTGCAAGAACTCTAACATAGAGTTCATTAAAATTAAACACCTTTGCTCTGTCCAAGGCCCCATGAAGAGAACATAAAGATTCCCTCTGGGATTGTTTGCAAATCACATGCTTGGCAAATAACTAATATGAAAAACAAAGGACTCTGAAAATTTAACAGTAAAAAAAAAATAGAAAATTAGTAAAAGGCATGAATAGATATTTTACCAAGAAGATACACAGATGCTAAACAAACACGTGAAAAGATGGTCAATATAATTAGCCATCAGACAAATATTAACAAAACCGCAAGGAGATATCACTGCACATAAATTAAAATGACTAAAATGAAAATTGGTGAGAACACCAAATGTTGACAAGGAAGTGAAGAAAGGGGATCACTCATACATCACTGGTGGGAATGTAAAATGGTATAGTTATTTAAAAAAAAAAAGTTTGGCAGTTTCTAATCCTTCAGAACTAATCATGTCAATACTATGAAACCCAGAAAAATTAAAAACTTTACATTCACATAAAAACCTGTATATAAATATTTCAGGGAACTGGGGCATAATGGAAGCTCTCTTTTTTAATGATAACCAACCTGACCTTCAATAAAACTCACAAAATTACAATGAAAGGATCAGTAAAAGCTTAATTGCTAAATACTATAAAGCTGACAAATTGAGGTCAAAACATTATAATCTTTAGAAATATATTATCTAAGATAAAGGTCTCTATTCAGTAAAGGTGAATAATTCCAGTTATTATATTGTACTTCTAGCTTTTGAGTGATGGTACTAGATGACACTGATTATATTTAATATTCTATCAATACTAGTGCTTTATTCTATATGTGAAAGCACATTAGTGAGTCGGTGCTAGATTAGACATAATAACAGATATGTTTTTGAAAATAAATACATATAAAATTTCTGTTGAATGTTGATACATTCAAAAGTTTACATATGTTGGTTCAGAAAATAAATCCATATTCAGCTATCAGACTCTGAGACATGGGCTGGGGTTGAAGCTCAGTGGTAGAATGCTTGCCTCACACATATGATGCAATGGGTTCAATCCTCAGCACCACATAAAAATAAGTAAATACAATAAAGATATTGTGTATCTACAACTTTAAAAAAAAAAGAATTCTGAGATGTGTTTCCATGAAACTGGATCTAAACTTTGAGAGCACAGGCTGACTATAGCACATTATGTTTGGCAGTTCTCATTATATTCTCTCTCCTGAATTAAGCTTTCCCTAATTCATTTGACTCCCATTTTAATGCCAAATGAGTACATGTCAATGCTACTACATACAGGTTGTGGTAAGAAGATAATCAAATTACTCCACCAACTAAGCCCCATTGGACTGGACCAGAGTTAGGCACAGTACCTCAAGCCAATTTATATACCAGCTAGTGGCCTATAAGATAGGTACCCCAAAATAAAATGATGACCAAGTGGAACAATGAGATCATCCCTCAGGAAGTATAAAATCAAGATAAGAAGAAAGATGCCAGACAGAATTAGCAGAGACAAAAAAAAAAAAAAGTGGGACAAGCAAATAAACTGAAGTCACAAAGTCACAAGCAGAAGCAGCCAACAAGGTGAAAGTAGTATTGGATATGCAGAAATCATATAGTTGCAGAAGCCTAACTGTTCATCACCATCCACTGAAGAAGGGCTTTCTGAATATACAGATATGCCCCCACTATGGAATGTTCTCTAAGTTTGAGAATAACCAATATTCACAATCTCATTTGTTCCTCATTTAAGACATGTATCTGTATTTAACTGTTAAAAATAAAGACACAGAGACTTAGAGTGTTCATGAATTTGTTCAGTCTAACTCCAAAACTCCATGCCATTTGCATTATTCCATGTCACCTCTTAAACAAAATAAAACTGTAGAAAAATGAGGGAAGTGATTTTATCTTGATGAAGTACCTTGGTGAAGTTATCTTGTGACTTAGTAATTTGGAAAATGAATTTTAATTAAATCCAAAGAAATGTTGAATATTAAATAATATTATAATTTTGTTCTTTATACTTTAGTTCTGGTTTTGAGATGAATTTTGCTAATATTCAGGAGGGCTTCTTTTATGAGCAAAGACTTGATTCTATCTAGTAGGCCAATAGTAAGCTTGTTGGAAGAATCCTGAGATTCACCTGCTAATCTTCAGACACTGTCTTGGGCTCAGGATTAGTGCTTCAGAAGATTAAAAATTCCTAGGCTCAAGGTTAGCACTGAAAAGACTTTAGACACTGCTGTTTTTATGGAACAAAATCACATTGTGCATGGGTTCATCTGAAAGGTGAATGCTTCATTCTGCAGTTTGCTTCATTTCCTAATACAATTGAAAAGTCATTTGCTGACTGTAAACCAGTGGCAGGTGTGCTTTCGTGTTGACAGCTGGGGTTCTGACAAGGATCACAGACAAGCTCTGCTGGCAGCACTAGAACATCTGGAGCATTTGGTTAGATTTCAAAAGCTAATTTGAGTGGACTGTCTTCTTCTATTTCAGGAAGAAAAAAAAAATTTAGACACCGGGACCATATTTGCATTGTGGTAGCTCAATAATTTATTCAATTTCTTATTTATTAAATATGGAGGCATAGGTAGTGTTGGGAAAAGTATAAACAGCAGCCATACCCCAGAGAAAAAAAACCCAATATGGCGCCTAAGGACTTCTTCCTACCTTCTTCTCTGCAGTGGCGCGAAAAGTTCCTGCCCTTGTGAACTCTTCCGCCGGCGCCAATTTCAAATCTCGCTGGCGGGGAACCTTAGCCCCAGTGAGAACTAATTCCTGGGCGCGGGAGCTGATATCTGGAAGAACTTGCCAATAAACGGGTGGCCTGCCATTTATCTAAGCCCTACCATCTCCCCTTTAGTTCTATATAAGCACACAGCTTTTTGCAATAAAATTGGAATTCTCCCGGCGAAGTGTCTTTGCATGGGGAATTCTTTCATTCTGGTGCCCTGTGTGAGGATCCGGGTGAGCTCTTTCCAACAAGAGCCCCGTCCCCTGCTCCGCCGAAGACTCTGCGCCCTGGTCTGCTCTTTTCAGACCCCGGCTTTTCTGCACTCACCATTGATCCGACCGTAGGTAAGGTTCCCTTGACCCCGGCTCGCCAACTCCCTTCGGGCTAGAGCTGGAGCTGTGACCGTTGATCATCCGGCACACTCCAGACGCCCGGTGGGGGGAGGGAATTCACACCACTAAGACCTTTACTGGTTTAGGTGGACCCTCTGGTGATCCGTTTCCCTTTGGGGCGTGAGGCTTCTGAGTTTACACGAGAGGTTCTATGGTTTTTTTCCTCCTCCACTGCCGCTGCCGCTGCTGCCAGCTAGAGTTGCTGTTTCCTGCGGGGCTCCTGTGTCCAGCTAAAGCTGCCTTTCTACTCGGGGAAAACTGAACTCCCGGCCTGGAACTGCGTTCCGCCGGAGCCGGAGTTCTGTTTTCATTACTGACTTTTTCCGCGGTCGAAAACTTTCCTGACGTCAGGTTGCCCGTGGCTCCGACCCCATTGGGTCTCACAGATCGCACTTCACTGGTGACGACCGGGTAGTGCCCTCTGTAGTTCCTGGCGACGGCTGGTCATTTTGGGGATGCCCACCTGACCCCCGTTCGCCCTGGGCTTCCTGGAAGCTGTTCCAACCCGGGTTTTCCCTTTGTCTCTCTCGCTTACGCTTATTCTCTCTCTCTCTCTCTTTCTCTCTTCCATCTCTCCCTGTGACTATGGGCACCTCTTCGTCTGTACCTGAAGCCTCGCCTCTCAAATGTTTAATGAAAAATCTGGCCACACTCTCCCTCACACCAGACATCAAGCCCAAACTTTTAATCAAATTTTGTACCCAAGATTGGCCTACATATCCAGTGGATAATGGCAATCATTGGCCTCCAGAAGGCTCCTTAGATCCAAACCTCCTTCGAGACCTTTTTAACTACTGCCAGCGTCTGAAAAAGTGGAGGGAGATTCCCTGCGTTGAAGGTTTTAGCCTTCTCGCACAACACCCTGCTCTCTGCTCCTCCTGCTCTCCTTCTCAAGTCCTCCTTGCTTGCAAACCCCTCCTTTCCCCTACTTCTACGCCTGACTTCGCAGATTCTTCCTCATTTGACCCAGCAGATGAACCCCCACCTTATCCCCCAGCCCCATCTGCTCCTTCTCTCCCGCTATACCCTCCTCTTCCTCCACCTGATTCCACGGATCCTCAGCCTTCCGTTTCATCCCCCTCCCCTCCGCCCTCTTCTGCCTGCTCCACCTCCTCCTCCGCAGAGACACCCCCTTCCCCTCCCTCTCCTTCCTGTCCGCCGCCTGCCTCTTTCAGTCCTCCTGTTACCAGGTCTAAGGGACTCCTTCCCACCCCCAAGACAATCGCACCCCTTCATGAGGTAGCTGGTCCCAAGGGTGTTATCAGAGTCCACGTGCCCTTCTCCATGTCGGACTTTACTCAGCTAGAGAGGAAGCTAGGCTCATTCACCACTGACCCCACCACTTACATTCAGGAGTTTCAATGGGTTCTGCAAGCATATAGCCTCACTCATCATGACATCTACATGCTCTTGGCCAATACACTTCTCCCCGAGGAAAGACGACGGGTATGGGAGCTAGCCCAAGCCCATGCTGATGAAAATCATAGGACCAATCCCAACCACCCCACGGGCCCTCATGCTGTCCCAGAGCAGGATCCCCTATGGGATTACAACACCCCTGAAGGCTTGCAGTCTCGTGACCTTTTTACATCCTGACTCTTGGCGGGCCTGAAAAAGGCCACCCGCAAGGCTGTTAACTTTCAAAAGGTGCAGGAGGTCATTCAAATAAAGGAAGAAACACCTTCAGAATTCTTGGATAGACTAACCAAGGCCCTTCAACAGTACACAAACCTCAACCTAGAAACCCCTGATGGCCGTCATGTCTTAATGACATATTTTCTGGCCCAAAGCTACCCTGACATTAAAGCCAAGCTTAAAAAGCTTGAACAGGGCCCTGCTACTCCTCAGACCGAAATCCTCGCTGTCGCTTTCAAGGTTTTTCATGGTAGAGAGGATGAAAGCGAACGCCGTAGGCAGAGGACTGAAAATGCCAAGTTCCAAATGTTGTCCCAGGTCATTCAGAGAAGGTCATCACCACGCCGTCCTAATAAGACACCCCCTGGAGCTTGCTTCAAATGTGGTAAGGAGGGACATTGGGCCAAGGATTGTCCTTCGCCGAGGACACCCTCCACCCCCTGCCCAAAATGCCACCAAAGGGGACACTGGGGGGTGGACTGCCCAACAACCCGGAAGGGAGGTTGGTCAGCCGCCCGGCAACCCCAGCCTCTCCTGGGCTTGGCAGAGGAGGATTGATGGAGCCCTGGGCCTTCCCTCCCGACTATTACCATCAAGAAGCAAGAGCCTAGGGTCACCTTCCTGGTGGATGGATGCTTCATTACCTTCCTCTTAGATACTGGTGCCGCTTTTTCAGTCTTGAGGGAGTATTGGGGTCCTACCACACCCTCAAAAACTCCTATTGTCGGGGTAGGAGGTAAACAGATTTTCCCTCGAACCCCCCCCCCCCCTTATCATGTTATATGCAGGGATCCCTTTTGTCCTTCACACACTCCTTTCTCGTTATGAGCCATTGCCCCACTCCCCTTCTGGGAAGGGACATACTCTCACTATTGAAAGTCACCATTCACATATCACCCCACATCTCTCCTACCTCTCATTTCCTCATGATGTTCCTAGGGGCAGATACACCTCCTTCACACACTCTTCCACAACTATCTAAACCAGTTAACCCTGAGGTTTGGGACACAACTACACCCTCTATGGCTAAATGCAGTCCTATTCATATTGTCTTACGGGACCCTTCAAGATATATTAGTCAACCACAATATCCACTCACAACCACAGCCCTCCTCGGATTAGAACCCATCATCCAAGATTTATTACGAAAGGGATATCTTAGGCCTACACTCTCTCCTTTCAACACCCCCATTCTGGCATTTAAAAAACCTAACAGGTCCTACAGGCTGGTTCAAGACCTTCGCCTTGTCAACTCCTCTGTGGTCCCCATCCACCCGCTAGTGCCCAACCCTTACACCCTCCTCTCTCAGATCCCTGCCACTACTACCCACTTCTTGGTCCTAGATTTGAAAGATGCATTCTTTTCTATTCCCTTGTCCTCAGAATCTCATGATATCTTTGCTTTTACGTGGACTGACCCTCACACCCGCCATTCTCGTCAGCTTACCTGGACTGTCCTCCCACAGGGATTCAGGGATAGCCCCATCTCTTTGGCCAAGTTCTTGCCCAGGACCTCACATCCTTTTACCCCACCTGTCCTGACTCTACTCTCCTTCAATATGTTGATGACCTTCTTCTTGGGAACACTCTCAATCCCACACCGCCCAGCTTCTTAATTTCCTAGCAGACAAGGGATATAGGGTGTCTCCCCACAAGGCCCAGGTTTCCCAGTCTTCTGTCACCTATCTTGGTTTTTGCCTTACACCCGGGGAAAAAGGAAATAACACTGGATAGGAGGCAACTCCTCTCTAATCTTCCAGTGCCCCATACGAAAGCCGAAATACTATCATTCCTAGGACTAGCAGGTTATTTTAGGGCCTGGATCCCAAATTATTCTCTTCTAGCCAAACCCCTGTATGACATAGCAAAGGGACCCCCTAGTGAATCTCTTGCCTCCTCCCCCAACTACCACTTCCGCAGGCTTCAGCAACTCCTCTTAAAGGCACCTGCCCTTCACCTTCCTGATCTTTCAAGACCATTTCATTTATATGTCCATGAAAAAAGGGGGCAAGCACTTGGGGTCTTAGGTCAAAACTATGGGCCTACATTTGCACCTGTGGCATATTTGTCCAAGCAACTAGACCCTACCATCCGTGGGTGGGCCCCTTGCTTAAGAGCTCTGGCTGCTGGACAAATTTTACACAAAGAAGCCTCTAAGCTGACTTTTGGGGCCCCTTTAACTATCCACTCCCCACATCACTTGAAGGATCTTTTAGCTTATAAGGGCCTTCAAACCCTTCCTCCATCCAGAGTTCTGTCACTCCTCACTTCCTTTCTGGAAAACCCTAATATTATGTTCCTCCCCTGTTCTGCACTGAACCCTGCCTCACTGCTCCCAAGGACTCCCATGTCTGACACACCAACTCATAATTGCTTGGAAACCTTAGATGATTTCCTCCCCTGTCATCCTTCCATTTCTGAGGGACCACTCACCAAGCCTGACCTTATCTGGTTCACTGACGGCAGTTCCTTTAGACAGAATGGCACTCATTACTCTGGATACGCTGTAGTTTCAGCCACTGAGATTATAGAGGCCAAAGCTCTGCCTTCAGGAACTACCAACCAGCAGGCTGAACTCATAGCAGCCACTTGTGCCTGCCTTCTAGCTCAAGGCAAATCCCTCACCCTTTATACTGACTCAAAATATGTCTTCCATATTCTATTATCCCATGATGCAATATGGAAGGAGCGAGGCCTACTAACCACCAAAGGTAATGCAATCACTAATTCGGCTCTTATAACCAATCTGATAGAGGCCTCCCACTTACCCACCCAGTTGGGAGTTGTCCATTGTAGGTCCCATCAGAAGGATGGCTCTCTTATCACTGAGGGCAACGCCAAGGCTGACCAGGCAGCACGAATGGCTGCTACCACTTCCAATTATGGCCCCCCTGGGGGACATATAATGGCCACCTTAGACAGCTCATCTGAAGCCCCTACTTCTTCCAGTAAGAACAAGGATCTTTTCGAGTTCCTTCATACTCTATTCCATTCCAACTCTCGGTCTTTGACCCTCTTTTTACAGAGCTTCTTTTCCCTCACCCCCTCTGACAAAGCCATGCTACAGAATACAGCCTCTAATTGTCAGATCTGTCAGCAGACCAACCCTCATACTCCTTTAAGGCCTAAACCTTTCCCCTCCCACCAAGCTCGGGGACACACTCCTGCTGCTGACTGGCAGGTAGACTTCACCAACATGCCCACAGTACGGTGCACTAAATACCTCCTTGTCTTTGTGGACACCTTCTCTGGTTGGGTTGTGGCATTTCCCACTTCCAATAAAACGGCTTCCACTGTAGCTTCAATCTTACTGACAGACATCATCCCTAGGGTTGGTATGCCCACTTCCTTACAATCTGACAATGGTCCTGAGTTTATTTCTAAGATCACACAAAAGGTCTCTCAAGCCCTCTCCTTCAAGTGGCATTTCCACTGTCCATATCGCCCCCAGGCTTCAGGGAAAGTGGAAAGGGTAAATCGGACTCTAAAGGAAGTCCTTACCAAATTGACAATGGAATTAAACTTAGACTGGGTCAAACTCCTTCCCTTGGCTTTGCTTCGAATCAGAGCTCTCCCTAAGAAACCATCTTTACTGTCTCCCTTTGAGATAATGTATGGAAGACCTCTCATACCCCCTGGGTTGGTCGTTTCACAAGGACCTCTCACCCGAGATTTGTCTTTGCCTCTCTGTTTCATCTCCGCGTGGAACTCTGGAAATATCAAGACTGGCTTCTTCCAGACCCAGTCTCCTCTCCAAACACTCCTCCCTTAACACCTGGAAGTCTAGTCTACTATAATACCCCAGAGGAGAAAGGGCCTCTTACCCCAAAATGGGAAGGCCCCTATCCTGTCATTCTCTGTACCCCCACCACCGCCAAATTCTCCTTACCAGACAACCGTCTCACTCCCTGGATTCACATTTCTAGGTTGAAGCTATATCACCAGGAGGCCCCACCTGCTGACGACAGGACCACCCGAGAGGAACTCCAAGAATCACCTCCTGAACCTCCCCTTTACTCCTGCTCTCCACACCCATCTCACCCCTTTAAGTTGCGGCTCACACGGTGTTCCCCGCAGCCCCATTCCTCTTAAAGAAGGCACAATGAGCTTTCCCAACACCTCAGTCTTCTCTCTCTGCTTGTTTTTTGTGCTCTGCTTCTTTTCTGTGCTCTGTCGGGACCGGTCTTTACCCTCCTCTCCTACCATGTATCTATTCACTCTTCAGGAACGATACTCAGAACATGGCATGATGAAGGTCCGCGAAGTGGATGCAACTACTTGATTCATCCACAACTGCACCTCTATTTCCCTAAAATTGTCACCTTCCAGGACCTTCGTCCCTGGTAGCTGGAACTGGCCTTTCATTTGCTTCCTTTTTGATCAAACCAAAGGCTATTGCCATTGGTGGCCTGAGATATATAATGGGTGCCCCTATTGGTCATGCAGGTTCCATGATGAACGTGGTAGCTATTCTTACCACTCACTTGGTTACCCTGTAGGATGGACTTCTAGTTACCTAAAATGGCATAAAGGCTCTTCATCAGATAACCATGGATGGTATACTTTAGATATACCTGACCCCAAGGCCAAACGTTGGGACTATGTTGAGTTTGCTGTCTATGCTCAGACAACCTCAGCCAGACCCACAGGGTGGATGACTGTTGGCCGCACCCTGATTACGCCACCTAAGGCAACCATTCAGGTAGTCAAGCACATCAAGGGGTCAGAATCAAAACTTCAAGATCTTATCCATAGTCCATCCAAAGAGGATTCAGAGCCTTCAACTCCCTCAGGCCTCCCTCCCACATGGCTCAATTTGCTACACCAAACTCTTCGATTATTAAACTCCACCCCTCTTTCTGTGCCTACTTCTCAGTGCTTTCTCTGTGCTTCACTTAGTTGTCCACTTCTAGCAGCGGTCCCATTAGCAGCAGGAAATATTTCAGCAAAAATCTACAATTTCTCTAAGAAAGGACAACCCCTACACGTGACACGTATCCCACTATGGGAAAGTTATTCCACCAATACTTCATTTCCTTTCATCTGTTTCCACCCGCCAACAATGAATCCTTTACCCATTTGTTCCTTGAGCTATAGCACCCCATCGAGCCCTGCGTTTATGCAACCTGGACATTTCCTCTGGTGTAACGGATCTTTAAGTACCTCAACAATCAATGTCTCTGGCACCTGTTTCTTGGTTACTGTAGTCCCTCAGCTGTCTTTGTATACTCCCACCGAATTCCAACAGTTGGCCCTGCCTTCCCGCACCCATAGGGCAGTCTTTCTGCCGGTTCTGGTAGGCCTCACTTTAACAAACTCAGTGGCGAGTCTCGGACTTTCCGGTGGAGCTCTAGGTCATGCTCTATGGGCATCCAATGACCTGCAACAAGAACTGCAGGAAGCACTCGATACCACTGCTGAGTCTCTGGGCTCCTTGCAGCGGCAGGTTACATCATTGGCACAAGTGGCTTTACAGAACCGAAGAGCGATTGATCTTCTCACTGCAGAAAAAAGGGGTACATGCCTGTTCCTCAGAGAGGAATGTTGCTACTATGTTAATGAGTCTGGGCTAATAGAAAAAAATGTTGTTAAATTGCAGGAATTATCGACCCAATTGCTCAAACCCACCTCCCCTAATCCCATAACGGGGTTCTTCCAATCCTCTCTTGCCACGTACTTACTACCTATCTTGGGGCCCCTTATTGGGATGCTCCTTTTTTGTGCTCTCTTGCCCTGCATAATGAAGTTCCTTCAAACCCAATTGCAGAAAATTTCTAATCAAACTTTCAACCAGCTTCTGCTTAGGCACTACCAGCCTCTGATGACCGATGAACCCCCAACATCTCCAAGAGAACAGTTCACTCAGTGCTGAGGCTCCCTACCAGGCACGATGGAATGCAACGGACATCAGACAGCGGGAGACAACGAGCCCAAAGAACCTCTTAATCTGCCATCCTGGATCCATAAGTCTTTATGTCCTTTTAAGCCTCCTCATGGCCCTTGGCCTCTTCTCAGTCAGTCCCCCAACATGGAACTTCTGCCAAAAATTGACCTTTGCTTTAATTTTTATCTTCATTCTGTTTTTATTGCTCTGATCTTCTTCAGGTGCTGGCGACACCATGTCCAGGCAATGCTTCCAGTATTTCCTAGAGTCTCTGTTACAGGACCAGTGGCTGATACCAACAATCTCCTCCATCCAGGACTGGTTCGATGCCATCGACGACTTGTGGCTTCAGGGAACTTTCATAGACTTCACCTCTACGGAAGTAGCTGTCTATAGCCACTGGGTTTTATTTCTGGCTGCCATGATATCCCCAGACCTGCCCCCCAACATTCCTCCACTTCCCTTTCTAGGCCCTACGGCGCCCCCACACAGCAGGAAGCAGCCGGATCTGACTAACGACGCCCCAATTCCTAAGAAAACAAAAAGGGAGGAATGTTGGGAAAAGTATAAACAGCAGCCATACCCCAGAGAAAAAACCCCAACATGGCGCCTAAGGACCTCTTCTTCCTACCTTCTTCTTCTCTGCAGTGGTGCGAAAAGTTCCCGCCCTTGTGAACTCTCCCGCCGGCGCCAATTTCAAATCTCGCTGGCGGGGAACCTTAGCCCCAATGAGAACTAATTCCTAGGCGCGGGAGCTGATATCTGGAAGAACTTGCCAATAAACGGGTGGCCTGCCATTTCTCTAAGCCCTACCATCTCCCCTTTAGTTCTATATAAGCACACAGCTTTTTGCAATAAAATTGGAATTCTCCCGGCGAAGTGTCTTTGCGTGGGGAATTCTTTCAGGTAGCAAAGCATACCAACAATTTCATGTCTGGAAATATAGTCTGCAACATAGTTGACTGTAATCCCTTGTTTTATTATGATTTCCCTTGAATATTTTAACAGCAAGTAATTGATAAGGAACAGAATAAAATTTAATCTTGATAATTAATTTATGAGAAATTGTGATAGTGATTTTTGTGCAGAATACATTTAATTTTATTGAATGAAGAAATGAGGTTTATTAATACTTATTTAATAATGAAGGGATTAGGTTTTATTTTTCTTAATTTCTTTTTTTGGAGGGGGATATTGGGAATTGAACTCAGGGCACTCAACCACTGAGCCACATCCCTAGCCCTTTTTTGTATTTTATTTAGAAATTGGGTATCACTGAATTGCTTAGCATCACCCCATTGCTGAGGCTGGCTTTGGATTCATGATCCTCCTGCCTCAGCCTTCTATGCTGCTGGGATTAGAGGTGTATGCCATTGAGCCCAGCTTTCTAATTTCTTAAGAATAATATTTATTGCTGCCAATATTGCACAAGACAGTATTACTTAATATTCAAAAATGCTCAATGAGATTGTAGCAAATACCATCATCCCCTTTTATCAAATGAGGATTCTTGGAGTCAAAGAAGTAACACTGGGTGGTAGAAAAATGGGTTTTTCCCAGGATGGGATTCCAAAAATCATGCTCTTTCTACTTTGTTTCTAAATGACACTTTGGAGACTCTCAATTTGCTGAATTTATGAGGTTGGTAAAGAGTGCACATTTTTTTTTTTTACTACCAATTTAATTGAAGTATGCCAGAACACATGGAAAATAAGGGCATTTCTACCACTTTGTTCATGTTGTGAGCCATTTACACCTGGAAATTGTTTAGAAAAATGAGGCAGAGGTCCTTAATATATCTCAAAGTTTGGTCATTACATCTAGACTAAAAATATAATGATCACAAATTTTTGTCATCCATCATTATTTAATTGCTGATTATTGGGCCTTTTGAGACTGAGCAAGGAAAGTAGAGGCTGCAGGTTCATACTCTCTGGCAGAAATATTTATATATGAGGATTTTGCTGGGGTTTTTAAGAGGATCTAGATTGTGATAGTAATATGACACCTGAGGATTAATGTTGTTTTTGGACATTCGTTTTGGATGAGGTAGAAAAGTTAGATTCAAACTTCACCTTCTATTTCTCCAGATTACAGTATTTCAAGGGATAAGTAGGCAAGAATCCAAAAATATTAATTGCAAACTCAATCACTGTGCTCATGTGGGTGTATGAAATACGGGAAACACTACCAAGTAATTTATCTTCAATGTTATGCCAATAAGTATGTGACTTCTTATGGTCTACACATCAGAGGATGTCCATTCAAATGAGATTTGAGCATTTTATGGATGAATGTGTGACTAATGAATGGAGACTAATATAGTCTCTGGCCCCCACATTATTGAGACCAGAGTATTTACTAGTGTACACTGTGACAAATGGTTCCATTTTAATTTTTTTCCTTTGATCCTACTTACTCATTTTTTAGATTACACTGGCAGCTAGTTGGAAAAAAAAAAGATTTTTGACATGATTTTGTGAGGATGACATGTCAAACAAATAGCATAGATGTGAATATCTTGAAAGCATTTCAGTCTGGCACCAACCAAGAATAAAAAGGAATCATACCCATCCTGGGACCTGAAAACATTGTTTGGTGCTTGGCACCTGAGAAATTACCCATGAAATGAACATTTGGGGTCTGACTCATTAGAATTCAGGTTTAGTGTCTTCAAATGAAAAAGACTCTCTGTCTAGTTACTGAGAAAGAGATAAAAAGAATTGTAGAGAAAATGACAATAATTCTTAACTATGCAGGAATCTTATATTTATGAAATTTGCTCCATAACATATACAACATCTAGGGATGATCATCGGTCAAAATGGTCATAAATTCCAAGCCAGGGGAACTATGTATTCAATCACTCAATAAAACGAATTCTATCAGGAAACTATGGATTTTCTTTTAACCTGCTTGTTTATAGCTCTATATATTCTGTATTATACAAACTTTATTTGATATCTATAATTTAGTCAAACTAGAACTGGAAATTTTTCCTGCATAGAGTATAAAAACTCCAAATACCCAGAAAATTTAGACTCAAATCTAAAGTTAGGTTTGGTTAAGAGACACAAGGGCATAATGCTTTGCATATTAGGTTTAAAGGTATTATGACACTGCCAGAATGCATCTCATAAATATGTTGTGTTCACTGTATAATCTTCCTTATCTGGCATTACTGATTTCTAATGCTTCTAGAAGGATGTCTAATATACTCTTTTCTTAGAAAAGATGCATGGCAGCCTTCTCATCTTTGTTTGACTATTTGCACCTGCATGTTCTCCATACTCAGGAACCCAATCACCTTTTGAGCAATATTCTACCTTAATAAATGAACTATGGTGAGGGACTGAATTATTGGTTACAGAATTGGACAACTCTAAATATTATGGATTGGATAAGGTCTAAATATAACTCCTGATTTTCCATGTTAGTAAAAGGTCTCAGTGTGCTTAAGTTGGGAGGTGGCAAAATACTTAAGGAGGGGGTTGGTATAAGGTTAGGTTACTGAAGGCACTGCCCTCAGAAAAGATTAAGGGAGTTCTTGTGCATATTGTGAAAGTGGTTGTCATAGAGAAGCGATATTGGTCCCTTCCCTTCTCTCTGGCTTCCTGTCTTGCCATGTGATCCCTTCTGCATGTGCTCCTGCCATGATGCCACCTGCTATGAGCCCCACACCAGAGGTTGAATCAATGGGGCCATAAAAACTTGGACTTTCAGACTGCAATACTATGAACCAAATAAGCATTTCTTTACAAAATACCTTGGGTCAGGTGGTTTATATAGCAAGAGAAAGTAGACTAATACACTAAATTACCCTTTTAGAGTGATTCTTTGAATTTTACTCCATTGTATTATCATTCCATTAACTCTGCAAACCTGCACATAAACACACACACACACACACACACACACACACACACACACACACACACTCTTATACAATACTTCATGTAATACCTACAACCTTACTTCAGTATCATTGTAGTATCCCTTTTTCCCTAACTGAATTTTTCCCAGGTTACTTTCTATTTCAATACTTATGGATCTAGTTTATACAAGGAACTGTATTTGGCATTAGGTCATAAAATGTACCACATATTTTCCCAAGTATAAGTACAGGTAAAAGTAGAGACAATATTAGCCATGAAGTAATATTTCCTACTACTTTATTTGAATCTAGTTGCCTTAAAATATATAATGCAAATATTCAGAAAATAATATTCCTACATACAGAAAAATATACAAAAATTTGTTTTTTTTAAAACTGTTTGTTTCCTAAATTATTTCTACATATGGCCTTGTATTATACTTTTCATTGTCCATAGTGACTTTAAGTAGATTGCAAACTTTTTTTTTTTTTTTTTTGGCACCAGGGATTGAACTCAGGGGCACTTGGCCACTGAGCCACATCCCCAGCCCTATTTTGTACTTTATTTAGAGATAGAGTCTCCCTGAATTGCTTAGCATTGCTTTTAGCACCTCACCATTGCTGAGGCTGGCTTTGAACTCATGATCCTCCTGCCTCAGCCTCCCAAACCACTGGGATTATAGGTGTGCGCCTGGCTAGATTGTAAACTCTTGAAGGGTTAGAGTTTCAGTTTACATTTCACATTTTGAATCTAACCTGTCCCAATTTTCTTTCCCAGTGCCTGGCAACATTATATATAATCAATAATTTGGAACATGTTATTGTTGCAGGGTCGCCCTGTTGGATAATGGATGGCTTAAGGCACATTGCCTTCATTTCTTTGAGAGTTGACACAACCCAAAACCCTCATTATTTAGGTGATCATACTACTAAATTAAATTCAAGTTTCATAATATAATTCCTGGAAAGCAAGTATGAGTTCTCCAGTTCATACTATTGATGAGAGAGTAAGGTCTCAGAGATTCTCAGTTTGTTGCCAGGCTCCTTACTTATCAGAAAAGGATAAAGGACCAGAACTCTGTATTGTAACCTCAGACAATATGTTCACTTCTACTCCAGGAATGGCAAAGGCTTGATCTGAGGTGGATCTAGCGGTTCGATTTGTTAACTACTCTGTCACCTTAGGTAACTGACCTAGCCTCTCCAGGTCCTGGTGCTTGATCCACAAAATGTTGATTGAATGATTATTGTGAGCATAAGGGGCAATGTCCATAAATGAAGGAAAAAGTAGAACCCCAGCACATCTTGCACACATTGTCATTCATTATATGCTCACTAAATTTTCATCACACTATTTGGGGAGAGTGATAAGTTGACAAGGACAAGCAAATGAGTTTGTATTCTAGTTAAAATTTAAAAAACCAAAAAGAAAACTCTTCTATTTTCATATTTCAGAACTACGGTGTGAAAATGTATAGAGGAAAAGGCACATTGATTCAACCCTTAACTGAAATAGAATATTCTGCTAGTTTCAAAAGAGAAAGGCTATTTACAGAATACCTGTACTGGCAAGACCTCTTTCTTTTCCCAAGTGATAGTATCCTTTACTCTTGGCTTCAAAGAGACCCCAAAGACTTTTTGTTCTACCTCTACCCCTAGGTTTTGCTTTCTCACTTTATCTGTTGTTTCCTTATCTTCTCCCCAAAGAATGGAGTACCTCAGGACGTAGTCTTAGACATTCTTTCTCCATGTCTGTCTACTTTGAGGATTTTTTTGTTTCATTCTTTGGCTTTAAATACCATCCCCATGCTAATCAACCTCTGCATCTTTATCTTCTGCAATTACATCTTTTAAACTTGAGTTTCATAGATCAAAATGCCTATATGACACCTCACTTAGGGACTAAAAGACATCTTAAATTCAATGTGTCTATATTAATCTCCTTATCTTCTCTGTCTCCCAGCTTTGCTTCATTCACAATCTTCCTTCTTTGTTGTAAAAGATCCCTCTATCCTCAAGTTGTTTAGGTCCCAATGTAAGTCATCTTTATTTCCTCTTTTTCTCACATCCCCATGTCATTTGTTGGAAATATATTGGCTAATCTTTCTTTTTTTCTTTTTTTTATCTAGAATCCAAATATTTCTCCCTGCCCTCTCTGCCACCATCTGGTCCAAGTCAGCATTACTTCAGCACCCTTTAAAAGTTTATCCTGCTTCAAATCTTGCCCCTTATTTGCTGTGTTCACCACAGAGGATCTTACCTTTAAAACATTTCTTAAACTACTGCCCTGGCTCCCCAATGCTCACAGAGGTAAAATCCAATTCCTCCCTGACATAATACCTCCCCAGCCCCTGGCACTGACCTCAGATCTTATGGTTCTCCTCTTTCTTCTTTTATTCCAACATAGTGACCTCTTTGCTAATCCTCAAAATCCTTTGAGTTTTTTTTTTTTCCTCTTAGTCCTCTCTTCCATGATATCTATGGCTAAGACTTTTATCTACTATGAAAATTTGCCGAAATCTCTTCTTCCAACAAAGCCAAATCTATGCACACTATTTAAAATTATGTTACCTCCTACTCCTTATCTCCCTACCTACAATTCTCCTGATTCCCCTTAACCTGTTCTACTTTTTGTTATCTTCTATAAAAAATACATATCCTTTAAACATGGTCAATCATCCACTAATTCTGTTACAATTTTTTCCACACTGAAATCTCAGCTTCACTTGGGCAGAGATCATTTACTTCTACTGTGTATGACATGGCTTAAGCAGAAAGACAATGACCTGGAACACAGTAGCTACTCACTAAATATTTATTTTGAATGAATAATTTGTAGTTATCAAGAAAACAACATTTATTTTTTCAAATGTGTATAAAATTTTAATTAATTCCATGGCTTCTGCCTACTGTTAGGGGAATTTCAGGACCAATGTTTCAGCTGGCTACTTCTCTTTGGTGGATCGATGAAAAGCTCAGAAAGGAAATAAAGGGAAGGGATGTGACTCAAGACACATTAACGAAAGTTGCAGTGGGAAAGTTTGTCCAGTAGATTTGAAATGTGAAAGGAAGCATGGCTTGGTGTGGTATACAAATTTCGTGGGTTACTTCATTTTGGACCTTATGGATAAATTGAAAGAAGCTGCTATCAAAAAACCTATACTTGGACATCATCAGCATCATATTTAGTATCATATTTAGCATCATATTTAGTAGATTCCTGGGAAAGATGGGAATGGAACCACCATTTGACCCTGCTATTGCCCTTCTTGGACTATTCCCTGAAGACCTTAAAAGAGCATGCTACAGGGATACTGCCACATCGATGTTCATAGCAGCACAATTCACAATTGCTAGACTGTGGAACCAACCCAGATGCCCCTCAGTAGATGAATGGATAAAAAAAATGTGGCATCTATACACAATGGAGTACTATGCAGCAATAAAAAATGACAAAATCATAGAATTTTCAGGGAAATGGATGGCACTAGAGCAGATTATGCTTAGTGAAGCTAGCCAATCCCTAAAAAACAAATACCAAATGTCGTCTTTGATATAATGAGAGCAACTATGAACAGAGCAGGGAGGAAGAGTAGGAAGAAAAGATTAACATTAAACAGAGACATGAGATGGGAGGGAAAGGGTGAGAAAAGGGAAATTGCATGGAAATGAAGGGAGACCCTCATTGCTATACAAAATTACATACAAGAGGTTGTGAGGGAATGGGAAAATAAACAAGGAGAGAAATGAATTACAGTAGATGGGGTAGAGAGAGAAGCTGGGAGGGGAGGGGAGGGGGGATAGTAGGGGATAGGAAAGGTAGCAGAATACAACAATTACCAATAGGACATTATGTAAAAATGTGGAGGTGTAACCGATGTGACTCTGCAAGCTGCATTTGGGGTAAAATTGGGGGTTCATAACCCACTTCAGTCCAATGTATGAAGTGGGTTATGTCAAGAGCTTTGTAATGTTGTGAACAACCAATAAAAAAAAAAAGAAAAAAAAATAAATATAACTAATAAAAAAAAAATTTTCTTTGATACATATCACAAATATGGATCCCTATGTCTCCCTGGTCCCCACTTCATTCTATATGAAAAAAATATATATATAGTGATAATAGGTCTGGGAATATTGGGAATAATGAAAAAAATCAATCAGTTCCAGAACACAGGAAGAGCCTCTATAGCTAATGTAGTACAAAAAAAATGAGGCTCAGATTTAGTGGGTCAGGATAGTTGTTGATGCCAAGTTCTTATGCCAAGGATAAAACATTACATTACACTAAAATCATTCCACAACCATATAAACAAAACCATAAATTTTCCATTAAGTAATATTCTATGCATCCAATCAATCTATGAAAGGGATCACTGATATATTAGTTTGCCCAAGTAATATTTTCCTCTTGTCTTTCTCATGATAAAGAACTCGAATTGGCTTTTACTGAGAATCAAACAACACACTTTACCTGAGCATTTAAACCTTGCCTCTCTTTAATCTTGTGCAATATTTTTGCTTTCTCCTTCACATAATTTAGTACAATGGTTCTCAAAGCACATGGGCCTATGTCACTGGAAGAGGTAAAAAAGGACCTCTTAAGTAGGCAAGGACTTGGTTTGTGTTCATGTTTACCAAGTACTCCAGGAGGTTCTAATTCCATGCATGTTTGTGGGCCACACAATAGTATATTCACCTGGAGGTAGTCTTCTAAGAAGCAATAAATTGAGTAAATCTTAGCCACAGAACTTATTACGATCACCTATTGAACTTTTCAAACATTGGGTACCTGTACTTAACTTCGGTGATTCTTATTCATCAACACTGAGGCAGTGAATGGAAATGTCCAAACCTCCCTAAGTGACTCCAATCAGGATTTCCAATGAAGAAACAATGCCAAAATTCTTGGAATACACTTTCTTCAAATTTTCATTATTCTGAAGAAATATTTCTCCCAGGATCATTTATGAACAAGATGGATAAGAGTTTCTCTGATGTGGAGAATGAGGGGAGGGACTGGGAGAGCTCTTGAATTTTTATTCAGAGTTTCTGACTCCACCACAGATCTAATAAATTAGAATCTCTGGGAATGAGGGAATGAGGTCAAATAATCTACATTTTTTATCAGCTTTACCAGATGGTTCTCTTGCACCCCAAAGTTTCAGAAGTTCTAGTTCAGAGTTTGGTCTTCCTTTAAAATTTTTTTAAATTCTTTAAGCAGAATCTCTGGAATGAATCCTGGGGTTTGTATTTCTATTTCCTAAAATCTTTCTGAGTAGATTTTTTAAAGGTATCATATTTATGAACCCCGTATTAATATGCAAATATTCAATTCATGATTGTCCATTTCCATGAGTTTTCCTTCTTTCTTTTTTTCTTGGCTAACTCTAGTCCACAGAACAACGACTCTGCTTGGATTTATGAGCACTTTAAAAAAAATATTATGCAGTTTAGCACTTACATTTTAATTTTCAACCTACTTTCTCATCTTCCTCCAGAAACTCAAGGTAAACAAAATAGAGATTAATCTCTCTCATTTCTGTGATGCAGATAAGGTTAACCTATGATTAGATATATAGTATTTTCTTAATAGAAATTAAGATGCATGCTTTTAGCCCCTTTATCAAATATAAGATAGTTGTAGTTTTGCGGATTGGTTACTGTGTCTTCTATTCTGTACCATTGGTCCACTCGCCTGTTTTGGTACCAGTACCATGCTGTTTTTGTTACTATTGCTCTGTAGTATAGTTTGAAGTCTGGTATCGCTATACCGCCTGATTCACACTTCCTGCTTAGCATTGTTTTTGCTATTCTGGGTCTTTTATTATTCCATATGAATTTCCTGATTGTTTTATCTATTTCTACAAGAAATGCTGTTGGGATTTTGATTGGGATAGCATTGAACATATAGAGAACTTTTGGTAATATTGCCATTTTGATGATGTTAGTTCTGCCTATCCATAGCAAGATTGTGGAACCAACCTAGAAGCCCTTCAATAGATGAATGGATTAAAAAATGTGGCATTTATACACAATGGAGTATTACTCTGCAATAAGAAATGACAAAATCATAGAATTTGGAGGGAAATGGATGGCATTAGAGCAGATTATGCTAAGTGAAGCTAGCCAATCCTTAAAAAACAAATGTCAAATGTCTTCTTTGATATAAGGGGAGTAACCAAGGACAGGGTAGAGATGAAGAGCTGGAGAAGAAAAATAACATTAAACAGGGATGATAGGCGGGAGGGAAAGTGAGAGTTAAGGGAAATTGCATGGAATTGGAAGGTGAGCCTCAGGGTTATACACAATTACATATAAGAGGAAAGGAGGAGTACGAGAAAAATTATATAAGTGGAAGAAACAATTTATAGTAGAGGGGATGGAGAGAGAGAAGGGGAGGGGAGGGGAGGGGAGGGGTGAGGGGACAGTGGAGAATGGGATAGACAGCAGAATACATCAGTCACTAGAAAGGCAATTTGTAAATCAATGGAAATGTAACTGATGTGACACAGCAATCTGTATACGGGGTAAAAATGGGAGTTCATAACCCACTTGAATCAATCTGTGAAATATGGTATATTAAGAACTATGTAATGTTTTGAACAACCAACAATAAAATAATAATAAAAAAAAAGAAATTAAGATGAACAATATGTCCTTTTGAAATTGCATGTGTCTCAAGGTTTCCTGTTTTCTAGTAACTATGTTAATCATATGTAATCCCAAGTTTAAGAAACAGTTAATAAATACTTTATTAAAACTTGATAGTATTAAATAGTTTCATAAGGTGAAAAGAATTACTTAAATTGATAAATGTAAAATAAGTATATTTATTTCCATCTAATTTTGTCACTCCAGGAAAAGCAATTTTAATTTCACCAAACTCTTCCTTCATCTGTTTTGATTAGACATCTCTCTGAACTGAAAAATATGCAGGTTCTTAACAATTATGGTGATGATGCAGAAAAGGAGATAGTCCTTTTATAAGTGAAAAATATTTAAAACATGGGAAGAATTGCATGCTGTGAACTAAGTGATCTGCATGAGAGTGTGCACAAAAATTGGAAGAGAGGCATGAAAATGTTGTTCATCTGGATCCCACAGAGTCTGCACCCAGGGGTGAGGATACATTTATGGAGGGTTCTTCTATCTTTTTTTGACTATTTGTTTTTAATAGTTGTTTCTTTTCATTCTTAATGATCCCAACCTTTTTATTAGCACTTGAAAAGTATTTGTGACATTTTAGGATATAAAAAGTAAAAAGAAAATACTTCAATATCCAGAATATAAAAAAATAAACTCTAAGTCTATTTTTTAAATCACTTTTTATAACACATTCCCAGAAAATTATGTGTACTGTTCTCATGCAATTGTGGAAACAACCAAATGTCCTTGATGAAAAGAAAAACAGAACATTAAACTTTGGCCCTGCTCCCTGGGATTTGAAGACCTTATATATTAGAGCTGTCAAGGATGGAAGAAAGTTAAATAAGATAAATGAAAAAGATCAAATAACCATCCCTAAACTTCTTTCTTGATGTCATCTACAGTAGAGAATCCATAATTTCATTTTTCTGTACTCTAATAGGCCGGACATGTCAGATGTATTTATAAATATGCTATGATGGACATAGGATGAATCATTTATTGGCCACCTTCTTATTCATGACAGCTGAAATGCTATGTTGTTAGGTACCCCTCCCCACAGCCTTTTTATTCTCTAATGATGTCATTTTGACATTTTTTTTTTGCTTTCCAGTACTTATCTATAGCCCTCATAGTCTACTAATTACATCTATAAATGAATCACAAATCAAATTATTGTTATATTTTAAAGACTCTTATTGTCTATTTATGTGTATTTTGTAGTTCAGGAGAGAAAAATTAATTTGCACAGGTTAACTTTTCAAAAACAGCAATATTTATGTGAGGGTAAATTATAACAACAGAACCATAAGGATTTTATTTTTGTTTAATGCACAATAAAGTTAAATTAATTAATCAAGAGCACAGCAATTAGCAATAGTGTTGTGGACAAAGCTTTATATCTCAGATTATTTTCTACTTTCTACATTCATACATTTTAGTTACAGAATTGAACCCATGAAAGAGCTTGTAGTATTTTTCCTACAGTACAAGAATAAACAAGGTGATTCTTCTTGTATTATCAGTTTTACATGATGATATATTAACATTATTTTATGCTAAACAAAACATGGATAGTTTATGACATAGGATGTATCTTCACTATGGTTTTAAAAGATTAAAAATTGTGAAATATAAAAGTGGCATGACTTTGAAAGATTTTAACATCAGAACTTTGAAGTTAGTTTACATTTGCAGCGGGGTCATTACTGCTTATACTCCACAGATTATCCCTTATAGATTAAGCTCTTGGTTAGGGCAACATTTGGGAACATGTGGAATGTTTTGAGAAGTACTTCCCTAGTCTATCGTATGTTCTTATTATAGAAAAAAAAAAATGCTCCAAGTGTTTGCTTGGTTTATGTATGCTGATCCTAAGTCCATTCTGTTATCCAGGCACATTCTAGAAAACATTCAATGAACCTTGTCTTGTACCATTTCAGAGTCAAGGACAAAGGTGGCAGGAAGAGCATCTTCACAGATGAAAAGTGGAAACTCAGTGCAGAGAGGAGTCATAAGGGGGTAAAAAAACATAAAATATCTTTCCAAGGGGAATATAGTAGTAGCCCAATGGGAAAATAATAGAGCACATAGGTGACCTGAGGATTCATGACATATTCCACATACGAAGTGGCATTTCAGCTGAAACTTGAAGGAATGAAGAAACAGTAGTTCTCTTTATGTCAGGCAGATGTTCAGAGAAGAGTTATAGGGAAGATGGACTGGTGGGAGGGGTGACTATTGTGTTACATGGGTAAAGGCAGGGGACTGAGAACAAATTGTATCTGTACAGGTTGGTGTGGATGGGAAAAGCAGCATCATTGAGAGAGAGACCAGATTTTTATTTTGTACATTTTAAAACCAGTCTCTTGTAAATGAAGAATTACTAAAGAATTTTGAGAGGAAATATGAATGTAAACAATAGGAATTGCCTACTTAGTAGGCAATCGCCTATTTAATTTGATTTCAATATTCCTGGAGACTTTTCATTTTAAAGTAAGCCCACAGTGTATTCATCATGTCCTTGGGGAGAACAAAAATATTCATTCATGAAGAATGTAGTACAACAAGGAAGCATAATAAAACATACTCCTGACTGCCTGGCCCAGAGCCATTTCCACTATTTGGCTTCTTAAGGCAACTTTGGTTTCTTTATTTAAGCTCTCCATCCTTCTCTGTGCAGCCTTGAGCTTGCATGGCCTCAGAGCATGTTTTTCACATGCATTGGATAAGCATGATTGGTTTAAGCCACTGGCAATTGGTCCTTTTAGGTTGGAGCATATGATACATTTAGTCAAAGAGATGTCAAGAGATAGATAGTTGCTGGTAGTAGGCAGTTGAGTGTTATTCTCATAAAAAGTTTTCTTAATTTTAAAAGGCAAAAAAAGAAAGCAAAGTCCCTTTTCTATCTAATGAAAAAGTGGTATCTGGATGTAAAATTGAAACCATGGCAGGCATCTCTCAATATTGAGAAAAGGTTGACAAGGACAAACCTATGTTAGGAGACAGGGAACAGAGATGGACAGGTCTTCTGTGGTACCAGTGAGTCATCCATGAAATTCTGTTTGTATGCTAATAAACTTAGAGTCTAAGCAAGTTACTTCCCTGTTCCTTTTGATCAAAAGTACACCCAGTAATAAAATTAGAATAAATTTAAAGCTTGAGAAGTTTCAAAATTCACAGTGCACATCCTTTTTCTTACATGTTTGAAATGGAGGACCTGAGAAAATAAATGATTTGTGTGAGGACATTCAATCAAGTACAAGCAGAATCAGGGTTCCTAAGTTCCACAAATATTCTGCCTACCCATATTTTATAAATTTTAGTCTTTTAAAGAGAGCCTTATCTTTTTTGAATAAAACCATCCTCCAAAGTTTGTGGCATGTGCTAAATAAATATTCAGTAAACATGATTTTCTGACTGAGAGTATGAGCTCTTATTTTCAGATTTGCCCAACTAGTAGGGAGTTTGGACATTAAAAATTCAACCACAACAAAGAGGAAACACGTGAGACTTAAAGCCCAGTGAGGTATCCCTCCATAGATGTACAGGTTTGACTACATGCTTTGCTCTGTGACACATACATATGTCCTGTACAATTATCACATGCCATGTCCAAGATCTATTAACTATGATTTCCTGTAAAATTGTTGTTCACTTCTCCTTTTCCCATACGGGTAGCTATATGACACATATGCTATATATCTCATAGAGAACTTCATAGGTGATGACCTTTTAGTAGCCAGAGGATGACATTAGATCCTGTAAGCTCTCCAGAACTACAAATTCTCTACAGGACTGGTGAATTAACTGTTCCCAACACTTGCTCAGTGCCTACAGCATACAGATGCCCAGTGCATTTTGCTGAACTAAAGAGCAGATGGACAGTAGAAAATGAATATCTGTGATAGAGATTGGTCAAAAAAAGAGAGAAAAAGGCAAAGATATTAGGTAAAGTTAATTAAGAAAAAGACCAATTTTCTAATTTTATCAGGTAATGGACATGATGCCAAATTTGAAGTAAATCTTTTTCTTTAATATTTACTCTGGCTCTGTATTCATCTTCATAAAACAAAAGTAATAATAATAATAATAATAATAACAATAATAATAATAAACCATTTATACCTATCTATGTTAACTCTAGTGATGAGAGTTAATGCCCAAGTAATGTCCAAAATATATTAGCATAATGAAATGGAAACATTAATTAAATTTCTACAAGTCAGAAGGGAGAAAAAGATAGTTGAAGGAAGAAACTGTATTACTAAAAAAAATAAATACATTTCAGTTTCAAATTCCAAAAAGGCATTCACCAAAGATTGGTATCAAGTGATAACAGTGGCAGTTTATTAATAATCTGTCATGTAAAGCTGACATAGTAGAAGCCAAATTCTGCTCTGCTTTACAATGAAATCCCATCTATTTTGTTGCTACCAGAATTAAATATATACTGTTGAAAGGCTTTAGTAAGCTTAAATATGCTCTAAAAACTCTTTAAGAAATACATTTTACTGCTTTTCCTAACACCTCACTATCAATAAGTCAATCAACAAAAGTCTAATCTTGATTCTTCTAGATATCCACGCTATATCAAACAGGCAGCACGATAACATACTTATTTTTATACAAGTTGATAAGTTTGCTTTTAGACAAATGGAAAGGCCTTAGCAACTAAATTACTTGTTTCTGACATGATAGGAACAGAGGAAAAGCTAGATATAGTGTGGAAATAATATAAAGTAAGTATTAAAAGTTAAGCCTAGGGGATTCACAGGGGGATAATTTATTTAATCAGAATTATGTGTGAGCTAGCCAGATAGGGACAATCTATCCAAAGGTGTGAAGAGCTGATAATCCATATGTATTCTGAGCAAAAGATTTAGGTGAGGCATGTTATAGCAAGCAAACATCACTGAAACAGTATTTCAGAAATACCAATTAAAAGTGACCATCACAAGTAGAATTTGGGCTAGGGATGTATAGCTCAGTGGTAGAGTCTTAACCTAGAATGCATGAGGCTCTGGGTTGGATCCCCAGTAATCTTAAAAATATAACACAAAGAAAGAGTAAGAATGAAGTGATGTTTCTCTTCTCTATATATTGGAAAACTTGTATTATGTCATTTACAATCACTTAATATATATAGACCTGTGCTAACCTCTGCTTCCAAAAGCATGCTGATCATCTGAAAGTAGGATTGTATAAGAAAAAAGGTTTACTCAACAGCTGGTAAAAAGATTTAAAAGAGTTTTCTGTAGAAGCAAAGAACTGAGTGAAATCCAGGGATTTTGATTACTTGCAGAGTAATTAGCAAAATGTGTAACACATTGTGCTATGAATGTGTTTGGTTAGAGTGCTAGTTTTCACTCACTGAATAGTTAAAAGTATACAGGTTATTTAATCCCAGGCCATAATATCAAATTCATTTTTTCTTATTCTATGAGTAATGTCTTAAATCAGACTCAGAATTTTTTTAAATAAATTTCATAGTTAATATCTTAAAGCTCTGGAAAAATATCACAGTAGAATCCATTTCATTTAAAATGATAGTCACCAGGTAGCAAAATTTCAATACCTACTAGCAAGCAAGAGTACATGAGAAGAGGGAGGGGAAAAAATGGAATCCAGGAGGTAAGCATGTTATACAAGATAAAAATTTTCTACAAATACTAGAGATAGAAGAGTGTGTATGTGTGTATGTATGTGTATGTATGTGTGTGTGTGTGTGTTGTGAGTGTGTGTTGTGAGTGTGTGTTTTGCCCATTCCCTTTTAGAACATTATGTTAAAAAATGTTTAGGAATTCATTATCTTTCCAATAAAAAGTTTTAGAAATTCAGAAGATTAAAAGAAAATTAGTCGAAGTAAGCCTCAGTTTTCCTACTTCTCAATTCAGATATTAGGAAGGAACATTTCTAAAGTTTCATAGTTAAAGGATAGAAAATTTTAAATGAATTTCAATAAACCTGATTTGACTCATAATAACTGGTTAAGTAGTTAAACTTTACTCATCAGGTTAAGTTTAGCCAAAATAAGAATGGCTTTGCTATGTGGATGAACCCCAACTTAGAATGGTTTGACACATGATCTTTTGACTTTTTTATATTGCAAAAGTGATGCACATTCAGGAATTTTCACTTTTTGGGGGGTGGGGGTTGGGGTATCAGGATTTGAACACAGGGGTACTCAACCATTGAGCCACATTCCCAGCTTTTTTTTTTTTTGCATTTTATTTAGGGCCAGGGTCTCACTGAATTGCTTAGTGCCTTACTGTTGCCAAAAGTTGGCTTTAAATTCACGATTCACCTGCCTCAGCCTCCCAAGCTGCTGGGATTACAGGTGTGTGCCACCCTGCCCAGCTAGAATTTTGACTTTCATCTTTTCCCTAACAGCACACAGTTATATTCTCTTGATGCTGGCACAGCATTGTGCCCCGAAGGTGTGGTGGTGCCTGGATTTGGTACAGTAAAACTATTTTCAAAACTTGTGATATTTTCAATTTATGGTGGGTTTGTTGGAACAATACCCCATCTTAAGTCCAAGAACATCTGTAAACTGCTGCAAAGGTCAAGAAGAGTGCATCCTAAAGTGGATTTACAGGTAACATGCTCTCATGAAATGTCAAAGAGAAAGTATACAATTTTGGATTTAGGAAAGCCTTCTGGGAGCAAAACTAACATAATGTAGATTGTAAACTAATCTCCGGCCATTAGTTTCCAGGAGGCAAACAAGATTTGTTTTCTGTGTGTGTACATCAGGTATGCTTCTTTTTCTTTCTTAGTCCTTAAACTATTACTGGCTCTTTGCTATCAGGGAGGTAATTAAAGCAAAAACCTTTTAGGCTTCTTCTGAGTTGTTGCTAAAATTATCCTTTCCTTTCTGTCTCATTCAGCCCACCAATCGATCCTGGTATAAGTGAACACATCATGGGCTTGGGGCTCTAACATGTTGGTAATGCATAGAGACACCTCATTGTCTTTGAGTTTTATTCTATGGTTGGGGGGCAATGATATCTCTCACAGGAAGTTTGTGAAGACTAAGTTGTGATTCCCTTTAGCTAAGTATTTCAAATACTAAAATTCATCACATTTTCTGTTATTATTGCCCCTTCTCCATATCACATTTTCCCCTCATTTTCTACCAGAGAATTTTCTTATTATATAAAAATATGCTCTGTTCTACATTCCTTTCAAAAATAGTATACCACAAGGCATTCTAACAATGTACATGGAATCACCTTGGAATGGATTAAAAAGTCAGTTCCTGTACCTCACTATAGATCGGGGGAACCAGACACTCTGGATGGCAGAAGTAGCTCAAGATCTGTTCTATGCATTCTCCTCTGGAGGAGGCATTGTACACACATTTGCAGACCACTTCTCTAAACCATTATGCTTACACAATGTTTTTAACAGTCCCCCATTCTGTGTTTCAGTGTCTCTTCTCCAAGAAAATCTTAATCATAACTGGCAGCCTGCCTTCTAAATTAGACCAAAGGAAGGCTCCAAGTGGGAAATGGAATTAATTTCACTTAGCAACTCAGCCTGGATCAGCAGGATGAGGCTGGAGTGCATTTTACAATATATCACACTAGGAGTCCACAGTTAACTGATTTTTGACCCATATTTTGGATTTTTTTTATATTCCTTGTTGCTAAGTGCTAGGAAATATCTTGATTTTTTCAGCTTTTCATTTAAATCCTAACTACAGGAGAAAAAAGTAAGTATTTTTATAAAGTACCAAAGTTATAAAGAAAGACGTCTGTGGTTAAGACAACAAATTTGTTACTACTTTTTGAAAGGGAGAACATTAGAAATGATAAAGCAACAATATGTTGAAATTTTTTTTAATATTTTTGGATTTGCAAAAGAGCTGCCTAGATATTTTTCCTTATTTTTGCTTTTATAAATAAAAAGTAAAACTATACAGCAGAATTACTATAGCACATATTTTATGTAAAAGTGTCTCATGTCAAATACTAGTTCAATTAAGGGGAATGAAATCACATATATAATACTGTGTCCAGTCATATAAAGATAACTTTTTAATACTATTATACTACAATCTTGGCTGGGTTTTCAGTTATATAATTATTCTCTCTAGGAAGTACACAGAATTTGGATGAATGAGTGGAAAAATACTTTGGCTGAACAGTTTTGTAAAATCACTTTTGTTTCAGTTAAATTCATTGAGGCCAACTGGATAGAATGTTATTACCTTTAATTTTCCAGTTTCTCATTCTCAGAACACAGGTTAATTTTTATTTTTATTTTGATAAGTAGATTAAAAACACAGTCCTTAAAATAGAACAATTATTATTTTTTTCTTTCAGTGTAGTTTTAGCCTGCAACAATTATTACATTAAATAGATCATTCCTGAATTAAAGAGGAAGGTCAGAAGCAGGCTATAAAAGGAGCCTTGATACTCTTGTTATTATTCTGGTGTTGTGTCTGCCAAAATGCACTGGTCAATATTAACGATGTGACTTTTTCTTGGAAATGCTGTCCATCAAGCTCATGTGGCTAAACCTGCTTCTTTCTGAAACCAGCAAGGCAGTCACTGCCTATTTTTCACACTATATCCCTGCAGTATGATTAGATGATTTTGTTCCATATGCAATTTCTCCACTGAACTCTTTTAAGTCAAGTTCCTTTTAAAATATGGAATATTGTATGTGGCTAAAAAACGTTTTCATGCTTCTTTCTTATCTAAGTATACTGTTTCAAGTCCAAATCAGAAGACTTGTCTGGTAAGAAATATGAAAATAAGAACATCCAAGGATCTAGAAATGAATTCAAGTGTCTTTACATTATTTCAATTATTTCCTTTATTTGATACAGAAACATGTAGACAATATTTTAAGAATTCTTTGACTTTGTAAATAGCGTTTGATGGATTATATACATTTTGTTATTATCTAAGAGAGAGGATACCAATGTAGATAATCTTTTTTTATTATTTGCACAAGCACTTTATTTATTTATTTATTTATTTATTTATTTATTTATTTTTAGAGATTTCAAAACTTTGATTCATCCTATTTTTGAGAGTTTACAGCTAGCTATAAGACACATTGATGGGAAAAATAGGTACTTACATTCCCAGTTCATATTAATGGACTTTAAAAAAATTATTTATTTATTTAGTTAGTTATTTATTTTTAGGTTTATTGATTTTGTTTTTTTAAATACACAACAGTGGAATGCTTTACAGTTCTTATTACACATATAGAGTACGATTTTTCATCTTTGTATATACATATATGTTCATGCCAATTCATACCTTTATACATGTACTTAAAAAAAACATTGTAATCTTTATAATACAGTTACAAAGTTAAACACATTTCACATATATTCATATAGTCAATATATAACTTTATCAAATGCTTATTTAAAAATAAATCTCGCCAGGTGTGGTGGCACCTGCCAGTATTCCTAGCTGCTCTGGAGCCTGAGGCAGGAGGATCATAAATTCAAAGTCAGCCTCAACTACTCAGCGAGATCCTGTTTCTAAGTAAAATATTAAAAGGGCTGGGGATGTGACTGAGTGGGTAAGCACCCCTGGGCTCAATCCCCAGTACCAATAAATAAATAAATAAATAAATCTCAATATGTTGAAATTGCTAAGATTTCAATGACTTTTTCCTGGTTGAATCCACTGGTCTTTTCCGCTATTATTCTGTCATTATCAACATCGTTATGTTTGAGGCACTACTTGCTATTACTATTCTGCTGATTAACATGACTATTAGTGCTATTGCTTGATATATGTAGCATTTACTGTGTCAGGCATTGTAATAAATAAGTCCCTTACCATATTAAAACATAGATAATTATTTAGGACCTGCTGCAGTCCTACCCCTAAGAAATGATTAACAAAAGGCAAAGAGTGGTACTGTCTCAGCCATGTTCCCCAAGGAGGAAATGACTGATTGGGGATTTAAATATAAGCATTCAAGATGAGAAGGTGCCTTTGCCCTTTTATAACAATTCTCCTATAAATTGCCATCAAAGTTTTCTCCCATAATCTTTTCTTTTTTTTAGTACCAGGGATTGAACCCAGGTACAACCACTGAGTCATATCTACAGACCACTTTATTTATTTTATTTTGAGACAGGGTCTAGCTAAGTTGCTCAGTGCTTCTCTATTTGCTGAGGCTGGCTTTGAACATGCAATCCTCCTGCCTCAACCTCCAGAGCCTCTGGGATTACAGGTATACACCACAGCACTTGACTCTATCACTATCTTTTAAAGAGAAGTGAATTATATTCATGGCTAACTCGCTTTGGGGAAAAACAGATGCTAGGTTTTTCCATCCACAGGATAAAAGAAAGTTTTGTTTTTCTTTTATGGTATTAGTGTCATACTATTAGAAGGTTCAGACATTTCAGCATTCAATCAAAAGTCTCTTCTTTTGCTTTTAAGTAAATAGATAAATCATCATAAAATTTTAGAACTAAAGAAAAGTCTTGACAATTGTTTCACCATCACATAAATATAGTAAAACTTAGGTTTGCTCCCAGATAATCAATTCCCTTATCTCTCTTTGCTACTAGCAAACTTCATATTTCTATAAGACCTAGATCAAATGTTACATCTATGCCATATGCATTTCTAATTAGCCTCTCCCCTAACACCTGCCCCATGCCCATTTCATAGGATCTGTCCTTTGCTACACTTGTCCTGGGTATGCAACCTTGAGCAAGTTTCTTCTCCAAGTTTTGGTTTTTACTGAGAAAAACAGGCCCTTCCTCACAAGGCATTGTGAGGATTAAAAAAGAGATCATGGTAAGGTTGACTTCTAGTCTTTGTGATCACATGTCTTCACTTGTCCTACCCAGAGTGTTGGAGTGTGAGCTCTTTGCCTGTAGCCCAGTGCCTGCACCATGTCAGGCACAGTTCACTTCCAATGAGTCTCTACTGAATGAAGACGTTAGGGAACTAATATTCTCACCCCAGCAGTTCCTGGGTCCTTCAGAATAGGCATGATATCTTTGAATTTCTTATATGTCCACTATCTACCAAAATTATTTCCGAAAGTTTAAAATAAAATATTGAACTAGTCAGTGCTTTGATTATGTGACTTTAGCAAAGATAGTGGGTACCTTTATTTTATTTTAGAAATTTGATACCAAGTTTAAAAAGTACATCCTTCTTTGATTTCTTAAAAGACAATAAAGTCCCTCTCAAATATGTGAAATTTTACCCTTAATTTCTATTCAGTCTTTTCCTGATGCAATGGTTTGACCTTAAAAATTTGCAGTCATATCTCTATTTCATGCATGGGCAAATGCTCTAGCAATCATATGGAATACAGTTCTGCTTCGTAAGCCTTTGATATAATATATTACTCATCACACTTGAAATTTACATTAGAGAATAATTGCCTTCTTTATTTAATTATGCTTCTACAGAACTATGAAAATTCATAAATAAAATTAAAATTTATGAATACTTTGAAGACTCTTACTTCAATGACTAAATTAAGAAATGTGTTTAAATATATAAGTAAATGTGTATAGGTTATTTCTGGAAAAATATATTTGTGAAATTTTTAAAAAATCAATATTCACAATGATAAACATCTTACTGTGCTATTTTAAGGAGACTCACTATAAACTGATTCATAGTAAAGGCATCTCTAATAACACATTTATATCCTGGTAGACATACTGATTCTGTAAACACAGAAAAATAACTTTATTAATAAGGGGCATATTAAAATCTTTTACATATGCATACTTCAAACAAAACCCAAAATATGTCTGTTTGAATGTAGGTGTCTGTTGATTATAAACATGATCACTTATAATAAGAGAGAATATACTTTAGTACTTAATACTTTTGTTTCACAGACTTATTAAATTAAGGGACTACTCTTGACCACTATTTTTCATACAATATTTTCAGGGATTGGGTCTACATTGGGTACATTCACTTCACAGATATTTATAGCTGGGACAAAAATCTCAATTAAAAAACCCACATTTAAATAAGAAAACTAGTGTTGTCCCCAAATGATAGACGTCCAGACAGCTTACCATTTTCCAGTGTTTCACAAATACTGTTAACTGGTGTTTTCAAAGTGAAGGCAGATAGTGGGAGGACAGATCCTACATATACACTTTCAAATTTAGAGCACCTGTAATTTCTGTCATTCTCTCTATTTCATTAACATAAACATATACTCTGTTTTTATTCTGTTTAAATATTCAAAATAGAACTCAAAATTCAATAATTATTAAATTTGTTCAAAGTTGCCATTTATTTGGGAGAGAATGACAAATTATTGTCCACTTCTTTAGCCTTTTCCTTCCCATTCTTTTTAAAGTGGCACACACATGGCAAAAGTGCTAGGGATCCAGCAGAATTTCTATGCCAAGCTCTCATTGATGCTATTATACTGTCTTAAAATAATTTACATGTGGGCTAATATATGCATGAGCTTACATTAAGCTTATAGGAGTCTTCACAATCCAACTCTAAAATATATTTCTTTCAATAAAAATATATTCACTCCTTTGAATAGAAAATACGTATTACCTCTTTGAATAGCAAAATGAATGAAAAGACTTTCTCTTTTAAATTCAATTCAAGATAAAGAGGGGTTCATAATGACAATATCTCTCCTTGTAATTTACCAGATGGGAATAAAAGGCAATAATTGAAACAAATACATATTCTGGAGTGTTTTACATTAAAGATAATATATTTGCATTTTTGAAATAATTTCATATCAAAACAAACTCACAGAATATATGGTCATAAAATTTTAACAATAGATTTCAAAGAACTATAATCACCCTATTTATTTGAATCTGAGATTTAATATTTAATCTGCATAAAACTCATAGATAAAAGCTCAAATATAGATTAGTTTTTATTTCACTGGTTTTATCATACCATAATTCTTTTGCAACTGTCATATATTATGGTTATCATGGGTATAGTGAACTTCTTAAATGAGAAGCCAATTAATAGTCAAGTGTTTGGCTATCAGTTTATCATGGCTAAATACCATATGTTGATCTAGAGATTATTGTTAGGGATATGCTGAACCAAAATTCAGATCTGCCCTATGTGATGGTCCTACAATTCCCTCATCTTTTAGAAGGACACATTAAGCTTATTCTATTATGTAAGCATAAAATATCTTATATTGCTTAGGAAAAAGATGGTTTGAATAGCATAGAAAAATTTCTAAGGTCATTCATTTTTCAGGTGAATTTTGTTAAAAAATGATCAGAATATGATACTATGACATATCTATGTTAATAAATTTAATAAAAGAGAGAAAGAAATGCACTCTCCAAATGAAACCTCATGGCAATCAGTTGTCCCACCATAGACAATCAGGTATGAGCAACAGCAAATTTTACTTTACTGAAGCTTCTTGGAAAGTTGATAAAAAGAGGAAAAATTCTGTTTTCATTTCTCCTCTATCAGATTTCCTTAAGTTGAGAGGTGCCATTTTCTTGAGGAAATAATTGCAATGACAGAGTTTGGGGAGTTCTTCCAATTTCCACTTAAAGCAGTGAATTCCCAATCCCTCACTGTTTCTTCTTTTGCTTATAATTGGTCATGGGAAGGTCACTTAGAGTTTGAAATTATGTACACATTGAATAATCTTTTCCAACTTTCCCGCTTATTTGTCTCATGTACTCCAGTTTTTGCTACCCTTTCCTTTCAGTGACTGCCCAGAAATCACTATAGACTCATTCCAAAATCCCCAGAATGATTGAAATGAAACATATATTTAATACCAGCATATAATTTTTCACAGCATCCTGGGGTCCCACTAGATTCTGCATATCTTTGTGACTTCAGTTCATATATATTTCTACAAATACCAGACCAGGACCATTATTTCCAGCACAGCGCTTTGCCAGGTAATTTGGTGTAAGGATGAATTATTATTTCTAAATCTTAATCTGGTGTTCATCAGAAGAACTGAAGATCATACTCTGACTAGAAAAAGGCAAGACTGTTCTTTTTCTTTTTCTTTTCTTTTTTTGGTTGTTGTTTTAAATCCCAGATGGAATTATTCTGACTATATCCTGCTTTGGAACCCCTTCTTGCCTAATGCAGTTATCAATGACGGTGCTCTGCAATGACATGCTCAAGCCTAGTCATGTCTGTTGTCACTTTTCTCTCACCCTCTATATGCAATCAGTTATGAAGTCATTTGGACTCTGCTTCTAAAATAGATAGAAAATCCATCTCAGTGTCTGCATTCTGGATCAGGACAACATTTCTCTTTCTTAGAAGTGGTCATCTGCCTCCTTCCAAAGATCTTCCTACTTCTAGTCTGACTCCCCACTAAATCATTCTCCACAGATGACTTATCTTAAAATACAAATAACTATATCACACACTGTTGTTTAAAAGCATTCAATGGCTTCCCTTGGTATTTATAATAAAATCCAATATTTTTATTATGGTTTGAATTGCAGAGGAAGAAAAATATTTTTTTTCTTTTATCTTCCTGAGTTCTTGGCTGGTTTGCTTATAAAAAAGACAGATTGTTACAGCTTGGATGTGAGGTGGTATTCTGAAAGTGCATGTGTGAGACAATGCAAAAAGGTTTAAAGGAGGGGCTGGGGTTGTGGCTCCGTGGTAGAGAGCCAGCCTAGCATGTGTGAGGCCCTGGGTTCAATCCTCAGCACCACATAAAAATAAATAATAATAATAATAAAAGGTACAATACTTTTGTGTCCAAATACAGCTAAAAAAATATATTTTTTAAAAGAAGGTTTAAAGGAGAAATGATTGGGTTATAAGAGTCTCAAACCAATCAGTGAATTAATCCCCTGATGGGATAAACTGAGTGGTACCTGAAGGTGGGTAGGGTGTGGCTGGAAGAGGTGGATCCTTGGGGTGTATATTTTGTATGTAGTGAGTGGAGTCTCTGTCTACTGTCTGATCATCATGTGAGCTGTTTCCCTCTGCTACACTCCTACACCATGACGTTCAGCCTCACCTTGAGCCCTAAGGAATGAAGTCAGCTGCTTATGGACTGAGACTTCTGAAACTATGAGCCCCCAAATAAACTTTTTCCTTCTTTACAGTTGTTCTGGTTGGATCTTTTAGTCACAGAAGTGAAAAATCTGATTAAAACACATATCAGCAAAAGAAAACCATACAAATTTACTTAATATAAGTTTAACATGCGGGAGATAACTTCGTTGAAACCGGCAGCTACAGGTGTGTGATCCCCTAGCCTTCCCTCTCCACACATCGGGGAAACCTTAAGGGCCCCTCCTAGCTCTCCCATAAGAGCCCCTCCCAGCTCTCCTGTGAGTGCTACAGCCAGCCCGAGGGAATCAGAGGTGGTGCGGGACCCGCGGCGCGGAACTACCGCTCCCACAAGGGCTGAGTGCTGAGGTCTCTTGCACCAGCTACAGGGAAGTGGATACTGGAGGGCAAGTAAAATCCGCTGAGGATTCTCAGCCCCAAGCTCTACAAACTTAGGGTCTGAGGGAATGGCAAACTGGAAGAGTGTGCCCAGTCATTCATGAAAACAGGGCTCCCGGGAGCAGCAGACCTGGCGTGTAGCCAGTATTGTGGTGAGAGGGGCCTGGCTAGAGAAAAAGTGGGAAGTGACTAGACACAAGAGGAGGCCCTAGACACTCAGGATTGGAGACTCTCCCAGTCTGGGAGGAGCTGCTGCACAGTGATTGGTTCCCGCGTATTGACAGGAGAAACTTGACCTGGTGGGCACAGCGCCATCTACTGGAAGAGAAGTTAATCAAACTCTAAGACGGCATTTATTAGGGTTTTATTTTTCTTTACTTTTTTTTTTCTTTTCTCTTTTTTTTTTTGATTTGGGTTTTTCTTTCATTTTCATTTTTCTTTCTTGTTGTTTTATTAATTTTTTTTACAAAATATTTTTTTTAAATTTTTTTTTCTACTAATTTTAATTTAAATTTTTTTAATTATTATTATTATTTTTTTAATTTTTTTTCTTTTTTAGTTCCTATTTTTTCTTCTTTACTCTTTTCATTTTTCTTATCCCCCTTTCCTTGAATTCTACCTGCCTACTCTCATTCTCTTTAGTGACTTCTTCCCTTCCCTTCAAATACCTTACCTCCCAAGCATCAAATTAATTTATAGGAGTAAACAGTAACTCAGCAGTCAAACAGAACAAGAAGTAACATGAGCAGCTTCAAAAAACAAGGAAGAAAAGGAGTACAAACAATGCAGGACAGCCTAAATACTCAGGAGGACCTAGAGTCATCAGAAAAATGGTCATATAAAGAACTCAAGGAACACCTTAGACAGATGGAATGGAACCTTAAAGAGGATACAAGACAGCAAATTCAAGCAGCGAAAGAACACATTCAGAATGAATTTCATAAACAGATAAAAGAAGAAGTTAAGCATCTTTATCAGGAGATAGAGATTATAAAAAATAATCAAACAATAATTCTAGAAATGAAGGAAACGATAAACCAAATTAAAAACTCAATTGAGAGTATCACTAACAGAGTGGAGCAAGTAGAAACCAGAACGTCAGATAATGAAGACAAAATATACCACCTTGAAAAGAGTCTAGCCAACTCAGAAAGGCTGGTAAAAAATCACGAGAAAAACATCTAAGAGTTATGGGATAACATGAAGAAACCAAACGTACGAGTCATCGGGATAGAAGAAGGTACAGAGATTCAAACCAAGGGAATGAGAAACCTGCTGAATGAAATAATTACAGAAAACTTTCCAGAAATAAAAAAGGAAACAGATATACAAATTGAAGATGCATACAGGACACCGAGCACACAAAATCACAGTAGACCAACGCCAAGACACATTGTTATGAAGATATCCAATATAGAGAACAAAGAGAAAATATTAAAAGCTACAAGAGAAAGGAGACAGATTACATTTAGGGGTAAACCAATACGGTTAACAACGGATTTTTCATCACAGACACTGAAAGCAAGAAGGTCATGGAACAATGTATTTCAAATACTGAAAGACAATGGATGCCAACCAAGAATTCTGTATCCAGCAAAATTAAGCTTCAGGTATGACAACGAAATAAAAATCTTTCATGATAAACAAAAGTTAAAAGAATTTGAAGCGAGAAAACCAGCATTGCAAAGCATTTTGAGCAAAACACTACACGAGGAAGAAATGAAAAACAATAACCAAAACCATCAGTGGGAAGTGCCTCAGTAAAGACAGAGGGCGAGGAGAAAGACAATCATGGAGAAACAAACTAAAATTTTTTTTAAAAAAAGGATAAACAATCAAACATGGATGGAAGTTCAAACCATATATCAATAGTAACTCTGAATGTTAATGGCTTAAACTCTCCAATAAAGCGACATAGGCTGGTATCATGGATTAAAAAAACAAATCCAACAATATGCTGCCTCCAGGAGACACATCTGATTGGAAAAGACATACACAGGCTGAAGGTGAAAGGATGGGAAAAAATATACCACGCACACGGTCCTCACAAGCAAGCAGGGGTGGCCATCCTCATACCGAATAAAATCGACTTCAAGACTAAGTTAATCAAAAGGGATAAAGAAGGTCATTATATACTGTTAAAAGGAACCATTCACCAACAAGACATAACAATTATCAATATTTACGCACCAAATAATGGTGCCGCGACATTCATAAAACAAATTCTCCTCAAATTCAAGAATCAAATAGACAACAACACAATAATTATGGGAGACTTCAACACACCTCTCTCACCATTGGACAGATCCTCCAAACAAAAGTTGAATAAAGAAACTATAGAACTCAATACCACAATCAATAACCTAGACTTAACTGACTTATATAGAATATATCAACCATCATCAAATGGCTATACTTTTTTCTCAGCAGCACATGGATCCTTCTCAAAAATAGACCATATATTATGCCATAGGGCAACCCTCAGTAAATATAAAGGGGTGGAGATAATACCATGCATTTTATCTGATCATAATGGAATGAAACTGGAAATCAATGATAAAAGAAGGAAGGAAAAATCCTACATCACATGGAAAATGAACAATATATTACTGAATGATCAATGGGTTACAGAAGACATAAAGGAGGAAATCAAAAAATTCTTAGAGATAAACGAAAATACAGACACAACATATCGGAATCTATGGGACACAATTAAAGCAGTTTTAAGAGGAAAATTCATCGCCTGGAGGTCATTCCTCAAAAAAAGAAAAAAACCAACAAATAAATGAGCTCACACTCCAACTCAAAGCCCTACAATAGGAAGAGCAAAACAACAGCAAATGTAGCAGAAGGCAAGAAATAATTAAAATCAAAGCGGAAATCAATGAAATTGAAACAAAAGAAACTACTGAAAAAATTAACAAAACTAAAAGTTGGTTCTTCGAAAAAATAAATAAGATCGACAGACCTTTAGCCATGCTAACGAAGAGAAGAAGAGAGAGAACTCAAATTACTAACATACGGGATGAAAAAGGCAATATCACAACAGATGCTATAGAAATACAGAAGACAATTAGAAATTATTTTGAAAACCTATATTCCAATAAAATAGAGGATAGTGAAGACACCAATAAATTTCTTAAGTCATATGATTTGCCCAGACTGAGTCAGGAGGATACACACAATCTGAACAGACCAATATCAATGGATGAAATTGAAGAAGCCATCAAAAGACTACCAACCAAGAAAAGCCCAGGACCGGATGGGTATACAGTGGAGTTTTACAAAACCTTTAAAGAAGAATTAATACCAATACTTTTCAAGTTATTTCAGGAAATAGAAAAAGAGGGAGCTCTTCCAAATTCATTCTATGAGGCCAACATCAACCTGATTCCGAAACCAGACAAAGACACCTCAAAGAAAGAAAACTACAGACCAATATCTCTAATGAACCTAGATGCAAAAATCCTCAATAAAATTCTGGCGAATCGAATACAAAAACACATCAAAAAAATAGTGCACCATGATCAAGTAGGATTCATCCCTGGGATGCAAGGATGGTTCAACATATGGAAATCAATAAATGTTATTCACCACATCAATAGACTTAAAGATAAGAACCATATGATCATCTCGATAGATGCAGAGAAAGCATTCGACAAAGTACAGCATCCCTTTATGTTCAAAACATTAGAAAAACTAGGGATAACAGGAACTTACCTTGACATTGTAAAAGCTATCTATGCTAAACCTCAGGCTAGCATCATTCTGAATGGACAAAAGTTGAAGGCATTCCCTCTAAAATCCGGAACAAGACAGGGATGCCCTCTATCCCCACTTCTATTCAATATAGTTCTCGAAACACTGGCCAGAGCAATTAGACAGACGAAAGAAATTAAAGGCATAAAAATTGGAAAAGAAGAACTTAAATTATCACTATTTGCAGATGACATGATTCTATACCTAGAAGACCCAAAAGGGTCTACAAAGAAACTACTAGAACTAATAAATGAATTCAGCAAAGTGGCAGGATATAAAATCAACACGCATAAATCAAAGGTATTTCTGTATATCAGCGACAAAACGTCTGAAATGGAAATGAGCAAAAACACTCCATTCACAATATCCTCAAAAAAAATAAAATACTTGGGAATCAACCTAACAAAAGAGGTGAAAGATTTATACAATGAAAACTACAGAACCCTAAAGAGAGAAGTAGAAGAAGATCTTAGAAGATGGAAAAATATACCCTGTTCATGGATAGGCAGAACTAACATCATCAAAATGGCGATATTACCAAAAGTTCTCTATAGATTTAATGCAATGCCAATCAAAATCCCAACGGCATTTCTTGTAGAAATAGATAAAGCAATCATGAAATTCATATGGAAAAATAAAAGACCCAGAATAGCAAAAGCAATTCTAAGCAGAAAGTGTGAATCAGGCGGTATAGCGATACCAGATTTCAAACTATATTACAGAGCAATAGTGACAAAAACAGCATGGTACTGGTACCAAAACAGGCGGGTGGACCAATGGTATAAAATAGAGGACACAGAAACTAATCCACAAAGTTACAACTATCTTATATTTGATAAAGGGGCTCTAAGCATGCAATGGAGGAAGGATAGCATCTTCAACAAATGGTGTTGGGAAAACTGGAAATCCATATGCAACAAAATGAAACTGAATCCCTTTCTCTCGCCATGCACAAAACTTAACTCAAAATGGATCAAGGAGCTTGATATTAAATCAGAGACACGGCGTCTGATAGAAGAAAAAGTTGGCTATGATCTACATACTGTGGGGTCGGGCTCCAAATTCCTCAATAGGACACCCATAGCCCAAGAGTTAACAACTAGAATCAACAAATGGGACTTACTCAAACTAAAAAGTTTTTTCTCAGCAAAAGAAACAATAAGAGTGGTAAATAGGGAGCCTACATCCTGGGAACAAATTTTTACTTCTCACACTTCAGATAGAGCCCTAATATCCAGAGTATACAAAGAACTCAAAAAATTAGACAATAAGATAACAAATAACCCAATCAACAAATGGGCCAAGGACCTGAACAGACACTTCTCAGAGGAGGATATACAATCAATCAACAAGTACATGAAAAAATGCTCTCCATCTCTAGCAGTCAGAGAAATGCAAATCAAAACCACCCTAAGATACCATCTCACTCCAGTAAGATTGGCAGCCACTATGAAGTCAAACAACAACAAGTGCTGGTGAGGATGTGGAGAAAAGGGTACACTTGTACATTGCTGGTGGGACTGCAAATTGGTGCGGCCAATTTGGAAAGCAGTTTGGAGATTCCTGGGAAAGCTCGGAATGGAACCACCATTTGACCCTGCTATTGCCCTTCTCGGACTATTCCCTGAAGACCTTAAAAGAGCATGCTACAGGGATACTGCCACATCAATGTTCATAGCAGCACAATTCACAATAGCTAGACTGTGGAACCAACCCAGATGCCCTTCAATAGATGAATGGATAAAAAATGTGGCATCTATACACAATGGAGTACTATGCAGCAATAAAAAATGACAAAATCATAGAATTTTCAGGGAAATGGATGGCACTAGAGCAGATTATGCTTAGTGAAGCTAGCCAATCCCTAAAAAACAAATACCAAATGTCTTCTTTGATATAATGAGAGCCACTATGAACAGAGCAGGGAGGAAGAGTAGGAAGAAAAGATTAACATTAAACAGAGACATGAGATGGGAGGGAAAGTGAGAGAAAAGGGAAATTGCATGGAAATGAAGGGAGACCCTCATTGCTATACAAAATTACATATAAGAGGTTGTGAGGGGAATGGGAAAATAAACAAGGAGAGAAATGAATTACAGTAGATGGGGTAGAGAGAGAAGTTGGGAGGGGAGGGGAGGGGGAATAGTAGGGGATAGGAAAGGTAGCAGAATACAACAATTACTAATAGGGCATTATGTAAAATTGTGGATGTGTAACCGACGTGATTCTGCAATCTGCATTTGGGGTAAAATTGGGAGTTCATAACCCACTTCAATTGAATGTATGAAATATGATATGTCAAGAGCTTTGTAATGTTGTGAACAACCAATAAAAAAATTAAAAAAAATAAAATAAGTTTAACATGCTATGGGAGCCTAAAGAAATGAAGACTTATTTAAGTGATTAAACCTGAGTGTTTTATGTGAGATGAAGTATAGAGAGATGTAAAAGGACCTGGTCTGAGGTAGGTGTGGTAAACTTGGGGAATTTTAGCACAGCACCTTCTTTCAGTCCTCTCTGTGTCATTTCATATTCAGAGACAAAGATGAGGAAACATCCCTCATGAGGGTTTTATGACCTGCTTCAGGCAAAAGTCACATACTGTCTCTGAAACTCTTCAGCTCATGGATTTAACATGCCAAGCTCCCATATTTGGTATCGCATGTCCTGATGCCCATCAAAGCCTGCCTCATCCCTTGTCACTGTCTCCTCTGCACATAGTTCCTCAGCTACTTTAACAGTCTTTCACTTCCTTGAAGCTATGAGTTACCCTTTTTCTCAGAGCCTCCAAAACTTCTTTACATCCCACCTCTCCCCATTCCCTCATGTGGTCAACTCTCCCTTTTAAAGTAAGAAATTAAATATCAAATCCTCAGAAAGGACTTATCTTCAGTAAGTATTCTCCTGTCCAAATTAACCTATATTTGAAAATGCTTTACTTCATAACTTTGTCAAAATTGAGATCTATTTTTTTGTATGCATTTGCTTAATAATTTTAGGTTTTCCAATAGACTGTAGAATCAATAAAGTAAAACCTTATCTGTTCCACCATTGTAGTGTAAATCAGGCATCTTCTCAACACATAGTAAATGCTTTCTAAGAAATATTTGTTACCATGGGTGCAGGGTTGGAAAAAGACTATGTCTGAGAAAAAAAAAAAAAGTATTTAACTGAGCAAAATAAATACAACATCTTTTCTTTAGTTTATATATAATCTTCCAGCTAGCAAAATATAGAAACCACCTGCTACTGCCAGATATTGTGGCAAATGCTGGAAGATATTTCTACTTTTCAGAAAACAAAAAGCAAAATAACAAAACACCTGACTTAAAACAAATCAATTAGATCAATGTAACTGATATATTCTTGAATAGGAATTTTTAAAAAACAATGGAAATTTTTGCATTCAACAACTTCATTTATATTAACAAACTTCAATTTATATTAACAGAAACTTTATTTATACTAACAAAAACTTTTTGTTTTTTTGGTCCCATATTATACTTTCCTTTTTTTTTTTTTTTTTTTTTTTTTTGTGCCTTTCAATGGATGCTCATGGTTTCAGATTAGAACTTTATCATGAAAGTCAGTATTTTAGTTCTGGGTTCAAATTATGCATTTCTATTATTTTCCTTCATGTAGGGTATTAGTTGCATATTTGACATTTATTTGTCCCAATGCTCTGTCATCATTGTGAAAATTAGCTGAAGAATATTTAACTGGCACATATAACCAACATATGCCGTCTGTGTCTCTGAAGTGGATTTTTCTCCTTAACTATCACGTACCTTCAGAAACACAAAAAATATATACTGAAATTTTAGTTTTGCAAACTATGCTGTACTTCACAAATGCATATTTAGCTATTTGGAATGCCTATCAGAGGATCAGAATGATTATGCTACTTAAAGTCTTGGAGTCAATCTTCAAAACAGATTTCTGTATTTCTCCTGTTTTCCTTTGTTGCAGAGATTCCTAACTCAGCAAAAATGAAAACCACCTAATTAACTGTTAATTAGTGCACTCTGTATTTTATCATAATTGGCTTCCTAAAATGAAAATAAACACATGCTCTTCCAATATCCAAACCTATGGCATAAAATGAAATACCTATTTCTTCAGTCTTGAGAATTTTAATATATAAATTCCAAAATTTCCTTATCAGATATTTTTGATATTATGAAGATTTGATCCATAATAATTATTAAAAATAACATGTCATCCAAACTGCTATAGCACTCCCTCATTTTTAGTTATGGGTTTCTCTGAGGTCCTGACATTTTTTGGATCATAATAGGACACAATGATGAAAAAGATACAGTCTAAATGTGATATGTGCCTATTGAAATGATTGCTTTCATTTAAAAATAGTTATTTAATTCCATTAAGTTTCAAAATATCTTTCAAAATTTTTAATTATTATGGATAAAAATGAATGTATTTAAATCAAAATTATTATTACTTTAAAAAGAAAATCATGCAATTTCAAATGTCATGCGTAATAGGACAATATAATATGTAGTAAACATTTGCATAATTGACTCAGAATTTTAATAAAGAAAGAATATTGATTTTTATACCATCCTTCCTATAAGCACTGTTGTGTTTTTTCATGGATAATTAAATATAATTATATTTAATAAACAGAGTAATCACCCACTGCATATATATTAATATTTTATTATGAAAGATGTAAATATAAAGATATTTATATAAATATGTATTTTAATATATCTATTAAGATAAGCAATTTTCTGTATCTTAGGTTAATGCATGTATTATGCATTGTCCATTATAAGTTTTACACACTGAAATTAGTTATGTGGACACAATTTTGAAATAAAAATTCAGTAATTATTGATTTAACTTTAACCTTGAATGGACTGTGATAATTTATTTGCATCGTGTGGTGTTAAGAATACCAAAAATTTCAATTAAAATATTCCACAGGATCATGAAAAAACTCAGCATATTAAGGTAACCTTTAGGTTTTCAAATACAATTATGGTTAAAATTTATTTGTTGCTTTGAAAATATTGTGCTTAATAAATTGCCTAAACATATACAAGCCATGTCAAATGCAGCACTTACTACATAATATTATTGCATGTACTTGATTAAGGTTTTATTTGCATTGTGAGTATGTATGTATGTGTATTCATTTCCTACAACCCAATGTTGACAGTCCAGTAGAGAAGAGCAAAACTTAGGACACTTTCAAAACGACATGACAATAAGAATTAAAACAAGTTTTAATAATATTAGTCTTTAGATGTTAAAATACCACTATACACATATCAAAATCTAAAATTACAAGGGCAAAAAATGTCAAATGTTACTGACTATGAAGCAAATGAACTCTCATAATTTGCTTTCAAAAACTGAGAGCTACTTTGGGAAGTGTCAGTATTTGTTAAAGCAGAATAAATGCATTTTCTATTCACTCAGTCAAGTGAATTTAAGTGTTCCTAAAAGATATGTTCCTGATTATCCATATCATCACTATTCTTAAGACTCAAAGTCTGAAAGCTACTCAAATGCTGATCAATACTAGAAAGGTTCAATAATTTGGTATATTCTCATAGGTGAATATTATACAACAATGAAAATGAGTGTTTTACCATTGCACACAAAAATCTTACAAACAAAATGTTGAAAAATGGGAAGCAATATCTACTATGATTTCATTTATAGAATGTAAAAATGGAGGTAAATTATACCTCTAGAGGTTAAGATGTTGTTTATATTCTGGGAGTATATTGAGACCAGTCAAGGGCATAACAGAGACTTTTTTAAAAAAAAAAAATTAAGTTTATATGAGTACTGGTTATATGAATGTGTTCATTTTCTTACATTTTGCTGAGACCATACACCTAAGATACTAGTAATTTCTGTAAACATTGTGTTTATACAAGAAAATTAAATACAGTAATAATGAGGATAATTTTTTTAAAAAATGTTCCATTCTATAAGTTGAAATAAATTTTTAAGAAAGTTCATTTAGGACAGGAAATCCACAGAAAAAATACAAATGGTCAACAAATATGAAAAAATGTTCAACATCTCTAGCAATTAGAGAAATGCAAATCAAACTATTCCATCTCACTCCAGTCAGAATGGCAATACAAGAATACAAGTAACAAATGTTGGCAAGGATGTGGGAGAAAAAGGTAAATATACATTGCGGATAGGACTGCAAATTGGTGCAAACACTCTGGGAAGCAGGATGAAGATTACTCAGAAAACTTGGAATGGAACCACCATTTGACCTATATATCCCACACCTTAGTATATACAAAAAGGACTTGAAATTAACATACTACAGTGATGCAGCCACATCAATGTTTATAGCTGCCCAAATCACAATAGCAAAACTATGGAACCAACTAGGTGCTCTTGAAAAGATAAATGGATAAAGAAAATGTATGTATGTGTGTGTATACACACACACACACACACACACACATATATATTTTATAGAATATTACTCAGCCATAAGAAGAATTAAATAATTATGGCATTTGTTGATAAATGGATAGAACTGGAGATTATCATTCTAAGTGAAATAAGCCAGTACCAAAAAACCAAAGCCAAATGTTATTTCTGATATGTAATTGCTAACTCATAATGGGGGAGGATGGGGGTGGAGATGGGGAGAGAATAGCAGTTCACTGGATTAGACAAAGGGGAATAAAAAGGGAAGGGAGGAGAACTGGGAATAGAAAAGACAGTAGAATGAATTGGATATAACTTTCATATACTCATATATGAATACATGATCAGTGAAACTCCACATTGTATACAACCATAAGAACGGGATCCTAATTATAATGTTATACTCCATGTATGTATAACATGTCAAAATATACTCTACTATTATGTATATCTAAAAAGAATAAATACAAAAAGAAGGTTTATATAGATATGTTTGTAAAATATAATTTACAATTAAAAATATACTTTTTCAGGGTAAGATTATTACTCTATTTATATACAAATAATTCATAAAAGTTTCCTCAGATATCATCAAAATCTTCCCAGTATGTCAAAAGAATATCCACTTGCTTCCATATAGCACTTGTTTTTTATGCTATGTTGAATGTTTCAGAAATATGTAACCAAAAAGTACACCTTACAGTTCCCAGAGGAAGCTGTTGGATACAATGATTTAAAACATCTTGAAGATGCAGTTCAATAAAGCCACATGCCCAAAATAAACACTTTTGGTCTCTTGCCTTTTTATTTCCACGAATACAACATTTCCCCAAATATAAAATGCATGACACAAATTTCCATATCACCTAGATTTTATGTATTCATAACAAGATAAACCTTTATCATGTTTACCCTTAAGGAACAGATAAATTCTGAAAGTTTTGCTAAAAATTAACTTCATCAGTTTTACAACACAAAGCTTATATTTATATATATTCTGTAGTAATCAATTATTACTATAATACACATGTTTATCAAATGCTATTGAATGAATTCAACCACAGAAATTAACAAATGAATGAGTAAAAAAAATTCCTTAGAAATCATTTGCTATTTCTTATTTTATTTCCATACTTATACTTTCCTTTCAACTCCCTAAAGCTCAAACATCAGACTTTCATAGAGAAACCCAATTCTGATAAGTCTTGACAGATTATAAAATACGTTTTACTTAAATAATTCATTGTATGTATTTACTGGCATCACATAGAATGTACCATGAACAACTTAATATATAAATTGTCACTCATGCCCAGAGGACTTTTTTCAGTGGTATAAAACTTCATCTTGCAATATCATGCCTTCAAATTTATTTGAGTCCCATCAAAGACTATATCAAATAACTATTACTATTATATAACTAAGAACATTTTGATAGAAAAAGATTGCATAGTTTCCCAACATTTATGGTAACACATCAAGTGAATTATTCCAACTTCCTTTACTTTTTAAAACTGAACACTATGAAACAGGGTAACAGAAAAACAATAATATTAAAATTAGGTACATTAATATAATCTTACCATAAACTCACAGGTTAAGAATTCAAAGATAAAGTTCGCCACCCTGAGACCTAGAAAAGTATAAGCAGAAACATTATTAGTTCTGGCATTCAACTTTAATTCACACACCAAAAAAATGTTAGTGATTTAATATTATGATAAATTTTATTATATGAGTAATTAATGTACATTTAACATGACAGTTTTGACTATAATATTTGTCTGCAATAGCATTATCAGTTACTCAGCTCACATCAAATTATTGTGATCTAAGATTAATTACTTTAATTTGGGCTCTGTAATGCAGAATGACAAACAAGCAATCTTTAGTGTCTTCTTTGCTTCTTGTGAAACTATGGGTGATGGACATATTTTCAAGAAGAATGTATTTTGCATATATTATTTTGGAGAAGCTTCTTTGTTACATTCATTTGACAGTGTCAAGTATACTTCCATCCATCTGTATACATATACACATGCAATCACATTCATGTGCATACACTCAAATGTGTTTGTCATACTGTAATCCTATTTTCATAATTGCTTCATCTGTATTAATCATTGAGTAATGTAATAATATAGAGTTCTCCTTAAATGTAGAGACTCTCTGTTACCATCTTAAACATTGCACAGTTAGGGGCTGTAGTTGTGGTTCAGTGGCAGAGCACTTGACTAATACTTGTGAGACACTGGATTTGATCCTCAGCACCACATAAAAAATAAATAAAATAAAGTTATTGTGTTCATGCATAACTAAAAATATGAAAAAAAGAGGAATTCATCTTATTCTGTAGTTTGCTATTCATCCTAAATTGTCTAGGATATTTGATTTAATAAAAACGTTGTGTGACACTGGTATTATCCTCTTTAAAAAGTCACTCAATTACCATTGTGTGTGACATTTAATAGTTACTAAATTCTTTGCAAAATTTTATTTTGATAAATGGTACTAAGTAGTCAATAAACATTAGTAAGTTCTTAAATTTTCTTTCTTATAGCAATGAGTTTGCAAATACTGCTAACTTCTTCATGGAGGACCAAGATTAAATCTTCAATTTTTTTCTTCTGTTTTTGTAGAATAGTATCTAACTATAATGGACATTTTTTCTTAAGGCTCCTCATGGTGTGATTCGAAATGCTTATACCTCAAAAAGTGCATGGAAGAGTCACAGGGGCACTTCCTTCCTGCTCTCATTTTTATCAAAAAATGCAGCAAGTGAATTTTTGGTGAAACGAAAAAAGGTTGAAATGTTAGAATCAGTATTTGACTGAAACTAATTGTCGAATAAACTTAGATATACAAATTATTATTTTTAATTGTTATCACCTTTATTAAAAATTTAAAGGTAGGTTTTAAGCTTTTGACATTATAATGCTGAAACAACAATATATTCTTAACATCCCTTAGCACTATCAGATGCTAGATTACTCCTGCAGGCACTGCGTCTCATATTTATAATATTAAATTAATGCTTTTAGCTAAATAACATAATTTCAAAATAAAAAGCACATAAAGAGATTTATGTGCTCTAGTTATATCTAGATTGTTTATGTGCATTTGAAAGTGAATATTTAGACATTAATACTAAATACAAAGGATATCCCCTTCTGTATTACTGACACTATTTCATCAATTACATAGTGGGAATACAAATTATAAATCCTTGTTCATATTTAAATTCAGGAATTTTAGAAATGATATTGAAGGCATTGGCTAGTTTGTTCTTCAAGGCCAGATCCAAATCAGAGAGGAGATTTTAGGCATATAAGGCAAATGCAGAAATATTAAGCACTCCAACTTTAATTTACCTTTTTAAATGATTTGTGAAGCTTGATTCAGGCAAGGATACTGTGTATTGGGATGTGTTTAAAGAAGAAAGAGTAAAATTTTAACATGACATTTCTAAATAACTATTTTTACAGGAGAAACTCATGATGAAGGACCAGTGATTAAACTGTCAATGACATTGGCACTGGGTTAGAGTTTTATCCTTGATGTATTTCATGAAGTTTTATTCCACATAAGATTCTAGCTAAGTGAATTATACCAGACATACTTCTCTAATATGAACTAGTTCTCTTGGGAGGCACAGCCATTCAGAAAGCACTTATGGTAAGCCAAATAAGCAAACCCTAAAAGACATTTTTGGTGTTTTTAAATAATTGTAATATCCTAAATCTATCTCATCAAAGAAGGAGTACTTCAAAGTTATGTTTATATGACAGTTAAATTGTTACATAAATTTTGAAAAGTTGTAGCTGAGTTAATATTTCTGTAGATAAACTAATGCTATTAGTGAATACATTTAGGACATAAAATTCAGCATTTGGGAAAAAAAAATCATGAATTGGCTTGTTAGATGGGGATTTCTTTGATGTTAAAAAAGGAGTACTGGAAATGGTAAGATGGCAGATAAAAGGAAGGATGCACATCCCGCCAGCTCCTCAAAGATAGACTTAAAAAGCCATAAGATGGCTTTTTAGCAAGGTGGTAAATAAGGGAATGAACTGAAGATTAATACTGAACTGTTAAAAAAAAAACAAACAAAAACAAATAGAAAAACTGAAGAGTCATAGAAGTCAGAAGTGCAAATCTAAGAAATAATACATTACAGAAGTGCCAGCTTGGGCGCCATCCTGGCTGCCAGCAGCAGTAGCAAAGAGCCAAGGTTAGCATAGACAGAAAAATGATGACATGGCTGGCAGATAAAGAAATTGAAAAATAAAGAATTGACTTGGGGTAACCTGAGGATTAGAGTGCAAGTCTGATTTTAATAGACATAGCACAAGTAGGGAAAGTGAATTAGTGAAAGAAAATCCAAAAATAACTCCCATGGAAGCAGAGGCATTTGGGGCACAGAAAATGGCTGCCAGGCTCCTGAGGAAAGCTACAGTGGCAGTGCTCCCCACTGCCAGGGAAAGCATGTGCTCACCCTTCTAGACAGAGTAGTCTGCCACTAAAGCCCAGCTGACAGAGAAAACATGGCATTTCTGCAGCCAGGAAAATGTGTGCTCTAGGTACCAAAGTGGCTGCCTCTCATATTCCTGCAGCTGAGGAAAGCACAGGCCTGTGTGGCCCCTACTGTACTCCCATGGCCTACGGAATTTCCCAAACAGGAGACAGGAGATGAGAAATGCCTGAAGCTAACCAAAAATTCTCAGAAGGCAACTTAAGCAGAGAGGCTGAAATAGGCACAAAGAAAAATCTGCCATTCAGGCTCTGGATCCCACGGGAGATAGATATCTCCCACTGTGGCTGGTGCTTCAGCAACTACACAGGAGCATCAGCAATCTAGGGCAGAGTCCCCATACTTCATATTCATAGTGGTGAAAGTGATGAGGCAGGGGCAAAGAAGAGGTAGTCAGCATAGATAATAAATGATCAGGTTGGAAAGATGGCGGCTAATTATCAAAGGAAAAGAAATAGAATGCTCACACCTCCTGAGCACTTCCCCCCTCTCAACCAGTTATCAACACCTTCAGGGAATCTCTCCCTGCAACAAAGAAGTTGCTAATGAGTACCCCCTGCATGGCTCTTTTCCTGCACTTTGGGCAGATTCTGAGGATAATGAGGGGTACTACTGGGCAGCTTTATGCCTGCCTTTTGGTCACTTAGGAAAGATAGGAGGAGGTGAGGGAGGAAAGGAAACCTGAGATCTATAAAGGGGCCAGACCCCCCTCCCACCTCCAAAGCACCAGCTCTGGGTTCCCTTCTCTCAAGAAGTCCACAATCTCTATTCTGTTCCTTAAATAAAACTTGTTTTCCAGGCTTACATCTGCATTTCTCAGATGTTTAATATTCAACACCCTGGAAATAAGGACCAGATCCTAATTCCCAAGATGGGTATCAGTGAAACCTGTAGAGGTTTTGTACTTAATACACTAAAATTATATTTCACCAGAGACCCTAAAGATGCAGAGATCCTGCTGAGACTGGCATCCCCCTTTCAATGGGGTGTGTACAGCAACTCTCAAACACCCATGCACAGAGTGCAAAAATTCCATCCAGACTAAAACTGAATTACTGCTGTCTCCAATTTAGGACTCTGCAATACCCCCAGCACAGAAAGACACAATTTGTCAACATCCAAATTGTGATACCCCATCATACCCTGGTGAAGCTGGGGGACAAATGGCAGTTAGTGTAGGTAATGAATGATTGGTTCAGAAAGAAGAGGGCTGATTCAGGAGGAAATAAAATGTTAATACTGAAGCCAGATTTAAAATTAGGTAGTCAGTGTAGTAAGGTAAATCAGGTCTAATGAGTGAAATCTAAATGGAGGCCATGTTGAGAATGAATTCCCAGAAAAGTTGAGCAACTCTCCTGGAATGTTAATGAAGTCCAGGAAAAAGCCCAAGGCCAAAGTCCATCCCAAAGAAATGTTAATAAACAGCCCCAGCAGATTTAAATATAGCCCATCCCAGAGAAATGTTAATGAACAGCAAACTTGAAGATGCTGACTCAGAAATGCCCAGATTATTCTTTGGCCCACCTGTGTCCCAACCCTTCAGGCCTTCCCACCTACATTCCATCACTATAAAATGAAGAGACAACAGCACTTCCATGGATTCCATCTCTTGGGTCCCCTTCTTCCTCGGGGAGAAGTCTTTTCTGCTGTCCTTTAATAAACTTCTAATTTCTACTCTAAACTTGCCTCAGCGTGCTTCTCTGGTGTTATACTTCAACATTGGGGAAGCAAGGACTCATCACTGGTCAACACCAGTAACAATACCTTAAAGGACATTTCCCACTCCTCTACTTGTTGCCAAAAATACCTTCCTCCCTGCAGGGAGTTGTAGGAGTTGTTAACCAGTTACCTCCTGATTGGTTCCTTTCCTGCCCATTTGGGCAGACAGAAAGAGGCATCCCTAGAAGGCTTCTTTCTGAAATTTTGTCAATAAGATAAGGGGAGGAGAGAGCATGAGAACAACTGAAATCTAAAAAGGTTGAAAGGGGCAAGACACCCCCACTTCCTTGGACAGGCAGCTCTGGGGCCCCTTGTCTGTGAAGAAGTCTATCTCTGCTCTATCCTTTAAATAAAACTTGCTTTATATGTTTGCCTTGGTGTTTCCCAGGTGTTTAATTTTCAACATCTGGGGAAAGGGAACTTGTGTTTAATTTTCAACATATGGGGGACCCAAACTTGGCCTTGATTCATTCTCATCATCAGTATCACTGTGAGCCTGGAAGCTGAGTGGTACTAGAACCAGCTTTGCCTCCTAGCCACATAGTCTGGCAGCTAAAAGAAGAACACAGAGGAATTAGGTTACAACCTTAACCCTCAACCCAAGGGTCCAAAGCCAAATATAAGACAATGAAAATCCATATCCAACAATAGATTTGACAATCATGGTATTAATAAGCCCTTTATTCCTCAGCAAGATTTTAAATTAAAAAAAATTTTCCTTTCTTCATTACTATTGCTTTTCTTTTCTTCATACTCTCACTTTAATCTATTATTTTTCTTCTTCTTTAAAATTTTAACATTTAAAAATTTTTAAACACAATTTCCTTGTAAAGTATTAATGTTTACTTTTTCTCCATAATGTCTGTTTTTTTGGTGCATGTATGTGGATGTGTTTGTGTGGATGGATTCACTATGCAAACAGGTTTTCAATAATATATACATATATATTTATGTAAGTTTATCTTCACATTAACTTCTTCCTTCTGTACCTGTTTATTATTTAGCCTTGAGTTGTCTTAGGTAGGTTTCAAGTATATGTGAGTTTGAAATATTTTGATCTTGTAGTTGCTGGTTTGTCCATACCTTGGTTTGCATTTCTCTTATTTCCCTTCATCACTCTCTTTCCACAGTAACAGTGACGTTTTCCTATTCCCAGGTCTACTCTTCCTTTATTTTATTACTTTCTGTAAATCTTTTATTCCTTCTTATTTATAGCCAACATCTGCTACTTACCACCTGCCTCTCCTTTGATAACTTTTTAAAAATATTTCAAACTTTATCTCACCTTCACAACTTTTTTTTCTTTGCTTAAGAAACTGTAATTCTACTAAATAATAGAATTATATAATTTATGTAATTCATACTCCATTCATGTTGTTATGATTATTAAAAGAGTAGATAATATGGTAGGTACCTGATGTTGAATGCCTTATCTACTGCAGTTTTGTATTGCTAGTACTAATTTTAAAAGCTGACTCCACCATTACTATATAGGTGGCAAACAGTGTCAAATTAGAGACTGGATATTTATCTCCATTCTGAACAACTGCCATTGACATTAGTGCTATTCTTGGCTGCCCCCTCTGAGAGGGGTACAAAGTGACTAGACACTTTAAGATGACAGAGTAGAGATCTTTCTGCTGAGAAACAAAACTCATCTAAGCAACAGCAAGTTTCATCCCACACTATGATCTAGCCCCACCGAGCCTAAACATTACTTCAACAAAAAGAGTTGGGTAAACAAAATTCCCAAATGCAAAATCGGGGCCAAGGGAGAAACCACCAGAAGGGAACTCAGATCCCCTCCCTTGACATCTATTCATATACTAAAAACAGAGAAATCCTAGAATATGTCTAGAAAGAACTACACATATAAGGAGACACATATAGAGGAGGAAGGCAAATCCATCTCAATTGATGCACCAAATCCAGGACCTCTGAAAACATGAGAAAACAGACAAAAAAGAAAATCTCCTCCCAAAATTCATAATCCTCCAAGAAAGGATCCTAATTATATAGAATAAGACTAAATTCCAGAGAAAGCTTATGAAAAAAATCCCTGATTATTAAAAAGTTCAATGAACTTTTAAAAGAAGATCTAAAAAATGAATTAAGAGTGCAAATCCAGAAGTTGAAAGACCATTATAATAAAGAAATAGAAATATTGAAAAGAAACAACAGAACTCCTGGAAATGAAAGACACAATGATTCAAATTAAAAATTCATCTGAAAGCTTCATCAGCAGATTAGATTTCATAGAAAATAGAACAGAACATTAGTGCCTGAAGACAGAACCTCAGACATTGAAGACAGGATAAATGAATTTGAGTATAAAGAGTACAACAAAGGAGGGGAAAAATAGAACATGATCAGGATATATAGGAACTCTGGGAAACCAACAAGCGACCAAATCTAAGAATCATTAGGATAGAAGCTAAAGGCATTAAGAATGTTTTCAATGAGATAATTACAGAAAACTTTTTCCATATCAGAAAGGAGATAGACATCCTCAAAAGGAGAATTAAGGACCTAAAATAGACCTGGTCAGAAAAGAAGCTTTCTAAGACACATCATAATCAAAATGCCTAACACAGAAAATAAAGAATATTAAATGCCACAAGAGAGAAACATCAGGTCATATTTAGAGGCAAACAAATAAGGCTCTCACTTATGACTTCTCAACTCAAACACTAAAATCAAGGAGAACCTGGAATGAGATATTTCATACTCTAAAAGAAAACAATTGCCAACCAAGAGGAAATAATATAATTTCCATGACAAAGATAAACTAAAAGAATTCATGACAACCAAGCCAGCACAACTTCTCAAAGAAAAACTGCAGAGAAACCAACAAACAAATCCCCAAACTTCCAAATAGGTACACATCAAAAGAAGACTAATTATCTAAATTGTCTAAATGAGAATTAAACAGAACAAAAAAATCCAAGTGGTAGTAAACCAAACACAAACACATATCCATAACAGTGAATATAAATGATTTCAACTCCCCAATTAAAAGACATAGATTAGCAGAATGGATCAAAAGACAAGATTTAATTATATGCTGACTATAAGAGTCTGATTTCACAGGCAAAGACACTTACAGCCTAAAGAAAATAGAATAAAACATTCCATGAAAATGGAGTCCATAAACAAGCCAGAGTAGCTATTCTTATATCTGAAAAAGATGATTTCAAGCAGAAAACCAATCAAAATAGACAAAGAAGGACATTATATCCCAATAAATGGGAAAATGCAAGAAGAAGCTATAACAATAGTAAATATATATGCCCCAAATGACAGCATGCCCGATTACTTAAAAAAATACCCAACATTAAACCCCAGTTACATCACAATACAATAATTCTCAATGACTTCAACATACCCATTTAACCAATAAATGGCTCATCAAAGCATAAAATCAATACAAATATAGCCAACCTAAATAATATTATAATATTAACAGCAACCTATACAATATTATATTATGTCAAGTGAACATAATATACATCTACAGAATATTCCACTCTGAAAATGGCTGGATTTATCTTCTTCTCAACAATTTACTGAACCTTTCCAAAACAGATCATATTTTATGTCACAATGTCAATCCTAGCAAATAAAAAAAAAGATGTATTTTCCTGCAACCTCTTGGATAATTATGTAATGAAACTAGAAATTAACGGTAAGAGCATAATAATAAAAATCCTATAAACATGAGGGTTAAACAATACTCATTAAAATAAATAATGGATCAAGAATAAATGAGAGAAGAAATTAATAAATTATTAGAAACAAATGAAAACAAACACAACATATCAAAATCTCTGGGACAATATGAAAACCAAACTAAGAGGAAAACTTATTGCATTGAGTGACCACATTAAAAAACAGAGAGATCCCAAATAAATAAGCTTGTGCTCCACCATGAGACATTAGAAAAAGATCAGACTAACTTCAAACTCAGTTCAAGAGGGAAAATAATAAAGATCAAAACTGAAAATGATGAAATTAGAATGAAAAAATATACAGGATCAATGCAACAAAGAGTTAGTTCATCCAACAAGTAAGACTGAAAAACCCTAGCCAAACTAACTGGGGTGGGGGAGGGAGGTGGAAGAGAGAAAGACCCAAATCAACAAAATTAGAGATAAAAAGGAGATATCACCACAGATACTTCTGAAATCCAGAGGGTCATTGGAAACTATTTTGAAAATGTATACGCCAAGAAACTGCAAATTGACAAATTTCTAAACACATATGACCTACTCAAATTGAACTAGAAAGATACAGAAAACCTAAATAGACTATTATCATCTAATGAAATCATAGCATTTAAAAGCCTACCAACAAAGAAAAGCTCAGGACCAGATGGGTTCTCTGAGTTCTACTAGATCTTTACAGAAAAATTAACACCAGTCTTCTTCAAATTATTCTATGTAATTGAAAGTGAAGGAACACTCCCAAATGCATTCTATGAGGTCAGTATATACCTGATACCAAAACCAGATAAAGACACATCTTGGATAGAAAACTACAGGCCAATCTCCCTGCTGAACATAGATGCAAAAATCCTTACTAAAATATTAGCAAGCCACATTAAAAAATGTGAAGATGATACATCATGACCAAGAGGGATTCATCCCAGGCATACAAGTTTGGTTGAAAATATGCAAGTCAATAAATGTAATTTGCCACATAAATAGAATTAAGAACAAGAACCATATGATAAACTCAATAGACATAGAAAAGGCCTTTAGCAGAATACAGCAATCATTCATGTTAAAATGCTGGAAAAACTACAGATAGAAGAAAATTACTTTAACATTATAAAGACTAGATATTACAAACCCAAGTCAACATTATACTGAATGGAAAAACCTGAAAGCTTTTTCTCTAAAATCAGGAACAAGAAAATAATGTCCACTTTAACCACTTCCATTTCATGTGGTTCTTGAAACTCTAGTCAGAGCAATCAGACAAGAGGAGGAAATTAAAGATTTACAAATAGTGAAAAGAAAAAGTCAAACTACCACTGTTTGCTGATGATAAAATATTATATCTAGAAGACCCAAAAAATTCCACCAGAAGACTCCTACAGTTGATAAATAAATTTAGCAAAGTAGCAGGATACAAGATCAATAATTGTAAACTAATAGTTTTAAATAAAACCATCCCTTTAACAATATCCTCAAAAACAAACCTGGAAATTAAGATCTAACCAAGGTAGTAAAAGATCTCTACAGTGAAAATTATGAAACACTGAAGAAAGGAATTGAAGATGACCTCAGAAGTTGGAAAAACCTCCCATGTTTTTGGATAGGCAGAATCAATATTTTCAAAATAGACATACTACCAAAAGCAATATACAGAATCAATGAAATACCCATCAAAGTACCAATGACATTCATTACAAAAGTGGAAAAAGTAGTTCTTAAATTAATTTGGAAGAATAAGAGACCCATAATGGTCAAAGCAATTTTGAATGAGAAAGGTGACACAGTATGCATTGCAGTGTCTGACCTCAAATATAGCAAAACCAGGATGGCATCAATACAGGCATGAAGACAAATGGAATAGAAGATACAGAGAAAAATGCACAGTCATCTAATACTTGGCAAATGTGTCAAAATTATATGTTAGAGGAGGATCCAAATGGGGGGCCTGAGGGAGGCAGCATTCTATGTTGCTTGGTGACCTGGGACTCAAGTAGTGAAAATACTGCTTCTCTGTGAGCAATATTCCTGCTCCTGCATGGGCATCATGGCCACTGTGCCCATCCAGTGATCCAGGACTCAGCATCAAAGTAGGTCTCCGAACTACTTGCCCACGCAGGATTACTGGGTACTCGAGGGACCATCAACACACACTCGGAACATTCAGCCACCCACCAAGCAAAAATCACCCATGCCACACCCACTCAGGATACCCCACAGCTTCCCATCCAGGAATTCCTGCTACCACTCCTGTGTGGATCCCCATCTACCAACATGAGGTTCCCCTGGTGGCTGCCACTTTGGGAATCATTAGCAGCAGACATAGTCCTCTACTTGCAGTAGCCTGCCTGCACCAAGGAACTTCATGCAGGCTCTGAAGTCAGCCAACACTGCAAGCCACAGAGCTTGTCTCTGAACTCATCATCCAAAGTCATCACCTGACCCAACACCCCATATCTAAAAGCAGGCACCTCTATCTTGGGTCACCTTCACCAACATCTTCCAGGTATCCAGCTTCTAACTCCCCTCTCTTCCCAGTAGGCACTAACCCAGCACAATGACACCCCGGTTACCTTCACCATCCTGAGGACAGAGATACTAGTTAACAACAGATGACCCCACCTATTAGATGAGAAAGGAAGCAGGAAAGACATGGATCTTCAATCAAAACAAGCCCTGTGTCTTCCTTCAAGATTTTCTTTTTCTTTTTTTTCCTCTCTCTCTCCATTCTCCCACCTTCATATTCCCAACATATGTGAAACCAAGTATTTTGCATGAATTAGGATTTTAAGGACTAGGATGCCTAACTAGTATATTATAGTTTTGTTATATATTCTTTTTATTATTCTTTTTTTATATTTTTCCCACCAATTTATTCTATTTTAACATTTTTTTATCTTTCTTAATATATATGTGTGTTTGCTTTATGTACTCTACTATCTTTCCCACTTACCTGTCTACCCCAAATTACTTTCTCTCCCTTCTCCTGCTACTAATCTTCCTCTTTAGATTTCTCTTTCACACTTCCTAAGATATAACAATTCTACATCCTCACTTCCTACCTCCTCAGCATATCATCCTACTCCTTACCCCTAGTTCTATATCCTCCATCAGAAACTGTAAACCCTTTTACAAACATACTGAGTATTCTGTAAATAATAATTGAATTCATCATTTATGTACAGTGTGACCAAACTGTAAATGTCTTAATAGCAAACATTTGTTTTTAAGGTGTATATTGTTTATATTGGGGTCTGGATAAAATTGTCTGTCACCTCAAAGGAGAGATAGTGGATCCCTACAGGGGCACTATAAGCCTATAGTGTAAAAATGGTAATGCTTAGGATTCACAGTGCCAGAAGGGAAGACACAAAAGCAATATGAAAAGACAAGGGAAGAAAGTGTCCCAAACAAATCAAGATACCACATTATTAAAATTCATGGCCAGCACAGCAGAAGAAATGAGAAGAGAAGGAGCTCAGGATGTACATAATTAAAATGATCTACAAACTAAAGAATGATATAAAAGAGAAAATACAGCCACCAAAAGATCATTTTTAACAAAAAGCTACATAAACAAATACAGGAAGCAAATGATTACTTCAATAGGGAGATAGAGGTCAAAACAACAACAACAAAACAGAAATCCTTGAAATGAAAGAAACAATAAACCAAATGAAAAGTTCAACTGAAAGCATCCAACAAATTAGATCACTTGGAAGATAGGACCTCAGACAATGAAGACAAAATATATAATCTTGAAAAGAATGTAGACCACACAGTGAAAATGGTAAGAAATAATGAGCAGAACGTTCAAGAAATATGGGATACCATAAAAAGACCAAATGTAAGAGTTATTGGGATAAAGGAAGGAATAGTTCCAAACCAAAGGAATGAGCAATCTAATCAATGAAATAATATAAGAAAAATTTTTAAACATGAAGAATGAATTAGAAAACCAAATTCAAGAGTCTTACAGGATGCCAAATGAACAAAATCACAACATATCCACACCAACCCACATTATAATGAAAATGCCTAACATGAGAATAAGGAGAGAATATTAAAAGCCATGAGAGAAAGTAATCAGATTACATATAGAGGGAAACCAATTAGATTGTGTACAGATTTTTCAACCCAGACCCTGAAAGCTAGAAGATCCTTGAACAACATTTATCAAGCTCTCAAAGAAAATAGATGCCAACCAAGAACCTTATATCCAGCAAAATTAAGCTTTAGATTTGATGATGAAATAAAAACCTTCCATTATAAACAAAAGTTAAAAGAATATACAACTTGAAAGCCTGCACTATAGAATATCCTTGGCAAAATATTCTATGAAGAAGAATTGAAAAACAACAATGAAAATCAGCAAAGGGAGATATTACACTACAGTGAAAACTAATCAAAGGAGAAACCAAGTCAAGTTAAATACCAAAATTAAACAAAATGACTGGGTGTACAAATTATGTCTCAATGATAACCCTGAATGTTAATAGCCTAAACTCACCAATCAAAAGACACAGACTGCAGTTTGGATTAAAAAAAAAAAAAAAAGACCCGACAATATGCTGCTTCCAAGAGACTCATCTCATAGGAAAAGACATACACAGACTGAATGTGAAAGTTTGGGAAAAAACATACCAGTCACATGGACTTTGTAAGAAAGCAGGGGTTTCCATCCTCATATCAAATAAAGTAGACTTCAAGCCAAAGTTAATCATACTGCTTAAGGGAACCATTCATCAACAAGGCATAACAATAATAAATTTATATGCCCTAAACAATGGCGCATCTATGTTCATCAAACACAATCTTTTTAAGTTCAAGAGTCAGTCAGACCACAAAACGATAATTGTGAGTAACTTTAACATGCATCTTTCACCACTGGATAGATCTTAAAAAAAAAAAAGCTAAAAAAAGAAACTATAGAACACAATAATACAACCAATAACTTATACTTAACTGACATATATAAAATATTTCATCCTTCAGTGAGCAAATACACTTTCTTCTCAGCAGCACATGGATCCTTCTCTAAAATATATCATATATTATTCCCCAAAGCATCTCTCAGTGAATATAAAAAAGTAGAGATACTATACTGCATTATATCAGATCACAATGGAATGAAATTAGAGATCAATGATAAAATAAAAAATAAAAGATACTCCAACACCTGCAGAGTAAATAATATGCTAGTGAATGAACAATGGGTTGCAAAAGACATCAAGGAGGAAATTAAAAGATTCTTAGAGATGAATGAGAATACTGATACAACATATCGAAATCTCGGGGACACTATGAAGGCAGTACTAAGAGGAAAGTTCATTGCATGGAGTTAATTTCTTAAAAGAAGAAAAAGTTAACAAATAAATGACCTAACATTACATCTCAAAGCCCTAGAAAAAGAACAAATCAATACCAAAAGCAGTAGAAGACAGGAAATCATTAAAATCAGAGCTGAAATCAGTGAAATTGAAACAAAATAAATAATTGAAAAAATTGACAAAACAAAATGTTGGTTCTTTAAAAAAAATAAATAAAATTGTCAAACACTTAACTATTCTAATGATGAGAAGGAGAGAGAAAACCTATCAGAAGGTGATATACAATCAATCAACAAATATATTTAAAAAATGTTCAACATCTCTAACAATTAGAGAAATGAAAATCAAAACTAAGATTTCATCTCACTCCAGTCAGAATGGCAGGTATTAAGAATACAAACAACAATAAGTGTTGGCAAGGATGTGGGGAAAAGGGCACACTTTTACATTCCTGGTGGGACTGCAAAATGGCATAGCCAATATGGAAAGCAGTATGAATATTTTTTGGAAAACTTGAAATGGAACCACCATTTGACCCAGCTATCCCACTCCTCAGTTTATACTCAAAGGACTTAAAAAGAGCATCAGGGACCCAGCCACATCAATGTTTATTGCAGCAAAAGTCACAATTGCTAAACTATGAAACCAATCTAAATGCCCATCAGTAAATAAATGGATAAAGAAAATGTTGTATATATACACAATGGAATATTACTCAGTAATAAAAGATAATAAAATCATAACATTTGCATGTCAGTGGATAGAGCTGGAGAATATAATGCTAAGTGAAGTTAGCCAATTCCAAGAAACCAAATGCCAAATGTTTTCTCTGATATAAGGAGGCTGATTCATAGTGGGTTTGGGAGGGGGAGCATGGGAAGATTAGATGGGGCAAAAGGGAGTAATACATTCTGCTGTCATATATAACAAATAAAAATAAAAATAAAAAATTATATGTTAAAGAAAAGACACCCTTTATAACAAATGGTGCTAGGAAAATTTTATATATACATGTACTAAATGAAATTATATACCTAAATATCACTCTACATAAGTCAAATTAAAATGGATCAAAACCTTAGGAATTAGAACAGAAATCTTGCAATTCCTAAAAGAAAACACAGAATCAACACTCCATCAAACAGATTCAGATAGTGGCATCTTCAACAAGACCACTAAAGCTCTAGAAATAAAACTAAGAATCAGTAAGTAGAATGTCATCACATTAAAAAGCTTCTGCACATCAAAGTAAATGATTAAGAAAGTGAACATAGAGTCTATGGAATGAGAAAAAAAAATCTTTGCCTGTTACTCCTTGGCAGGGGATTAATATCTAGTGTCAGGAGCCATTTATGGGCTGTGTGGACTATGTTGTGCATCCTAGCCTATTGAAGGGATAAGTCTGGAATTAGGAGCTTCCTGTGGAACTCCCCACAGGGATTGATCACCTGATGCAGGTGAACTTCCCTCTCAAGCTCTGCCAAAGAACCAGCATAGCACCTGAGATCCCTGTGACCTGAGAAGATGACAATCAACCTGCTGACTAGCAGATGTCATGATGCAAGACTCTACCCTTGAAACCTTATCCCTGCCTTTGATGTACCTCCTTAAATAAACCACCAGGGCCGTCTTTTCTTTGTCTAGTTCCAGTACCCATGTGGACTAGATCTAACAGGGGCTTCACTATTGTAAATATATTTCTGGCTATTTATGTTTTGTTTTTCAGTGATTATTTGAGACTTTAAGTTTTAGGGTAGCTTACATCCTCCTGGACAGGAAGAAGAACCCCCAATGAAATGCTAGTCATCACCCCCATTAATCTAGGGTATATTAAAAACTCAAAAATTAATGTCCAAACCCCCCTAAATAACCCAATCATTAAATGAGCAAAAGAACTAAACAGAAATTTCTCAGAAAGAAGAAACACAAATGGCCAATAAACATAAGAGGGAAAAAAAGATGTTCAACATTTTTAGCAATCAGGGAAATGAAAATCAGAGCTACAATAAGATTTCATCTCACTCCAAACAGAATGGCAATTATCAAGAATAAAATAATAATAAGTGTTGGCAAGAATGTGGGGGAAAATGTACACTTATACATTGTTGGTAGGATTGCAAATTAGTGCAACCACTTTGGAAAGCAGTGTGCAGATTCCTCAAAACACTAGGAATGGAGACAACATATGATCCAGCTTTGCCCACTCCTTTGTGTCTATCCAAAAGAACAAAATTGGAATACTGTAGCAATATAGCCACTACCATTTTTATAGCAACATAATTCACAGTAGCCAGATTATAGAATCAACCCAGATGCCCATCAATAGATGAATGGATTGGTTCCACAGTTCAGCTAAAGTGACTTGTGCTGCTATTAACATTGATGTGACTGTGTCCCTGTAGTATGCTGTTTTTAAGTCCTTTGGGTATAAACCAAGGAGAGGGATAGCCGAGTCAAATGGTGGTTCCATTCCCAATTTTCCAAGACATCTCCATACTGCTTTCCATATTGGTTGCACTAACTTGCAACTTTTTCCCCCACATCCTTGCCAGCACTTATTGTTGTTCTTATGCATAACAGCTGCCATTCTGACTGGAGTGAGATGAAATCTTAGAGTAATTTTGATTTGCATGTCTCCAATTGCTAGTGATGATGAACATTTTTTTAAGGTATTTGTAAATTGATTGAACATCATGTTCTGAGAAGTGTCTCTTCAGGTCCTTGGCCCATTTAAAAATGTGGCATATATACACAATGGAATATTATTCAGCAATAAAAGAGAATAAAATCATGGCATTTGCAGGTAAATGGATGGAGTTAGAGAAGATAATGCTAAGTGAAGTTAGCCAATCTCCAAAAAAACAAATGCCAAATGTTTTCTTTGATATAAGGAGGCTGATTCATAGTGGAATAGGGAACAGGAACATGGAAGGAATAGATGAATTACAGATAGGGAAGAGGGGAGGGAGAGAAAGGGAAGGGTCAGGGGATTAGCAAGGATAGTAGAATGGGACAGACATCATTATTCAAAGTACATGTATGAACACACAAATTGGGTGTCAACCTACTTTATATATAAACATAGATATGAAAAATTGTGCTCTATATGTGTAATAAGAATTATAATGCATTCTGCTGTATATGTGTGTGTGTGTGTGTGTGTGTGTGTGTGTGTGTGTGTGTGTATATATATATATATATATATGAATGGTAAGAAAATGTGGTATATATACACAATAGAGTTTTACTCAGTCATAAAGAAGAATTAAATAATGGCATTTGCTAGTAAATGAATAGAAATATATTAAAAAAAATCATGCTTGTGTGAAATAAGCCAATGGCTCAATGTTTTCTCTAAACATTTTGCTAATTCAAAATAAGGGAAAGGCGGCAGTGGGGCACTGGATAGAATAATAGGGAAGATCAGTGGAGTAGGAGAACTGGAGGGAAGAAAGAAGAGAAAGGGAAAGAAATATAGAATGACTCTAACAGATCATGTTATATACATATGTAAATGTACCAAAGAGAATTTCCCTTTTATGCATATGTAGAAACTACCAATAAAAAATAAACAAAGGAATAAAAGGAAGATCAGTAGACAAAAGGAAAGAGAAAAGGGGAAGGGCAGAGGGCAGGAAAAGGGAGGGGAAAGGAGATTTAAATCAAATTACTTGTATGAATAATTTTGTCAAAATTAACCAAACTACTATATATAATTTTAACTCTCTAATAAAACAAGATTTGACCCCCCCCCCAAAAAAAAGAGGATACTGTACATCTCTGTGTTTGAATTTTGCTGAGAGTTTTTTTGTGTGTGGGGGGGGGGGGAAGAAGAAGCTGAATGTTCAAATACCTTGGAAATCTTAAAAGTTATAAAATTATCCTAAAGATAATTTAAAATAACTATAAGTACTTTTAAGTAATTTTGGATAGTTTTAAAGATAATTTGGTGGAGTTTGAAAAATAATGCTTATTTGGCAAGGAATAATTAGTGCTGTGATAAGATGATACTACATTTTTATGTTGTGCATTGTCAATGAATACTCATAAAGTCTTGTGTTAGAGATTATTTTCTATATTATTTTCAGATATGTGACTGAAAACTAATGGTTGCCTGAATGAATTCTAAAAATCCTTGCCACTAATATATTTTGGAATCAAAGTTCAGCATAATCTTAAATTCTTAATTTCAATTATTTACCGTGATAGGATAATATTAGTAGATGACATTCTTCAAATGCATAGTACTTGTCAGGCACTGGTATATTTTAACATATTAACTCACTTAATTCTTACGCTTATATTCCTACTTTATGTATAAGTAAAATTGAGCCACAACACACAGTCATTGTATAGTATTATTGCAAGTACTATTTCAATAAACACATATGCTTATTATTCTTTTCAAGTTTAGGGAGTCATGTGTTTGCACATTTATTTTACGTCTTTTGTCACCTTATTTGATGGGTTCTAGGTGATAAAAACAATTAACATTTATTGAATACATACTGTTTGCCAAGAAATATGTTAAATGCTTAATTAAGCTCATCTCATTTTATCTCCATAGCAATCCCACCAGATATTTGGAATAAGCACATAACACTGGTAAAAAAAACTGATTCAAGAATTTAACAAATGCATACTAGGGTGCCCAGCTAGTAAGTGAAAAATCTCAGTTTTAGAGACAAACTCTCTTACTCCGTAGATGTAACATAGAGACTCTGTTAATGAGAAAGAAGTGTGAAAAGACTTAGGGGATTCCAATTTAGTTTGCTAGAAAGAAACATAAATTTTCAAATTCACAAAGCAGAGATAAGAATACACCCTCAATTTTAAATAAATCAACCATAATAATAAACAAATTAAAATCTAGCTTTATATCTCTAATATATTATGATTAATTTTAAGTAGTGAAAACCCATAGTACTTAGTTTATTAAATGCTACATTAAAACTATGCATTATTTATCAGACATGCCAATTTCTGGAGTTTTCTGTCAATAAATTTTAGGATACCTAAGATTTGACAAAATATGTAAATTTTATGTAATATATGAACAATTTTGGCCTAGGTTATCAGAAACACTTTCTTGAAAAACCAGATTACTTCTTATCCATTTAGGAAAAATGTAAATAATGCTAAAAAATTTTTTTGAACTCAGTTCTTTCAAGAGTGTCAAGCTTATCATCTTGGAAACACAGCTCTTATTATAATTGCAGGCAATGCTTTTGGAAAAAAAAATGTAGACTGCTTCAGTGAAACTTAGCATATTCCAAATTCTCAATAAATAACTAATGAATATCTAAATGCTGCAATAGAAAATAATCACTGGATAGACTGTTTGCTGTTAGATTCTGCCTTAACTCCAAACCTTCTCAGTGTCTTTCAATGTTTAGATAATTTCTGACAAAGCAGATCTAAAACACAGGGAAAGGTGCAATGTCAGGCAATGATAGGTAATCTATCAACCCATCCCATGATTAAACTATATAAATTTGTTTTATAATGTGATATAAAATGGCAATAACTAATTGATTTTTTTAAAAAATATATTTATGAGCAATTATTTACAAGATACTATTACTATATTGGAATGGGTGTTTGAAGTAATAAATAAAACAAATATGGTCTTCCCTCACTAATTTTATATTCTGCTTTCTTACATTGACTTTATATATGTATATAAAATTTCTTATACCTTTATTTTATTTATTTATTTTTATGTGGTACTGAGGATTGAACCCAGCGCCTCACACATGCTAGGCCAGTGCTCTACCACTGAGCCACAACACAGCCCTGCATCTTCTGGCTTCTTCTTTTTATTTTTTTACCCCTATTTAATGCCCCTGTAATCTAATCAGTCCACCCACGTTTGCATGGGCTAACTTCGTGATAATCATGGCTGGTGGTACATGGCTGGATGAGGTGGGTCTCTGAGGCATGCCCTTGGGGATTTTATTTTTCCCTCTGGATCCTTTATTTCTCTTTCTCTCCTTTCCAAATGTCATGAACTGAATAGTTTTCTCCACCATACCCTCCTTCCAGGATGTTCTGCCTCACCTTGGGGCCATACCAATGAAGTTAGTTGGTCACAGATTGAACCTCTGAAACTAGGAACCCCAAATAAACTTCTCTTCCTCTCAGATGCTGTTGTTTGATATTTTGGTCACAACAATGAAAGGCTAACATTCAATCTATAACCTCTTCTATGCATTTTCTTTTAGGTATTCTAGACCCTATTTTAAGAAGCTTTAAGGAAATTCAAGTGGGTATAACACTATGGCACAAAATCCTACTTATCTCCCAATGTTCATCTTTCCTTGCTTTCTATAAAAGAATCCCTGATTTTCAGCAAGCTGTATAGCACTTGGAGTAAGACAGTGATCCTAAGTATCAGTGCCATAAGATTAAGTTCTGGTAAAAGCTTGTATGTGGAAGTAGAGTAGGTAATATATAGGAAGTGTCATTGCATATGGGAAGATTGTCCATCTTTGGTCCTGTTTGTTTTCAATTTCTGGCAAGAATGCAGAATTAATTGCCTGAAATGTCAGCTGTCATTCTGTGTCATCAGGGGACTCTCCACTCTCCCAGTTCTCCCAAACTCTAGCAGACTGATAAGAGGATACAACATGCTGTGTCATCTTAGATTTACATAGATTGTTTCTTCAGTGTGAAAGAGAAATTACTGCTAAATAAACAGAAAGTGTATTGATGGATTTCATGGAATACTGTGTGTTAGAAAATAACTGCTAATCACTACAGGGTTACTTTTTAGGTGATAAAATATTATATTAAAAATTGGTACTTGGGCTGGGGATGTGGCTAAAGCGGTAACGCGCTCACCTGGCATGCATGGGGCGCTGGGTTCAATCCTCAGCACCACATAAAACTAAATAAAGATGCTGTGTCCACCAAAAACTGAAAAATAAATGTTTAAAAATTCTCTCTCTCTCTTTCTCTCCCTCTCCTTCTCTCCCTCCCCCTCCATCCCCCCCCCTCTTCTCTCTCTCTCTCTCTCTTTAAAAAATTAGTACTTATATAACTATGAAAACACAAATAAAAAGAACTGGATATTTTAAAAGGCATCAAAAAGATTAACTTATGGTGTGTTAATCACATCTAAATCAAACAATAGAACTAGTATTATTAAAAGTAGCTTATGTCACTCTATGGTTTAATTTGTTCTCATATAATTTAGGAAAATGTTTGTGAAGTCTATTTTCAAGGGGACTCAAATTTATCTGAATTTCTAACTTCTTACTATGCATTAACACATAAGTACATTTTAGGAGAAGTAAAAATAACAACAGAAAATGACAACATCTGTCTTCTACAGTCAGATTAAGTAACACCAAATCAAACCACTAACCTCCTAGGGATTTTTGTGTGTTTTTTATTGTATAATTGAAAGTCACTTGAAATCTACTACATAATAAACTGTGTAATTAGAAATTTTTGAAATATGTTGATGATAATGTGGAGACGTACTGAGGAATAAAATCTGAAAAATTATGATATATCCATGCATGGATATACCACAATGAATATATTTACATACATAATGTACTAGTTAAAAGTTAATGATAACAATCAGTATAGTAGAAGAAGCAGATTAGGGGGGGAGAAGGAAGAAGGGGCAGGAGAAGGTAGGGAAGGCAGGGAATAAGACTGATCAAATTATGATATGTGTGTGTCCATTATGACATAGAGTCCTACCATAAAAAAAAAAAAAAAACTGTTCACAATAAGTATCATGTACATAAGATTAAGTTCTGGTAAAAGTTCTGGTAAATTTTGTATTTTAACCTGTTTGCAATGGTGCCTTTTCTATCCTTGTAACTTAATATATACCTGTATTTAAATTGCGCTTGTAAATTCTGAAGTATCAAAACCTCTTAATAAAGTTGTATCCCATTAAAAAGCTATAAAATAGTGATTACAAAATTTTTTATGGAAAACCCACACTAAATAGCTTTTAGGAATAGGGTTTATGCCTCTCAATCCAAAATTTGTACATCTTTATCCTCAACAGATTGACTCACGAACATCACTGTTCTGAAAAATGCATCTACAAATTATTGGAACACGATTTTATAAAATCGTGGGTGAATTACCCTCCAATGTCTTCTTTATGAGTGACACTGTCAAAAATTTTCGAAGTTGATATTCTGCTACCGTAATTGATAAAACTTAAAGAAATAATCATGCTCATCAAAAAAGTTACTGTTATACAAATGCCTGTATACTAAAGGAGAAACAAATAAAAAATTCTAATTCTGAAAATAATACAATGGTCCTTTAGTTACCAGAAATAGTCATATTGAAAAACCTGTAAGAATGTGTGAAAGTTCACAGAATTGGTTTAACCTTAATGTAAATCAATCAGTAACCATGGTAACATCCATTTTCATCTCACTTCAAGAATTTCACCAGCAGAGATAAACTTAGAGACTGCCTTATGATTGCCGTTGTGACAATTAGATCCTTATCCCTCCCTGTCTAAAAGGAGATAGTAGGTTTTAGATGTTACTGGTTATCTTCAAGCTTACTTTCTATGGTTGGCTACTTCAATAAAGTCCAGGAATGTACATGTTCTTCTTCTGTTTGTGTTACTATACTTTCTTGCCAGTCATCAACTCAGAGGCAAAAGTCAGACATATAGTGATGTGTCTCAAATGCATATACAAGTCAACTGTGATTTTGGATAAAATTAGATTCTCACTGATAGCTTTGGACTTGTTTAGAAATGCAGGCTCTCAGAAACAGGGATCTGAATCTTCACTTTAACAATCCAGGCAAGCTATTTAAAGCTTTCCAAACCACAGTTTCTTTATCACTAAACAGGTAGTCCTAAGATCATGAATGTGAAGTGTCCCCCAACTTCTTTCTCACCTTAATTTCTCATCTGCTCAAATTTGCTCCATCTCAATTATATGATGTTTCATAAAATCTCCTCTGACTTCTATTCTTTACAAGAGACAGCTGCAAGTTGCTATAATCTTCTTCCATATTTCTTTCTTTTTTTCTATGGTTGCACCCAAATGTTTTGCTCATGCTTCTTCACCATTATTTCTCAACAATTACTTAGCCATTATTTTCCTAATATCCACCTAAGTGAAATTTTTCTGACTTCCACACATTCTGGACCTTCTTCTCTCTCACACATTTTTAAGTGAATGAAATTAATTTGTGAGAATAACTTCAATGTTCCTATTCTTCACTTTAAAAATACATGTGCATCTTCATGCATTCCTCTTCTACTCTTTCTAAGAAACAGTTTCTTTCCTCCTTGCATTCTTATTTTGAAACCCTCTTGCCCATCCTGAATTACCATGTGTACTTTATGATTTTTCTAATGACAACCAATTTCTCATTCTCTAGTTGATCTTTCCCTTCAGCCTGTAATTTCAAGCCTTACCTCTCCGGGAGAACTTTGTCCTTGACTGTCCTAACTCTTCAGGCTCTTTTCCATTTTCCTCTTGGGTGAATACTGTACATTTACTTCTTATACGTAATGATATTTTTCTCACCCTAAAAACTCTAATAATACTCTTTACTGAATATCTCCAATGATGCTGGGACATCAATCCCAAGTTCCCTTTAAAGTCATCATCACCCTGGAGCATTTGCAGCATGCAATGAATGTTAAACACTTCTTCCTTCATAAAAGTCACTTCTTCCAGAGATTCCATCACTGCCTTCTTGTCTATTTTTACATTTTTGTTTGTTTTCATATTTTGATGATATGTTCTTATTGCCTTTGCCTTGTTTTTCTTCCTTTTCAAGCATGTTTAAATGCAGACAATTTTTCTGCCCATCCTTGCTCAGTGATAGACACAATGGGCAGGGACCCAGCTGTGCCTGGGAATTTTTAATGAATACATGAGTCAATACGTGAACATATTTTACAATCTTCTTCTCCTTTCTACATGTTCCTATTGAAACTTACCTTTAATAATTTGGTTTTCAATTATCAGTTTTATAGGAAATATTTTTCAAAACAACATTTCTAGATCTGACTGTACTTCTTGGTTCAAGTCCTACTTTCTAAACTTCTGACTAGATAGTTCTGCCTACACATTCCCCAATTGTCCTGAACGAAAAATACTTAAAACAAAATGTATCCCCTTGATGCCAAAACCAATATTGCTTTCTGGATTCTTACTTTCTGTCACTGACACTTTGAACTTAAACCAAAAAAAAGCTATTACTGACTCTTTTTTTTCCCCTTCAATCTCCTTATCCACTCACTTATCAAGCTCAGCAATTCTACTTCTGATGTCTTTGTGGAAATAAAGACCACCTGCATGTGAATAAACAGATGCTATTTGTTTTTAGTTGGCTACTGCAAGGGAGTCAGACATTGTCGCTTGCTTGGCATGGACCCACTGGTAGGTAGGGGAACAGCAAAGGGTGACAGTGAAAGAGGAAAGGCTCTGATGGGGGAGACTGTTAGCACAGGGAAGGCAGAGGTGGGATAACTGGATGCAGAGTAACTTCTGAGATTTGTTTGGGAAGCATATTTGTCTTTCTCTGGTTGGTCCTGCAAGGACATGGGGGCTAGAATAGGGAAACTGGCAGTCATTGATCTGAAAATGGCCTGCAGGTCTTGATCACCCCGAGCCAACTGCTGCAGAGTTTGTGGTATGATTTCCTAGGATGGGTGCTGAAGAAGTCATAGGTCATAAATGGTCTGGCTTCTCTATTTGCATATTCAGGCTCCTGTATCTCACTGCCCTACCACCACCTTCCAATCCCAGGGCCATCTTTCAATTTAGGCAGTGGTTACATTGTGTACTACTTTATTCACCTCTTAAGAGCAGACTCTCAGATCCTCCCACACCCAAAGAAGAGTACAGTACCACATGCATATAGTTCAGTGAATAATTGTTAATACAAAAATCTAATATAATTAGCTTAATGGGAATTATTATGTGGTCATGTATCCACAGAAAAATCATAATCTTATGAATTGAATTTTGTGTATCAAAGCACTTGTTTTCTTTTAAATAATGAAAATATTTTTGTTGAACAATTCTGTTCCTTGCAGTTGTCAATTGTCCAAAATGAAATCTACATACAGTATATTAAAAATAATTTAGTTATTCTCAGGGACAACATTATTTTTCATACTTCTTTGAGGTAAAAAGCATTTTCTTTGTTCAACTACTTAAATATCATTTTTAAATTAGTGTTATGGTTTAGATATGTGGTGCCTCACACAAAAAAATTAGGAGGTAATGTAGGATTGTTCAGTGGTTAAATGATTAGACTATTAGATCTATGACCTCATCAGTGGAGTAATCCATTTTGATGAATTAATAATTTGAATGGATTACTGAGTGGTCACTGGAGACAGCTGAGGTGTGAATACAGGAAGCATGCCACTGGGGCTGTGCCCCTAGGTATTATATTTTGTCATGGCTCCTTGCTGACTCTCTCTGCTTCCTGACTACCACAAGCTAAATAGCGTTCCTTCACACCAAATATTTCTACCATGATGCTCTGCCTCATCTTGGGCTCAGAAGAGTGGAGTTTTCTAACCATGGATGGAACCTCTGAAATCATGAGCCCAAAATAAATTTTTCCTCCTCTAAGTTGTTTTTGCCAGATACTTAGGTCACAGTGACAAAAAGTTGACTAACACAAATTAGTAAAACCTATGAACATTTGCATGTTTTTCTATCACTTTCAGAGGCTGCACATTGATAAGTAGAAGGCATTTCTTGGATACCATGTTGATTTTTAGCCCTTTGTACACCTAAGCTATTCTGATGTATGCCTATCAAAAATAAAGGAAAAAAATAGATAGTCTTTAATATCATTTCTGTAATCTCTGATTTCATTAGCATTTTGAGACTGAATACATTTTATTAGAATTAAGATTCGAATAGAATCTTATTCCTCTTTATCTGTCAATAAGTATTTATTGAATACCTAATATGTTTCTAAGTTCCATATCAGATACTGAGAAGCATGAAGCACTAGCTCTTCCTATGTTGCTAATATAAGGAAGCCAATCTATCATAGCAGTGTTGAATAACCCAAGATGAGGGAAAATATGTGAAAATACGTGTATATAAAAGACAAAGTATATGACACAAGTATCATTGCTGAACATAATGAAAGAGGAGAAATTTACAAAAAGAAAACCAATATTCCTTCAGGAATTAATCACTATTCTAGCTGCATTTTATCTGGTAATTTGTTCAGGTTTCTGTAATACTCATAATCAATAGTAATAGAATAGTTATAGTTGATAAGAGCAGTAATGTTGAAAGCAAACACATGTAGAAATTGCATGTGTTCTAGGATTTTTCATACATCTGCCCATTTAATCCTCCTAAGAACTCTAAGTGGCAGGTACTTCTACTTTATCTATTTTATAAATAAATTAACTTAGGAACAGAGCAGTTAAATAACTTGCCCAAGGGCATGAATCTCATTAAAAGAGGAGCCTGATAATGATATAGTTTTATATGCTGTTAGAATTTTTATGAGGTAATTTAGTTGAAGCACCCACTGCAGTGACTGATTCTGCATCTGCCCAATCAACATCAGTTTACTTCATTCCAACTAAGTAGGAGTTACCTAATCTTCTCAAACTTCAGAGTATACCAGAATGGCCAGAGGGCTTGGTAATACCCAGATGCATGAGTAATTTTCCTAGCTTTTCTGATTTAATAGGTTGGAAGTAGTACCCCCAAATCTGTATTTCTAACAAGTCTCCTAGTGATGTAAATACTGCTGACCAAAGGACTTTGTGAACTCCTGACCTGGTGTTTACTAAAGAGAATTACCTCTCTCCAGAAGCTGACTCCCAGTGTTCATTCTCAAAGACTGTTTTAAGAATAAGTAAAGATTTACACAAACAGAGCAAAAGAAAGACAAATACAGATACTAGTGAAATTATAAAGTTACCTTGTGTGTATGTGCATGTGTAAACATATAACAACAAATCGAATCATTATGTACGACTATAACACACCAATAAAAAATGTAGAAAGGGGAGAAATAACTTCAAAAAAATTAAAAACAAAAAAAGGAGAAAAATCATCAATGAAATTGTCAAGGAAAAGTCCCAGAACCAAAGAAAGCAAATTTCCAAATTAAAAGGGCTCACTAGGTAAATCAGAACAATGGACAAATATAGACCCAAAGCACAGTCTTGTGATATTTCAGAATATAGAGGATCAGATCCGAGTTAAAAAATAAAATTACACAGACACAATAAAAGAAGGAGGACAAATACAGATTGGATAGTAACATAAAAACATGTCAATGTACATTATTTCCATGTTGAATAATCAAGCCTGCTTAAAAAGAGGCATTTCTACTCCAGGTTTTTTAAAGATCAGGACACCAAAGACATTAAGGTTAAGTATTCTGGCAGAAGTTATATTAAAATCCTAGAGAAATGGTTGAAACTAGAATTTAGAAATGTGAAATTTCAGCATGCAACCCAGTTCATTTATCTACTTTGTATTCTTGCAGAATTAAAATAATCTGCCAAGGTTAAAAAGTGTGTCAAACTTCACCCCCAAAGGGAAGCAGCAGAAGACCGAAGATACCTTCCTCTGAGATCTCTCTTTTCAACAAGAAACACTTCATCGTTGGCAGTATATACAGATGTATTAAATATGTTTTATAAAGGTCAGCTTGCTCTGAAACTTGAAATAAGAACTTGACATGATGGGTCTACAAATCCGGCTAAATCTTATACAGCTCTAAAATATTTAAATACAGAACATTCTTCGGAGACTATGAACAACAGATTTTATTCACAACATGGGCCTTCTATCCTTGCAGTTTCTGTGTATTCAGAAAGATGTGTTTTATCAAAAATAATTGTGATTTTGGTATCAACTGAATAAAAAATATTGAAGGAACCAAAAAATAACAACAAAAAACCTACTGCATTTGTTCTCTAACTTGGGTTAAGGATACTCCTACAGCAACTTCAGGTAAATACCTATAAAATACCTATTAGGTGTCAACCAAGGGTATGCAAAAAGATGAATTATGGGACTTTAAATTATTTTCATAATTCTGATTCTATGAAACTATAGAAAATGTTATCCACTAGACTTTTAGTTCTCTGTATTTTTCATTGCTTGACCACAGATGAACAAATTCATTGCTATCAGTAGAACAAAATTTGTGGATACCGTTTATAGTAGGGTGTCCTGATAAAACATACAAGGCAATAATTGCAATATGCTTATATTAATGAAGCATTTATTGCTTATATAAAATTAAAATTTAGAAAGGCATTTTGGCATTTTTTTCCTAAATCTAGCAACATTTAAGCTTCTTCACTAGACTGCAGCTTTGCAGTTTAGTACAAAATTCCTCTATGTGAGTGGCACCTGCAAGATTCCCAATGGATCAGTAATGAAGCAAGCTACTTACTGGTTACCAAAATGTTCTCATCCTTGTTATGCTTGGAACATTTCCTCTGATTCCTGTTTTAACATCTTGCTTTTTTTTCCCTAAACTCTAAGATAGTCTAAAAAATAACTTGCAATATTTAACTGTTTCTTAAATATAAATTACATATGTTACATTATATATGTTTATATAATATGAAATTACATATAATGTGTTTTATGTGAGCATTATTAAAAAATGGAAAGTAAGTTTTGTTTCCTAAATGTCTTTCCCTGTTTTAAAAGTTCTTTTGTTATTTTAAATTAGGATATAAGTTCTCTCTTTCTTATATCATTTTTAGATATAGGGAAAAAATCTACTGATACATAACAATTAAAGGAAATTGTGTTTCTGACTCTTGACTAAACTCATGGAAAGTGGGATTTTTCTCAGGTACTTAATCAGCAATCTATGTCAACATTGAGCACATCGTCTTCCAGTGATACTTCAAACCCAGTCATATCAGCATTAAATAGCTTTTAGGGTAATTATGACTAATATTCACAGTATAGCACTACAATTTATGAGTTATTGGGTTTACATTTAAATCTGAAATGCCATGAGTTTTAAGCCCTACCATTGTTTTATAACACACTACAAAAGAAAAAAGTAGGTAAATTTTATATATATAGTAAACAGAGACCACTCCTCTATCAGTAGATGATGGAGTCAGTTTAAGAGCAAGTGAAATAGGCTCAAGCATACAGAGCTTATGACAGTAGAAACTTTGATACATTTTTCTGGAGGTCACATGGCAATACCTATTTGAAGCTCAAAACTACTCATACATTCTGACTGTAATTCCTCTTACCTAGAACACAGTGAGCAAACATTTAGGAGCAAATAGATATTTATTTAATTTTTTAGGGGTATATGTGTGTGTGTGTGTGTGTGTGTGTGAGAGAGAGAGAGAGAGAGAGAGAGAGAGAGAGAGAGAGAGAGAGACAGAGAGACAGAGACACAGAGACACACAGAGAGATACACTAGGGATTGAACACAGGGATATTGGAGTACTCTGCTCTTGGCTACATTCCCAATCTCTCTACTCCTTTTTTGGGGATAGGTCTTGAACTTTGGATACTTCTGCCTAAATCTCTCAAGTAGTTGGGATTATAGAACATGCACCACCACCTGTGACAAGCAAATAGATTCTTAATAAGAACATTCATAAAGTAAAATTCAAATAGAAATAAAATCCAGCTGGCAAAATATATTGTGAAATGTGCAGTGATTATATTTCCATTTTTTTGAAACATACCACAAACAAGACTCATAGAGCAACTGCCATTTTACAATTATTCTTATATAATATATCAAAAGAACTTTTCTATATTATAACAGAATGTGAGCTCCCCATAGGAAGGTCTTTTTCATTAATACATCCTAAGTTGTTTCCCATGGTTTAACACATAGTGCACAAGAAATATATGTAAGGCATTCCAATACCTGTGATGTGTGGTTCAAGCTTATAAAAACAGCATGTAAAGAACACTGACAATATGATCTCAAACTATTTGTACATGAACATTATCTGTATTCTTATTTCTATTGTATCCTATAGATCATATTTTTATAATGTAATGCATTTACTAGTCAGAAATCTAAAATATGTCACTTTAAAAATAACAGTCCTATTTTATAAGACTTTCAAGGTAAGCTAACTGATATTTTATTATTCTAAAATGAAAAAAAAGTTATATACTGAAGAATAAGTTTAAATCATAGGCAGAAATCTTAGCTGACATCCTATACATTGCTTTTTTAAAATTTAGAAATGAAAACAATTCCCCCCAGTCCTTAGACTGCATCTGATCTTCGCTTGCTTTGTAAGAGTTCTCCACAGATTAATAATATTGGTCATTTGTTATACTCATTATACATTTTCTCAGATTGGCATTGGCTTTGGTTATCATGATTTGGAGGCAAAGTAGATATAAAGTTTTACATAATAAAACACATATTGGTCTCTATTTTGGTATCTTAATTAGAATGCTTTCTATAGTAAGCTGACTCCTTAAAGATATCCACACCCTAATCTCTGGATACTGTAAACATTAGCTTACATGGTAGAAGTGACTTCAGAGATCCAATGAAGAATAATCATCATAAAATAGGGAGACTATCTGCGTATGTCCAATCTAACCATGTGAATCCTTAAATAGGAGAAGAGTTTTCTCTGGCTACAGTTAGATAGAAAAGTCAGAGAGGTTTAGTGTAAGAAAAGGGCAACCTACCACCCCTCGAGGTATAGGGACATATGGAAGGATGAGTGGGAATGTGGGAAGCCTTTAGGAACAAAGACCAGTCTGTATGACAGCCATCAAGGATGTGGGCTCTGTCTTATAACTTCATGGAAGCGATTAAGGCCAACAGGCAGAATGACCTTAGACACAAATTCACTTCACAGCCTCCAAAAAGGAAAGCAGCACTGCAGATAGCCAGACACTGCCTTGTGGGATTCTACCCAGAGGCCCAGCCAAGTCAGACTGTGCTCAGACTTCTGACCTACAAAATGTTGATTTAATGAAAGGGTGCTGTTTTAAAATTCTGAATTTGAGACAGTATATTATGACAGGAATTTTTTTAAAATACCCTAATACACTTTAATTAAAGTGAGTTTATAAATATTTAGCTATGCCTTCTCTAGTACCTTTCAGTTTTATTTTTTTTTGCATCTAAATATTTTAAATATTTGTAATTAAGTTCTGTTTTATGTCATTTTCAATATGGACTTAAAAATATTTGTTCCCCAAATTATTTAGTCATTGTTATAACACCTGTTATACAATAATTGGAGAATCATTTTCCCCACTGATTTGACATGAACCTTTAAATGATACAAAATCTTAAGTATAATTATGGCATTTTACTTAATTTACATTCTGTTTTGTTTCCTTGCAGTATGGGTGTCTGTATGAATGAAGCATAGACAATAACAGGATAAAACAAAACCAAAACGTGGAACTGTCTTTGTGTTTCTTTATGTTTATAGGATCAGATATAATTTCAAAACTACTTGAAGTGCAAAGTCCCAGTGTGTCCAGTATAAATGAAGAGGGACATTGTAGGATACATTATTTGACAGAAGGACAAAGGAAAAAAATAGTAAATTATTTATTATGAGAGAGGAGTTAAACATGGAGCAATCAATCTGAAAAATTTTATCCTGTAGCCAAAACCCAGGAGGTTTACATTCCCTTCCCCATTCCCCACTCTTGCAAGAAATATCAATTCTCTAGTAAATGCAGTGAATTTCTTTCCACACAGCAAACAAGCAAAGACAGGAATTAGTTTACTTGAGGGATTGCAAGGACTGATATAGTGTCAATAGCAGCAGGAGTGTACAATGATAGAGTTAACAATAATAAAGACTCAGAATGTTTACCACACTTGCTTTCAGAGGAGGAGGATTTCCTATAGGATGGCCACACAAAATCATTCACACTTTTTCTGATGTAAACTGAGGACTTGTTTTGTTTTCATTTCCTTGTCTTTGTTCCTTTCTAGCGCAAGGAATGCAAATACTATATGTAACAGGTACATGCATATCAAATACTATATCTTATCTATTTGCCTATTAAAGGGTCTGACTACTGAAAAATCTATGTCCTTTGTTGTTGTTGTTACTTGGACTCTAATAGTCCATAGAAGAGTTTTATGGGAATGTGTTGTATAAGGTGACAAGGAGTGCTTTGAAGTGCATGCTGATCATGTGAGAGGAGTCACCACAGATTATAGTGGACTGGAGAGCAAATGCAAATGATCAGGTGTGGAAATATTTCCACACAGCATCCCAAGACCTTAGTAAATTTGCCCAAGGGAGGAGACTGTATCCAGAAGGTCAGAACTAGATTACAACCAAAACAAAAGTCATGAGGAAGTTTAGTCATTTTCCACCTGATCTTTAGCATTCACCAGAGTAAGAACCACTGGTCATCTAACTTTCACCTTGAGAAAGCATCCCTTCTTGAGCACATTACTCTACCCACTGACTAAGTAGGAGGTGTAACCCCCTTTGTGACTTAACTCAGTACCCTTCCATTACCCAATGAAGACACCTGCAATCTTAGGAAAGGTGACAGAACCCTGGCTATAGACAGACATGGTAGCACAGGACAGCACAGTGGCCCTTGGATGTGGTCAATGACTATAGTTAGTAATCTGGTTATTACAATTCTATAGTATCTATGGCACTGAAACTGTCAGGTCAATATGGAATCATTGTGGAAGACAAAAGAAGAGCCCTTGATATTCTAATGCAAGAAGTTATTTAAAAATGAAATTTGAAGATAAGCAAATCAGAGACTTTTCCAAAGATACTTCTTTTACAGTATTTTGTCAATTCCCTGGATGGGTTAAAAAATGGAGTGAATGTAAGATAACATTCCATAGTATCCATTGCAAAGAATTTTGCTTTTGGTATGACCACATGAGCACACAGATTCTTTTGCAAGTGTCTGTGTTTAACTAAGCAAAGATATTTTCAATTAGACATAACCAAAGTACCTATATTATGCATGAGCAAAGGAGGACACATATGTACGTTATCTATCATTATGCTTAAGGTAAACAGATAATTTTTACTTAATGTTTAATCTAATGTGTGGGCCAAAAGCCAAGCACAAAAGAAATAGGTAATATCTTTACTGAATATTTCTAGGCAGAGAGGCCAGATAAAATAAATAGCATATCAATAGAATAATTCCTAAAGAAGAATCTTGTGTGTTCTGCATGTTACACATGTATTATATATAAACACCTTTATATATTCAATAAAATATTCAGAGGTACCCTTTGTGTTTCCTTAATGGTTTTTGGAAGGGTGACCTCATACTGTATTATTTTTCATTGTTCACTGTGTAGGAAATCTTATCTTTTTATTTAGAGAGGTCAACTGTTATTGTTAATATACAGAAATATTTTTAAACTCTCACCATCATCTCATATATCATTTGTGAAGTTGGCCTCATTTTTCTAAGTCTAGCCAAATGTACAAGAAATGATTGATTGCCAGATGATGCAGTGACAAGTAAAAAGCTGACATCATATAGTCTACAATGTGATTAAATATTAAAAATGTTATTGTGTGAGCTTGTCCATAAACTTCTAGCCAGTATCTAAAGAACCTAGGAGACTTATGCATATGGATAGGACAGTAAATTGAACTACTGTTAGCTTAAATTCATCCTAAATGTTTGAATATTAAGAGATATAAAAATATAAAACACATTCTTTCCTCAATTTAAAATGTCTTTTAGAATTATAAATTACTAAGTATGATATCATTTATAAATCATACAAGTAGGTACACAAGATTAATCACTAGAGAAATTTGAATCCAAAGTTTTGGCAAGATTATTCTGATCTCAAGAATCTGCATAAGTCAGAGTAAGAAAATGCTTCAGGACTGAGGAAGAAGTAAGTAATTAACAGGAGGGCAGATCCACTGATTTCTGTCCAGGAAGATGTAGGTAGATAGGAAGTTCCCAGCAGTCACTGAAAAATAATAACCAAGTTAAGGTAAAAGAGAGAATAATCTTAAATATTAACCTAATTTATAATACTTTGGCAGTGGGACATGGGGGGAGGGAACCAAATCTTAATTCAAAGCCAAATGTGGGCAAAGAGTAAAGGAAAACACATGCCACCTGCAACCTCTTCCACTGCAGAATATCAGCCATCCAAGAGGGAAAAGAAAAACCAAAACTTTAAATAAAATTAAAGGCCTTTATTGCTCTATTGAGAAAAGCATGTTGATTCTGTGTACTGAAGAACATTTTGTTCTTGAAACTGCCTAAAAAGTAATGGGAACTGGCTTAAATTCCATTTAGGAATGAAGAACTAGTTCTCCACATTAGTCATGAAGGAAAAAAAAAGTGTGTATATATATGTGTGTGTATATATATATATATACACACACACACATATACACACACACACACACACACACACACAGTGAAGCTGCCTTGGGATGTTCAACATGATGATTACAGAAATAGAGTATATTAGAGAAATTAAGAGCAAAGGGACTGTAGAACTGTAAAACTAAAGCAAAGACTAATTTGGTAAAGCTGGGGAAAGTTTACAGTATCCAATAGAGAAGGCAAGAAACAGGATAATAAAAACAGGATAATATCTTTTTCATGGTGAAAAAGATATGCATTGGATGACAGCAGAAAAGTTTCAACTCAGTAGTGCAGATGGATGGCAAGATCTGGTATGTAAGAAACAGATAATAATACACACATGAGAAATTCAAAAGTAAAATAGGGAAATAAGATGATGTTACAATGAATATCAAATTTTGAATAAGCAGTATTAAAATAATACAATCTTGTCATGATTTTCTTTGTTACACAAACTAAAACTTTTTTGTTAGTATCTTATATTTTTCTCTGTCACTACTATTCACAAAAAGGTTAAATGCAAAAGCCAGGCATTTAAAGACCTGTTATGGATTAGCTATCATGAGGTATCCCCCAAAAGCTCACCTGTGAGACAATGCAAGAATGTTTAAATATGAAAGTATTAGATTATCCTTAACCTATCAGTGCATTAATCCTGTGATAGAGATTAACTGGGTGGTAACTGCAGACAGGTAGGGTGTGGCTGGAGGAGGTGGGTCTTTGGGGGCGTGCCTTTGTGATAAGTATTTTGTCCCTAAACTCTCTGTTTACTGGCAGCCATGTTCTGAGCTACTTTCCTCCACCACACTCTTCTGCCATGATGTTCTACTACACTTAGTACATGGGAAATGCAGACAGTTATCTAATAACTGAGACCTCTGAAACCAGAAACCCAAATAAACTTTCCTTCTCTAAAATTGTTCTTGTCAGGTCTTTTGGTCTGAGCAATATAAAAGCTGAGTAGAAGATGACCTCTTTCCTGAAAACTCTCCTGCCACTTGTGCAGGACTTGAGCTGCACATGGTTTGGGAGCACATTGTTAATCACTATCCCACCACCCCATCAATATCAAGAGCCTCACAGTTAAAGCCTCTGCTTCCACCACAGTATGGAGATGCAGGAAGAAAGAGTAGAGAGGTTAGCAATGAGAAAGTGACTCTCTTTCTTCCAGCTGGACAGAATTGAACATCAGGGGTAGATTAAAGCTTCCCTTCATTGCCTGGGACAAGATCCCTTATGTACTATACAACATGGTCTGCTGAATGAACAAAAGGGAAAATGGGAGTCAGGAGTAGGAATAGAAAAAGAGAAGAGGGAGAAGAGAATGGAGAGGAAAGCTGTCCTTCATGGTTCTCTCTTGAACTCCTTATCCTTAGAAACCACTGCCCGTCTTCAGAAGACAACTCTAATAAATAGAAAAGGTCATTTTCAATGAAATAATTAAAAATACAATTTTCATGGTAGAAAAATATTATGGAAAATTTGTAAAATAGATTTTTTTTTCTGTTTTCATTTGGTGGTGCTGGGCATTAAACCTAGGTTTCATGCTGTTAGTCAACTCCCTACCACTGAACTATGTATACACCCAGCCCTAAAAATGAAAGTTTTGAGGCAACTACTATAATCCTTTTGATAAACACTTTTCTAGATGTTTTGGAAGTTCTAAGTCCCAAGCCTTAAGTGTGTTAAAGCTATGTACAAATTTATATCCATTTCAAATTACTATTACAGGAAGCCAAGATGGGTAAACTCTTTGGGAAGTTGTTGGGGGTGGAAACCTGGGCTTTATGCATGCCAAGACACACACACTATCACTGAACTATATCCCAGCTGATAAATTTTAAATGCCATTTCCTCCTTTGTCCCACCTTCTAGTTATTGAAAGCCCCTCCTAGTGGTGTATAAAAGTGATTTATACCGAGGTCATTTGAGTTGAATTCTGGCCTCATCACTTCTTGGTTGGGCCACCTTGAAAAATGAGTTTTTGAGCTTTAGTACTTTTTATCCTCTGTCCCCTGCCCAATATTTAGCTCCACATAATTCTTAGTCACTAAACCCCATAAATTTTCAACTGATGAATGAAAATAATTTTTCTCACTAGCAACATAATATGCATAATAATATTCTGTTTTTTGCTTTTGTTTACTTTCCCCCTATCTATCTATGTATCTATGTGTGTGTATATACATCTATATATAACTATATATAGATATATAGATATCCATCTATAGATAGATGTATATAGATATAGCCATTCTAGTCATATGGTGATTAGGCTTTAGAATATTATTTAGTATCTACACCTCCAAACAATAAATAATTATTACTACATTTCTGGAATCCAGTAATAGATGACATTTCTTGAGTGTTTTAAGTTCCAGCCACAATGCCAAAATATCACCTTTTTATTATCTTAATGAGTATAAACTAGGAACACTTTAAACAACTATTTGGAAGCTAAAATGAACATACCCTTTGGTAAACCAACTGATTTTTTTAAATTAGATGTCTGAATTGGGATTTTTAACCAATACCAAGCAAATTTGAAGTCCTTAGCCACACTGCCTGAAGTGCCCAGTTTCCCAGTCTTGAATGGATCCCCTATCCCCATGGGTGCAGCTTCTGCTTCTGAAACTTTTCAGGACAGGATACCATTCTAGTACCCAGGTTTCTCAGTTCGTTTTTTTCATGTTTTTATCTTTCTCTGCATTTTATTCTGATTCATTTCCTTAAATTTATCTTCTAATTTACTATTTTTCTCAAGGTTTTCTTTTTGTATTCTTTAACCCATATTTCTAAAGTATCAGTTGTTATAATTGTCACTTCTAGAATTTTTTATTAAATATTTATTGTTTAGTTGTAGTTGGACACAATACCTTTATTTTATTTATTTATATGTGGTGCAGAGGATCAAACCCAGGGCCTCTCATGTGCTAGGTGAGCACTCTACCGCTGAGCCACAACCTCAGCCCTATTAATTCTAAAATTTTTCTGATTTAAAACACACCAGAACATTTCCCTATTTCAGCAGAAGTTGAAAATAAAATTGGATAAATGCTACTATTAATTGAAACATACTATAAAATAGCTGTTAATCAAATGAGGAATATTTAAAGATTTTATGAAGCAAGTTGTAAACCTCTATTGAAGGATATTAATAAGACCTCAATAAATGGATAGATACTTCATATTAATAGGCAGAGCTTTTCATATTGTTAATGTGTCAGGTTCTAAAATTATTCCTTTTTCTTTCTGGGTTGAATTCTTTTCTAATATGTAAAATACATTTCGAGACTAAAGAGAAGAGAAATAGCATCATTTGGGGTCTGCTCTTTTGCTGTGTTTATGTGTGGGGGATATACAGACTAATCATTTGGAAGGAAAATGACATGACAGAGGTACCAGAAAGCACAGGAACAAGAGGAACTTCCCACTTAAGACTTTGTGATACAAATTATTTGAAATGATAAAAATGAACTTTTTAGTTGAGACTGAATAATTCAAGAGTGACAGTCCAATCCACAAATTCAGGTTGAAAATTTATACCCTAGTATCATTCTTGGAACAAACTTACAATGAAAAGATACAACCATAATAAACTCTTTTTCTCCAAGGATGCCACTCACAGATCACCATTTATTCATTGTGTCCATCAGCCTCAGTTTTAAAGATTAGGCATATCATCAAAAATTAATGTTCTCGCCTGGCATGTTGGATGTGAGTGGAGTTATTTATTTCAGTGTGAGTCAGGTCTAAGGGTCAGCATCAAAGAGGCAGGAGCCATGGACATTATTTTGACATCAGTCTACGAAGTCCTTTCTAACCACCAAGAGACCATCCCATGGAGAGCTAATGTCAGTGGTTTGTCGAATCCCTTTTAACATTTTTTTCCTCTATTATTCTTGGGCTGAATTCTATGACAATTATTACAGAATTGTTTATTCTTTTGTTTTCTCTCACTGGTTGAGAAGTTAGCTTTGTTAGAAAAAAAAAGAAACCCTTTTCACACTGAAATTTAATGAAAATTCCCTATTTCTTTTTCTTTCCTAAGAAAATCTGAACTATCTTCTCATATTATCTATCTTCTAACTAGTTGTCATGACAAATACATATCAGCTAATGTCGCAATGATTTTTTTCCACTTGTACATGTTTTGGTTGTTACGGTGATTTATTTCTTCTTGTTTTTTCTTTGTCCATAGTGGGACTAAAACCATCTAATCATTGTAAATGACATCTGAATGTTTTAATTAAGGAATGGCCCAGAAGCATAAAAGAAAGAGTTTAATGTTGAAAAATAAAAATATGATAACAACAAAGAAAGTCGGCCAACCAAGCAAAGAGAACCATGGGTATCACCCAGGGTTAATACACTGCACTGAAAGCCTCAATTTTGTGGGTTTATATGTAACTACAGAATTTAGAATTTGCTTGCTATAGCATTTGTTAAAATTACTTATGATGAAAAAATTATTTTCATGTGCTCAAAGATGAAGCTTTGTAAGATAGTAAAAATTTCATTCACCCTTAATTAAACTTTCAGTCTGTGCTAACATTATACATTGATAGTTGATAATTCTTGGGAAAAGGTGGCTTTGACCTCCATATTCTGAAGTTAAATCAGGAAACTGTCTTGAAAATCATGTAAGTAATACATGGTTATTGTCAGATCATAGGTTCATTCTCAAAACAATGAAAGTATTCACAATGTATTATTTTTGAAGGGACATAGGTGTGTTCAGATCTGCAATTCAATGCCAGGTTCTTAACTCCAAATTCATACTCTCATTCTTGAAGTGAGATTATCTGCTCTTCATAAATCTATTAATGGTTCAAGAAATAATGAGGGACTACTAGGTGTCAAGAACTCTTCCGGATGCATTGCCAAACAGGAAAGAGTAAGATCATGGCCCTGGTGGAAGCTACATTATAATAGGTGGAACAGACAGTAAACTCTAAATGAATACCTGAGTAAAGTATGCAGCATAGAGGATGGTTAAAAATGCTACAAAGAACAAATGAGCAGGGTAAAAGGACTGAAGTCCTTTGAGTGAGCATGAAGTGACAGAAATAAATCTCGATAGACTCTTGGGGTCATCATAAATCTATGAATTCTGTATGTTATACCACTACATATGTAAAAGTAGTTTAACTGATTAAAGATTAGAGGATTGGTGTGTGCAATGTGAATCTTCTTTAGACAGAGGAGCTATTATTTTCATCAGCTTCTACAAAAGGAATCCATTCCAAAATAAAAAGATTGGCATTTTCAATATATTATTTTTCACAAAAGTAAACATAGTCATCTACTTCTTTCTTATTACTTTACTTTTATTATTAATAATTATGAGAGACACTTTGGTGAAAGCTATGTTGTCATTTGGCATATTAATTCTTAGGTTCAATCTGAGAAATGAAAATAACAAAATTCATGATCAAATGATATTGGTTAGTTCTTCTTACATTTTAGGTCTTTTCAATTTTAGGAAGCAGTGTGCTTAGAAATATTAAATAGAATCACAATGCTGATCCACCAATATATTGAATTTCTACTTTTAAATCAATGGTGATTTAAAAACCTAATCTATATAATAAAAAAATAATTATCAGTTTTTAAATATTTGTAATTTATGTAAAATTACATTATTGTAGTTATCTATGTTCAAAATGATGACAGTTATTCTTGCCTCAAAAGATTGCTACAGGAATTAAGTAGTATGTAAATAAAAAATAATACATAAATGCACAAATACCCTCATTTATATCACAGTCATTCATTTTCTTCTTAGAACTTTGTGCCTGTAATTTTTTTCATTATTAACAAAACCATATATATAAGGATTTCTTTGCTACGAGGGAGTCTTTCTTGACATGTGGTTCCTTTAATGTTAGTGCACCTCTCTAGATAGTCTTTGAAATGTTTCTTCATTAAGGTAAAAATGGCCTTCATCCTGGCCTTACTCTCCTTTTTCATAATGAAAATCAATAATTCCAATTACTGCTCATTCATTAATTTCCCCCCAAACTATCTCTATGTGAAAAATTCAGCAACTACCTATTATAAGGGTAGTTATTCTAAATAATTTGAATGACAAACAACTTTCATAGTACTGTAGAAAATTATGCTTTTAAAGATAACCAAATAGGCTGCCATGTTTTAAAAGATCATGTTGTTTAAAATACTTGAGAAAAAGAGTAAGGGGTGGGGGACAAGCAGGTAGGATTAAAGAGATAATTCAAGATGAATTCTAAATCTGTAAACACAATGTTTAGGTTAAATGTGCAGCAATTTGGTGAAGGGAAAATTAGAAGAGGCAATGCATGAGAGAGATAAACTGCAAAGATAGGATGCTTCTGAGAGGCTAAATATCAAAACTGAATATAAGGTGCTTTGACCTGAATACCTTTGTTTTGCCATATTAGGCAGGGAGTGAACTAGGAGCTGAGATCCTTTTGAATGGCCAAGTACTCACATGGTCAGATAAAACAAAGGACAACAGAGCCCAAACAAATTAAACAGTCATGAGATGTTTAAGGACCATCTTTTAGACCCAGTTTTGGGGCCCCAAGTTTCAGGACAATGAAAAATGTCAATAAATAAATAAATAAATATAAACAAATTACTTAAGCAATACCAGGCAATGACATATATGGAGATATAGAGATCCTCTTTAGAAGGAGTAAAGATTTATTAACTACTTTAACATAAATTTCAATAGATCCCAAGAAGGAAATACACATTTTTAGAATATCATCTTTTTAAGTTTTTGCTATAAAATTTCTTTATTTTGAAAAAATAATAGGTTAGTTCAATTCACATAATTGTCTTAATTTCATTTTTTTTTAAGTACTAGAGATTGAAACCAGGGGTTCTCTGTAACTAAGCTATGTCCCCAGCTCCTATCATATATTTTGTTTATAAATTTTGAGACAGTTTTCCTAGGTTGCTGAGGTTGCTTTTGATATTGTAGCCTCCTGAGCCCCTGGGGAGTGTACCACCACATCTGACTAGCTTAATTTCTAAAATCTTATTTTCCTATGAAAAAATAAAATTATTATTTCTGACTGGTTTCAATCATTAACACTAGAGTGGAAGAATTATATAACTTGATGAACATACGGAAATATGAATCCCTTTCTGTGACAAACCCTCAATTGTAGTTATAAGAACTTGATTAAACGCTCTATATTCATCCAGTCAATTCAATTTATTCAAATGAAAACACATATGATAGAATCACAAAATAATCCATTCAACACATTTAAGTGGAGTCTTCAAATTCCTTATGAAAGGAACAAAATTGACGATCAAATTTAATTTATTAATTTAAAGTTCAACTTAAGCTATGTTGTATTCAGAGTGAGAAGAATATATATTCTTTGTCATCCACCTGATTTATATGAGAGGTCAGTGGAATTTTAGCTGACTATAACAATATATTTATGTTTCAAAATGAATGCTTTCTCTTAAAAATGTGCTTTAACCATTAGTATAAGAAAAAATTTCAATTCCCAAAAGTTATGAAAAAAATCATTACATTTCATACTGTTTTTATACCTGGACATTTTCTCTGGTTTTCCCATAACTGTCATTGCTAAAATATTTTAATTTGTCAAAATATATCTTTTCTTATGGTTTATTTGAAAATTTAAGCAATCTCTATATATGTGGGTGGCAAATTTTCAAGGACTTATATTTGGTGTGGTCAAATATGATCCATTTCCTTGGCAACTTGCATTTCTGTTCTTTAGTTGCATGTGCTGCAGGCCTTCAGTTTACTGCCAAATGAACATGGACTAGTGGAACACTTGGTGACCAATAAATTTTCATTATTCACAGAAAAATCTTAGCTTTCTTCTCTGAAAAAACTAAAAGAATAAAGTTAAAAATCTATAAGAAAATGTAGTTTATGTTCACAATCTCACAATCTTTTTCCAATAGGTTGTCCTTGATATTAGTTAGATAAAGTCTAATGGGCCAGAGCTTATTTTCAATTGTGAAATAAATGCTCATAAACTCAGATTGTTACTTTTTTCTTCTAAAATTATTTGAATGGAACTTGTAAAGCACTCTATTTTCACATTACAAAACATTTCCCTTCTTTTGTGCGCAGTATTTTCACATAATTTGTATATTAGAACTATACTTTAACAATATCCCTTAAATCTGAGGCAGTTTTGTATTAGACAATATGCTCTATGATATTTCTCATGCTGAAAAAAATTAAAATTAAAAAAAATAATTGTGACATACCTATTATTTATGAACACTGTACTATGAATGAAACAAAATGTTTCAAATGTGTGGCTCATTTAAAAATTTTTCAGGTGCTTTGCCCCTGGCTTCTACCTTCTACTTCCTTCTGTTATATCTTTGAAAGTTGTGAGCTCCTCAAAAGAAAAAGGAAAAATACCCAAAGGAAAAAAAAAGTAACAAAACAGAAGGAATTGGAGCATCTACTTCTACCTATATTGCCACTACATTTTAATAAATTTGGGGTTTATTTTTCATATGTTCATGTATTATGAAAAACCTGGTTTTCAAAAGCAACGATTTGTAGTTGTTATTGCTTGCCAATGATTTAGACTTTACTAGATAGGTAATGAGGGGTCTTTGCAGATGTAGAGAGAAAGGACTAGTGGGACGGATGAGGGAAGGAGAAGTACTGGACTGAATTGGAACAAATTATATTCTATGCTTTTATGATTATGTCAAAACGAATCCTGTTGTTATATACAACTAAAAAATAATAAAAATAATTATGAAAATTATAGGATGAAATCAGTATGTTAGACCATCAATGTAGAGAATGGATTTAGAATTGAGATTGGAGTCAAGGAGAATGATGAGAAAGTAAGGCAACAATACAAAACGAAGATGGTTGTATATGTGGAAATCCTTGGTAAATTTCAAAGTCCTCATAAATTTTAGTTATTATTATTGAGATTAATGCATCTGGTAATTACATCTCCTTGGATTAGGTGCAAAAATGAGATAGATTTCCTACCACAATGGGTCTTGTCACAAAGAGACTTTTTTACGTTAAGGCCAAACTGCAAAACTGAGCTGATGCCTGACTTTGCACTACAATGGTCAGCTGTGTACTTGAGTAACTCTGCTAAAAAGGAATCTGGTATGATATGACTTCTCTTGGTATCATGAAGAACCATCTAAAAATGTTCCACAATTAGTTCTTTTAAGAGTGGCCCTTCCATATCAATCAGAATAAATATTTTAGATGTAACCTAATTTAAATGGCATGTAAATCTTCAATTTGCCATTTGCTATGGAGATAACCAAAAGCACTTTAATAAGAACAAGTAGGTGTTATTACACTTGGGCAAATTTACTATTAAATGACTAGCTAATAGACTTGGAAATTTTTCCATCCTTTATCAATGAAAATGTCATTAAAACCAGACCCTGCAGCTATTTTTCGAATTTCATTCTGAAATCAAAGCACATCATCATTATCTGGCTGTCTTGTTTTAATTAGTTGTCTCAGTACAACAGCAATTTCTTTAAACCTTATTGAATATTAGAGTGAAATCTGGGAATATGGTTTGTTTTCTTAAAAAAATGTAAATATCTTTCAGGTATTTCTTCCCTGTATCTCTTTCCATGTATCCTCCACTATTAAATTATTTCACATGGCGAATATGAAGATCTCCCAATATTTGAGAAGTTATGCTTCTGATAATGTCTGACAATCCTGGATAAAAGCTGTGAGACCATATGCTAAGGAAAAGTATTTTTGATCATAAAAATGTCCTAATACTGTTGAATTTTAACCTGCAGAAAGGATCCCTTATTAATCATTTATACCTATCACCTGAGGTAACACAAAACTCTTAAAAAGAAGATTGTATACATTTAAAAGAGTAGATAGATGTAGACAAATTTCTTGAGATTCAAGACAATAATTTATCATCAAGCATGCAAAGACAATGCCTGAGAATCCTCTAAGCACAGGTCTGTCAGTTATATTTTTATTATTTTTTGAATTTATTTTTATCAGGGCATCATAGTTATATGTAAGAAGATTATCATGTTACATTTGTACATGCACACAAAAGCTACACTGTTCTTCAGTAGTTAATGGAGACAGAGCATCTTAAAAAGCTCATTTTGGTGGAGTATCTTGTTCCTCAGTACTTTTAGAAAAACAATGTATTTCTGTTATTCAGAGGAATTTACTCTCAAACTCCTCAATGCCAAGTTCATGACTGATAATATTCTTTACATTTATGTTTATGCAGACTGACTATAATGGGTATTTATGTATATTAGTGTTTTGAAATTGGAGTTAGATAAAGTAGCAATAAAATTTTAGTAATTTATGGTACAAATTTAACTAAGTATTAAAACTCCAGTCACACTGGAATCTACAATGATTTTTGGCATTTCTGTTTTACGTAAGGGTCTTTAATCCAAATAATAAACTCTTTTTTTTTTTTTTTTTTTTAGTTCAGTACTGGGGGTTGAGCCCAGGGCCTTGTGCATGCCAGGCAAGCACTCTACCAACTGAGCTATATCCCCTCACCACCTCCCAGCCAAATAATAAACTCTTTGTAGAGAATATCACAATAGCTTAAATTTTTTAGTTCATGCTTTGCTGTGGACACTATGCTACCTGAATTTAACTAAATGAATACTCAAAATAATTGGAAGAAATAGAAATTATGAATATTGAATTCTACAAATGAGGCAACTATCATGAGGTCAGACAGTTAGTCTGAGCTGGGGGTTGTTTCAAGTCTGACTTCTTCCTTTAAGTTCTCAAAAGACCAAAAAGATTACACATACATTTTTCCAGTGCCAGTCTATCAGAAGACACCAGAAAAGATGTAATATTGAAGTGCTTTGGAAGAGAAGCTTTTACTCCAGAGGTCCCTCAAACACTTAGATAGTAAATAAACTAAAAATTTCATTGCTGGGTTTTTTAAGAGACACAGTTTGAGAGATTCAAAGTTTTCTCCAAAAGTGCAAGGGTGGAAAGGTGGCAAGGTAGGTAGTAAATGACAAGAAAATGCAAACCAAAACCCACCACACCTCACAATCCTCAGATTCCACATTTGTACAATGGGCAGCTCGGCAGAGGTCCAAGAGTCTAAATTTTGGAGTGAAACAGACTTGTATTAAACTTGGACTAAAGATTGATAGGAATCAAACTTTACTACTTAACAGGCAAAACACCTAACCATAAGGAAACTTAGAAAAGTTTTAAGATCCTGATTCCATAATCAGACTGATCAGGTTTAAATATCAGATCAGGTTCAAATATCACTTAATCTGCATTTCTATATTTTAAAAAATAGAGGCAATAAATGAAGGTACCTCATAAACTGACATCAAGGTGAAAGGAATCGTGTCATGAGGTACACACCACATGGTTTTTAGAAGAATTAGTTTGTACTGTTAATATCATTATATTAAAAGAAATATAATCATTGTTGATGTGCTAAATTAGCTAACATAAGCAATTACAAAGTATCAAGAGCATAGTATTTAACCTTATTGACTCTTCCTCTTCATTAACACTTTATCTAAAATCAAGATCTCCCACAGGGTGTACTTACAGTTCTTACATGGCTGGTGAACTTGCAAGTCAAACCTTCTTTCTCTAAACACCTCCTTACCCACAAAGTAACCAGTGGTCCTTTGTGCCATGGGCAGCCCTTCTAGAAGACTAATTGGGACTTCTTTTAACTCATATGTATGTGGTAAATAGAGTGTAGACATGTTGAAAATGAGAATGCTGGCCTCAAGGCTACTGGAAAGAGTGAACCCTGCTTCACATGGCATGCAATCTTTCAGTTTATGCTTTTGCTTCTGTATCTACTTAGAATCTCTCTCCCTGTTCTTAGGTGACAGTGATTGTACTCAGTCTGACAGTACTTACCTTGTTGTATGATTTCTTGCCCAGTACTTTATTAGGAGTTTTAGATTCACTAGATATAGTGGAGTTTTCTTGATGTTTGAGTGGATTATTCTGTACATTGCTCCCCAATTAGCCTCTTCCATGACTCATCAGCTTGCATTTATAGTCACTAGGACTTTGAGTACTGTTTATTCTTGGTTTGGAAAACAAATATTCTCCCTTTGTTCTGAATCAATTTGTTCAGTCTACTTTCAAAACACTAGAATGTCATGATAATACCAAATTTTTCAAATTTTGAATTTATTATGCATTTGTATTTTCTTTAAATATTGAATCATACATCCATGAGCACACATTGCTTAAGTAGCAAGGGAGTTGAATGTATGATTTGTGCACGTACACTTAATTTCTCTATATTCTCGCTGTGATTATCCTTGACATTTATGAACCTACATTGATTTATTATCAAATGAAAATTTTAAAAGTTCAATAATTTTAAAAGGCAGCATATACTTAAACTAATGAACTTAAAATGAAATCATCTGATTAAATATCAATAAACCTTACAATAATTTAGGCTGAAAACATTTTTTATACTTACTTGAAAATTCTGAATTGTTCTTTAAAATGTTTTTCTATACTATCTTAAATTAAAAAAGCCAAAGCCAAGGCCAAAACAAAAGAATGATAAGAGAAATATAACAAGTGACCATTTGCAAATTTTTATAAGCTTGAACTCTTCTTGTGTAAAGACCAAATCTATTTTAGGGGTAAGCCATATTTAGTCAATCCAGTATTTTTTAAGTGGGAAATTTGGTATTTAAAGAACATATTTATAATTTACTAAAAAACTCAGAAGAATTAGGCTAATACCCCTGATTGGCAAAATTAGCAGCAGATGAATGTTGGCTGTTCCTTGTACTCATAGCATATATTCTCCAAATGCCTATTCGCCCTTTCTGCCCAGCTTTCTGAATTATTCATGGTAGTAGTTTGGTCTCTATAGACATTTGTGCTGTGTACCACTGACATAAAGATGAAGATGTGTCAAAATGAGAATTAACAGTGTATAATCCTGTAGAGACATATTAGGAATCCTTCAAGAGGTTTTAGAATGTAAACTATTATAATAAAAGAGTCATAATGTAAATAAGGATAATTACTTACTTACCACTTGAACAACTATAATATTATGCAGCCATTAAACATGTTTTCAAAAAATGTCACATATGAAGATGATTGTTAAATAAAGAAAGCAGATTGGTCATACACTTTTAGGTAAAGGAATAGTGGCTAATATTACAATGTAAATTCAAGCTAGATGTGAACTATCAAGGTAATGCTGTCTGTGAATGGATAAGCACCAATAATTATTGTGCTAAATTGTTCTAGGGAAACAGATTCCAGGATCAAAAGTTAATATTTGTACATTATTAATATTCAATTACATTTTATTGAAATATTTTTAGAACGAATGTGAGATCACTATGCTCCTTGAGAATAGGGAAGGGAAAAATAAAAATCTATCATATGAGTATTATCTGAACTTTCAGAAACACAGGGAATGGTAAAATTTTTGGAAATAACTAAAGATGAAGTTTATGGGACATTTATGGACATAGTTTATTTTAGGAAGCATAGCTATTCTTCTTATAACTTTTTTTGTAGTCATAGGAGTAATTAATTCTCACTCAATTGTTTAAGGAATGAAGGTACAAATAAAAAGATAAAAGTCACCTAAAATCTTATTCTCAAGATTTTTTCCTACTTATCTTCCATGTCTTGTTACTACTAAAACTTCAGCTATATTAGAACCTGGGGTTTCCACTTTACTCCAAGTATATACACATTGCTTTTCAAGAACAAACAAAAAAGTGGGTATTCAATACCTGTTTAGTGGATATATATTTTCAAAATTAGAGTTCTATTTTACCCCTGATTTTGTTTTTTAATTTTTTTTTTGCTTTTAAAATCACATTGTTAACATTATCCTGTCATTAAATGTTCACACAAAATCCTCTTTAAAATGGCTTCATAATGAGCTGTGATTTCTACTGTTGAATATGTAGGTTGTCTCCAAATCATTGTCATCAAAATGCTTCAGTGAACTTCTATACACATGAAGACAGTTGGTGTCTATTTAATTACAACATATAAGTAATAGATATAACACACAAAATATTTACAATATTTCCTCTGTCTGCCATGCATATCCCCCAGCACTCCATCTATCCTTGCCATTCAAGGAAACCTTCTGCCCAGCAACCCCAGGACACAAATCCTGCTGCTGTTGGCCATCTTTCAGATTCAGACTCAAGTAACCAGTGGCAGATGTGTCTGTCTGCAATTGCGGCAGAATCCATCTGTAGTTTGCACCTGTTGTTTTGCTGAGGCCACAGTGCAGGTGTGAAAATAAAAACTCAAAGGGCAAGTCAACAGGAAAATTAAGGAAGCAGTTTTTTCTCCCTCAAGGTCTGTTTTTTTCCTTTCCTTCCACCTCAAGATTCAAGATGTTGATAGGATAATAACCTAAGGTCGGCTTTAGCCAATTATCCTAAGACAGTAATTATCATAATTTTTCACTACAATATTTGGAAAAAATGGGAATATGTGAAAAGTGAATTTGAAAGCCCAAAGAAAAGGAGATAAATTATTCTTCAAGGGCAGCTCCTGCTTGGACTATTTTGATTCCTGTTGATATAAGAAACACTATGCTGTCAACAGAAATCTGCTACTGTGATTACATATTCAGCTTTTGATTTTTTTTTTTTTTTTTTTTTTACAAAACTTATTTGGTTTAAATATTCTTTTGAAAAACAATACTGACTGTTGCTTTTTCTTGGATCTTTCAATGGCTGATTACAGTTTAAAAATAAGACCTTCTGTAGCCCAGTGCTTGTCAAATTACTGCACATGTGAAAAATCACTATTTGTGTTTTTAAATTACAGATTTAGGTTTGGATCTGGCCATGCCCCCTGCCACCCCCCCTTTTTTTTCCTTAAACCATTGCCTCTTTATTTATTAGTATATTTGAAGTGTGGGCAATACTGGAATTTGTTGTTATATATTTGTACATGCATACAGTATAACATTATAATTTGGCTAATGTAATTCCCCTGTATTTTCCCTTTTTCTCTCCTCCTCCCTCCCCCTGGTCCTTTTCTTCGACTCTACTGATCTCTCTTTAATTTTGATCATCTTTACCCAATAACCCACCTACCTTTTTTTTTTTCTTCTTTTTTTGGCTCTAGCTTCCACATTTGAGAGAGAACATGTGACCCTTCTGGGTTTAGTTTATTTTACTTAACATAATGTTCTCAGCTCCATCCATTTTCCTTCAAAATTTATTCTTCATGATTTTATTCGTCATGGATGAAGAAATCTCCATTGTATATACATACCACATTTTCCTTATCCATTCATCTGTTGACGGACACCTAGGCTGGCCCTCAGCCTAGCCTTTCTAACAAGTTTTCCAATGATGCTGATTCTAGCTTGTTCATGAATGACATTTTACATAGTGAAGCTATAGACCAAGTATTTGATTTCATAACATGAACCATATGACATTATTTTGAAACAGTAAAGAAAAAATCATTCAGTAAATATAAACTAAGTGTTAGAAATTTTAGAAGTGGATTTATATAAATGTAATAAATAGTGCAATAAATGTAACTAGTTAGGTAACTGTTCAAATTTAATGAAAAGTTATTCAGTCACTTAGTAGGGACATGGAAAGGGAGGGTATGTGCTTCTTAGGCTTACCTCTGACCTTTGGCCTCTAGTTAATAAAAATCCTCAGGTGATTTGTATGCACATATAAATTTGAGAGGCAGTGCTCTGGACTATAGTACTTCTAATTTTAAAGTGTAATTCTCTACTTTGACCTTGAATTAGAAACATGCCTAAAATCAGTGGGTGCTTTGGAGACAGATACCTCTTCAAATACTAGACCTTCAGCTGTTGAGATAATGTTCTGCAGCAGGTAATTCAGCAATGCTCCTAGTACTCTTCATCTGTGGAATGAGGAGAATAATAGCTTCCTCACAAGCCATTGCATAAGAGTGTGATGACAGTATAAAGTACTCAGTACAGCATGTGGCATGTAATAGGTGATCAGTGTTTGGTTAAAAATTAGAAAAATGAAGCAAAGCAAGGTTAAGGTTGTCAGTGATTAGTTGTAGATCTTTGTCAACTAATACTGACCTGATAACCAGTGTGAGATCTGTTCTAGTACCATGTCACTTTGTGATAATATGTCACCTCTCAGCAGTTGAACTAATTTTATAACTGAAAGAATTCTTACTTTCTGCTATCCTCACGATCAGCACAGTAATTTTTCTTTTATTTTCTCTAAGAGACATTTTTAGGTAGTCTGAGGGGGAAAAATGAGCCCTCTCTTACAATATATCAAAGCAATATAAAAGACTATTTAAAATATATTTCTTTGTAAAACATATTAAATGGATCATTATTTACATGAGATTTTTAGAAGTCATTATGGAGTATTGTGCAGACTTTCAACTGACATTGGATAGGTAAATTATGTTTAGGCAGTTTCTGAAATCTAGATTTTTGATTCAATAGACCATATCTTCTCTTTGATGTGCTATTTTGTAATTCATCAAATTATTTTGCAGCATATGTGAAGTTATCTTGATTTTAATGGATATTCATATTTAAATTATGAACTGAATTTACCTTACACCTAAATAAGCTGAATTTTTTTATATCAAAAAACTTAGCACCAAAAGAGCTATAGAGCAGAACACAGTATTTGAACACATTTTTATGGTTTTGTGATTTCTAGACCATCTCTGTATTTATTTCACTTATTAATTTATGGCCTCTCAGCTCCCAATGCACCCTTCAATGTGATAAACAATAGAATTTGTTTTAAGCATTTTTTCCTTTAAAGTGAATATGATGTTAAATTTTCTTAGAAGAGGGCAGTGGAAGAAACAGAAGAAAGAAAGTTTCTGCAGTTTCCAGCCCAGGCCAGAAGGGCTCACAGTGTGGGTGTGAGGACATCTGCTAGAAACTGTCCCACCAGTCACCAGCCCTGCTGGTCCTTCCATTACCTTGATGCCTCATCCTGGCACTATTTCCACAGGCAGCCTCAACTCCCGGGCAAGCCTCTCACCTTCTGCATGCAGCCACCTGTGTACTAGAGGGTCACACCAGCACATGGTTATTCCTTCTTCACCATGAAAGCTCTGAAAACCTTCTTCCCCTTCTATCATGTGAATCACCAGTTGCTGATGGTGGATAGCTTGTACTGCACTGTGGAGGGTGGCCTATTGTTTGTGCAGCAGCACCAGACTAGCTGAGCCTGACCAAAGCAATCAATGTCTCTGATCTCTGGTTGCCTAGCCATGATTCTCCAAGCTCCAGACTCCTTCAAAATCTGTCCTTCCTTGAGTCAGTCTTAGTGTTGCTATATAGAATTACCTTACATCCTATAGTCACACTTATCATAGTTGATTCTTTTTTAAAAATTTTTATTCTAATTTGTTATATATGACAGCAGAATGCATTACAATTCATATTACACCTATAGAGCACAATCTTTCATATCTCTGGTTGTATTCAAAGTATATTCACACCATTTGTGTCTTCATACATGTACTTAGGGTAATGATGTCCATCTTACCCCATGTTCCCTCCCTTCCCTTCCCATCCCTTTACCCTATCTAGAGTTCCTCTATTCCTCCCATGCCTCCCTCCCTACCCCACTATAAATCATCCTCCTTATATCAGAGAAAACATTCGGCATTTGGTTTTTTGGGATTAGCTAACTTCACTTAACATTATCTTCTCCAACTCCACCCATTTACCTGCAAATGTCATGATTTTATTCTTTCTTATTGCTGAGTAATATTCCATTGTGTATATATACCACAGTTTCTTTATCCATTCATGTACTGAAGGTTGGTTTCACAGTTTAGCTATTGTGAATTGTGCTGCTACAAAGGACTTAAAAACAGCATACTACAGGGACACAGCCACATCAATATTTATGGCAGTACAATTCACAAAAATTCATTCTTTATATTAAAACTATCCCTCTTTAACTCACTTTATGGTTTATATCTCCTGGTTGGAAATAGTCCACTACATTGGTTTTCTATAATTAGAAGGAAAAATTGTCCTAGATATTCATTTTGTTAAAGTATGGGCTACAATTTACTGTGAAACATCTATGTGTCAAGTTCGTTAAAGATATTACATAATTTATTCCTAACAAAAATCCTATAAAGTAAGTACAATTGTCCTCATTTACAGATGAAGGAACTGAGGCTGAAACTTAAAGTAATTTACTCATGGTCAATCAACTCTTGCTTCAAAACAATACCTGTTAGTACTTGGGCTGTGTTTGTAAATATCCCCAAACAGCTTAAACATCCAGGAAGTCTTCACTTTTTTCTGGTATGATTAATAAATGTAATTTTTACATAATTTTTATCCCCATAAAAATTAAAACTTTTATAGAATGTCTTACACTGCAGTGTTTACAGAATATGTTCTTTACCTTCTGAGCTTTCTTGGTTCCTTGAATTGATATGATGATATCCTGGTTTTTAATACAAAAAATATAAAACTCAGAGGATAATAAGCTTGTCAGATAATATATAGAATGTTTGTATAAATTTAAATTTCAGAAACATAATGTTTTTTTTATTCTAAGTATATACCAAACACTACATAGGGCAGTTATACCAAAAATATTATTTTCTCTTAAATTTAGCTGTGTGCCCTCTGTTTTATTTGCTAACTCTTGCAATACTGGAAGGGAAGGCTCCCTTTGTTACTGTGCATACAAGTTTTGAGAGCTTATCTACATCAAAATAAGCTACAAATAAGATAGTCTATCTAGAATAAGTTTCCAAACATAATATTTCCTCACCTCAAGGAGACTATTCCAATTCTAAGATTCATAGTAGATTTTAAGATTCAAGTAATCCCTTATAGACTTAGTTTGATTATCTTGTTATGACCTCTGATCCTCCCCACTGGCATTGGTAAGACTTTTAAGAACTACCCCCCTCCCAAAAAAGTTGTTATGTTTGCATGGTAATACCTGGCTAAAAGAAAAATTCATAATCAAATAAGGAAATAGGACATTTAAGATAATCACTATTATTCTTTTTTTAAAGTTAGTTCTAATTAGTTATACATGACAGCAGAATAACATTTCAGTTCATTTTATACAAGTGAAGCACAGCTTTTCATTTCTCTGGTAGTATATAATGTAGAGTTGCACCCTATGCACAGTCATACATGTACCTAGGGTAATGATGTCCGTCTCATTCCACCATCTTTCCTACCCCCACGTCCCCTTCTCCTCCCTCCCCTTTGCCCAATCAAAGATCCTCTATTCTTCCCATGTGCCCCCTTCCCCCCATTATGGATCATCAGGGAGAACATTTGGCCTTTGGGGTTTTGGGATTGGTTTACTTAGCTTAGCATGATATTCTCCAACTTCATCCATTTACCTGCAAATGCCATAATTGTATTCTATTTTAAAGCAGAGTAACATTCCATTGTGTATATATACCACAGTTTCTTTATCCATTTATCTGTTGAAGGAACTAGGTTGGTTCCACAGTTTGTTTATTGTAATCACTGTTATTCTTGGCCAACTAAAACCATTCTGACAATTGACAGAGATGTTGACAAAGATTCTTAACATAGGTAACACTATCAGCTCTCCATTTTAACTATTGCTGGTCAGTAGTTATAGTCAGTAGTTATTCCCAAGGATTCCTGTTTACATAATTCAACTCATGGATCCAAACACACCTATCGATGGGACTCATTTTTAATTGAAAATATATTTTATCCTTTTAAACTTTAGCAATAAGAATTTGGATGCCTTGCAGTTTAACAGATTATGAGTTCTCCCTTGCAGCTAAGTATGATGATAGAAAGTTTGGGTCAATGAGAGGTAAAAAAACTATCCTTAAATGAAGGAGAGGACCCATGTTTGCCCCTTTCTTCTCCCTACTGGCTGATATTAGGATAAGATGACTGGAGCTTAAGCAATCACCTGGGATCATAAAGTGGCATGCTTTATGATGGTACATATTTAAGAGAAATGGAAGCCAGGGTCCCAATGACTATGTAGCAAAAATAGCAGAGTGGGACTGTTTTTCTTGGATAACTTCAAATAAGAGGGAAATGAGTTTCTTCTTTGCTCGAGCAACTGTTACTATTGTTTTTCTTATTATATGAAAATGAGTTCATTCTTAATGGATCAACGTTATATCTGGGAATTTCATCAATATTATTTTTCAGAATTTATTTGGAGGTGAAAGCTTTTTGAGAAAGTAAAGATCTTCCACCTAGATCTTCAGAGCAAGCAGAACCAGAATGGCTCAATGGGAAGAAGACAGATGCCTCATAAAGTCTATCTAAAAAAATTAACTCAGGTTACCTACATTAATTAAAAGCATACTCTTGGAAGTAGGTTTACAAAACTATAGTATACTAACAGAAGAGGTTATTTATGTACTGGGAAAAGTAGATTAGAATGCAAGCAACAGAATACAGTGTGTAAAATATCACAATTGTGGCATGCACAAGCTATTGGGAAAATAGAGGCTACCAGACACAGACCAAAGCATAAAAAGTTAGCAAAGGTATGTAAGTTGAATCTTGAGGGCTGAGTGGCATTTCATTCCATGGAGGAGAAATAGTCCCTGATGAACTGAAAAGTCTGTATAAAGTATATAGCCAAGAGAAATATGCACTTTGAAAGTACAGTAAACATCTCCTAGAGCTAGAGCTCAGCATTTGTATGATGGGGTGGAATAGGGTGACTGGTAAGACCAAAATGCTGAGAATGCTTTCTGAACCTTGGTACACTGTTTAGATATTTCATAAATGACAGGAGTGCTAGACTCTAACCCAGGCTTTATCTTACACTGCGTAGCTGTGGATTCATAAAATGACATAGTACTTTCTTATTAGGTACATCATCAATTGGCTATACAAAGTAATCCAGAAGAGAACAGGAACTGTGGCAGTGACATTATTGAGATATTAGGAAAGAAGAACCAACTGATCTTGATGTGGAAAGGGTGAGAAGATAGATATGCCAATAATTGGAAACTGTGCTGCTAAAAAGAGAATAGGAAGAAGTAGTAACAGGAGAAAGTTGATAAACTTACTAGTGGTTATTCTAATGGAAACATCAAGTAGGATCAAAAATCACTTTTGAAAACCACAAAATAATTTTAAATAGGAGATTTTTAGGTAGGAGAGAATTTCAAGTAGGTGTTTGGGGTGCTATAGTTTGGCTATGGTTTTTTTATGACCCCCCCCCCCCAAGTTTTCATAAGTTGGAAGCTTGGTCCTTAGTGTGGTAATGGTGGAGGTGGTAGAATTTAAGTGGTGGAGCCTAGTGGGATGTCTCTGGAGATACTGTCCTTAGAAGAGATTAGCATAGCTCACGTGGGACCCCCATCATTTCCTGTGAGAGTGAGTGTTTATAAGAGAGGAAGACTGTGTTCACTTCAGCAACACATATATTAAAAGAGCAAACTTGACCCCTGAATTGATCTCTGGCTTCCTGATATACTATGTGATATCTCCTTAATATAGGTTCTGCCATGATGTTGTCTGCCAGGATGTGAGGTAGTGAGGGAGGCCCTCCCAAGAACTGGCACAATGCTGTTTGAACTTGCAGACTCAAAATCATGAGCTAAATAAACCTCTTTTCTTTATACATAGTCTTCTATGTTTTATTATAGCAATCCTAATAGAAAGTCAGTTTTAGGTGCTAACTAGATTATAAATGAGTATAAATGGAACTCCCCAAGGATAATGTATAGAAAGAAAATGAAGAGGGTTGTGAAAGGTCCCAGCAAACACTGTCATTTAAGGCACTAATGGGGACAGTGGATCTCTATAAGGAATTGAAAATAAATGCTCAGTGTAAGAAAAGGCAGGAGAAACTTGTATCTTGGAGGCAAAACAAGAAGACTGTTTCTGTAAAGAATTGCCACAGAGAAAACCAGAGAGAGAATAAAAATGTGTGCTTTGGTTTAGCAACATGGAGGTCATTGATACAAGAGTGGAATGGTGGGGATAAGTTTCAGATTACTGTAAGATAAATACATACAATGTTGAGAAGGTATAAACTCTGAGCAAGACAACTTTGTCAAGATGCCTGACTATGAAAAGAAAGGGGATGACTATAAAGGGTCAAGGAGGTACTTTTGGTTGTTTACTTTAAGATGAGAGACTTGAAAACATTGAAATGGAATTGCAACATTTTGAAACCTAGATGTTTAGGACACAAGATAAAAGAAATAATTGTTCAAAGAAAATCCTCAAGCAACAGGAAATAGAAAAGAGGAGAATTTAAACATTATATGAAGTGGTTGAAATGAAAGATTCTTAGTCTTCAGGCTTATTTTTTAAATTTTTATTTTGTTTTCTCTCCCATATTTTTATTGGTATATTATAATTATATATCATGGTGGGATTCATTGCTACATGAGTCTTGAAATGTTTTATATTAATTTTGATATTCGCTAATCTTGACAGTCATACTAGATCATGAAACCAAATTCTAAATATATGTATATGCATATGCCCGTTGATATATACATACACACACTGTCTATATGCAGATGTACATACGCACACACTTACCCATATATACGGGAGGAGAAAGCAGTAGAGAGAGCTGAAGGAATGGTTGGTTTTCAATATGTAGAATTGCTTTCATTAACCGTGTATGGTTTTACTTGTCATTAAAGTCCTTTTAACAGAAAACTCCAATTCTCTGAGACGTAGACCTGGTTTTTGGAGTTCCTCAGTACCTTTAGTATGGTACTGTTCAGGGCTCCAGGTAGCAGAAGCAGCTGAATACATAAATCTATCTAGTGTAACAGAGCCCTGATGTCCAAATTAGAGAGAAAATTGTACATTTTTTAAATAGAAAAGAATTTGGACACCTATATTTAATCATATAAAAACCCCCTTGAAGGTAAGAACTTTGCCAAATATTTTTTTTTTTTTAATCAACTAGCCTATTACTCCAAGCTGGGCTGGTAGTTAATAAAGTTTGTTTTATTCAACTTCTCATCACTGTGACCAAAAAGACCCGACAAGAATACCATAGGGGAGGAAAAGTTTATTTGAGGATCACAGATTCAGAGGTCTTAATTTGTAGAGGGCCAACTTCCTAGTTCAGGGCCCAAGGTGAGGCAGAAGGATGTGACAGAAGGACATGGAGGAGGAAAACATCTTAGGTCATGTTCATTAGGAAGCAGAGAGAGTTCTGCTCACCAGGAATAAAATATAAATGCCAAATGCATACTCACAGCGACCATTCTCCTGTATTCACCCCCTACCTGCCAACATTTGCCACCTAGTGAATATATATCAGAGGATTAATGTACTGATTACGTTAAAGCTCTCATAACCCAAAAATTTCATGTCTAAACTTTCTTGCATTATCTCACATGATTTTGGGGACATTTCTTATCTAAACCATAATGGCAACCATATTCATCCTTCACTTGCACACTGGGAAGTTTGTCTTCCAAAACACACTCATTTATAAAGAGCTTTATCTATGTGAGTGGATTATTATTTTTCTCCCAAATTACACCAAACAAAATACTAAGCCACACCCTTTCTCAGTAGACTATTCCAAGTGTCATTGTCTGATTCGATGTCTTTTTACAGACTTTATTCTTTTTTGATCTATTCTCTCCCACCCCCTCTAATTTTCAAGTTTGACCTTTCAACATAAATTTTAATGCTATGATCTATGTTTACATTAGAATAACTTCTTTTTTACTATTTTGAAAAAATTAAAACAGGTTCAGTCTTCAGAAAAAAAAATGTATGCTAGCACTCTGTTTCGTTCTAATTTTAGAAATTCGAGGGATGACATCGTACTTAATCGTTGGCTACATCAGCAGTTAGCTTTGCCAAGTGAGGTTGCTAGCTCTTCTAAATGCAAATTAAAAGAAAAAAAGGAGCAAAGCATTAGCAGGCAGCAAAATGATATGGTACGTGGCCAACAAGGTAATAGCTTTTATTGCAAGTCAGTGCTCCAGACTCTCAACAGTGTGAACCTGAGACCCAGTTCCCCTTGGGTTGGTGTCTGTGGAGGACAGGGGTTGGGATAAAGAGGAGGAAATAAAGAAATTGCTCACTACTCAGTACTCAGTATTATTCATTAACTACCACAGAAGGGGACTTAATACCGTGGAGAGTACTCACTGTCCAGGCTGCAAGAAGCAGGAGGTGCATAATCGTCATTTCTTCTGACTGTGAATAGTTTTGGCACCAAAAAAGAATTTTCAGTGCCCTCTCCATTCACGAAGGACAATATGACTATATATTATCAACTAGTGGATATTAGGAGAATGCCTCATCTATTTTTAGAATTTTATTTCATGTCCATAAAAACATTCCCATTTTTCTCCTGCAGAGTACCACTTGAACTGAAACTGCCAATGACTTTCCACATCCTTCATCCTATTTCATTACAGAAACACTCATAAAGACACAGTTTTCTCCTATCAATAAATATGTTTGATGTTCCATAGAAGTTCTATGTAATACATGCAGAACAATTGAGTCAGACTCTAGGATAAATTATTATCAAAACAACTTTAAGCAATGAGCCTGCCTCTAGATGCTCCCCGTGGATGCGCTATGGATGCTCAGTGTGACGGCAGGATTCACAATAAAGCCTATGAGTAATAATCATAAATCCCAAACAGGCATTACCCTTTCTTAAGACATTTTTAAACCCTCTGAAAAAGAAGACTATAAGGTGCAATCTGCTTTTAGAGGCATTCTATTTTTTTAAATACATTTAGTTAAAGTGTGAAGTAGAGCATGCCTGGGCTGGGCTCCTTTTTCTTGCAGAATCCTCAGCCAGTAGCTTCCTGTGGATTGTGATGGTATAATGGAAATGCTGTGTGTGCTGCCTGGGATGTTCTGGATGGGGCTTTATCCTTTGCTTTATTTTCATTTGTTTATATTAATATATTCCTCTTAAGGGCCCCTGCAATCTTGTCCCCAGAAAGTGTCTTTAACATAGAATCTACCTGGAAAGCATTATGAAACAAGAATAATTTGATGTGGCTTGTTTATAGAGTAGGGAACAAAAAAGGGAACTAATGTTTTTGAAATTAGACCTGTAGATCTGCTGCATTCAACTCTGATTCCACCTGTTTAGCACTCATTAAAAATGAAATTCAAGATGCTGACTGCCAAGATAAACAGGTTTATTTTCTGTGCTTCATAATTTTTTTTCCACAAGAAAACACATATACCAGGCAATCAAGGACTAATTTCAGAACTAGAGACTTTGTGTTGAGAATGTCATGCTGAATAATTCCCCACTAGTATATTGAGTCATTCTACAGAAAACTTAAGTTTCCTCCTTTTCCTCTCATTGTTTCCTATCATTTACATACTATCCAAATAAGTACGATTACGTTTCAATGGAAAAAATGCACTAAGCTCTATTAACCATACTCCTACCTAGTTATCACTGAAATTTGCAAATTTTGTGAATCTTAGTCCTATAGAGTAAAATTTGAATACTTTTTTGATCCTAGGTGGGGGGAAACATTATATTGTCCCTTCTGAGTATTAGTAAAATATATTTGCAGTGCTCAAATATCAAGGATACAGTGAGACAATGATGATGTTTAAGGATTGCCCTAGAACAGTGTGCACTAAACATGGTTGGAGGGACAGGGATCTCAAGGCAGAACTCTCTATTATTTTCAGCAGCTTCACTAATTAGTCAATAGTTCCTGCAGCTTGAAGGGAAAGGATTCTAAGAGCCAAGATAGAATGATACTAGTTTATAACTCCAGGTCCTACAGATTTCATCTCACAGAGATAGGCAACCTGTGACTCCTCCTTTGTAAATTAGACAGAGACCCACTTTACTACCCTATGTGGGAAGAGACATGATCTTAGCAACCAATCAACCATACTGAAAGGGGGTGAGGAGACCTAGACACCCCTATAAAGGAGGAAGAGATTTATAATATTACTTGTGTATATATGCTATCTTTCACGATTCGTACACAGTTTCACACAACACTAACATAATAACGTAACAGGCAGAACATTATTTTTGTAATTTTGTATTATTGCTATTATATGAATCAAGAAACAATGATGTATAGTCCCCCAAACCAAAGGCCAAATGTTCTCTCTCATATGTGGATGCTAAACCACAACAAGGGAGGGTAGGGAGAGGAAGTACAGAAGTTCATTGAATTAGACAAAGGGGAATGGAAGTAAGGGAGCAGGGAATGGGAATAGTAAAGACAGTAAAATAAACTGAACAAAACTTTCCTTTGCTCATAAATGAATACACAACCAGTGTAACTCCACATTATGTACACTTAGAAGAATAGGTTCCTAATTGAAATGGGTTGCAGTCTATGTATACATAATACATCAAAATATATTCTATTGTCATGTACATCTAAAAAGATCAAATAAAAAAGAAACTGGGTGGTTCCTTCAATGTTGCAAAATTAAGATGTTTTTGAAAAAAAAAGTCTCTTTTCTAGTACCTACCAATTACCTCTTTAATAACATTTACATATTATTTAAAATTAACTTTCCAGTATTCTAACACCCTGGTTACATTTTATGTTCTTTGGAAGCATTGAGTAATACCTAGCATTTTTTTTCAAGTATCTCCTACAATGTTCATTCCATGACAGTATCCATCAAGCATGCAATAATGAATCACTAACTAAATGAATACCTCACATTGCCCCTATTAGCCTTTTTGATTATCCATTCAATTCATTTCTTACTAAATACCCAGCACCTTGCCACACTGTATGATATAAATGATACAACAGTCAATTATGGGGCTACTCCAGTGAGCCCAACAGCCAAACTGCAGCCATCTGGCTGCTTATTACGAATTCAAAAACCTGGGTCGCATCCCGGATTTCCTGAGTCATAATCTCATGTACACTGAAGTTTGAAAAGCATTGCACAATAAGTTTACTATATTCTTGTAAAAAGTCAATGGATTTTTTAGAAATAACCTGAAGAAGCAGTATATATCAGTCTATAATATTTTTGCTGTGAAATCTCCCTTAGTTATAGATTTCCCCAAACTAAAGTTTTGCTGATTTGGCAAAAATAAAAGCAATATGTAGCCAGGCATTGTGACACATGCCTGTAATTCCAGCAGCTTGGGAGGCTGAGGCAGGAGGATCTGAGTTCAAAGGCAGTCTCAACAAAATCAAGGTACTAAGCAACTCAGTGAGACTCTGTCTTTCAGTGAAAAATACAAAATAGGGCTGGGAATGTGGCTCAGTGCTTCAGTGCCCATGAATTCAATTCCCAGTACCCTCCCTAAAAAAGAAAAAAAATATATATATATGATTAAATAGGAAAGTTATGTCTGATTCATTCTACTATCTTTCCTAATACCATCTTCCCTCCCTTCCCTCCATTTCCTATTGTCTAATCCAGTGAATTTCTATTCTTTCCCTCCCTACCCTACCTTGTTATAGGTTAGCATACACATATCAAAGAAAATATTGAAACTCCACATCATGTACCACCACAAGAATTGGATCCTAATTAGGATTAGTTATACTCCATGTATGTGTAATATGTCCAAATACAATCTACTGTGATGTATATCCAAAAAGAACTTAAAAATAAAAATAAAAAAGAATATGTAAGTGCAAGTTCAAAACCAGGAAAAAGGATGCTCTCTTGTGGGTCTGGAACCTTTAAAAAAAATAATAGCATCTCTGTGAATGTGCCCTCATGATAAACATTAATTCCCAATATATATCAAATGTGGATCAACCAATGGTATGAGTCATGAATCAATTGACAATTTGTGACCTTATCAAAACACTATTGAAGCCAGAATTAGACAGTCAGTATGGATAGGTAAATCAAGGAGGCCAATTCCAGTGAGTCTGGGAAGTTGGAAACTGTCCCCTGAGGGACTGAAATGCTTTCAGAGCCCCTCCTTCACCCTTATCAAGATAACCTGCCCCTGCTCCAACCTGTTGCTAAGGTAACCTGTCCCAGGAATTGTCCCTCCCTACAGGGAGTAATAAAAAATTGTTAATTAATGTGTCCTGGGCTGCTCCATCCAGCCCCATCACTCCCAGTATGCAGGAAGAAAAGAGATAAGGGGAAGAGACCAGGAAAACAAGGGAAACCTAAGACATATAAAAAGGGCAGAACACCTTGCTTCTTGGGATAACAGGATGCCAGCAATTGCCCCCTCTCCATCCCCGGAGAAGTCCAAGTTACCTCTTTTTTAAATAAACCCTGTTTTATATGCTTGCCTTGGCACGCTTCTCTAATGTTATCCTTCAACATGAAAGGAAGCAGAATTTGTCACTGATAACTGGCAGTATCACTATTATGTAGAAAACCCAAATACTTACTAGTGGATAAAACAAATCTTAGTTAATTGCTATCATCTTAAATTTTATTTTTAAAAAATTGCACTATTAAGTGTTTTTTTAATCTCCTTTACTGGTTGGCCATTTTTGTTACTCTATATTCTAATAATTGTTATTTCTTTTAACTACTGTCACTGTTTTGTAACTGTCAAAATTCAGCTTCTTGAGACCTAATTTCCAGGTGGCCGGGGAAGATGGCGGCGATGGGAGCACATCACCCCAGTGCGCCGCGTCACTGTGCGGGAGAAAGACGAGGTGAAACGGCTGAAGGCTACCTTGTTGGGAATTTCCAGTGAAACTGAGGTGCTCCAGAATCTAGAGGACGGATTTACATCGCGCGGGGTTCGGCTGCGGGGGCTCGGTCGCCGGCGATTTCTCCGCACGGAGGGTAGCAGAGCCTGCTCGGCGGACCGCCCCGCGGATGGAGTCTGCAGCGCGCGCTGGGTAGCGGCGAGGTACCGGAGCGGGAGTACAGCGATGCAGACTCTGGGGGCTCCTGCCAGCGGTGCAATGGCTGTGCTTAGTGCTGAGTTCCGGCTTTGAGACAGAGGAGAGAAGCGGTCCAGTTCGATTCTCAACACCGGTCGGACCACGGAGGAGGACAGCAGCCGCCATCTTGGAGAGCTGATGTAATCATCCCTGTTTTCTACTGATCTCAGCTCATTCAACTACGGAACAGGTGATTTCAGGCTGGTATTTGCCTGCGTCTCGCAGACAGATCGCTCAGGCTCGGGGCTGGAGAACCTGAGGAGAATACTCCTTGGGTCTCGCTCCTGGCAAGGTGTGCACCGGGTTGAGCGGCCGGATTCTGGTTCCCCAGGCTGCTTTGGCCCAGGGCTGGGGAACCTGCGGGGACTGCGTGCTGAGGCCAGCTCCAAGTGGAACGTGCGCTGAGGGGTGGCTGGGCTCTGACTCCCGGAACAGTTTTGGCCTGGGGCTGGGGAGCCCGCGGGGACTGCGTCTTTGAGCCTGCTCCTAGCGGAGTGTGCACCAAGCTGGGAGAGTTTGGAGCGGCCGGGCTCGGGCTCCCGGGGCTGCTTTGGCCTGGGGCTGGGGAACCTGCGGGGACTGCTTCTCGGTCTGGGTCCTGCTGGGTGCTGTGGGGGCCTGGGGGGCAGAGTGGAGCTGCCGCCTGCGCCCAGAGCAGGCCAAGTGACCCGCCGGCGTGGTATCATGACACCCCAACTGCAGCTGGGGCCAAGGAGAGTAGCCGCCCATGCCTGGAACAGGACCAGCGACCGGACGGCGCGGTAGCCAAATCACCCCATTTGGAGTGGGGGCTGTGCAGAGCCGCCGTCTGAGCCTGCAAGGTAGTCAGACCTGCGACCCACTGGCAGGACAGGACCGGCAGCCTGCCAGTGTGGTGGACAAGTAGCACCGAGGCAGTCACGTCACACTGGTTGGAGTGGGGGTGGAGCAGAGCCGCTGCCCGTGTCCGGAAAAGGCCCAGCGACCCGTTGGAGAGGCAGTCAGGTACCCCCACTGGGAGTGGGGGCTGAGCAGAACTGCCGCCCAAGCCCGCAAGGTAGGCAGAACTGCGACCCACCGGCGGAACAGGCTTAGAGGCCGACCAGCATGGTAGACACGTCACATCAATTGGAGTAGGGGCGGAGCAGAGCTGCCGCCCACATCCGGATCAGGACCAACGACCCGAGGGCGTGGTAGTTAAGTCACCACAATTGGAGTGGGGGCAGAGCAGAGCCGCCACCTGCGCCTGCAGGGTGGGCAGACCTGCGACCAACCAGCGTGGTAGATAGATCACCCTAATTAGAGTAGGAGCACAGCCACTACCCGCCCTGCAAGGGAGATCTCCCAACTATACAAGAGCAATATAAATAAATAGGGGGAAAATTTCAAAAACACAACAGTTTCACCAAGCAGAAAGAAACGCGAGCAGTATGAAAAGACAAGGCAAGAAAGGACCACAAGCAATGCAGGTCAACTCAACTTTAGAAGAGGTAATAGCTGCAACAGATGGAATGTCAGATAAAGAGTTCAGGATATACATGCTTCAGATGATCTGGAGTCTCAAGGAAGACATGAGACAGCAAAATCAGACAATGAAAGATCACTTTGACAAGGAACTACATAAACAAATCCAGGAAGTAAAAGATCAATTTCACAGGGAGATAGAGGTAATAAAAAACAAACAAATAGAAATCCTAGAAATGCAGGAAGCAATAAACCAACTTAAAACCTCAATTGACAATACTACCAGCAGAGTAGATCACTTAGAAGACAGAACATCAGACAATGAAGACAAAGTATTTCAACTTGAAAAGAACATAGAAAGCTCAGCAAGTATGCTAAGAAACCATGAGCAGAACATCCAAGAAATATGGGATAACATTAAAAGACCAAACTTAAGAGTCATTGGGATACAGGAAGGCACAGAGCTCCAAACCAAAGGAATAAACAACTATTCAATGAAATAATAAGAGAAAACTTCCCAGACCTGAAGAATGAAACAGAATTCCAAATCCTAGAAGCCTACAGGACGCCGAATGTGCATAATCATAAGAGATCCACACCTAGACACATTATAATGAAGATGCCCAACATACAGAATAAGGAGAGAATTTTAAAAGCTACAAGAGAAAGGCAACAGATTACATTTAGGGGTAAACCAATCAGGATAACAGCTGATCTCTCAACACAGACTCTGAAAGCTAGAAGATCCTGGAATAACATATTTCAAACACTGAAAGAAAATGGGTTCCAACCAAGAATCGTGTATCCGGTGAAATTAAGCTTCAGGATGGAAGATGAAATTAAAACCTTCCACGATAAACAAAAGTTAAAAGAATTCGCAGCTAGAAAACCATCTCTTCAAAAAATCCTTGGCAAAACATTACAGGAAGAGGAAATGGAAATGGAAAATAACATTGAAAACCAACAGTGGGAGGTAGGACAGTAAAGTGGGGAAAGTAATCAAAGTGGAAAACAAATCAGGTTTAGTAACATTAATAAACAAATATGGCGGGAGGAACAAACCATATCTCAATAATAACCCTAAATGTTAATGGCTTAAACTCAGCAATTAAGAGACAGGCTAGTTGAATGGATCACAAAACAAGACCCAACAATATGCTGCCTACAGGAGAGGCATTTGATAGGAAAAGATATACATAGACTGAAGGTGAAAGGTTGGGAAAAATCATTCCACTCATATGGACTGCGGAAACAAGCAGGAGTGTCCATACTCATATCAAATAAAATAGATTTCAAGCCAAAGTTCATCAAAAGGGATAAAGAGGGACGCTGCATACTGCTCAAGGGAACCATACACCAACAAGACATAACAATCATAAATATATATGCTCCAAACAATGGTGCAGCTATGTTCATCAAGCAAACTCTTCTCAAGTTCAAGAGTCTAATAGACCACCATACAATAATCATGGGAGACTTCAACACACCTCTCTCACCACTGAACAGATCTTCCAAACAAAAGTTAAATAAGGAAACTATAGAACTCAATAACACAATTAACAACCTAGACTTAATTGACATATATAGAATATACCACCCAACATCAACCAGTTACACTTTTTTCTCAGTAGCACATGGATCCTTCTCAAAAATAGATCATAGATCTGCCCAGATTGAGTCAGGAAGATATAGACAACCTAAACAGACCAATAACAATAGAGGAAATAGAAGAAACCATCAAAAGACTACCAACTAAGAAAAGCCCAGGACCGGATGGGTATACAGCAGAGTTTTACAAAACCTTTAAAGAGGAACTAACACCAATACTTTTCAAGCTATTTCAGGAAATAGAAAAAGAGGGAGAACTTCCAAATACATTCTACGAGGCCAACATCACCCTGATGCCTAAACCAGACAGAGACACTTCAAAGAAAGAAAACTACAGACCAATATATCTAATGAACCTAGATGCAAAAATTCTCAATAAAATTCTGGCGAATTGGATTCAAAAACATATCAAAAAAATTATACACCATGATCAAGTAGGATTCATCCCTGGGATGCAAGGCTGGTTCAATATACGGAAATCAATAAATGTTATTCACCACATCAATAGACTTAAAAATAAGAACCACATGATCATCTCGACAGATGCAGAAAAAGCATTCGACAAAGTACAGCATCCCTTTATGTTCAAAACTCTAGAAAAACTAGGGATAACAGGATCATACCTCAACATTGTAAAAGCAATCTATGATAAGCCACAGGCCAGCATCATTCTGAATGGAGAAAAATTGAAGGCATTCCCTCTAAGATCTGGTACAAGACAGGGATGCCCTCTCTCACCACTTCTGTTCAACATAGTCCTCGAAACACTGGCCAGAGCAATTAGACAGATGAAAGAAATTAAAGGCATAAAAATAGGAAAAGAAGAACTTAAATTATCACTATTTGCAGGCGATATGATTCTATACCTAACAGACCCAAAAGGGTCTACAAAGAAACTATTAGAGCTAATAAATGAATTCAGCAAAGTGGCAGGATATAAAATCAACACGCATAAATCAAATGCATTCCTGTATATCAGCGACAAATCCTCTGAAATGGAAATGAGGACAACTACTTCATTCACAATATCCCCCCAAAAAATAAAATACTTGGGAATCAACCTAACAAAAGAGGTGAAAGACCTATACAATGAAAACTACAGAACCCTAAAGAGAGAAATTGAAGAAGACCTCAGAAGATGGAAAAATATACCCTGTTCATGGATAGGCAGAACTAACATCATCAAAATGGCAATATTACCAAAAGTTCTCTATAAGTTCAATGCTATGCCAATCAAAATCCCAACAGCATTTCTTGTAGAAATAGATAAAACAATCATGAAATTCATATGGAATAATAAAAGACCCAGAATAGCAAAAACAATGCTAAGCAGGAAGTGTGAATCAGGCGGTATAGAGATACCAGACTTCAAACTATACTACAGAGCAATAGTAACAAAAACAGCATGGTACTGGTACCAAAACAGGCGGGTGGACCAATGGTACAGAATAGAGGACACAGTAACCAATCCACAAAACTACAACTATCTTATATTTGATAAAGGGGCTAAAAGCATGCAATGGAGGAAGGATAGCATCTTCAACAAATGGTGCTGGGAAAACTGGAAATCCATTTGCATCAAAATGAAACTGAATCCCTTTCTCTCGACATGCACAAAACTTAACTCAAAATGGATCAAGGAGCTTGATATTAAATCAGAGACCAGGCGTCTCATAGAAGAAAAAGTTGGCTATGATCTACATACTGTGGGGTCGGGCTCCAAATTCCTCAATAGGACACCCATAGCGCAAGAGTTAACAACTAGAATCAACAAATGGGACTTACTCAAACTAAAAAGTTTTTTCTCAGCAAAAGAAACAATAAGAGAGATAAACAGGGAGCCTACATCCTGGGAACAAATCTTTACTCCACACACTTCAGATAGAGCCCTAATACCCAGAGTATACAAAGAACTCAAAAAATTAGACAATAAGATAACAAATAACTCAATCAACAAATGGGCCAAGGACCTGAACAGACACTTCTCAGAGGAGGACATACAATCAATTAACAAGTACATGAAAAAATGCTCACCATCGCTAGCAGTCAGAGAAATGCAAATCAAAACCACCCTAAGATACCATTTCACTCCAGTAAGATTGGCAGCCATTATGAAGTCCAACAACAACAAGTGCTGGAGAGGATGCGGGGAAAAGGGTACACTTGTTCACTGTTGGTGGGACTGCAAATTGGTGCAGCCAATTTGGAAAGCAGTATGGAGATTTCTTGGAAAGCTGGGAATGGAACCACCATTTGACCCAGCTATTCCCCTTCTCGGTCTATTCCCTAAAGACCTAATAAGAGCATGCTACAGGGACACTGCTACATCGATGTTCATAGCAGCACAATTCACGATAGCAAGATTGTGGAACCAACCTAGATGCCCTTTAATAGATGAATGGATAAAAAATATGTGGCATTTATACACAATGGAGTATTACTCTGCTTTAAAAAATGACAAAATCATAGAATTTGGAGGGAAATGGATGGCATTAGAGCAGATTATGCTAAGTGAAGCTAGCCAATCCTTAAAAAACAAATGCCAAATGACTGGTATGATATAAGGGGAGTAACCAAGGACAGGGTAGGGACGAAGAGCTTGAGAAGAAGATTAACATTAAACAGGGATGAGAGTTGGGAGGGAAAGGGAGTGAGAAGGGAAATCGCATGGAAATGGAAGGTGATCCTCAGGGTTATACAAAATTACATATAAGAGGAAAGGAGGGGTAAGAGAAAAATAATACAAGTGGATGAAATGATTTACAGTAGAGGGGGTAGAGAGAGAAAAGGGGAGGGGAGGGGAGGGGAGGGGAGGGGAGGGGAGGGGAGGGGAGGGGAAGGGGGATAGTAGAGAATAGGATAGTCAGCAGAATACGTCAGTCACTAGAATGGCAATATGTAAATCAATGGAAGTGTAACTGATGTGATACAGCAATCTGTATATGGGTAAAAATGGGAGTTCATAACCCACTTGAATCAAACTGTGAAATATGATATATTAAGAACTATGTAATGTTTTGAACGACCAACAATAAAAAAAAAAAAGAGACCTAATTTCCAGTTTAAAAGCCTAGTGTATCTACTTTCTCAAACATGTTTCAGTGGGATCTAGTCAGTACTAACAAAGAGGATCAGACTTGGGGATCTTCTAGTAGTCCTAGTTCTTAGAACTCTGGTTATGTTTATTTATGGTTAGTTGTTAATAGATAAACTGAATATATTTGTGGGGAAAAAAAGTGGAAATGTTACAGTGGAATTGGGCTGGAACTTACCCATTGGTTACCAGAAATGTGGCCTTGGGTTACTTAAATTTCCTTTCCTTTAAAATTTGGTTGACTCAATATTAAAGAATTGCTGCAAATATGAAAGAAAATACTTGCCTTGTACCTAATGATTAATAATGCCAAAAGAATAATCACTTTTGTTATCTGACTCTTAAATACATGACTTAGGCCTAGAGAGATACATTAAATGATTTACTGAGATGGTGAAATACAGAGGTAGTATTTGGATCTACCTTTGCCTATTCCTTGTCAGAGTGCTTCCTACTCAATTACATTTCCTTCTAAAGTCAGAGCTGGGTCACAGATGTGAGACACAATGCCAAAGGAATTTGGAAGTAAACAGGGGAGTAGAAGCAGTGTGTTATAGTTCCTGGATCCTGGAAAGAACAATAGAAGCCTGCTGGCTAGTCCTCCAGGCACTGCTCCAGTGTGAACTTGCAGAGCTGTCTGTGATGCAGCATGCCTCAGAGAGGCATGGAGAGGCTAGGAGCAGGAGCAGGCCATGGAACAGCAGCCTATGTGGCTACCAAGGAGCTCCTGTCTGTTTTCAACCATGGGCAGCTCCAAATTTCTGCTTAGACTTCAATACCACACTAGCTCCTCTGAACTACACTCAGGTGAATTTCTGAACAAATACTGCTTCTTTGTAATGGGGGTGGGGGTGGAGCAGAAGGAGAATAAAAAAAACAAAAAATTGAAAAACATAAGGGTTCAAAGTATGACACAGTCACCCATTTTTGACTACAGGAAATCTTGATTTTTGCAGATGGTTTGAGCTATAGTTATTCAAACAGGTTGAGAAGTTATAGGATATTTTGGGAAGTTTCTTCACATGCAACAGGCGAGTATATTCTATTTGAAGCTCCAGCAAAGCAAAGAAGAACAGTTAATTGTAAAGAGAAGAAAGCCAGTGTTTAGGGAGCCAGCACTCTCATGGATACTGGTGGAGAGATTTCTCCTACAACAAATAACTATCAGAAAACTGAGCACAACAAAATAATTTGGTTTTTCAGGACGTAAGGTTTTGCTACAACTCCTCATTTCTGCTCTTGTATCCCAAAAGGCAGCCATAAACAACAGATAAACAAATGAGTGTGGCTGTGTTCCAATGCATAATAGGCAAAGCTGGTTTAAGGCTATGAGCCATAGTTTTCCCAGGCTTGACCTAGAATTAAAAAGTTCACAATGGGAAAACATCCTTGATGTTCCTAGCTCCCCTACTTCACCTTAGTTAGGGGGAAACCTGCATTTATCATTTCCTTCCATAAAACCTAGTCAATACCTGTGTGTGGTAATTCAGTACTTCAGTGTGCATAGGGTAGTGGTATATTTCTATAAAGATGCTTGCAAAGCAGACTAAAAACTAAGGCTCTGATTTTATACCCTGTAGCTTCTCAATACTTAACATAGTTTATAATAAGCCATAGGTTAATAAATGTATAAGAAACAAAAGCCATTCACGAACAGGTTAATTCACACTCCAGAACTACCAGGGAAGGATTTACCTCAAATGGCTTAAAATATTGAATTCTGTATTAAGGCTTCTTGCTGAACGATTTGATAAAAATTCAAACAAACACTGGGGAAAAAAAAAACAACAACCTTAAAACAAGGGAAGGAGGGTAGAAGGAAGGGAAAGAAGAGAAAGAAGGTAGAATAGAAAGGTGAGGAGAGAGGGAGGAGGAGATGGCAAGAGGGGTGGGGGAGGGAGAAGGGAATATGGAAAAAAGGAAAAGGTGATTTTTTTTTGAAATTTTCATGTAGCAGTATGTGTATTTAAAACTAATTGATGAGAACCAAGTGTTTATGATACTTAAGTACTTTACATATGATATTTAATTTGCAACTGAAGCACTGTGAAATAGAGATCTATTTGAAAGATGAGAACTGGTTTGAAAAAAACAAGTTTTGCACAAAATGTCTTGCCCTGAATTACCTACCCACACTAACACAAATTCAGACAATCTTACCTTAAATATGTTTTTATCACCAAAAAACCAAAACCAAAACAAAACAAAAAAAACCCACTACAACTAAATTGATGTTCAGTGAAAAGAAATATAGGAATCAATAGAAGCAAATTCAATGATAAAAATCCTCAACCTTAAATATGAATTTGTTATGAGTTTCAGAGTAATACAAGAGTACTAAAGAAAGCCAGAGCTTTCCAAAATTCAAGGAAAATTACATATCTATTGCAATAGTAATGTCAAAGCTTGTTGTAGATCTTTAGACAATTCCTCTGCCTGACTTGCTTGTAGTCAGTTTATTTGCCATTTATGTTAATAATTTATTACTTTGCTGACATGATGAGAGAGCTAGAGATAAATGAATTAATTTAAATCTATGTGATGAGATTTCTCTCAAAATGCAAGCATGATTCCAGAACAATAAAATTTTCTCAGATTATTCAGCTCTTCTCAGCAAGATGGGACTACACTTCTGAGGTAATTTTTAACAAAGTGAAAGACAAATTTTTAACAAATAAAAAATTGGTTGATATGCTTATTGAACTTCTTCTATCTCTTCTAGTGGAGATATAGGAGATAGTAGGAAAGAGTTTGCCAAGAGAAGTTAGAGTGATTTCAATATTTGAAGCCACTTGAGATAATTTCTTGTCTAGTAGTTCTGAGTTATGAATTTGCCTCTGTGTGGATAGCTTTCCTTTATCAGAAATTCATTTTAAACCCTGTGACTTATTAGACACTGTGCAAGGTGATGCTAAAGAGCAGTTCTAACAGAGGATAGAAGGTTTGAGAGAGAGATACATACATATTGGGGAGAAGAAAAAAATCAAAGTCTGCATTTTAAAACATGTGCTTAAAAATGGAACATTAATTTACTCAAGGGCATTGGATACTCTTTTATAACTACTTCAAAAATATAATAAAATTAACTTACTAAGACATAGTGCAATAGAAACACAGGGAAAGAAGAATAGATTATTCAGAGATATGAACACATCCTATTCTATTTCATTTAACATATGATGTCCCTGGCTCCTTTTGCCAGTCATATTATTTCTCCCTAGTTTGACAAGTAAAATCTTAAATCAATAGTCTGACCTCATTAAATTACTGTATAAATAAAGACCTTAGCTAACCCTGTTTCTTAGTTTTCTTCTTGACATGGCCCACTTTGGTCTCCTCAGACACTTCAAGAACTTTCCTTTGACATGTTCTGTGGTAGTTCTTGTCTGTGGCCTGCCCTGAGGACTCTGGCATTCTTGTTCTCCTTTCAGAGTAGCCTACTTTATATTCCACAGGCAACATAAAACCAGCATGTCCAACACAATCATCTCCCAGCTTCCCCTGATTTGTACCTCATTACTATTGACCATCTCTGATTTCTCCCTACACATATGATCATTTCTGATGATTTCTCACTTGGTCCATCTCTTTGGCTCAGTCTTGCCATTGGTCTTCAGGGTCTGCACACAGTTGCCACATAGAGTTCCTAAAACAGCTCAAATATTTCATTCCCCTTGGCCAAAAAGAATTTGTTATTCCAAAGTGATTTTACTTTGAAAAATTCTTAAAGACAGAATATAAATTAAAAATTATCATCTCCCTTCAGAAATACTGAAGGAAATAAAAGTCATCAATTCTTTCCTCTTTCTTTGCTATCTTAAGAGGTATGTGCTAATAACTATCTTTCCAAATCTTCACATGATAATCTTAATAACTTCATGAAATTCTCTTATATTTTTACAAAATTATTTTATAAAAGCAATGACTTGCTGTAGATCCTAGTTATATATAGTTATATTAGTTATATTCTTGCAAGACACACACACACACACACACACTCACACACAAGCACACACACAAAGAGTTCTGGAGAGAAATACTATACATCTGTGTGTGCATTTATCTTTGATTTACAGTATTTGATTAAATATTATATATATATATATATATATTGTGCATTTAATTTATTTAACTATCTAATATATCACTATAATGAGTTGCCTTAAGTGCCACTTTTTTTTATTTGAAGATTGATGTCCTAATTCTAATAGGATGTGTGGCTGCTTCTTCCAGTTCAAAGAACTCTCTTGGATCTTTATTATTGCCCTTATAACAAGACACTAAAGATAGGTATGGAGGTTTTTAGACTTGCGGCTAAGTTCTACAGTTGAACAATTAAAAACACAAAGTACTTTACTTTTTAAGTTCCAAGATTCACTAGCTCTGAGGGTAGCCTGCTCTGCACAAAACTTTTTGAGAAATGACAGATGGGAGCACTGGCTCTAACTGATACCACCAACGAAGCTCCTGTTCCTGTCCCCCTCCCTAAGGCAGTTGACAGAAGGGTTACAGGAGAGAGGAAATGTCTTTTGGGGAAAGGAATGAGTTACTTCCCCTTGGAATTTGAAGTGTTAGAGGCAGATGCTTTATGAGTATCACTCAAAACAATGCTGTGTGCTTCCAAGGAAGAGAAAATAGTATTCTGCTTCTCGGTGCATGTCTGATTAGGGAGAAGTCTTGTCTCATGTGGCAAGAGTGGGAAAGATGAGAATGTGTGAGACCTGACAAAGTGAAGAACTTCCAGGAGAAAGGAGGTAAGAGCAGCTGTCCCCCATATTTCTAGGTTCTGAAAAGTAAGGAAGATTGTTCCTGATCTGAGTCTGATTCTAGGAGGGGGCTGGGATTGAGGGCTACAGTCTTTGTAGGACACCTTAGTGAGGAGTACAAAGAAGGCACACAGTAGGGAAGCTGAGCCAGCAGCAGGGCAGGTGGAAGCAGTGGCCAGGCCTTTTATAGGAGACAGATACTGAAGGTTGCAGATGGAGAAGGGCTCTTCCTTACAGGGACAGTTTGGAGATGGCCACAACTTTTATTTAGGTCATATATAAAATTCCAGACATTAATTTTGGATAGCAAATGAGAAATGAGATAGCAGTAGCCAAGGAAAGGCTTGTTCTTCTCCTATACCCCCCTAATCCCTTATCTTCACCTAGAAAAGAAGGTAAGAGAAAGGTGGCTTGTAAGATTCAGCCTGCACCCTGCTTTCCTACACCTGGCACTTCAAGTCATTGAACACTTAATTCCAGCCTGCAGTGAGGAAAGGGAAAAAAGGGACATTAATTGACTTTAAAATTTTAAAATGATCTAGGATGAGGCTCAAATACTTGGATAACAAACTTTTATTGGGAATAATTTATGAAATCTGAGCAGAATATCATTAAAAGAGCTATCAAAAACCAAGGAGTCAGTATATAAAACCTGAGAGCAACAGTGACTAGAAAATAAAGGAACTCTACTGTCATCCTCCAAATAATAGAGGCTTTCCAATACACTGATTTTACGATATTCATATATTGTACTTTATTATTGTAATTTGCATTCATGTCTAATGTCTCAAATAAGACTGCATTACACTTTTTTAACATTAGAAATTAGATTCTGCACCAGACTGCCCATATAGAGCCCATAGTACATTTATACATAAGCATTACACACATATTTATCAATTAAAAATAAGAAATTAAATCTGACTCTATACAAAAATAAAGTAAAATATAAACTATCAGTGGATGTAGAGTATAAACCTCTTCCATTTTCAATGTCTTTAATGAAAGGGCAACTGACTTAAAGAAGCAGACACAGCCCTGCTATCATTTAAAAACAAAAAGAGCCCGTTGCAAAGGTGAAGAGTGGAACTCTTGTAATCACATAAACAAGTATTTAATTAGTTTTTTACCCTTTTGTTGTATGATCTTAGACTAGTCACCTCATTCATTAAAAAAGAAAGAAAGAAAGAAAGAAAAGAAGAAAAGAAAAAGTCTGGTTTGATTGTAATATTTCACTTTACTCCCAGGCATAAAATTCTACCTATCCATGAAAATATGCACAAGATGCAGCTGACAGAAAAATCACACACTCACAGTTCATGTAATCTATATATATATATATATCAGTGGTTTCATTTGGCATGCACTCAGAGCCACAAGTTATTCTTTCAAAGTTAAGTTTGACTCCTTTGAGTCTAAAAGCAAGCTGCAACAGTTTTCTGTGCCTCACTGGGTTCTCCAGGCATTGTTCCTTATTCAAAGCATAGGATCTTTTTTCTTATACTTTCATCATAGTCTTCAATATTCACCAGGTTTTAGGCTTGAATTGTAGAAGAAAATGAAGGTCCAGCAAGCTCAGCCTCATACCTAACCCAATGCAGAACAAAACAATGCCACAGAATACAAAGGAGCAAGAAGCCACCCACATATTCCAAGCGCATCTTCCCTATCTGTGTTGATGACACTAGACACAGCAAAGCATAAAAAGCAATCATTCAAAATTAGCAGAGAGCATCATTCTACAATAGAAAACAATCACAAACTCATTTTCATCATGAAAATAAACAACCTGATAGTTAAAACTTTTACTTCTGGAAAAGATAAATCATTATACCTCAATAAAGTACAATGTTGACAGTAATGCTATTCAAAGATCACCAAAGTGACTTCAAAAAATAATGCTAATAGCCATGCTAACTAGAGTTGAGGTGATACCTCATTGTGATTTTAGTTTTTGCTTCCCTAATGATTGGTGATATTGATTTTTGTGTGTGTGTGTGTGTGTGTGTGTGTGTGTGTGTTCCTGGGGATTGAACTCAGGGTTTGTGCATGTAAGGTAAGCACTTTGCCAACTGAGCTATATCCCCAGCCCTATGTTGACATTTTTTGTATCTTCTTTTGGGAAATGTCTATTTAGCTCTTCTGTCCATGTCTTAATCTGATGATGATGATGATGATGAAGATGACAACAACGATGACAATTTGCTGTTAAGTTGCTTGAAATCCTTGTGGATTTGGGAAATCAAACTCTCATTATATTTTTAATTTGCAAGTATTTCTCCCACTTGGTACATAGTCTGTATACTGTTGATTGTATCCTTTATTGTACTGAAGCTTTTAGCTTGACATAATCCAATTTGTCTATCCTTTTTATTTCCTCTGCTTTGGAGGTCTTACTAAAATTAAAAAATCCTTGCCTGTTTCAATGTCCAGAAGCATTTTCCCTAGGTTTTATGTCTAGTAATTTTGTGGTTTCAATTGCTACATATCCATCTTTAATATATTTTAAGTATTTTTTTGTGTATGGTGAGAAATGAAGATCTAGTTTCATTCTTCAGGATTGAATTTACAATTTTCTCAGCATCGTTTATTGAAGAAACTGTCCTTTCCCCCATATCTGCTCTTAGTTCTTTTGTTAAAATTCAGCTGACAAAAGACAAGTGCTTACAAGCATGAGGAGAAACAAAAACCCTTATACATTATTGGTAGGAACATAATTAGCACCACAGTTATGGAAAATAGCATGGAGGTTTCTCAAAAATGTAAAAATAGAACTACCATATGATTCATTAAAGCTACCAATGGGTATATATCCAAAGAAAATAAAGTCAGTATATTGAACAGACATCTACACTTGCATGTTTTTGTAGCATTATTTTCAATAGTTGAGATATGAAATCATCCTTAGCATCCATCAACAGATGAGTGGATAAAGAAAGTATGGTATATATGCACATAAAGTCCTATTCCACCATAAAGAAGATGAAATTCTTTATGGATGAACCTAGAGGACATTATATCAAGTGAAATAAGCAAGAAATAGAAATAGAAATATTCTATGATCACATTCATAAAAGTTTTCATAGAAGTACAGAGAGAGAACAGGGAGGGGTTTTATCAGAAGTTGGGGATGAGGAGATCAGGTTAGTCATACAATAATTTAGTCAGATAAGAGGAACAAACTCTGGTATGCTATTGAACAGTAAGATACATATTATATATATGTACATTTTATATATAATATATATTATATATGTACATATGTATTTTGATATATAACATATATTTTAATATATTATATCATATTTTGATATATAACATTATTATATTATATATATATACACACAATGGATATAACATATGTACATATATATAATATGTATTATACATGTTATTTATCAAAATAATAAGAAATCAAACCTTTCGGTGTTTCACTCCAAACAAATGTTTGAGGTGATACATATGCTGATAATAATTCTGATTTGAGCATTGCTCAATGCTTAATGTATTGAAACATCACATTTACCCCATACAATTTATATAGCTTTAATTTATACAACTATTACATGAAAATTAATATGTGATTAAACAGAAAAATTTTTTAATATTTAAGTGAATTCCTCTGAAAATAACACGTTGGTCATTATAAAACAAAATAACATGACAAAAAAGGTAATAAAATATTGGCTTTGGGCTGGGATTGTGGCTCAGCAGTAGAGCGCTCGCCTAGCACAGGTGGGACCCAGGTTTGATTCTCAGCACCACATAAAAATAAAGGCATTGTGTTGTGTCCATCTACAAAAAAAAGATTCATTCATTCTCTCTCTCTCTCTCTCTCTCTCTCTCTCTCTCTCTCTCTCTCTCTCTCTTAAAAAAAAAATATTGGCTTGCTTCATTTTTGCTTTGAACTACCTCTTAATGGATCTCCCCATAGGACATAAACTCTGACCTTACAGATTTTACTTGGGAGCTCAAAAGGATACCTGACAAACCATACAATAAAATAGATAGACATACAGATAAAGATATATGAATGAGTATGGAAGATGAGAAGATTGTAGACTTCCCAATGGATTTAACTAAGGGAAAGGTATTGGTAAATAGGAAATAATTCTTAGATTTAAATTAAGGGAGGCATTTAATGGAGAAGAAAAAGTTAGATCCAGAGATAGAAATGGGGGCTATATAAAAAGGAGAAAGTCCAGAACATTCCTTCAGGAAAACTGATGCTTAGATAACTGTATGAGAATGTCCTTATGGCAAAAATCCAAAAGTAAGGGACAAAAGATCCAATGTAGAAAGACAAGTTATAATGAGTAGGTAGAGAAATTCAAAATCACACCAATGAGTTTGAGCTTTATTCTATATATGATGGGGAGCTATCAAATATCTCATCAAAATTCAAACTAGTAATTCAAACTACTTCCAAATTCTAAGTTTTCTTTCTTTCAAAGTAAGACATATTAATCCCTTGTGTTGCCATTGCATATAGAATCTATACCTAATGTTAAATGCTATTAATCATCTATAATGATGATAAGTGAGTAGTCTGACCCTTTCTAAAAGAAAGATATCTATCCCATTCCTTCAGCTCAATCTGTAATCTTACAGATGTTCACAAAAATGTAATTAAAAATGCTTTCTAAAAGTCATAGGTTACCCTATGTATAATTAAAGGATAAGACTCAATGAATTTAGAATTGGAGGAAATCTCTTACACTAATCACAGACATTTTTACATAAAATCTTGTACTTGAAATTCACAAAATTCATTTCTCTGAATAATATATCAGGATAATTGGCACTGTCTCCAGTGCAAATCATTAGCATAAGTAGACTGTCTATACAGACAGCATATGTTGTCCAAACTATCACATGCATATACATCACCTAGTCAAAATTGGAGGTCTACATGCTTGGTAATTTCCCCCTTTACCTAAATGCCACTGAAGATGAAAACTTGTTATCTGAAAATGAATCTTTATGACAGAGTGTAATCAAATCTTAATTTTTTTTTTACTTATTTTTTTAAATGCTACACATTTTACCAGGCATTAATGTGCTCATTTTGACAAAAGCAACTTCAATTGTTTGGCAAAAAAATCCTGATCCTAGCAATGTGATGTTTTTCCCTTTCAAATTAACATATGGTAGAACTCTATTTGAATATGAATGTATCTGATATCTAGGCAGATTATACTAAAATTGCTGTGAATGTCAAAGTGCTTGAAAACACCAAATGTTGTTGCATCTTGTAATAAAGGCTCATCAATAAATGATAGGTTATTTTCTTTATTTTTCTGATTTCTTATAAAAGTGAGAGTGGAGGAAGAGGTCATTGTTATTGTTAATTTCAATGCTATAAATAATTATGCAGCTCAAGGGCAATAAATGAGAGCAGTGGGAATAAAAATATTGTGATCATTCATTATATCAAATGAGAATGTTTGTATGTTATATGTTTATGCTGTCACTATTTGAGCAGTCTCCTGTCACTATTTGAACTTGCTGATTATTTAAATTTACACAATTGCCTATACCATACAAGGAAAGAAATAAGTGCTTGATTATATCTTTACTAAGTAATATTCTTATTTCATGATACAACCACCAAACTATGAACACATAATAAAATGATATCTTTCACAGCAGTAGTTTCTATCTCATCAAAAGATATAATCTAAGAAGCAGTCAATTCTAAAACCGCAAAAATCCTGATATCTGATTTGAGTAAATTCCTGTGCAGTTTGCATTATCCTTTCATTTGAATGGGTGTAGAGTTAAGTATATAAGTTCCCACTGTGTTAATGGGAACTCTAAGTATCAATTCCCACAGAGCAGGGATTACAAGTTACTTTTATGTTGAGTACTTGTGCTATTTTGAACCTTAGCTACACTGTGGGATAACCAGTTAGAGAGGTAAGACATGTGTACCTCTGTAGGATTTGAAGAGGAGATTAAAGATGAAATGAGGAAATGCAAGACAGAGACGAATGGATGGATTAGATGCCATTTGATGCTGAACAATATACTGAATGAATACTATTTAATATTTGAACGAGAGCACATTCTATTTTTTAAAGGATAGATTACCCAATGAGTGTCTGTCCTAAGGAGGACAACTATATTTCTGTGAATTGGAATCAACATATAAATATTTTCTTCTTTTTCAAGATATAAAGTTATTCAGTGAAAATTATTATATCTGGAAGACTTTTGAAGTTAATTGATAGATTTAAAGTTGTTTTTATAGACAAACATGCAACCTCAATTCAGCCAGTGAGATATACGAAGAAATGTAAAAAGGGACTCCTTGTGAGAAAATTTTTTTACTTTATTTTTTTTTGTGATACTGAGAATTGAACTCGGGCCTTGCACATGCTAGACAAGACTACTTCTGAGCTACATCCACAGCCCCCTTTATTTTGAGATAGGCTCTAAATTATACAGGTGGACTTTGAAATTGTGATCTTTCTGCGTCAGACATCTGAGTTGGTAGGATTACATGTATGTACCACCAAACCTGGCTTGGTCTTCATTTCTGTGATGGAAAATAATAGACTGCTCTTTTTCCTTTGCACAGCATGTATTTGAATGTCATCTTTGAAAATGTAGCACACAGATTTCCATCACCCTGACGATGATATTAACATCAAAGGTGACAGGGCAGAGAAACAGAAAGATTCCAAATATGCAGTAATGTCAACAAACCATTAAATCATTTAACCTGGCAGGCTCTGTGGCACATACCTGTTATTTCAGCTACTCAGAAGGCTGAGGTAAAAGGATTCCAAGTTCAAGGCCAGCCTTGTCAATTTAGCAAAACCCTGTCTCAAAATGAAAAGGGGTAGGAATGTCCATCAGTGGTAGAGCACCCTGACTTCAATCTCCAGTATGGAGGGGAAAAAAAAATCAGTTGATCTACAGAATAACTTGTAAGCAAGAGAAATTTGAAATTGCTTACATTTCTGAAGTCTGAAAGTTCCAAGATCAAGACATACCCACAAGTTTTCTGTCTGCTTCCAAGACATGGTCTTGAATGCTGTGTCTACATGTGCCAGAAGCAGAGGGCAAAAGGACTAAATGCCTTTTCCCTATTGCAGACTATGTTTATTTCCAACCCTCTAAAATATGAGCTTAACATACATCATTTCTCCCATTCTTTAGAAATTAGTATTATACAAATAATCATTAAATTACTGTGAAGCTTTTGAAAAATACTATACCTTTGAAAAATCCTCCCCAAGTTCTTGGGTGATAGATCTCATATGGCTGATACACAGGTGATTTTACTTGTTATACTGCTGGAGACTTGATCCATTGTTCTATGTATTATACCTCTGTTAATTCAGCTTAAGTTACATTAACACTTTGGCAATCCCATTAAATTAGCTATTCACCCTAAATTTATTATAGCTTGGGGGAAGAACACCATTGTTTCTTCAAGAATGGACAGGTTGCAGGAGAAAGAGAAATAGGTTTTGTTCTGTAGAGTGTGAGGAATCAATTGTGGATTAATGAGAGGAACCTCTAAGGAGCTAAATTTTGTTTGAACATAAGGACAAAGACATTTCTACCATTTGTTTTTTCTTCTCTTGGTAACTGAACCTTGACTTTTTCTTAAACATCTGTTTCAATAATCTCATCTCACATGGTTTGTGAAGGGCTGGATCGAACCTTAATCCAAAGGCAGATGTGTGGTTTGGCTGGAAATAAATCACAGCACCCCATTCTTCTTGCCCAAACTGAAGGGCTCAGTGCATGAATGTGATCTGAGTATCGTCAATGGAGTGTGATGTAACTATTTTTCTCAAAATGACTAGTGACTGGCACTCTTTCCTGAAGATTTTTGAAGCTGAGCTGATGTGAGATCGTAGGGCTGGTGCAGCCGTTCTATGAATTTAGGGCAAAAGCCTGTGTAAAAGCAACGAAGCACACCTGAGAGACCATGACTGTGGAACCAGGGCCCAATGACATTGTTTTTTATCTCTATTCTCTACTGTGCCAAAAAAGCCTCTGCACTTCTCATTAGGTTGAAGCAATATATCACTATTTCACTCAAGACAGGTTAGATCAGGTTTTCTAACACTTGGAACAGAGTCATAACTGATACAATGATGAACTTTATAATTATTAAATATATTCTCATAAAAAGTCAGTCCCTAAGAAGTACGATGTTTCTTTTAATCATTTGGATTCATAGGCAGGCATTAGACAATATTAGAAATGGATATTTTGAAATAAACCAAATATCAAAATGGTGATTGGTCTCAATGACATTTATGGAGCTGGGAAGTCAAGGGGTGACCCCAGATGGCAGTAAGTCAACTAGAAGGGAGAAGGGGACTTATGGTATGTCCCTTGGCTCTGGTCCATCTGTCTGCTTCTGCTATTGCTAACAGGCTGTTGTGAACAATAGATACTTAAGGCAAGAGCAGTTATCTGCCAGGCACTGCCAGCACTAAGTGATTTGAATTGACTGATCTGGTCTGAGTAAACTTAAGACCAAAGCCAGTTGTCTTACTGCCAAAATAGCTAGACATGCCTAACAGTTTTGTGATATTTCACACAGACACTGCTGGATCAGCAGAAATTAGTAATGATTTTGGCAGCCAACAAGCTCTGTGAGGTAATAGGAAAGCTATAGCTTTAAACAGCTCCATAGAAAATGTGATGGGGCAGAAGGGAATTGCAATGGGCTCCCTGAACTGTTCTGTTGATGTTACTGAGCAAATATAGCTCCTTGAGTTGTTTTCGTTTCATCAAAATCATGATACTCTTGAGTGTTGGCAAGGAAATATCAGGTAATGAGAATGCAGTGAACATGTCTTTCATCAGCTGAAAATCTTTAATTGTAATTGCAGCATGTAATGGTGTAATTAGTTGTCTAAGTGACAGGATAGGCTCAAATCTTTCCTAGCTTTTTGCAAAAAGGACCATTACGTTTCCATAAACCTTTATTTATTTATTTTAAAATGAGATGACGAGAAGGCAAGGATGGGAAAGGCATTTACTTTTAATGCCATGAACTTCGCGTAATCCCAACTACAGATGATAAGAAGCTAGATGAAAGAAAAGAATAATATGCTTCTACTCAGATAAGTGTTGCTTCTGAAGAAGTCATATGTAGGGGTGAATAAGTACCATATTTTAAACAACTCAAGGCACAATAAATACATTTGATTCCTGAATCTTAGGGAAATACTTACAATATAGATACTATTACCATTTTACCTACAAGGTAACTGGGAATCAGAGCAATTGAGTCACAAGTCACATATTAGGATCACACAGCTAGTATGGTGCAAAAACAGGGCTGGAATTTGCACCTGAGACAAAAACACAAGTCAATTATGATTTTGAAGTTCATTTTTTTGTCCCTAGAATTTGCTGCCTTGAACTGTCATCAAACCCTCTAATGTTGTTTCTCAAAATTTCTCTGTGAGAATTAAAGAGGGGTTTACTAAAACATGAGAGAGAGAAAGAGGGTAAATATGCACTGAAGGGGGATTGGACAATTTGAGTTTGCAGGTGATGGTTAGGATTAGAGTTAAGAGATTTACCATTTAATTCCTGGGGGAATTTTGAGGCAGGTATTGGACCACAAAGTCTAATGTCTTTGGCAAGAACCTTTTGACAGAAATCTGGAGATGTCTATGCAGCAAAATCTTACAGTGAGGATTCTAATGGGATCCTGATGACAAAGTGCAATGCACAACAAAAACAGACTAATACTTAATCAGAACAAGTCCCATTGAAAGCTTTAGGCTTTGTGGAGTTACATTTAAAAAAAAAATGGCATCTTACTCACTGAACTCATATTGGATTTGTAACTCTAGGACTGTTAAGAAAACAGCTCTTTCATCTCTACCACTGTTACAGTGGAGATGATTCTAGAATAGCTGGGTGAATTCAAGAAAGTATTTTTCTTCATGAAGAAAACAAACAGTGCTCTAGGCAACTGTGGTTGATGGATGCGACAGCAGATCTCTCCTTTGTGTCCTCCTAAAATTAATCTGTTCTCTCTTTTAAACATATTATAGAAAATGAAAGAGAGAATAAAAGCAACGGAATCTATTCTTCTAAATTAAGAAGCTTGAAAAAGCCTTGCTTTCTTTGTCTATCACATGATATCATTGGATCACTGCCAAATCAAGAGTTATATGAATGATTGTTTTTAGATAATAGTCCCTTTTAGTAAAATATAAAGCCGATTTTCCCAAAACTCCTATTATGAATTTCCAAACACAATAAATCCTAGTTTTCTAAAATAGATGTTTTATTTTGAAATGAATTTTGCTTTAATTTTAAACCATTGTCTGCTAAAGAATTCTGTCAGTAAGGCTCATGTGCATTTCAATATTCTACAGCTATTGACATTGTGTAGATTTTACTATCTGCTTAGTAATTCTGCCAAAATCATTAATTTTAACAGGAAAATACATGTATTATAAGATATGGTTTTCAAAATGCTGGTCCCTCAAGTATATTTTTTCTGAATAAATTTTAAATATTCTACTTTATTCAGACATGTAATGTCTTATTGATAGTTTTTTTTAATTTATTCATTCATTTTAACATTTACTCATCCAAATGTCCATACAGATCTCTGATACAGCAAAAAGTATGCATTCCATATCTGTAGTTTTTTTTTCCTAATCCTCTTAATATTTTGGATTTACCTTGAATAGGAAAGGGGGGGGGGTTTAAGTGATGAAGACTGGCTAGAGGTAGGCATGGAAGAGAAGAGAGATTTGTGTACAGCAAAGATTTTGCTTCTTGGGCTTCTCTCTTAGTTGATTTAACAAAGCGGAAAGCAGATAAACAGTATGGTCATTTGATGATGCTTATATCTCTGTCCAGGCTCTGCTTTCTTTATTCTCAGAATTATCATTTTCAAATTATTTGGTCTGCATAAAGATTCCATGCTGGTTAAAATGAACCTTTATGTCTCACATTTCTTCTGTGGGGCAAAGAAAACTATGATTAGCACTTTCCATGGGACCTTGGCAGACCTTGACTGCCACCGAGAGACTCTGGGTTACTTAACCTCATTGAGCTTCAGTTTTCTTACCTGTAAGATGGGGATAGTGATACAAAATCTGAGAACAGCTGGTTCACATTCAACTCTTCATTTTTTTTTTCCCATTTAATGAGACAAACCTAGGCATTCGTTGTTTTTTCATCATAGAGATTACCAGATTTCTCTACAAAGATATTTCATCATTTTGCTTCAATGAATTAGCAGATAAATAAAAGGTTTTTATTTAACTTCTTAGTATTCTAGCTTGAAATTCTAAGCTGTCGTTTGCCCTAGAGTCTTGGTGTCTTCAAAGGATAATACAAAAAACAAAAAACAAACAAACAAAAAAAGACAAAACTTTAGAACTGGACCTACCTCATTGTTTCCCCTTATTTGCCTTTCTTGGATTGATATATTCTTTCCTTCATCTTATTCCATTTTGGGGGGAAATGATACTCTGTAAATTTTGGTGATAACCCACTCTATTTTAACATTCTTTATATTTTTCTTGAGCAATATAAAGAGTAAATTGTATTTTTTTAAATTCTAATGTTTTTCATAAAAATTTCAGGCAAATTTTGCTCAGAATTTTCATTATACTGTTATCTGCCCCGTAAACAAAACAGTTGTTGACTTGCTATTTTGTGTTGATTCAGTTCGTATTTGTGTTTAAATACAGAGTTACTTTTCATGTTAAATCTTCCATCTGGGATAAGATGTATTCTGCATAATTTATCTATTTAGAATTTTATTTATTATGGGTCTATTGACAGTACTCTTAACAGTATTTTGGGGGGGGGTATGTAAAGGTTTTTGTTTTACTTTGTTCTTGAAGGAAAACTTTATTGGATACTATTGAGGTAAAAATTTCTAGGTTTACTCTGTGTGTGTGTGTGTGATTGAAAAATAATTTAGAATAAGTATCAGTCTTTTGAACAAAATCTATGTTTCTTCTGGCCACTAAATCCTCTGTGTTTCTTTTTCCACTAGTTTTCTGTGTTTGGATGCAGATGTCATCAGTCTGTTGAAAAACAATGACTCTCAGTGTAAACAATCTCTTTGAATGTGGCTCCTTCCCCCCTTTCTCCATCCTATCCTATGGAAATATGTATTTTTTAGACCTTTGCCCAATGACCTTTCTCAACCTCTTTCATAATTTTCGATGGTCTCTTTGTGCTAAATTCTGAGTAACTTTTTCTTTTTCTTTTTGACTGAGGATTGATCTCAGACCTCTCTACCACAGAGCCATATCCCCAGCCCTATTCTCGATTCTCTGCCTCAACCTTTCTGAGCCACCTGGATTACAGGTGTGCCCCACCACGGCCAGGCCTGAGTAACTTTCTTAATCTATATCATATGTGTCTAGGCTAATCTGTTGTTTGATTCACCACTGAGTTTTCAAATCTAATTATGTCTTCTTTCCCTCTATTTCTACTCATTTCATTTCCTTCTTAAATTTTATGTATTCATTTACTTATTGCTCATATTTTCAAACTTTCTTTAAGCAAATTAATGAGATTTTTATTTTATTAAGTATTAGTACTAACTAACTTCAAAACCTGAAGAATTGTGTATCTGGATCTGGTGACTTGTTGTCTTTATTACCTTGGGTACTTTGGGGAATTTTGATTATGAGTTAATAAAGTCTCTTCAGAACTTTATCTTTAGAAATTCTTTGAAGTCTGGGTTGAATATTCATTTCTCCAAAGAATATTTGTGCCTAGTTTTGCCATTTACATGTGTGCAGTACACAAGAGGCCACTTTACATTATTTTTTCCATATATGTGACCAGTTTGTAAGAGTTGGAAGTTCTTTCCCCCTCCATTGTCATAATCTTGATTCTGATTTCTAAATATATAAATTTATTTTTAAATATATATTAATAATATGGATGCTCAGAAATAATTTTCTTTTCATATGAGTCTATGTATGAGTCTCACTTATAGGCACATTTTTGGAAGAAACACCAAAGCACAGATATTTGAAGCCAGAAAAAAAATTTAGAGAACACCGAAATGTAAGGAATATTGGAAGGTTCAGGAACTTGCTTAATAGCATGTGGCGCCACTTGGGACTTGGATTCAACTCTTGGGTAACCTTACATAGTGTTATTTCTGCCAAAACAATGTCTGTTTTTAAAATATGATCATAATATTATGATCAAATTTATTCTTTATAATGGGGGAGAGAACTGAAAATAATAATGTTTTTTTGAGCCTTTGACCTGGAGTGGTTCTTAGAAATCTCAGACACTGATGCTAGAGAAGAGACGTTTCATTCTTAGATTTATTGGTCACTTCTTGGTACCATGTGAGTAACAAGGTATTTAGCAAATAGTAAAACTGAGAGACTACACTAAGGAGTTGTGACGCAAGATCATATTGCCTATATTTATTGACAATTAATTAGAAATGAAAGTATAAAGCTTTTTTGAACTCATTAGTGGCATCTCTTATTATATTTCTATCCATACAGAACAAAATTCCACAAAATTAAAACTACACAAATGACCCAGGTTCTCAAATAAGCTGTAGGTAGAAAATAGGAAGAATGAACTCCCTCTGAGAAGTCTGTAGCTATCAAATAAGCAAAGTTTAGGTAACTGCATTGAAGAGAAGAAGTAGGAACCCCGGGTGACTAAGGAAGAAGACAGCACTGTTTCTGAGAAGCCAGGTGGAGGAGTTTCCTGATGAGCCCCAAGTCTGAGCCAGGGGAATTGGGAAGAGCTTTAGAGGTAGTAAACAGGCCAACACACAGTGTTGTCCAGGGCCTATAAATAATTAAAGAGCAACCAGACACTGTGTAGCTATATGTCAAGAGGATTCTAGGAGATGCCTCACTTTATATGTTCTGATCCTTTTTATACATTAGTAGTGTATTCTGGGAATTCCAACATTGTACATTTCCACTATTTCACCAGCAGTGCTTCTAGAACTCAGATATCTCACAGAAATCCCTTTTTACACCACATATTTTATTTCAAGGTCAAAAGATTTGTACACTAAATCTCTAAAATGACAAACTAGAGAAGATCCCTAATAGTAGCTACGATTATAAATTGCCCAACTTCAATATCACTCATCTAACCAAAAGTACATGGAAAGGAAAGTCCGGTAACTAGTTATAACTTTAAGATAGGGAAAAGTCTTTTAAGCAGAAATCAAAAAAGAAAATCTGATGGAGCAGCCCATATTCAAAACAAACAAAAAATGCAAAATGTGCATTCACCCTACTTTGAGATCAAATACCCCAACCTTAGAGAACCAAAATTATTCTAATATCAACTCTCATCTGAGTATTTGAATTAGAGTTACTCATTTTGTGCTCATTAAGGTGGTTGCATCTTGGAGTGGAGTAATGTCTTTCTTTCACAGGTTAACATACAAATGTCCCTGGTTACCTTTTCACCACTCCTATCAGAGTACAGCATTTTAAATTTATGATAAGTGCTTTATTTAGGTTTGAAAGTTAACACATTATACATTTTATTCTATAATTTAAACACCCTTAATTTATTGTTTTCTAAATTTTAAAGTAAATATTTAGAGTAACAAATTTTAAGGTAAATGAATGGAAGCTTGAAAATTAATGCCCCTTTCACCTTTGGCTCACATTATTATATTCACATGTTTCTAAATAACAAATTCCTATCCAGCACTTTATTAGCTAAGCAATCCTTATATTAGTACCTTTTCCTGAAGAAGTTCAGAAACTAGTTAAAGCACATGTCAACTTGATTCTATTTCATTTAGTATAATATCACAATATTACACAATGCTTCTTGCAAGAAAAATATTGTTTTTATCCAATTCACTATTTGCCTATCAAAAGTTTGTTAAATAATATGCAGTGAATATATTTAACCAAAAAATAAAAGTCACACAAATTAAAATAACATTTTTTTTCAGCCATTGTATTAGCAAGATAGCAGCAGTTCCAGGGCTGGGATTGTGGCTCAGAGGTAGAAAGTTTGCCAGCATGTGTGAGGCACTGGGTTTGATCCTCAGCACCACATAAAAATAAAATAAAGATATTGTGTCCTCCTACAACTAAAAACTAAATATTAAAAAAAGAAGCTATTTCAGGAAAAAAAAATGTGATAAAAGAGATACTCATGCAGTTCTCTAAGCATCAGTGTTCCTGAAGGAATGTTCTATACTTTCTTCATTTTATATACTCCCTTTTCTGCTAAGTATATCATTAATTTTCTCTCTCTTATCCAGAATTTATTTCTCAAATCTAAATTCCCATTTCCATCCCTGAAGTGACAGCTGAGTAATATTGTTTCAGGTACTTCTCATGTATAATCAAAATTTACCTGCCCTCAGTGGAAAATTCAAATTCCTCACAAACTCTAAGTTTCTCCCTTCCCATTCTTCCCTTCAAATTTAATTCTCATTTCTATTTTCTTTGTTATCATAAATTTTGCCGACATTAGTCTCACTTTTTTTTTATAACCCCTCTCTTTCTTCCTTCCCATCCATTTTCATGAGAATAAAAATGACCCACCTATAACACCCTTTGGATCAAACTGTTCCTCTGCTAAAATAAAATACACATTTGTCCATTGAATGAAGAATGGAATTCAGATTCCTTACCATGGTCTACATTCACTTCCCCCTTTTCTCCTTCCATTCCAACTACACTGTCTCCTTTTATGAGTTTTTATACTTCCTCTGATTGGAAACTCTTCTCTTTCCATGACCATATCCTTCCCCATACTTTTGTCTCAGCTTAACTGTTACCTTTTCTGAGTTTTTCCCTTTCCACAGCCTATTGTCTTCTCATAGCCTGGGACACTTTGTAATTGTCATGTACATCTGGGAGTTCACAAACTCTGGATTCTTCCTTACCATAAGGTGAAAGGAACCACATCTGTTTTGTAACCTAGTGAATCCACAGCCTTGAATATATTGGGTTCAGTATTTCATTAAAGACTAATGAATTAATTATAAAAGTAAATGTAAATTTGATATAAGCCTCCTAAAAACCCATTAGCAATTTATTGAAAGTATTTTAAAGAGAAACATAAATTAAGTCCAGAGAGAGCAATTTCTACCTATAGATAATTATAATTATACTATTGTTATTTGTTGGTTTGTTTATATTCTAGTATTAAGTGTTTCTCCCAAAACATTGAATTTCATTTTCATTTTTAGGGAGTTTACATTTACCATGTTCAACACCAGCCACACCATTTTCTATATTTTTATTTTCTGCTAATTTACTTTAGATTTTTATGTGTAAAAATTTTTCCACTAATGAGAAGGGTTATTACATTCGACCTAACTATTTAAAGAATATAATATAAAAACAATCTTATTTGCTGAATATGATTCAGATAAACAGGTTTATCAAAGCACCATTATTTATGTTGGTGAAAATTTCTAAAAATCTGAATTTATAAAAGGTATATCTAAAAACTTTAAAATATTAAAATTGTTTACTAAAGAACTATAAGGAAACAGGAAAAAGTAAATGTAATTCCAATTAGCATCCAAAAAAAAACTCCCCAAGGAAAGATCAATTCAAGTAAAAAAGTTCAGAATAAAAAAATTCCAAAATGATAAAAATAGTTTTTATTTTCAAGGTGATTCATAGATAATTGCTCTGTATTTTTTCTTCATATATTGTTATGGTTTGGATAAGAGATGTTCCCCCCAAAATCTCATGTGCTAGTGCAGAAATGTTCAGAGCTGAAATGATTAGACTATGAGAGCTTTAACTAATTGGTACATTAATCCATTAAAGGAATGGATAACTTGACAGGACTACTGGACTGGGTAGTACATGTAGGCAGGTAGGTCATGGCTGGAGTCAACAGGTCATTGGGGTTGTCTTTAGGAATTCTACTTTTTCTCTAGCACCTTGTTCTCTCTCTGCTTCCAGACTTCTGAGCAACGTCCCTCTTCCATATACTTCCAACATGAAGTTCTGCTTCACCTACACCCCAGAGCAATAAAGTTGCCCAACCATGGACTGAGCCTTCCAAACCTTGAGCCCAAACTTAACTTTTTCTCCTCTAAGTTGTTCTTGCCATGTATTTTGTTTACAGAGACAAAAAGCTGATACACATATATTTTAATAATTGACAATGTTAGTTTGAAAACACTTTTTAATTAATGATATTTCTCTGTTTACCATCTGATTTTGAATATTTAACTGTAGTTCTTTGGGTTTTGTTGTTTTTTTTTTTTTTTTTTTTGAATAAAGAGAGATGGATTTTCCTTTCTTTTTTTTAACCTAACTTAAATTTGGTTTTAAAGGATCCATAATTATCTCCCAGGTGGGAAAAGGAGCAAAGGAATTTCCCCAAACTTGGATATTGCACATAGTAAGCACATTATACCCAACTACCAAAGGTATGTTTCACTTATTTAAAGTATATTGAAACAATAATTTGTCATTGGGAAACTATTTCCAAACTTTTCTCTCTGGAACTGGAATTATAAGAACTACATATGAGTCCTGATCTGTTATATATCAACTGATGGGTTACAATATATATTATTTAGAACCTCTATAATATTTTAAGCCTCATTTATAAATCATGCATAATACTGAGAAGTATGTATTATAAGAACTCAATAAATATAATAAATTTGCAGTGTGTGTCATATTTTTAAAAATGCAATCATATAAATACATAGTTTCACACTGATTTATTATAATGCATTAATGGAAATGATATAGTATAATTAAAATATAAATAAATGTCATACATTTATAAATTATTATAAAATACTATGTTATTTATAAATATCAACAAAATGTCTTACTTTATAAATAATTATATTATGAGGATATTTTGGTGAAATTATGTAAATACATCTTCATACAAACACTGAGTTAGGGATTATGAACTCCCATTGCACAGATGAGGAAACAGACTTAGAAAGGACAAATAATAAATCCATAATCCCTCTGGTAATAACTAGAATACCTCAGTCTTTCTTTTTTATCACCAAACCATTGACTTTTATGTAAAAGACAAACTAGTACCATAGGTGAATAAACTTTGAACATTATTATGGCAATATGAATTTAACATTATTGATAATAGAAGGGCATTTAAAAAATATTTAGTTATATTTCCTTAAAGCTTGCCACTGTTGTTTCCTCCTCATAATAAAGGCTTAGCTGATGCCCTTTGTGTTTTCCTATCACTTTTGATACCTAAGTTCTTGGTCGATGATCACTCTTGCACCAGTCCCCAGATAGTAATTTGAGTTGGAGCACCTGAAATTGAACATTTGTATGAATTTGCATAATTATGTTTTCCCTTTATTTTAGAATATTATCTCTCACTGTGAAATGAATGTCTGTGTTTCTCATATTACAAAATTTAGGAATTTGTATTAGGAGAACACAGTCACAGTTCTTGACATCACAGCCTGCTAACCAGGTTGATAATTTCAAGGAGTTTCTGGAAACTCCATTATGTCTAGCTGAAAGAAGCCAGATTCTGATTTCCGGGAAGGTAAGGTTAAGGTCTTTTACTTATCTTTGTTGCCCTCAAATCAGGAAAAATAAATAAGATATTCAATTTCTGTTGCTTAGTTGCATTCCTAACCAAAATTTCTTCATTATGGTATATATTCAAAATGGACTTGATCCAAGTTCCTGTTTCAGCTTAAATAGTACCCCCTTCTCATTCTGTATCTAAAAATAAAGTACAGTTTAAGGTTAGTAAATGCATATTCCTTTAGTAAATTAAAAAATTCAAAACACAAAAGAAACACCTTATCTTGTACAGAAACATTGACTTACAACATAAAACCAGTCAATAGCCCCAAACATCCATCATAAATGAGTTTTCTCTAATAGACTATTTACCTATTTTTTGTAATTTTGTGCTGAACAACATGACAATTATTCAGGTGTTAAAATTTAGTGACAGGAGGAAGTATCTAAATGAAAGCTTTAAAATGGTTGGCTTATAGGAAACAAGACCAGTGATAAAAATTAGTGTTTTGGACATTAGCAGCATTTTACTCTTGATACACTTATGGGGCTTTTTTTGCTAGAGGGGGTTGGTTTTCAGGGACTCTTTTAACTATGGACATACGGCATCTGAAGTGATAAAGAACTTAGATTTCTCTTTCTGCTTCTTTATGAAAGTCTTGAAATATATTATTATTTTCAACAGAAGGCTTATTTAAATGGTGTTTTTAGTAATTTTTATTAGATGTGAACTTTTTATTTTTGCTTTGATGTAGCTAAGATATTATAGACCTCACTTAGGACATGATGAAAGGAAAGTTGGGGTTACAAAACTGAAATCTTACAAGGCCACTGTCTTAGATCAAAGACTTCAGCTGAAAATAATGGGCTGGATTCTGATAATTCATTCTTACAAAAGGATGCACTTTTATCCAGCTCCAGGCTACATTATAATGCTTCTTTGCAGTATCATGTAACTAGGCAGGTAATAGCACTAAAAGATTTTTTAATAGTCCTATTGTTCACTAATCTTGATATCTTCAGTAAGAGTGAAAATTTATAGAAATATTAAAATGTGGCATGTATAATTTCTTGGAGGATGGTGACATGTTTAATTACTCTTATAATAAAAATGTAATCATAAGTAATGATTTCAACATGATCAATATGTAAATTATATTTACATATGTGTATTAGTGTACCCTTGAAAATATACATATTTACTAAGCAAAGCTCACACAGACATAAGCACTCATAATAGTACCATAATACTTAAATTACTTATCTTTTATAAACACTACTGAGAACACAGAAATAAACAGAAATATCACTTGAGTACTACAAATAAATTATGCAAAAGCCTTTCAATAAAGATAATGTATAATACTACTCATAGGAAAGTTCTCCATGCCTAAATCTGGTTAATTTTTTAGTTTTCAGTGGCTTAAAATAATCTGATTATAAAGCTGGATAAAAAGTTCAATGTTAAAATTAAGATGTTGTCAGATATGATATCTGGATACACAGATGCATAGCATACACATGTACACACTGGGCTTGTTCATTAAGTGTATAATTGATGAATTTCTCTAACAGATACTGAGGCCATACCCTATATAAAAGCTTAAGATAAAAATTATTCATAGCAATGACTATAAAAAATCCTTAAGTGATTTCTACTGTGTGTGTGTGTATGTGTGTGTGTGTGTGAGTGTACATATACACTATCATTAAGAACATTATTAAGAATGACAATGACACTTTCAATAGTTGATTTTTTTCAACTGAAGCTTGCATATATATTCTAGTTATCTGAGAGTTTTGCTTAGACTTGAGTTAAGAAACATTTTTTCTAAACCTCTTTTTATATTTTAATGGGAATGATACTACATACTTTTTTTATTGGTTGTTCACAACATTACAAAGCTCTTGACATATCATATTTCAAACATTAGAATCAAGTGGGTTATGAACTCCCATTTTTACCCCAAATACAGATTGCAGAATCACATCGGTTACACATCCACATTTTTACATACTGCCATATTAGTGACTGTTGTATTCTGCTACCTTTCCTATCCTCTACTATCCCCCCTCCCCTCCCCTCCCATCTTCTCTCTCTACCCCATCTACTGTAATTCATTTCCCTCCATGTTTGTTATCCCATTCCCCTCACAACCTCTTATATGTAATTTTGTATAACAATGAGGGTCTCCCTTCATTTCCATGCAATTTCCCTTTTTCTCTCCCTTCCCCTCCCACCTCATGTCTCTGTTTAATGTTAATCTTTTCTTCCTGCTCTTCCTCCCTGCTCTGTTCTTAGTTGCTCTCATTATATCAAAGAAGACATTTGGTACTTTTTTTTTAGGGATTGGCTAGCTTCACTGAGCATAATCTGCTCTAGTGCCATCCATTTCCCTGCAAATTCCGTGATAATACATACTTTATAGCATTATTTTAACAAACTATGACTAAAAGAATAAAACAAGTCACAGACTGAAGGAAATATTTCCAAAAGACACATCTGATAAAATATTGTTATCTGAAAGATACAAAGAAGTCTTACAACTTAGACACACACACAACTCAAAATGCTGTATTTTATAATTATGTCAAAATGAATCCCAAGGTTATATATAACTAAAAAGAACCAATTATAGGGGGGAGATCCCAAACACTGAAGTTTTAGAAATGGACAAGTAGACTGAACATGCATCTTACCAAAAAGGTATACAGATGGTAAATAAGTATATGAAAAGTTGTTCAACATCACATGCAATTAAATAACTGAAAATTAAAACAATAAGGAGGTACAACTACAAACCTGACATAATTGTAAGAATTCAAAATACTGGATGTTTGCTGGCAAGAATGTGAAACAGCAGAGATTCTCATTCATTGCTTGTTGGAGTGTAAAATGGTACAGTGACTTTGGAACAGTATGACAGTTTCTTACATTTACCACACACCACAACTCACATACATACTTGCTATTTAGCCAGATATATTAAAAATTATGACCATAAAAATTCCTGCTCACAGATGTTTATAGGAGCTATATCATTAATTACCAAAACATAAAAGTAATCCAGATATCTTTCAGTAGGTATATAGATAAATTGTGGTACAGCTCTCAAGCTATGAAAGATAAGGAGGGAACTTAAATGTTTATTACCAAGTGAATGAAGCCAATCTTGAAGAGCTACATACTATATGACTCTAATGATATTCTGGAAAAGACAACATTATAGTGTATACATATGTCATTAGACTTTGCCCAAACTCATAAAATGTACAACAAAAAGAATAAGCAGTAGTGTCTATGATGAATTCTGGTTAATAATGATACATCAATGTAGATTCATCAACTGTACCATTCTGAAGAAGGATGTTGGATGGGAAAAAGGCTGAGGGTGTGTAGGACAGAGGGCATATAGGAATTCTTGATACTTTCGTCTCAAGTTTGATGTGATCCTTAAACTGCTTTATTAATAATATAATTAATGTTACAGACTCTAAATGAGAAAGCTGTACAAGAGTTTAATATCATGTCTGATTCCTAGTATGCACTCAGTAAATGGAAACTATGTTGAACAATAATGTTGAATTCCAAATATCTAGCAGACAGCAGGAAACATGATAGGTACTTTGAAATTATTTTCACCAAGTGAATCATTGAGACAGCTAATCTTATAGTATCCCATTTCAAAAGAAAAAAATGAAATAAAATAAAGATTACTATTTTATTTTTATAGAAAAATTGAAAATCTATGGCTTTTTTGTAAAAAAATAATTAACAAGATGGCATATTACTGATGCATTCTTTTTTAATAGGAAGAATTTTACTTCTGAGAATACCAAATAGAAGACATACAGAGTATGTGTTGAAATAGCAATAGAAGGCGTGCCATACTGGAGCAAACCAATGGGCCATCATATCTCCTTGATAGTGGGTTATGAGGGATGTGCTATAATAAGGCAAATCCACAAACCCTCCATAAAGCACCTAATTGGGCAGTACGATATAACAGGGTGGGACATTTCTCCCTGACAAAAACAGAAGAGCAGACCTGACTGCCCTTACATATTTAATCCAGGCAAGCGGAACCCATTTGACTTTTATGATTAATTTCCTTTTGAACCTTGCCAAAATATTTGCTTCCAGATATCTTTCAGCAATACCTTTTGCAAGTTCAAAATGAGGCTTTTATGCATTGCAGATGCTGCTATGTTTTAATTTAATGAGAGGAACTTCAATGTTATTTACAAAGAGAAATGAGTTTAAGGGTTTCATCATTGATTTGATCAAAAGTTACAGGTAAATAACCAATTTTACCAGGAAACTAAAACTTTGTTTTTAAAATCGTCCATTATGCAATTGCTCTAAAAATGGTGTATTTTTTCTTTTTAAAAATTTGTTCTAATTAATTATACATGACAGCAGAATATATTTCCATTCATTGTACACAAATGGAGCATAACTTTTCATTTCTCTAGTTGTATACAATGAAGAGTCACACCATATGTGTAGAATAATGGGGTCCATCTCATTTCACTATATTACCTGCCTCCATGCTCCTCCCCTCCAATCCTCTCTCCTTTGCTCAAAGTTCCTCCATTCTTCCCATGTCCCACCATACTCCCATTATGGCCAGCATCCACTAATCAAAGAGAAAAATTCAGTCTTTGGTCTTTTGGAATTGGCTTATTTCACTTAGCATGATATTCTCCAACTCCATCCATTTACCTGCAAATCCCATAACTTTATTCTCTTTTAATACTGAGTAATATTCCATTTTGTGTATGTATCACAGTTTCTTTATCCATTCATCTGTTGAAAGGCACCTAGGTTGGTTCCACAGTTTAGCTATTGTAAATTAAGCTGCTATAAATATTGATGTGGCTGCAGCACTATAGTATGCCGATTTTAAGTCCTTTGGGTTTTGATGGAGGAGTAGAATACCTGAGTCAAATTGTGGTTCCATTCCAAGTTTTCTAAGGAATCTCCATACTACTTTCCATAGTGGTTGCATCAATTTGCAGTGTCATCAGTAGTGTATGAGTGTGGGTTGGTGTATTTTTAACCTTAAATGGAATTCTGATTTTGAATTTACCATGGATTGAAAGTGATCATTTTATTTTCTAAAACTTGGTGAGATATCATGTATGTGATAGGCCACATATCTCCTCTTTATTCTCTTCTTTATTCCCCCAGCACTGGGTACAACAAATGACTTCTGGTTGCAGCTTTATAGTTGTCAGAGTAGGTCCAGGCTAGGGAAGCATCTCCATCTCCTCAAGTTGCTCACACAACTCATATCCAACTCAATTCATATCTAACTGATCCCTCTATTGACAAAAAAGTTTATATGTTCTGGTGACTTCTCTCTGATGTCTGAAAATGCCATGATTTAAGAGTCATTCTTTCAGATTAAGAGGTTTATCCCCCATTGTTACTGGTTGTCTTAATAGGGCCACATGCTAAGAGATCTTCACTGAAAACTTTTCTGCGTTAGGCACTGTGTTTAATGAACATTATCTCATTTAAATCATGATAAAATGCCCAGTGCTCTTATTGCCTATGAAAGTGAGAATACTGGAGTCCAGGGTTACTCAGGTAGGTAATCAGAAGCCTGGGTTTGAAGCAGGCAGAGTCAAGGGTTGAAAGCAGCTACATTTGAGAGTGATAGGACATGAACTATAGAAACTTCCACCCATGTAGTGGCTGTGGCTTTTTATAAGAGTCAGATGGAATTTAAGAAAGATGGGACCAGAAAGAAAAGACCAGGAGAGAACACAGCAGGATACTTAACAATACCCATTTGCTTTTGTTCATCTTACAATTAATTAGTTATAAGTGAATTTGAACATTGCTCCATGCTTCATGTTTTCATTTAATTAGTTTTAAAATTTTCTACCAAGGTTTTATATATGCATAGTTTAAATGTTAAATCGTTCTAAAAGGCTTGTTTCCAAAAGAGTCCTCTCTCTTAGTTCTCTACCTGAACACAAAGAAAAACGCCCAACCAAGACAGACACTTCACTATTTTCTGAGTAAAAATGTTTTTCAAGGTGAAGTTATAAAATAAGAATTGTTGACCTTAGGTGCCCATTTAACTTGGGGCTTTTGAAAATCCCAATACGCAGTGTATTAATCAGACCAATTAAACCTGAATCTCTGGGAATAGGACCTAGGCATTAGTATCTTTAAAGACTCTAAGCATATTTCAAGGTTGAGAACTATTGTTACAGAATCATTTTAAATAGTTCATGATGTATAAGACACTCTTAATTGTTTCATGTGGAATAATAGCTAATACTTTAGCTATTGATGAAAAAATTAACACAATAAAATGTTACTGCATGGAAAAATCACCACTACTGATAATTACCACTTACATCCCAAAGGCTATTTGATCCTATCATACACTAACAAATATTTTGTACTTATAACCAGAACCATTAAAATTGGGATCTACTCAATAAATCAAAAGCAAATGAAAAAGAATAACCAATTCTGCTTTTTCTTGGAGCTGGGTGATGAGGATACATGAAATTGGCTTTCAACTGAGAAATAAATTTTACAATTCTTCTTATAAGGCCAAGTGTCCCTAACTGCCTATATTACTCTATCCTGCACATCTAATGAATTCTTCTTGGATGAGAAGTGTCAAATACATCACTTAGAACATTATAGCAAAAATTTGCAAAACTGATCTTAAGTCATCTATGAATTGACTACTCTTGTGAAATTTACTATGCAACCAAATGGCAATAATGTTGCAATAACAATACTACAATGAAAGAATCTGTCCCCAAATGATTATTATTTAACATATTCATGAAAATTAATTAACATTGATGGAAATTTGGCTTTCATTTGTTTGTAGAACCATTTACCTGATAGTTACATGCCAGCGACAATTGTTTTGTTTATCAAAAAGGTTCATACAATTCATTCCTAGTAAAAAGGAGAATAACAGATTTATAAACATGTAAGCATAGGATCACAAAACCTTTTTAATTTTAAATGAAACAGAAAGCCACAGTAGGGTTTAGAGTGGGGACAATCCATGCTTAGATTTGTGTTTCAACAGGGTCACCTTGTCTCTGTGCAGAACAAGGAAGGAGGCAAGGGTGCAAGCAAGAGGAGGTTAAAGAACTGATTTAGTGTCAAGCATGATATGGGGGGGCGCCTATTTCAATGAGTAGAGACAGTGCAAATACTGGGATCTTGAATACTGTTTCATAGATAGCGTTTCTCAAGAAACAGATGTTGGTTGTGAGTGGGGATATGAGATAAGGAGAATCCAAAGTGAATATGTAACTTGATTTGACATTTAAACTACGCATATATATAACATGTATGTTTTCAAAAACTGATAGTTGCCCTAATGTGATAATTTATGTAAACATTTTTGAAACTGAAATTTCTTGGTAAATTTTTTTAAAAAAAATAATCATTCTATTAGGATTATGAAGAAATTTACAAGTTCTTGGGATTTAGATAATCAGGTATACCAAGTGATTTCTAGTACTTTTTTTTTCTTGCTCCTATGCTAACATATATGCAGATTATACATGGAAAACTAACAACTTAAAACTACTCAAATAACTTCATAAGTTCTTTGCCTCCTTCCCATTATAATAAACCCAGAGTCTGAATCACTGGAAAGCTCTGCTTTTACCAGTGCCAAGACTCATTACCTTGTCATTGTAAGTGTCATGCCGAAACAGTGACTTTCAGTAACTAAGAAGTATAAAGAATTCAGGGCAGCTTTAAAAGGAAATAAGACTTTATTCTGGTAATTATCTAAGTGTCCACTTTCTTACTAATGAATCATTGCATGACTTTTCCAAAAGAAATGAAACTTCAAACTTTAGAAAAATCCTCAGACTAATACATTAAACAATTTCCTCATGTGGGATCTATATTAAATATAAAAAATATGCTATATATTTTTAATGGGAGCCTATTCAGATATTTCAAAAAGAGTCAAGGTGAACCTTTTCCTTCTTCATTTTCTGACATACATTTACTAATTAAGACTGCTTTACACAAATTATATAAAAATATTGACTAGTAAACAAAATATTTTAACAACCAGTGCTTTGAATGAATCAAGCTGTATAAATTGTATTAAGTCCCATTCATTCTTTTTCAAATATTTTTAAAATCATAATTTTGGAATACTTCAATCTAAATACATCTTTACTGTCTGCAAATAATGGATATCATTTAAAAATCATACTTAACAATGTCACTAGGCAATGAAGAATACTAATAACTTGCTGCACCTACTTACAATATTGTATATTTTCTCATTTATTCATTTTGTCTTAGTAACACTGAGCCCCACACAAAAAATAAATCATGTTCAACTGTTCTGTCACCATTTTCCTCAGGACGTGCATGTACTATTAGGCATAAAACAGTATTTGGAGAAGAGGAGTGGGGTATGATTTATATTTTAAGAATCTAAAAAAAAGGAAGAAAATGAAGGGGGAAAACAGAAAGGGAAGGAAGAAGGACAAGAAAGTGGAATGGAGGAAAGAGAAGAAGACTGTAGAAATCAAGAAATTTAAGTATTCATTTTAGTGTAGGTTTTTGTTGTTGCTTGTTTTCCCCGATGAACTTTTATTTTTTATATTTTTTAAAAATCAGCACATATTAATTCTACATATTATGGGATTCACTGTGATATATCTATATGTGTACACATTATGCACTGATTATTTCCATACACCATTTTCTACCCTCTCCCCTACTATCCCATCCATTAGCACCCTTCCTCTTCTTTAGTCATCTCTCTTTTATGTTCTGGTCGACTTTTTTTTTTTCTTTTTTAAGTTTCCAAATTCAAGAGAAAATGTGCAATACATGTATTTCTGTGTGAGGCTTATATTATTAACATAATGTCAGGCGGTTCCATCCATGTTGTTGCAAATAATAATTTCATTCTTTGTTATGGCTGAATAATACTTAATTGTGGTATATTATGGCTTAATTATGGTATATACCATATTTTCTTTATCATTAATCTGTTGATGGGCATCTGGGCTGATTGTACATGTTAACTATTGTAGGAACAGCGCCACAACAAACATTGCATGCACATATGTTTTGAACACTGATTTCATTTCCTTTTGATATATACCCAGAGGTAGTTCCATTTTTAGTTTAAGAAAATCTCATACTGTCATTCAGAGTGGCTGTACTAATTTTTATTCCCACCAACCATGTATAAATGTTCGTTTTTTTCCACATCCTTCCCAGCATTTATTTTTTGTTTGAAAATAGTGATTCTAACTGGGGTGAGGTGGTGTCTCACTGTAGTTTTGATTTACATTTTCCTAAGGTCTAATGATATTGAGCATTTGTCATATATTTATTTTGCCTAGGTATTAAATAGTCAAGTTATTTTAAGGCAAGCTCTGCTTTGGTGTAATTGTTAATTTACCTATCTAAACTCCAAAGTGCTTTACAGAGTTTAGATTTGTAACCTGATTGACAATTAAGTACTTAAACACAGAACACAAATATGATATCTAATTTTTTAATTTAAAATACAACTGTCCCTCAGTATTTACAGAAGAGTGGTTTCAGGAACTCCTACAGATACTAAAATCCATGGATGCTCAAGTTCCTTAAAAAACAAAACAAAAAAGGCAATTTGTATATAAACTATCCACATCCTCACAGATATTTCAAATAATCTCTGGATTACTTATAATGTCTAATATAATGTAAATGTTATGTAAATAGGTGTTATATTGCATTCTTTTGGTAATAATGACAAGAAAAATAGGCTATATATGTTCAGTACATAAGCCATTTAGTTCTGAATATTTTTGACCCCACGGTTGGTTGAATCCATGGGTGTGGAACCCCTGGATATATAGGGCCAGCTGTATATCATGACCAATTTCATAAAAGCAATCAAGTGTTTCCATTCTATATAAAATAGCATTTCTTCTGTGAAAATAAAAAACTATAGCATTTATAATACTTTAGTTATAAATATCTTGAAATGCTGGGAAGGCAAGGTCTCAGTTCTAGTATTTACATATATCATTATTGAACCACTTACTACAGAGGGTCGTAACAAACCTGCTATCTAATTATTAAGTGAGTGGCATTCAACTCCATGTGTGGTAGAAGGAGAAAATAATCCAAATATATAACTTACATAGGTAAATTGGAAAACTACAGTTGCATTTCCCAAAGGAATATAATCATGATCATTTTATTTGCACCACATAACTGCTACAAAAGCAATAGGCTTCTCCTTAAAAGAAACATTCTGCACTATAAATAGGCAATAAGATACAGGAAATGCCATCAAACAGGGATATGAGGGCCTAGTTTTGCTATGGTGGCCATTATTATTTTGAGCCATAGTATGCAATGATGTTTTCTTCTTCTGTTAAGATATCTGAGTAATATCAGCACAAAAAGGCTGGAGAAATATTTTAAATCACCACTTCACTAGATTCTTTATGTAAGGAAAAAAATGCTTAGTAAAAATAAAGATTTCAAAAAGGCAAGAAAAATGTTCAAAAATAACTGATCCCATGTCCCCTAAAAATCAACCCATTGTTTTAAGTATTACATATGTTAATAGGTGGGATTGGTCCAAGTCATTAAAACCACTTGGATCTTGATGTGTTTTGCATGATTCTCACTCTAATCTTATAGTTTCATGTGTACTTTTTTCCTAATCTTTGAGAGACCTTAGAGTGTTTGAGAGCCAACAATTTTAGGGGTATTTGTTACCAGTGAAGTTCTTATCAGATCAATAAGTTGTATTTACCTTAATGAAGGTATACGTTGGACTTACTTTTTCATTCATTGATGAGCCCATTTAACATTATTCTGTATTTAAAATCACACATATTCCTATGTAATTTGTGGATATGTAAATATTTCAGTTGATATTTAAAAACCCAGTTTCATATGTATATTCGTATGCATGTAGATATGAAAGTGACCATTTTATAATAATCATAAGCCCAGAACTGAAATTAAACATTAGAGTAGGTGGATATCAATAGTCTAACTCCTTATTTTCTGTAGTTCTCAGCAATGTCATACAAAATACTTAGTTTTAAATAAGATTGGATATTTTTTTTCTGAATAATGTATAGAATACAACCATTATATCTATTAATATGAAGTTATTATGTATATCAATAAACTTTATTTCATAATAATATTCAGTAAAGAAATATAGACTTTAATGTAAGTAAAACCAAAAATGTGACCACAGAATCATAATAAGATTGAAATTAAGACTAGATTGGTAGAAATAATTATCCACTTAGCCTCTTTATTCATCTTCTCTTAAGCAGCTCAAACATAAGCTTAATATGATTATATTTCTAACCCTAACAAATCCCTGCTCTAATCTTCCCATTTTAGTAAATAATGCCACTATTCAACTTCTTGGTTCAAATCAAAACCATGGAAATCATAATTGACATCTCTTTCTTCTTCATCTTTCATGTCAAATGATCATTATGACTTGAATTTATGCTTATTCATTGGTAAAATTTACATAATAATGAGTGTTTCACACAGCTATATGTATACATATGAACTCATTTTCTTTTAATTTTTTATATTAATAGTTGTTACAGCTGATTTAATTGATACTTTGGATGTCACAAAACAAAGTTTCACATCAAACATTAATTCATTTCCTACTTCTGTTCTAGTGTAATAACTGGGTTTGTGTAATTTTTTGAATAGTTGAATTTCAGAAACTTTTTCACACAGATATTCTTTCTTTACAGATAATATGTCGTGTATTTTCAATGAAAAAATCTTTTATTTAAGATAATTTAGATTATATTAACTAATGCATAATTGTATTTTATTTATTTTGTAATAAAAACATTAATACGTGTGTGTGTAAAAACAAGCTGTCTAGAGAAAAAACACTGAATTATTTGTAAAAGTTTCCTTACATATCCTGCACTTAGAGTTAATTTTAGCTTAAAAAAATACATGTGAGTCCTAATCATGAAAATATTTAGCAATTATTATTGATAGTAATAGCTATGAGATTAATAATTCCTAATAACTCTTGAGAGAAAACTATTAGAATGCAGAAATTGGTTTCTAAAGAATAGAATGAGGAGGTTCTACTTCTAAGATTGCTTCTGCCTTTGTTAAGAATCATTCCCTTTCTCATATATTAACTACATTTATGAACTATGCTAGAATTCAATGCTCATAAGAAACCAGATTTGACGTATTTGCTCGGACATGCAATTAGATCAGCTCTTTTTCCATTTTAATCCTAATACAAGGGTTTCTAATTTAAGCATTCAAACTAAACTGAACCCTATAAGGTCTGTCAATTTTATCCACAAAGCTCTTTTGTTAGACAGTTCCATCAAAGTTACACAATTCGTTTTACTAGGAAAAGAACTGATCAGTAGAAGAATAAATTGTATCCTTAATGCATGGTCAGATCACTGGATTACTGCTAATGTATTATTAGTCAAGCAGAATCTCCTTTTGAAGGAGCCTTGCAGTCCATGTCATAAACTGATTAAAAATCAGTGAACAAGTACTTTCTACCTTTGTTGTATATTAATAAGAAACCTATTCAAGAAAGCTTTTCTAAACTAGTGACCTTTAGCTCCCTGAAACTAGAGCATATTAGAGCTGTGTAAGCACAAAAAAAGTTTTCCCCATCAGTCCTTAGTACAGAAAATTTTGTTTTAAGACTGAATTCATTGTAGTTAATTAAAATTTTATATTTGAATATCAGCTCCATACATTTTTACAGATAAGCATATAATGAAACAGTGTCTCTTTTAGTGTATCTGTTTATATTAAGCACAACAATACATAAGAAGTATATGTGTGTGTGTGTGTGTGTGTGTGTGTGTGTGTGTGTGTGAGAGGAGAGAGAGAGAGAGAGAGAGAGAGAGAGAGAGAGAGAGAGAGAGCGAGAGAGAGCAAGAGACAAAGACACAGAGGAGAGGGAATGGAAAGAAAGAACAATAATTATTTAGAAGTACTAGCTATAGAAAATAGTGTTCTATCTCAAAAAGTTGAATATCCAACTTTCCAATAATGGATAAAAACCTCAAAATGAGTTATTTTAAAACCAAAAATAGTCAATATACATAGAATTAGACATAGATGTACAGTCTGAGCTGTTTACATTTAAAAGTGGCTTCTAAAAGAAGATTTCATTGGAATAGAACAGTTTTTAGAGTGAAAACTAGATTTTTTCATTTAATATCAAGACAATATAAAATGTTTACTGTGATAGAACTTAAAGTAAGAAAGATTATTGGATTCTTACTGTGCTCTAGTTTTCTGGGCTTGCAATATATCAGAGATGCTAATTATTCAAATGAGAAAACTAAAATTTGATAAAGAAAAGTATCTGTACATAGAGTCCCTCAGACGCTGGGGAGACGAGGATTCTCATAAGTGCCCCATTCTTTCTCAGTTACATGTCCACCACACACATGAGAGATGCTCAGATTTCTTTCATGTAAATTTATTTCCACCTTTCTTTTTCTAGCTTCACATTAATAATATTAATGTAAAAGGGAAGTTTTCAAAGGAGATTTATTTTTTAAAGAAAAACTTATTTCATTTAACTAATGTAAACTAAAAATTTGGCAAATTCCAGGGAGCATATTTTTGGGAATTTGGTTGGTAATTTGATTGAAGTAACATACCATATTTCTAATGTCTATTATTTTACTAAACTAAAGAATGGATCTGAAGTCCAGAAAGAATAAAGGGATAAATTATAAAGGAAGCAAAGTACTTTACCTTCTCAAGTTTGAAAGAAGCAGGTGTTGTATATATAAACATAAAAATGTTGTCATCAACAAGTTGTTATAACTTTACTAGAGTGGAATTTAATAGCTACTCACATGTCAAATGTGTTTGCCCTTGGGCCTCCCAAGTTTCATCAAGGCGTTTAAAACAGAGAGAAAAAATATGTATAACTGAAACTTTGTTAAAAAAAAAAAAACAGGAAACAAATATCCTTTGATAAGGAACTGGTTACTTAAAGAATTACACATTCATAAAATGGTATATTACACAGTCATTCAGAAAGATAATATAGATCCATATTTATTGACTTGTTAATTTGTTGATGGCACACTATAACAAACAGCAAGTAAATTACAATCTCAATTGTATAATTTCTATAACTTTCTAACTTACATGGGGAATGAAATATATGGAAAAACAACCTCCAGGAGAAAAGGAGGACTATGAGATCCAGGGAAAGAAGGAAAACAATGGCCTCTGGAATTTTATCATTTCCCAGCAACAATGGGATCTGAACCAGACCTGTGTCTACAACTGTTCCCCATAACTGCCCAACTCACACATTCTGTTATGATTCCGTCTTACTAAACCTTATAAAACTCAGAGCATTTTTAACCAGTTGCCATTTTCTCTCTTGAAAATATGCCCTTCTGATGCTTAATAAAGCATTGCTGATCTCTTGAGGTCTGGTGTCTGATTCTTTTTCTTTCTCATTCATTTTGCTTTCATTTTGGTGCCAAAACCCAGATAGAGGGTTTGGGGCTCTTTATCCCTCCCTGTCCTAATGAACCTCTACCATTCATTTCTCTCTTTCCACCTTATACTCAAAGGTTAATAACAGTCATGTTAAACAGCTGATGAGACCTGGAAAGTGTTCATCCTCTGGCACTTCTTGGCTCTCTGAGGCTGGGGAAGCCCCCAGCTATAAGCAGCAAGGCTGAATTCCCAGACTCACTCACTCTGGGAAGTTCTTTCTCTGATGACAGTTCTTGGGGAACTTACTTTTTCCTTACTTATAAGTTACACAAAGGTTCAATTTTACAAAAATCATGATCAAAAAAAATACTAATAGTATGTATATTTCAAATCAGATACCTCATATTTAATTGAGAAAATATATCTGGTTTTTCATTCCAGTTCAATGAATTCCATACATGGTGATTCTAAATCTAAGAGCTAATTGAATTAATACCATAATATTCCTTTAGAATAATGTATGTAGAATTCTAGAATCACTGTCAGATTTCTCTTTTATCTTTTTTTTTTTTTCCTTAAAAATTCTCCTGCCTGGGATCCAAGATGGTGGGCCAGAGGGAGGCAGCATTCTGTGTCGCTCTGTGACCTAGTATTCAAGAAGTGAGAATAGGTCTTCTCTGTGAGTGATAGAGCGATTATCCTGCTTCCACACAAGAATCATGGCCACTGTGCCCTTGTAGGGCTCCAGGCCTTAGGATCTGAGTAGGTCTTCCAACTACTCACCCACATAGGACTACTGGGTGCCTGAGTTGGACCATCAGCATCAGCACCCGCACAAAAGTTTCGGCCACTAACCTGACCAGAAATTCCAGATGCAACTCCCAAGCAGGACACCTGACAGCTATCCATTCACTGGATCTCTAGCCACCACTCCTGTGAGGACCCCCATCAATCAATGTGAGGCTCCCTTGGTGGCATCCATCTTGGGACTGTGCAGCAATGGAGATAGTCCTCTACAGTCCATAGCCCACCTGCACCAGGGAATTTCACACAGGCTCCAAAGAAAGCCATAGCCACATGCTACACCCCACAGATCCAGTTTCTGAACTCATTATCCAACGCCATTGCCTGACTCTCCACCACCCTACCTGACACCACACTGCTGAAAGCAAATGCCTCCATTTTGGGCCACCTTCATAACCATCTTTAGTAGGGGCAACTCCCAGTTTGGAACTCAGGCTGGCCAGATACCCAATTTCTAACCGCCCCCTCTCCCCAGCAGCTGTTTACCCAGCACAATGACTGGCCAACACAAAACACCAGGTGCGCAGTGTGCCCAAAGGACCACACACAAGAGGCTCAGAGAGAAAGGTCCTTTATTAGGAAGCAGTAAGGGAGAGGGTGAGCATGATACAGTTTAGAGACTAACAGAGAGACAAGGAACTGGGAGGTCTTCAGGTAAGTGAAGGAGATAAGACCAGGCACTCACATCACAGGAGTAGGCCCTAAAGAGATCCCTGAGGTTCAGTCTTCCCTCTGGCACTGGTGGGTGCCACACCCCAATTCTAGTAGCCCTCCACCCAGGACCAACCCTCCCTTCCTGATTACCTTCACCATCCTGAGGGCGAAGATAATAGCTAACATCAGATGACCCCACCTATTGGATGAGAAGGGAAGCAGGAAAGATACTGACCTCCAACCAAAACAATCTGTGTTTATTCCTTTGAGATATTTTTTCTTTTTTTCTTTCTTCTCCCTCTCTATTCTCCTATCCTCACATCCCCAACATATGTGAAACCAAGGTCTTTGAATGAATTAGGATATTGTGGACTGAGACAACTGAATAGTATATTTCAGTTGTATATTCTTTTCTTTTTCTTTTTTTCCTCTAATTTTTACCATTTTAACTTTTTTTTGCTTTTCTTAATATATATGTGTGATTGTTTCATGTACTCTACTGTCTTCCTATTTACTTGTCTACCCCCAAATTACATCCTCTCTACTCACCTGCTACTAACCTTCTTTCTTAGATTTCTCTTTCATACTTCCTAAGATATAATAACTCTATATCCTCACTTCCTACCTCATTAGCATATTGTCCTACACTTCACCCCTGGTTCTTTGTCCACCATCAGAAACTGTAAACCCTTTTACAAACGTGATTATATTGCAGATAATAATTGAATTCACCATTTCTGTACATTGTGACCAGACTATAAACATTTATTAATAACTATTTGTTTTAAGGTGGTATATAATTTATATTAGGCTCTGTTAATATTGTCCTACCCTTCAAAGGAGAGGTAATGGAACACTACAAGGGAACTATATGTCTATAGGGTAAAAACAATAATGCTTCAGGTCCACATTGCTAGAAGGGAAGACACATGAGCAACATGAAAAAGACAAGGGAAGAAAGTGCCCCCAAACAAATCAAGATACTACATTATTAGAATCCATGGCCAGCACAGAATATGAAAGGACAGAGAAGGAGTTCAAGATGTTCGTAATTAAAATGTTCTGTGAATTAAAAGATAACATAAGAAAGCAAAAACAGGCAGCAAAAGATCATTTGAACAAAGAGCTACATAAAGAAATACAGGAAGCAAAAGTTTACTTCAATGGGGAGATAGAGATTCTAAAGAGAAACCAAACAGAAATCCTTGAAATGAAAGAAACATTAAACCAAATTAAAAGTTCAATTGAAAGTATCACCAACAGATTAGACCACTTGGAAGATAGGACCTCAGACAATGAAGACAAAATATATAATCTTGAAAAGAATGTAGAAACATAGTGAAAGTGGTAAGAAACCATGAGCAGAACATTCAAGAAATATGGGATAGCATAAAAAGACCAAATTTAAGAGTTATTGGGATAGAGGAAGGAATAGATTTCCAAACCAAAAGAATGAACAATCTATTCAGTGAAATAATATCAGAAAATTTTCTAAACATGAAGAACGAGTTGGAAAACCAAATTCAAGAGGCTTACAGGATTCCAAATGTACAAAAATCACAACAGATCCACACCAAGTCACATTACAATGAAAATAGCTAAGTTACAGAATAAGGAGAGAATATTAAAAGCCAAGAGACAAAGGAATCAGATTACGTATAGGGGGAAGCAATTAGATTATGTGCAGATTTTTCAATCCAGACTCTGAAAGCTAAAAGATTCTGGAACAATATATATCATATATCAAGCTTTAAAAGAAAATGGATGCCAACAAGAATCTTATATCCAACAAAATTAAGCTTTATATTTGATGATGAAGTAAAAACCTTCAATGATAAACAAAGTTAAAAGAATGTACAGTTAGAAAACCTGCACTGCAGAACATCCTTGGCAAAATAGTCTGTGAAGAGGAAATAAAAAACAACAATGAAAATCAGCAAAGGGGGGTATTACACTAAAAGGAAAACTAATCAAAAGAGAAAACAAGTCAAGTTAAACCAAGTCAAGTTAAATTAACAAAAATGGCTGGAAATACAAATCATGTCTCAATAATAACCCTGAATATTAATGGCCTAAACTCACCAATCAAAAGACATAGAGTAGCAGATTGGATAAAAAAAAAAAAAAGACCACACAATATGCTGTCTCCAAGAGATTCATCTCATTTTAAAAGACATCCACAGACTGAAGGTAAAGGGTTGGGGAAAAATCATACCACTTATGTGGACTGTGGAAGCAATAAGGTTTTCCATACTCATATCAAAGAAAGTAAATGTCAAGCTAAAGTTATTCAAAAGAGATAAAGAAGGACATTTCATACTGCTCAAGGAAACCATACACCAACAAGACATTACAATTATAAATATACATGCTCCAAACAATGGAACATCTATGTTCATCAAACAATCTCTTCTCAAATTTTAAGAGACAAATAGACCACAACACAATAATTCTGGGTGACTTTAACACACCTCTTTCACCACTGGATAGATCTTCCAAACAAAAGCTGAACAAAGAAATTATAGAACTCAATAATACAATCAATAACATAGACTTAACTGACATATATAGATTATTTCATCCCTCAATGAGTGAATACACTTTCTTCTCAGCAGCACATGGATCCTTCTCTAAAATAGACCATATATTATGCCACAAGCAACTCTTAGAAAATACAGAAGAGACACTACCCTGCATTCTATCAGATCACAATGTAATAAAATTAGAAATCTCCTTCTACTCCAACACCTGGAGACTAAATAATATCCTACTGAATGAACAATGAGTTGCAAAAGACATCATGCAGGAGATTAAAAAATTGTTAGAGGTAAATGAGAGCACTGATACCACATATTGAAATATCCAGGATCTTATGAAGGCAGTACTAAGAGGAAAGTTCATTGCATGGAGTTTATTCCTTAAAAGAAGAAAAAGTCAACAAATAAATGACCTAACATTATATCTCAAAGTGCTAGAGAAAGAACAACAAATCAACACTAAAAGCAGAAGACAGTAAATAATTAAAATCAGAGCTGAAATCAATTAAATTGAAAAAAAGAAATAATTGAAAAAATTGATAAAACAAAATGCTGGTTCTTCGAAAAAATAAAATTGACAAACCCTTAGCCATGCTAACAAAGAGAAGCAGAGAGAAAACTAACATATGTGATGAAAAAGTAAATATTACAACAGAAACTACAGAAATACAGAAGATAGTTATAAATTATTTTGAAACTTGTACTTCAATAAAATAGAGAATATCAAAGGCATTGACAAATTTCTAGAGTCATATAATTTGCCCAAATTGAATCAGGATGATATACACAATTTAAACAGATGAATATCGAGCAAAGAAATAGAAGATGCCATCAGAAGCCTACACCAAGAAAATCTCAGGACCAGGTGAATACACAGCTGAGTTCTACAAGATCTATAAAGAACTAATACCTATACTCTTCAAATTATTTTGTGAAATAAAAAAAAGAGGGAACACTTCTAAACTCATTCGATGAGGCCAATATCACCCTGATTCCAAAACTAGGCAAAGAAAGAACATATCAAAGAAAGAAAACTTCAGACCAATATCTCTAATGAACATAGATGAAAAAATTCTAAATAAAATTCTGGAAAATCAAATACAAAAACATATCAAAAAGACAGTGCACCACAATCAAGTGGGGTTCATCCCAGGGATTCAAGGTTGTTTCAACATATGGAAACCAATTAATGTTATTCACCACATCAACAGACTTAAAGATAAGAACCATATGATCATCTCAATATATGAAAAAAAAAAAAAAAACATTTGACAAAATGCAGCACCCATTCACATTCAAAACACTAGAAAAACTAGGAATAGCAAACATATCTCAACATCATAAAAGCTACCTATGCTAAGTTCCAGGCCAACATCATTCTAAATGGAGAAAAAGTTGAAAGTATTCCCTCTAAAAACTGGAACAAGACAGGGATGCCCTTTTTCACAATTTTTATTTAGTATACTTCTTGAAACATTGGCCAGAGCAATTAGAAAGACAGAAGAAATTAAAGGGATACAGATAGAAAAAGAAGAACTCAAATTAGCACTATTTACCAATAATATAATTCTATACTTATTTTAATATTTAAAAAAAAATCCAGGAGAAAACTTCTAGAACTAGTAAATGAATTCAGCACATTAGCAGGACACAAAATAAACTCCCAAAAATTAAAGGCATTTCTGTATATCAGTGATAAATCCTCTGAAAGGTAAATGAGAAAAAAAATACCCCATTTACAATAGCTTAAAAAAAAAATAAGATACTTGGGAATCAACTTAATGAAAGAGGTGAAAGACCTCTACAATGAAAACTATGGAATGCTAAAAAAAAGAAACTAAAGAAGACCTTAGAAGATGGAAAGATTTCCCTTGTTCTTGGATAGGCAGAATTAATGTTGTCAAAATGACCATACTACCAAAAGCGCTATATAGATTTAATGCAATTCCAATCAAAATCCCAATGACATTCCTCATAGAGATAGAAAAAGCAGTCATGAAATTCATCTGGAAACATAAGAGACCCAGAATAGCTAAAGAAATCCTTAGCTAGAAGAGTGGGGCAAGTGGTATCACTATACCAGATCTTAAACTATACTACAGAGCAATAGTCACAAAAACATTATGGTGATGGCACCAAAATAGACTGGTAGACCAATGGTACAGAATAGAGGACACAGAGACTAATTTGCATAGTTACAGTTATCTTATATTTGACAAAAGCACCAAAAACATACTTTGGAGAAAAGATAGCCTCTTCAACAAATGGTGCTGGGAAAACTGGAAATCCATATGCAACAAAATAAAATTAACCCCTATCTCTCACTATACACAAAACTCAACTCAAAGTGGATCAAGGACCTAGGAATTAAATCAGAGACCCTGTACTTATTAGAAGAAAAAGTAGGCCCAAATCTCCATCATTTTAGATTAGGCCCCAACTTCCTTAAAAAGACTCCTATAGTACAAGAATTAAAACAGGAATCAACAAATGGGATGGATTCAAACTAAAAAGTTTCTTTTCAGCAAAAGAAACAATCAATGAGGTAAATTGAGAGCCTACAGAATGGGAGCAAATTTTTACCCATCACACATCAGATATAGCACTAATCTCTAGGGTATATAAAGAACTCAAAAAGCTAAACACCAAAAGAAAAAAAAAAAAGCCCAATCAAAAAATAAGCCAAAGAACTGAACAGACACCTCTCAGAATATGATACATAATCAATCAACAGATATGAAAAAATTTTCACCATCTCTAGCAATTAGAGAAATGCAAATCAAAACTACTCTAAGATTTTAGCTCACTACAGTCAGAATGGCAAGTATTAAGTGTTGGCAATGATGTGGGGGAAAAAGGCACACTCATACACTGCTGGTGGAACTGCAAATTGATGCAGCCAATACAGAAAGTAGTATGGAAATTCCTTGGAAAACTGGTAATGGAACCACCATTTGATCCAGCTATCCCACTATCCCATTCCTTGGTCTATACCAAAGGACTTAAAAACAACATACTACAGTGACACAGCCACATCAATGTTTATAGCAGCACAATTCACAATAGCTAAACTATGGAACCAACTTAGATGTCCTTCAATAGATGAATGAATAAAGAAAATGTGGTATATATACACAATGAAATATTACTCAGCAGTAAAAGAGAATAAAATCATGGCATTAGCAGGAAAATTGATGGAGTTGGAGAATATAATTCTAAGTGAAGTTAGCCAATCCCCAAAACCTCAATGCCAAACATTTTCTCTTTTATAAGAATATTGATTCATAGTGGGGTTGGGAGGGGGTACATGGAAGAAGTAGAGGAACTCTAGATAGGGCAAAGTTGTGGGAAGGGAAGGGAGGAGAAATGAGGTAATAAAAATGGTGGAATGAGACATAAGACATATATCATTACCCTAAGTACATGTATGAAGACATGAATGGTGTGAATATACTTTGAATACAACCAGAGATATAAAAAAATTGCACTCTGTGAAATATGAATTGTAATGCATTCTGCTGTCACATATAACAAATTAGAATAAAAAAAAATTAAAAAATGTGAATTCCAATAGAGTAAAACAGAGCCTTGTCCAAAGACAACATTCAACACATAATTATGAACAAGTAAATTTATTAATAAATGGTTTACTTTTCTGATTTCTCCCCATTATAAAGAAAAATTCTCCTGCCTGTCTAATGAACACTTTTGCTTATGAATCATTAAGAAAATAGCAATTTATGTATTATTAATAAATGTTTTTAACATAATTGGAAAACAAGGTGAACAAATAATTTCTCTTTAAACATATTTTTTGTTTACCCAAGCCGCAATCACAATTAATCACAAATTTGTAAGCTTGATCATAATCTGATCCTTTTAATGCTTTATTTATTCCCTGCCATTCTTTCCATGTACCTTCCTGACAACCAGATTACTCTTGGTGGTGAATCCCAACTCACCTTCTCCAACTTCCACCTGTCTTCTTATGCTAGTTCTTCTTTCACTAGTGCCTCCTTCAATCATTCCCATCTCTATGAAGAATTCCCTTATCCTTTTCAGTGGCTATTGTTTCCCAAGCCTTCCTGAGATCTTCATAATCATACTTGCTTTCTAATTAGGTATTTCAATTTTCTTCAAGCAGTTAGAAGTGCCTTAAGGAGTACTAAATGCTTCATGATTATCATGACTGCAGCCAGCAAAATGTACTCATCCTCACTCATTGGTTTTCCTGAGTGTGATGAGTTAATGTATGAGCATGCCTTTCATAGCTATAAAATGGTCCAAAATGTATGAAATTATTATTCTAATTACATATATCTGTTCTACCCTGAAAAATTAGTTCTCTTCCTAAAAGAGAATTCAATTACTAGTTCATGGTTATCAAGAGGTGATCCAGAAGATGGCGGCCGGCAAGGAAGCAGCACGTTCAGTATCTCCACAGTAACGGGATCAAAAAGGATCCATTAATACACCCAGATTCTACCTACTGATGAACTTCGAGCAAAATTCCGCTGAAAAGAGACCTGCCGGAAATTAGTAAGTTTATTAGAGGTGACAGTTTGTCCCAGACGAGTGAATCTTGGCCACGCGGTGCAGAGGACCAGTCCCGCAGCCACCCGCCGCCAAACGGCTGCCGGCGCCACCCGCCCGGTTCTGCAAACGGCCCCCGGCGGCGGGACCTGGCGTGGCGAGAAGGGTCCCCGCCCGCACATCAAACAGCCCCCTGCCCACCCAGCACAGGAGGCGACTTGAAGGGAATCTAACCAAGCCTCTATGAAATAGCGAACTGGGCTGCTTACGGGGGTGGCTGAAGTGCTGAGCCTGGAGCTCAAAGTAGAGGCTTTAATCGAGTCTTTGCGCAGCTTGTTAGAGCTCCTTTCACCTTTAGTCTGTAGTGGACCACCCGGCCAAACAACAGTAAAAACAAAGAGATTGAAAAAGAGACGCTTGGCTCCCGGACGCTTTTCTGCTGAGAGCCACGGGCGCTTTGCGCCCATCTGCTTCCTCTTCCACTTCGCTCCCCGCAGAGAAGCTGAAGGGGTAATCAGCAGTGGATCCTAAGTACCTGAGGCTAAGAAAGCTCAGTACACCCCCGCCCTTTTTTTTTTTTTTTTGAATATTGTCTATACAGGGAGAATTAGTGGACTGAAATTGTTGGCTGGGCTGGGGTTTCGGGGCCGAAAATCCACTCCGCGGGAGCCGCCATTTGCTTTCGGCATGCTGTCTTGAGGGCCCTGTCTACACGGTCCAGCTGCCGCATATAGAGACTAGAACTGGGCTGCGTGCCGAGCCCTGTCCTCCGAAGGCTGGGTCGTTCGGCATCCCCCTGCGAGAGGACCCGTGCTCCGGAGGAGACGGTTGGAGAGCCGCGGCGGCAGCCGCTTGGGACCCGGGAGCTAGGCACCGGGCCGAGGAACAGCGGAGGCCGCGGCGGCGCTGCTATCTAAAGCCTATTTGCTCAGGATCACTAGGCAATGCTGAGCTGACATGGAGCTAGGGCGTACACTTTGGGCCCCTCAGAAAACACACACTGAGCACGTATCTGCTGCGTTTAAGCCCCGGATCGCCTGCTTCTCGTGACTCAGCACTAACGACCCAGCTGAAATAACTAGTCGGCCCACCTGATCTCACAGAGGTAAAAAAAAAAAAAAAAAAAAAAAAAAACAGAGCACCATAGCCAGACCCAGGGAATCAGGAGTGATGTGGGATTAGCGGCACAGAAATCCTGGCTATCGCCCCCACCAGGGCTGACAACAGAGGTCCCTTGCACCACCTACCAGGGGAGTTGCTACCTGAGGGCAAACAAATTCGCTGGGGGTCCTCAGCCCCAAACCCTACAAACTTAGGGCCTGAGGGAGGCAAACAGAAAGGGTGTGCCCAGACATCCATGAAAACAGGGCTCCCAGGAGCAGCAGACCCGACGTGTAGACAATAATGTGGTAAGCGTCACAGGCAAGTGGGGCCTGGATTGAGGAACCACAAGAGAAGGACCCAGGCATTCAGGACTGGAGACCCGCACAGTCTGGGAAGAAGAGCTGAGGCACAGTGATTGGCTCCCACCTATGAAGAGGAGAAGCCTGGCCCAGTGGGCATAGCTCCACCCACTGGAAGAGAAGTCAATCGAGCTTTATGACTGCATTTATTATTAGTATTTCTTTTTTTTAATGATTATTATTAGTATTTTTTTTTATTCTCACTTTTTGTAGTTGACGTTGTTGTGTTCTTTAACTTTCTTACTAATGGTTTCAATTTTTTTTGTTAATTTTTCTTATTCTATTATTATTACTATTATTTTTTAAACTTCAATTTCCATTTTTTATTACCATTATAATTTTTTTCGTTTGTTTTAAATTTTTATTTTTTCGTTTTTTCTCTCTTTCTTCTCACTTTTTTTCTTTTGTCTTTTCATTTCTTTTCAACTTTCTTATTCCCCCTCTCTTGAACTCCACCTGCCTACACTTACTCTCTTTAGTGACTTCTTCCCTTCCCTTCTAATACCTCTCCTCCCAAGCATCAAATAAACTTATAAGAGTAAACAGTAACTCAACAGTCAAACAGAACAAGAAGTATCATGAGCATAAAAAAGCAAGGAAGAAAAGGAGTACAAACAATGAAAGACAGCCTAAATATTCAGGAGGACCTGGAGGCATCAGAAAAATGGCCATATAAAGAACTCAAGGAACACCTTAGACAGATGGAAAGGAACCTTAAAGATCACATTGAAAATGAATTACAAAAACAGATAAAAGAAGAAGTTAAGCATCTTTATCAGGAGATAGAGATTATTAAAAAAAATCAAACAATAATTCTAGAAATGAAGGAAACGATAAACCAAATTAAAAACTCAATCGAGAGTATCACTAACAGAGTGGAGCAAGTAGAAGCCAGAACGTCAGATAATGAAGACAAAATATATCACCTTGAAAAGAGTCTAGCCAACTCAGATAGGCTGGTAAAAAATCACGAGAAAAACATCCAAGAGATTTGGGATAACATAAAAAAACCAAACTTACGAGTCATCGGGATAGAGGAGGGCACAGAGATTCATGCCAAGGGAATGGGTAACTTACTGAAGGAAATAATTACAGAAAACTTTCCAGAAATAAAAAAGGAAACAGATATACAAATTGTAGATGCATACAGGACACCGAGCACACAAAATCACAATAGACCAACGCCAAGACACATTGTTATGAAGCTATCTAATATACAGAACAAAGAGAAAATATTAAAAGCTACAAGAGAAAAGAGGCAGATTACATTTAGGGGTAAACCAATAAGTTTGACAACGGATTTTTCATCACAGACGCTGAAAGCGAGAAGATCCTGGAACAATGTATTTCAAACACTGAAAGACAATGGATGCCAACCAAGAATCCTGTATCGAGCAAAATTAAGTTTCAGATACGACAACGAAATAAAAATCTTCCATGATAAACAAAAGCTAAAAGAATTTGTAGCCAGAAAACCAGCATTGCAAAGCATCTTGAGCAAAACTCTACACGAGGAAGAAATGGAAAACAATAACCAAAACCATCAGCGGGAAGTGCCTCAGTAAAGACAGAGGATGGGAGGAAAGCTAATCATGGAGAAACAAACTAAATTAGGGAAAAAAAAAAGAGATAAATAATCAAACATGGCAGGAAGTACAAACCATATATCAATAGTAACTCTAAACGTTAATGGCTTAAACTCTCCAATAAAGCGACATAGGCTGGTAACATGGATTAAAAAAACAAATCCAACGATATGCTGCCTCCAGGAGACACATCTGACTGGAAAAGACATACACAGGCTCAAGGTAAAAGGTTGGGAAAAAATATACCAAGCACATGGTCCTCGTAAGCAAGCAGGCGTGGCCATTCTCATATTGAATAAAATCGACTTCAAGACTAAGTTAATCAAAAGGGATAAGGAAGGACATTATATACTGTTAAAAGGAACCATTCACCAACAAGACATAACAATTATCAATATTTATGCACCAAATAATGGTGCTGCGACGTTCATAAAACAAACTCTCCTCAAGTTCAAGAATCAAATAGACCACAACACAATAATCATGGGTGACTTCAACACACCTCTCTCACCATTGGACAGATCCTCCAAACAAAAGTTGAATAAAGAAACTATTGACCTCAATATCACAATCAATAACTTAGACTTAACTGACATATATAGTATATATCAACCATCATCAAGTGGATATACTTTTTTCTCAGCAGCACATGGAACCTTCTCAAAAATAGATCATATATTATGCCATAGGGCAACCCTCAGTAAATATAAAGGGGTTGAGATAATACCATGCACTTTATCAGATCATAATGGAATGAAACTGGAAATCAATGATAAAAGAAGGAAGGAAAAATCCTACATCACATGGAAAATGAACAATACGTTACTAAATGATCAATGGGTTACAGAAGATATAAAGGAGGAAATCAAAAAATTCTTAGAGATAAATGAAAATACAGACACAACATATCGGAATCTATGGGACACAATGAAAGCAGTTTTAAGAGGGAAATTCATCGCCTGGAGGTCATTCCTCCAAAAAAGGAAAAACCAACAAATGAATGAGCTCACACTTCATCTCAAAGCCCTAGAAAAGGAAGAGCAAAACAGTAGCAAATGTAGCAGAAGGCAAGAACTAATTAAAATCAGAGCAGAAATCAATGAAATTGAAACAAAAGAAACTATTGAAAAAATTAAGAAAACAAAAAGTTGGTTCTTTGAAAAAATAAATAAGATCAACAGACCCCTAGCCATACTAACGAAGAGAAGAAGAGAGAGAACTCAAATCACTAACATACGGGATGAAAAAGGCAATATTACAACAGACGCTTCAGAAATACAGAAAACAATTAGAAATTATTTTGAAAACCTATATTCCAATAAAATAGAAGAAAGTGAAGACATCGATAAATTCCTTAAGTCATATGATTTGCCCAGACTGAGTCAGGAGGAAACTCACAACCTAAACAGACCAATATCAATTGATGAAATAGAAGAAGCAATTAAAAAACTTCCAACCAAGAAAAGCCCAGGACCGGATGGGTATACAGCGGAGTTCTACAAAACCTTTAAAGAAGAATTAATACCAGTACTTTTCAAGTTATTTCAGGAAATAGAAAAAGAGGGAGCTCTTCCAAATTCATTCTATGAGGCCAACATCACCCTGATTCCGAAACCAGACAAAGACGCCTCAAAGAAAGAAAACTACAGACCAATATCTCTAATGAACCTAGATGCAAAAATCCTCAATAAAATTCTGGCGAATCGGATACAAAGGCATATCAAAAAAATTGTGCACCATGATCAAGTAGGATTCATCCCTGGGATGCAAGGATGGTTCAATATACGGAAATCAATAAATGTTATTCACCACATCAATAGGCTTAAAGAGAAGAACCATATGATCATCTCAATAGACGCAGAAAAAGCATTTGACAAAGTACAGCATCCCTTTATGTTCAAAACGTTAGAAAAACTAGGGATAACAGGAACTTACCTCGACATTGTAAAAGCTATCTATGCCAAGCCTCAGGCTAGCATCATTCTGAATGGAGAAAAATTGAAGGCATTCCCTCTAAAATCTGGAACAAGACAGGGATGCCCCCTATCACCACTTCTATTCAATATAGTTCTTGAAACACTGGCCAGAGCAATTAGACAAACGAAAGAAATTAAAGGCATAAAAATAGGAAAAGAAGAACTTAAATTATCACTATTTGCAGATGACATGATTCTATACCTAGAAGACCCAAAAGGGTCTACAAAAAAACTACTAGAACTAATAAATGAATTCAGCAAAGTGGCAGGATATAAAATCAACACACATAAATCAAAGGCATTTCTGTATATCAGCGACAAAACTTCTGAAATGGAAATGAGGAAAAACACTCCATTCACAATATCCTCAAAAAAAATAAAGTACTTGGGAATCAACCTAACAAAAGAGGTGAAGGACCTATACAATGAAAACTACAGAACCCTAAAGAAAGAAATAGAAGAGGATCTTAGAAGATGGAAAAATATACCCTGTTCATGGTTAGGCAGAACTAACATCATCAAAATGGCGATATTACCAAAAGTTCTCTATAGGTTCAATGCAATGCCAATCAAAATCCCAATGGCATTTCTTGTAGAAATAGATAAAGTAATCATGAAATTTATATGGAAAAACAAAAGACCCAGAAGAGCAAAAACAATTCTAAGCAGGAAGTGTGAATCAGGTGGTATAGCGATACCAGACTTCAAACTATATTACAGAGCAATAGTAATAAAAACAGCATGGTACTGGTACCAGAACAGGCGGGTGGACCAATGGTACAGAATAGAGGACACAGAGACTAATCCACAAAGCTACAACTATCTTATATTTGATAAAGGAGCTAAAAACATGCAATGGAGAAAGGATAGCATCTTCAACAAATGGTGTTGGGAAAACTGGAAATCCATATGCAACAAAATGAAACTAAATCCCCTCCTCTCGCCACGCACAAAAGTCAACTCAAAGTGGATAAAGGAGCTAGATATCAAATCAGAGACTCTCCATCTGATAGAAGAAAAAGTTGGCTCCGATCTACAGATTGTGGGGACGGGCTCAAAATTCCTTAATAGGACACCCATAGCACAAGAGTTAATAACAAGAATAAACAAATGGGACTTTCTTAAACTGAAAAGTTTTTTCTCAGCAAGAGAAACAATAAGAGGGGTAAATAGGGAGCCTACATCCTGGGAACAAATTTTTACTCCTCACACTTCAGATAGAGCCCTAATATCCAGAGTATACAAAGAACTCAAAAAATTAGACAATAAGACAACAAACAACCCAATCAACAAATGGGCCAAGGACATGAACAAACACTTCACAGAGGAGGACATACAAACAATCAACAAGTACATGAAAAAATGCTCACCATCTCTAGCAGTCAAGGAAATGCAAATCAAAACCACCCTAAGATACCACCTCACCCCAGTAAGATTGGCAGCCATGATGAAGTCAAAAAACAACAAGTGCTGGCGAGGATGTGGGGAAAAGGGTACTCTTGTACATTGCTGGTGGGACTGCAAACGGGTGCGGCCAATTTGGAAAGCAGTATGGAGATTCCTGGGAAAGCTGGGAATGGAACCACCATTTGACCCAGCTATTGCCCTACTCGGACTATTTCCTGAAGACCTTAAAAGAGCACACTACAGGGATACTGCCACATCGATGTTCATAGCAGCACAATTCACAATTGCTAGACTGTGGAATCAACCCAGATGCCCTTCAATAGATGAATGGATAAAAAAAAATGTGGCATTTATATACCATGGAGTATTACGCAGCACTAAAAAATGACAAAATCACGGAATTTGCAGGGAAATGGATGGCACTAGAGCAGATTATGCTTAGTGAAGCTAGCCAATCCCTAAAAAACAAATACCAAATGTCTTCTTTGATATAATGAGAGCAACTAAGAGCAGAACAGTGAGGCTGAGCAGGAAGAAAAGATTAGCATTAAACACAGACATGAGGCGGGAGGGAAAGGGAGAAAAAGAAAAGGGAAATCACATGGAAATGGAGGGAGACCCTCATTGTTATACAAAATTATATATAAGAGTTTACGAGGGGAATGGGATAACAAACATGGAGGGAAATGAATTTCAATAGATGGGGTAGAGAGAGAAGATGGGAGGGAAGGTGAGGGGGGATATTAGAGGATAGTAAAGGTAGCAGAATACAACAGTCACTAATATGGCAGTATGTAAAAATGTGATGTGTAGCAGATGTGATTCTGCAATCTGTATTTGGGGTAAAAATGGGAGTTCATAACCCAATTGATTCTAATCTATGAAATATGATTTGTCATGAGCTTTGTAATGTTGTGAACATCCAATAAAAAAAAAAAAAGAAAAAAAAAAAAAAGAGGTGATCCAGTTGCTAAAACGAAGGCCAATCGCCTAAAAGCAGGACAATCACACATTTTGGAATAGCTGGTAAATGCTTAGAGAGATGGTCTTCAAGCATTAGTGCGTCTATGAATCATTTGTGCTGTTTATCAAAAGGCAGATTTCCAGGTTGTTGGCCAGAAATATTTATTCAGAGGGTGGACATAATCTGCATTTTATCAGGCATCCTGATTTTGCTTCAAGTTTTCCAGAGATGTATCCCACTGTGCAAAGCACTATCATAGCAATAGGCTACTTGCAAATATTTTGAAATAAGATTTTAGGGCATATATAGATATTGGAAGAACATTCAATGAAAAAAACTCTTACAAAAATGGGACAAATATTGTCTGCATTTTCAGTTTCAAAATCAGATCTTGAATCTTAGATTTCCCAAATTCAAATAATGGTAGGTTTTGTCAAAGATGAAACAAAACATTCTCCATATATGTTTTCGATAATAAGACCTCGGGTCTCACTTATGAAAAACAAAAGTGGTGCTTATAACAAAAACAGATTATAAGTACAACTGATAAAAGGAAATGAATTCCAGTGTCATTTATGCTTGTGTACAACACTATTGAATAACCATCTGGACCTGCAATTTAGTTCCTGAATGGTCTTCAGCAAGACTTTACATTTCCTCTACAGAAATAAAAATTTCACAAAAGATTTTGCTTATTAGTGGAAATTTTTGCTAATTGCAGTCTTCAAAGTCTAAATTAGGACTGATTTGGTTACCCTGAGACATACAATATTAGAGTATATTGTATTAATCCTTAAATGCCTTCTTAATTACTACTGCCTTTTTAGTACATTGTTTATCCTTTTTTCTTCTAAATGGATCCAATTAAGTTTTGATTGGCCTTTTTTTCCCCCAGTGAAATTATAAACTCTTATCTTCTTTGCTTGTAGTAGATTTGTTCATTCAGCATAAGCAGAAATTCAGTTGTAGTAATCACTTAAACTGTAAACTTGCCACTGGCATTTGTTAACAAAATTCTAAAGGTATTTGTACTTATTTACTTTTATTATATTTTAGACTTTTAATTAGTTCAGCTGCTTTGCTTTTCATGTTTTTTTTTTTTTTTTTTGTTCCTCCTGTATCTCCCACCTCAATACTGAGAAGTATCTATTCTGTGAGGCCATCTCTATTTAGGGATCAATGTTGAACTTGAGTCCTGAATGACATTCTGACTTACATGTTCACATGTTCATTTATTTAAATAAACTCTGAAGTAGCTGTTATAGTAGAAAAGAAAAGTGAAGCAATGAATTAATAACATATTTACTCTTTAACTTTTTTATTCAATGGACAGCAGAGTGATTGTAGATACCACAGTTGCTGTAATTAATAAGGAATTTGATAAACAGAGGTTCTATCAGTGCAACTGACAGTACCCATTGGTCCTGATAGGTATGGAATTAGCTTTGAACTGAATATGTAACCTGATGTCAATCACTAGAGAATTGATCTTATCAAAAGAAGAAAACTAAAACATCAAATAGAGATGTTACAGCTATATGTGAGGGCCTTAGGAGGAATGGATGAAGACCATTTTTAAAGTATCAATTTAAACAAATTATCACAATCAATTTAATTATTATAAGTAAACATGGAAAGTACTGAAAAATACAGTTTTTAAGTTTGTTACAATATCACATCAATTATGCTATTTCAAGATAAATTGCATTTTAAAAACTTTGACATCTAGACATTTGTATATGTGTTGAAGGGTTGTGTGTGAAAAACCTAAATATTCATAAAAATTTGGCCATTTGTGATAACTCTTCAGTGTTTACTCATGTAATTTTTTTTTAAAAAAAAGCACTTTTTTTTTGTTACCGAGAATTAAACCCAGAGGTGCTTAACAACTGAGCCACATTCCCAGTCACTTTTATGATAAGAATTTTGAAGATCACATATGTTTATTAAAATATTTATAGCCAACTTGAATATTGAATATATGAATGTCAACAACTATAGCCAGAAAGATAAGCTTGTATATATATATCCACAAAGATAAGCTTGTACCCAATGACATTATTACCTGCAAAACTATTAATTCATTCACCACTCCCCTTTATAAGTATGTTCTTGACCATTTAACTGTATTTTAGTGTATTTTTTAGTAATTTTTAGGATGGGGGGTGTTATGGTTTGGATATGAGGTGTCCTCCAAAACCCATGTGAGAGATAAGGAAGGTTTGGAGGAGAAATGATTGAGTCACAGCCTTAATCTATACAGTAAATTAATCTCTGATGGGATTAACTGAGTGAATACTGGAGGCAGGTGGGGCAAGGCTGGAGTAAATTGTTCATTGGGGGCATAGTTTTAGGGTATATATTTTGTATCTTGAGAATGGAGTCTCTTTTTCTCTCTGTTTCCTGATCATCATGTGAGCTGCTTTCCTTTGGCACACTATTCTGTCATGATACTCTGCCTCACCTTGAGTCTTGAGGAATGGAGCCAGCCTTCAATGGACTGAGACCTCTGAAATCATGAGTCCTTAAATTAACTTTTCCTCCTCTATAATTTTTCTGGTTGGGTATTTTAGTCACAGTAGCAAAAAGCTTACTAAAATGGGGAGAGAGACAGAATGATACAGAAATGGAGAAAATATCTAAAACCTTTTATTAGTAGATATTATTAGTAAAGAAATATTTGATTGGAGAATTAGAAATGTTGAAATAAAAATAAATATACTATAAGAATTATGTTTAATATGTAAAAATCAATAAGCACATAGGAATCATTCCTGCATGTAAGAATATCATTACAGAGTTGTTATCTGATGACAAAAATTGTCTCATGAACAAATCTTTGTAGTTTTTTGTTCCTGCTGTGAAAAATGAATCACACTGAGCTGATCACTATGGTGGATGATGCTGATTAAAGAGATTACAGGTTAATGCAAGAGGAATATTACTCATTTCACTATGTCAATTAAAGAAAAAAGATACAGTTCCAGTTCATTCCATATTATAATCTCAATATAATTTTCTGAGAATAGTTACAAAACTATAGATGAGTATACTTTTTAGTAAATCTTATCACCTAATATTTTGGTGCAATGAGCAAAGAATAAATGTTAAAAGTAAATTACCCATGTAGGTAAATTGCTATATTATTATCCATATTCAGATAGTTGTTATTATACATCAGTGGCTGAGTTCCTTATTAAATATTAACTCATTCATATTTGATATGATCCTATGAAGAATGATATGAGAAACAGAAGCACAGAAGAGTGTAGTTACTCAACTAATATCACTCTGTTAATACATGGCAGAGCCAAAATTTCTAACTACTTTCACCCTGGAGTTCATAATCTGAACCATAATACTTAGCTAATTTCACAGAGAGGATAGGATTTGAAGTATATTTTTGAGACAGATCAATCAATATATCTATCATTAATTCATCTTAAAGAAAACCTGAAAGGAAATTTTCTGTTTCACCAACCAGAAAACAAAGGCTACAAAACATTTAGCAGTGTAACATTTCAGGCCTAGCAAATTTAGTCTAGGTTTATAACCTGAATCTACATATTTCTAATGTCTGAAAATAGAAAACAATTATCAAAATGTTACAAAATTATGGACAGATGATAAAATACATACATTTATGCCATCTCAAGTATGTACTGCACTGGTTATTGACTCTAATGTAAACAGGATCTTACTTAGCCAAGAGAAAGGCAGTATGTACCCTGTTAACAATATAAACATTGAAGTGATAATGTGAAGCCATAGACAAATTCCCAATGTTGCAAAGTATTTTAAGAATAGTGATTCCAATACCACTCAACAAGACTAAACAGATACAAATTTTAGAGCTAATTATAAACAATTATTTAACACTGTCCTTTTAAAACTCTTAATAACCAAATTATATCTTTATTTGCTTTCCTGATATTTTTCATTAATACACCATTGGAATGTCAGGAAGAAAGAGACCATGTGTTTTTCACTCACCAGTTATACATATAACTTATTAAGTTCCTTGATTCTTAATCAGAGAAAATAATGAAAAGTATTAGTTAATAAATATTGACATGCTCAATTTACCAAATAGATCTCTGAAAAAAATTTATAAGCATCCATTAGTGAAATAATCCTGAAAAAAAATCAATAAACATCTGAAACAACAGAATGGAGGCAAGTAAAAAAACTAGGAAAATAATTTTTAGCTAGGAAATATATTTGAAAAAAAAAATAACCAAAGACAAAAGTTGAGAACTCTGAGGTTAAACATTAAGCATTCTTAAAACAAAGAATACAATAAATGAATGGAAAATAATATATGATGAGCTAATTAATGAAAATATATCGCATCAATGAAAGTTATAAATCTATAGAGAACAGAAACCATGAAATATATAAAAAAGAGAGTTAGAAAGGAGATGTGCACCTAGACACACCTAGTTAAAAATATTCAAAAATAGCAATACAAAAACTCAAGGAAAAGGAGACCATGAAAGACAGAGTACACACAAGACTAGTGACTTGACAACCTAATACTAGTAGAAATGAACAAACAATTCTAAACATATAAGTATCAGATAAAAAGGCTTTAATACATACAAAAGGAAATCATGTGATTATCACTGGTGGCTGGGGTTAATTGAGAAAGCAAATTGGTAAATTCATCATAATAGTGAGAAATATGAATACATCTCTCTCCATTATTGATTAGTTATAAAGACAAAAAGTAAATAGAGAAATTTTGGAAAATACAATAATAAGGCTGATACATGACAGATGTAGATTCCTGTATACAAAAAATAGAGAACATAATCATCTCAAGAATATGTTCAACATATATAAAAATAACCAAACTCTAGTTCTTAAAACTTAAAAACTTGATAATTTTGACAGTCATAGTCTCATGGCACTTAAATTAAAAATCAATTACCAAAGTTAAGCAAACAGTCCTCATATATTTTGAAACTAACTAAAATATCACATAGGTCCTAAAAATATTTAAAAGTACTTTTCACATATTGATTGATTAGTCTTTCTATCAAAATCTGTAACATGCATTGAAAGACTTCATGAATAATGTACAGTCTCAAATGTAATAAAAAAATAAAAAAATGGTTTAAAATTAATGAGCTCAGGAATGTGGTGAAAGACCATGAAAAGAATTCTAAAACCAAATAGAAAACAATGATATACAGATAAACAAAATTAAAAGCTAATTGCTTAAAAATATGATAAAAAGTATAAGGTAATTACAAAGAACAATTGATCAGATTTCAAAATAGAATGTACAAATACACAATAGCAGTGAATTTTTAGAGCACACAAATATAGATTAAAGTATAAGTAAAATATATTACAAAAATTTACTCCAATAATTTAGAAACATATATGAAACAAAAAATTTAAGTTATAAAAGTAGCTCAAGGGGAAATGGAAAAATCTGAGTTTTATTGAAAGGAAATAACAGATAAGTCAAAATGCTGTTCTGGTTCTATAAACATATACAGATTATTCCAGATAATTTAAAAAGAGAGAAAGGTTCCCAATTCATTCTGTGAAATAGATATAACCTTAAAATGAACACACATAAAGAACAGCATGAAATATGAAAAATATACTCAGTCTTATTGATGACCACTGATGCAAAAATTCCAAACAAAATAGTATCAATTAAACTCAATGATGTATGAAAATGGGAAGACAATGACCAAATTTACTTATGACCTACTGCAAAGTTCTTTAACATTAAAAAAATACAGATACTCTTTACCACATTAACACATTTTAAAAATTAAATGTTTATCTCAAATTACACTGCATAGACATTTTATGTAATTGAATATATAATCTTTAAAAATTTCTAGGAAAAAATTGAAATAAATGATAATCTCTTATGTATCTATGAACTACATCAAGGATATCAAATTAAATGTATAATGAACACCATCATTAATGGTGAAATACTGCCCACATTATTTGACAAATAAGGTGAAAGCTCAAAGCTACACTGCCCATCATGTCCTCTAAAAATCATTACAAAATAAGATAAAGGCAAAAAGTAACTCAAAATTATTCTATGCACAACTAAATGATAAAGTTCCCTTCTATACTTTTTCCTTAAGGTTTTGTGGCAAAGAAAAGTGGGGATCAATTGGGAAGTCAAAAATCACCTTAAAAATCAATATGCCAGTGAGAGTCTCCGGTGTAAAAAAAGAAAAAAAAATAAAAAAGAAAAAAAATATTTTGTTTAAAAACAATATTGTCCTGGCAAATCAGAGTACCGATACTTGAAAAAAATATTCAAAATATGCACAATGTGGATGGACAGCCAAAATTTCAAAAGGGAGAGTTAACCTTTTAGTAATTACATCATGAAAGGTAAAAGAAATCAAAGAGAAGTGATACCTGAAAGATAAAAACTAAAACAAACAACAAAAAACAAAAGACACAACAAAAATGTTTCATTCGCCCATTACTTTTACACACACACACACACACACACACACACACACACTTCGTTTTCCACAAAAGATGGTATCACTGATCTAAGGATCTTGTAATCTACAGATAAATGAATACATACAAAATTAGTAAGGTAGGAGAACATATAATCAGTTGGTAAAAGCTAATTACCTGCAGGAAAAAAACAGTAAAAATTATAACTTTAAAAATAGAGACTATAAGCCACTTGATGAAAATCCATAGCATCAATGAATTAATGTTACTGAAAACTCAAAATTAAATGGATAAGTCCTTTATATTTAAGTGACAATTTATAAATGAATACTTTAAATGACATCAGTGGATGGCATAAGTATACTTCAACTTTAGGAACTTCTATTCAACAAATAGACCAGGTCAACTAGCTGGGTCTCCTAGAGTTGCAAATCTGGTAGTAGTTGACAGACTAAAAATTAAATTGTAAAAAATGTAAAAACGAGAAAATTAAAACAACAAGGATCACAAATGCCTATTATGTATAATAATGTACCAATAAAATAGTTATAAAAAATGAAGGCCTTGTTTGCCAATTAAATCATCATTCAGTAACTCAAAGATGTTTTGGCTGAAAACAAAATGAAGGTGTAAGAAATATTTATTTATGCCAATCTTTCTAGAAATCAGAAGAGTCTGTCAGTAATTATTAGAATAAATAACAGCACACAAGGGTAAAATAGTGTTCTCATATAAATGGCAAAATTGATATAAGATATACAAAACTGTCAGAAGGATATCTTAATACATCTCTTGCTTTTGAATATAAAATAATCTGTTTATCACATTAAGAACAACATTTTTAAAATAATATTTCCCTTTCAACTCCTCTCAAAATAAATATGATTTCAGGGAGACAATGAATACTACTAAGATTCACCTACATTTGACAGTTATATGTCTCCTAATAGCATTTCAAACTTACAAAGATATTGTATATCAAACAATCCTGTCAAAGTAATTTTTATTACAACTACTTTTCCACTTAAAATGATGAAAAGATTTTATCTTCTGTAATCTACAAAAAGATAAATACTTTTTTTTTAGAATTGTAGTAGTAAGATGTTCCATAAGTTGGACTGCAATTAATCTAATTCATATTTAAATATATTGCTTGGGAAAATTAGAAAATGAATATTAAGGCTCATTTTGAGACAATTTGTGCACCAAACCCAGAAATTATAGGAACATGACTTTCCAAAATTGCTTGAATTCTTGCTAGTACTTCTAGATTTAAATTTATAACTAATTATTTCATTATAATAATTTCATGAGCCACTATTAACAAGAACTAATCTTCTATTTGGTTTCCAAAGTGATAAATTTAACATTTCCTGTAAATGACAGAAATATGCATTCTAGTGTTTTTGTTATAAGGCTTTATATACTTTTTTTCCTTCATAACCTTTGTGGCAGACATATCATAAACATTTCATTATTATTGATTAAACATTTTTAATGTGGGTGTTGATGACCCTGGTTAGATTTGGGCTCCTCAAGATTACACAGATTTTCTACTGGGGTGATTGCTTCATTTTGAGCCCGATATCATCTATGAAATGAAAACTGTAATATGTTTGGTTGTTAGAAAAAATAAGATTAGCACAAGATCTAGACTAACAGCTGTATAACATCTCTGTAATTTCTGACACATCCCTGTACAATCACATAGTTAAAAATTAGGACATTCTGATGAAAACACTCTTATTAACTTCATGTTGCTACTTTCTGAGATTGATGATTCTCAAACACTATTTTCTCAATATTTTATAGTCAAAATGAGAAAATGACCTGAAAGGAGTGGGTTTTGTGTTTCCATGTGATTGTACATTAATCTTCTCCATGGTGCATTTCAAAGCCCTAGGTTACTGACAGAGCTGCATGTCAGTCATAGGGTGGCCTATCCATCCCTAAATCTCTCTTCCCCTTTGTTCTGTTTCTCCACCATTTCAACAATTGGATAGTCACAAAAAGATAAAAGTCATGTCTTGAAATTGGGTTTATTAAAATAGATTCCAGCTTTGATATTTCATAAATAGCAATTAAAATTGAGTAACAATAGAGAATATGAAGTTATCATGTAAATTAAAGAGAACTTTTAAAATATAAGTAATCTTTTAAATATTGAAATATAAATAAAATACATTAAGTTTGTAGAAAAGAGAACTCATCACTGAAAAGAAAAAACAGAAAAGAGAAAAGAAAAAAATTAATAGGATATACTCTCAGGGAATAAAGAAAAATTCCTACAACTGACTGAAAAATCTTATGAAGACAAACTATATTATTCCAATTTTGTTGTTATATGGGACTGGTGAAAATGTAGGCACACAATAGCATTTATGAACCATTGATTTATCATAATTTTTCAAATCATAACAAAAATTTCAAAATAAACATGTTAGGGAGTGAAATAGACATTTGTTAAAAATGGAAATAATGATCAAATCTGATTTTCCATTCACTGGAATCTGGGTTACATTCTCAAAAATAATGTAATAAAAATATCTAGATTCCATGTGTCTTAAACCAAAACATGATGATGTTTCTGCAGTGTGTTCTGAGAGGTGGCATTCTATTTCTTTGGTTAACAGATTGTCTCATGGACTCTGCATCTGTATATCAAAATCAGCTATTATTTTGAAATTTAAGACATTAAAATATCTGAATGGATATCTTTCTCTTTCATTTTTTCACTACCATGTTTTCTACTTTTGAGTCTCCTAAAAACTGGGGTAAATACTGTCCCCATGAAATATTTGAGTAGTATCAAAACAAATGCAAGGATATCAGCTTGATTCATAACCTACTGAAAATAATATTGTGAAAACCCAGGAAGCCACCACATGTCAATCCCCACTACTTCCCTGTGAGACCTACCTTCACTTTGGTATCTTTTTAAATCAGACCATCTGAAAAAGAGGTAAACATGGTATCATGTTGGAAGAGACTACTTCCCTTCTTGCATCTTTTATCTCCTTGAGAAAAATTAATCTGTTCTATGTTATCCCTGTGCAGCAAGCAATTCATCTTAATAGGAAAGTGAAGGATGAAATTAGCAGTTACTTTAATTAAAAGGTGATCACTAGAGAGTTGATTTCCTAGCTAGCTGTTGACTTACAAACAGAAAATAATTGGCACATAAAAACCAGCCGAGGGACACCACTCAAAACACAGAAGCTGTTAACAGTAAGAAAATAATAATGCAGTACAATCATTTCCATTCATATAGGGGACATTGTATTTATGTCTATTTCTAGTTATTAGCATTCCAGAGCTTAGCAAAGACATCACCTTGAACTTTCTTCCTCATCGTTACCCACTCTCTCTCTCTGACAATTGATGAGCTTGACAATCTCGTTAAACTGCCAAATACATAATTTGCAGAGGCTCTAACTCGCCAGCTCCTGGATAACAGCAAAGTGATGGTTTAACACAAACCTGGCACTGATCTTAATGAAAATTTTGTTTTATAAGCCAGGCTGCTAGCATGTCAGCCTCCTTGAAGTCTGCACTGGCTTGAAGCAAAACTGTAACTTGAAAAGAGGTAGAAAGGATTAGCTGGTCTTTTAAGGCCCTTTCACCTGAGTTTCTATACTGCACAGTCTTCCCCACATTCCTAATGATAGGATCCTTTTTTTTTTTCCTTAATGATAATCCCTATTTTCTCTATTTATTGAGAATGATCACAATCTTTTGTTGTGGTTCACTAATGATCTAAGCTCTGGTTTTATAGAAGTTTCAAGACTTATATCTATTTATTTATTTTTATTTCTGTTGGGGCAGGTCACATAAGTATGCACTCAGAGTGTGAAGGTAAACCTTATGGAGAACTGAATCAAGGGAAGAAGAGAAGGGATTTACCCACTACCTTGGCATCTGATCCTAGAAAGAGCCTGCGGAAAGAGACAGCCCAGGCACTGCTGAGTGTCCCAGAACATGTGCAAGACCTAAGACATCATCTGCAGGCTACCTGGCTTTCTTTCCAGCAAGAACATTCCTTTAAGCCCCCAAACCCATTGAGAAATTCTGTACAGTCACATCCCCCTTCAGTAATCAACATCAAAACCCCCTATCAAACCACACTTTCCTTGGTCTCAGAAAAAATCCATAACTTTGTAAGTCTAGGAAGAGCATGGTCTGGATTATCTGAGGTGGTGGGGTTAAGCATACTAGGAAGACTCCTCTCCCCCAACCATCCCCAGTACTGGGAACTGGAACCAAGGATGCCACCACTGAGTGACAATCCCCAGACCTTTTATAAAATTTTAAATTTTATAAATTTTAAATTTTAAATTTTGAGACAGAGTCTCGCTAAGTTGTTGAACCTGATTTTAAACTTACCATCCTCCTGCCTTGACCTCCCAAGTTGCTAGGATTATAGGTGTGCACCACTGTGTTCAACAATTGGGGAGTTTGATGAATAAGATAGGGTCAGTCATTGTGACAACTTATTTCACTTTTATAATAATATCAACAGATTTAATAAGGGAGTAGCATAAAATTATAGACATTGTATAACACAGGAGACTTGGAAAAGACATAATGCTTGTGGCAAGCTCTTCAGGCCAGGGTCCTAGATTCCCTTTTGGTACCAATATCTCGTCTCAACCATTTGGTAGAAACATTTGGAGAACTAAATTAGGTAATATATGAAATTATAATAGTTATACTCAATAAGTTAAGCATGCTGGTGTCAATGGATAAATTGAACATGAAGTGTTAGTGCTTCCCAATAAAGGGAGAAAAAGAGGAAATCATCAGGAATTCAGGGGTAAATTTTCTTTGGATGCTAGATGGCTAGGTTGTTGACATCACAGATGTCTGTTAACTGAATAGCATAATTTATGGCACAGGGGTGAAATATGTGGACGAATACCAGCCCTATTGAAACAGACTAGTGAGGACACATGATAATCCAGGAGAGACAAACAACCAAAAAACAATGAAGCAAAATGTATTTTATTTTCCTTCCTATCAGAACAATTGAAAAAGCAACAGCACACGTAAAACACAACATCCTTGGTTTTCTTTTAGAAAGAATAAATAAGCTAATAAGACTTTTAAAGAAAAACCGAGAATCTGAACTCCAATGTAATAAGATTTATTTGCCTGCTGCTTTTTTAGCATTAGGTTTTAATAATCACATGATAACAGGAATTCATAATGAAAAATGAAAAGGCACATACTAAACAAGAATGAATACTCCTAGTGTTTTCTGGGTTTTTTTTTTTTTAAGATGGTAGGGTGAGATTTAATTATGTAATGTATCATCTTATATACATAAAAATCACAAAACAGAAGTGATAGAAAATTCAAAGATGATTACTCATTTTAACACATTAATATTTATAATCACAAGGGCATCTTAAGACTAGGTTATACTGAGTTCTAAGACACAGAATATTCTATGACTCCTGCAACCTATCCCACCTGGAGTAAGCAGGATCAGTATTAATGTTTTCTTGTACAAAATGCGTGCTCCAGAAGTGAGAGGAAGAGCTTCTTTGCAGTTTAAAGGGAATGATATAGACCTCTAGGAAGCTGTTTTTAATATCCTACCGGCAGAAAAGGTAGCATGCTGCAACCTCTTCCAAATTAAGAGGAAGGCAATCTGAACACACAAGATTATGTCAGAGATGCTGGGTTAAAAAAAAAAAAGAAAACTATTTAACATTTTGTATTTCTTGAAGAATCAAGTTCTCTTTCAAACAACAATCTAAAACTTAAGCCTTTAAGTAATTAACCTTACTCAATACATCTTGCTGGGCTAAACACATGACACTATAATATATGAGATATCACTCCTTATCCTCACCCAGATCCTAGCAATGCTGGGCACATTTTAGGAGTAAGGTATTTGACAGGGTATTTTGAACATCATTTAATTTTCCAGAGCAATTTAACTCCAAAACCATCAGTTCGTGAAATGCTCTATTCTCTATGGTCTCATCTGCATAGTACTTTTTCACTCAAAGAAAAGACTGTACATTTTTTTTTGTGCTTTTTGTTTTTTTTTTTCTTGATGGTGGCAATGAAAGCCAGGGCCTCCCCATGCTGAGCACATCTTCTGCCAGTGAGCTTGCGCCCCAGCCCCTGGCAGCCCATGTTTTAGCAAGTAATTGAGCAAGAATGCTTGGGACATGGCTGAGAATGTGAACAGAAAATTATACTTTACTCAATAGATACATATTTAGGTCTTTTTCCTTAATAAGAAACAAATCAGATAATTTATTTATGCATACTGAAATATTAGACTGATTTTGTGGTATCATCTTTTTTTCTGAAGTGAGGTTATTCTAATTCGGGTATTTGAGAGGTATAGTGGTACCTAGAAGAGCACAAATGAGTGATTATGACCATGGAATCTTAAGTCACACTACTGAAAATCTAATCTTTTATCCACCATTTATTAGTCATTGAGCCTCAGCATGTTACTTAAGTTGTCTGTATATCAGTTTCTTCCTATGTAAAATCAGAATAGTCTAAACCTCACAGTGTTGGTAAGACTCCTATTTGAGTTGGTAACATGTAGCATATGTCCCTGCGATATACTAAGCTCTTAAGAATGTCATTAATAGTCAATATAAACGTAATTTTTATTGATGAATTTTTGAAAGAAATATGTAAACATAACTTAAGGTATATTATTCCACCTTCAGTTGGATTTTTCCAGAAGGTTGATTATACTTCTGTCCAACAAACAAGAAAATATATTAAAATAAAACAAGTTTCCAGCTTCTGAGCACATGTGATTCATAAACGTGTAGTTATTTTTGTACGGTGCATTGGTGTTTATTGTATAGACCTCATATTTTTAGAAGAATGAAAATGGAGTCCACACAAAGGCACCCATACACAGATTCAAAACAAGAGGATCCCAAATGCAAGCTCAATAAAAGTTTATTGAACTTAAAATTGAGAATAGATATGTTTACTTTAGAAGACACTATTATTTTATGTCCAATCATTTGTATTCTTTCAACTGCACTTCTTTGTGTCTTTAAATAAAAGAGTCTTTTTACCAAGTGGTGCTGGGAAAACTGGAAATCCATTTGTAGAAGAATAAAGCTGGGCCCCTATCTCTACCTTGCACAAAAGTCAACTTGAAATGGATCAAAAAACACAGAATTAGACCAGAAACTCTACAACTACAAGAAGAAAATGTAGGCCCAACATTTCATCATAATGGCACTGAAACCAACTTCCTTAACAAGACCCCGAAAGCACAAAAGATAAAACTAAAAATCATTAAGTGGGATGCCATCAAACTTAAAAGGTCCTGCACAAAAAAGGAAACTGTAAAGAGAGTGCCTCCAGATTAGGAGAAGATCTTTTGCCACCTGGTCCTCAGGGCATTAATATCCAGAATATGTAAAGAAATTAAAAAGCTTAATACACATTTAAAAAGCAAACAGAAAAACCACAAATAACCCAATAAACAAATGGGCAAAAGAACTAAATAGACACTTTTCAAAAGAAGAAATACAAATGGCCAACAAACACATAAAAAAAAATGTTCAACATCTCCAGAAATTGGGGATGCAAATTAAAATTACACTGAGATTTCACCTTACTCCATTCAGAATGGCAATGATTTTTTTTTTCTTGTAATTTTTTTTATTGATTTTTAAAAAAATAAATGACAGCGGAATGCATTACAATTCTTATTACACATATACAGCACAATTTTTCATATCTCTGGTTGTATATAAAGTATGTTGACACCAATTCATGACTTAATACATGTACTTTGGATAATGATGTCCATCACATTCCACCATCCTTGCTAATCCCCTATCTCCTCCTCTTCCCTCCCAATCCTTTGCCCTATCTAGAATTCATCTATTCCTCCCATGCTCCCCTCCCCCACCACACTATGAGTCAGCCTCCTTATATCAGAGAAAACATTTGGCATTTGTTTTGGGGGGGGGGGGGATTGGCTAACTTCACTTAGCATTATCTTCTCTGATGCCATCCATTTACTTGCAAATGACATGATTTTATTCTCTTTTATTGCTGAGTAAAATTCCATTGTATATATATGCCACATTTTTTTAATCCATTCATCCACTGAAGGGCATCTAGTTTGGCTCCAAGTTTAGCTATTGTGAATTGTGTTGCTATAAACATTGATGTGGCTGTGTCCCTGTAGTATGCTGTTTTTAAGTCTTTTAGGTATAGACCAAGGAGAGGGATAGCTGGGTCAAATGGTGGTTCCATTCCCAGATTTCCAAGGAATCTCCATACTGCTTTCCATATTGGCTACACCAATTTGCAGTCCCACCAAGCAATGTATGAGTGTACCTTTTTCCCCACATCCTCGTCAACACTTATTGTTGTCTTCCTAATAGCTGCCATTCTGACTGGAGTGAGACGACATCTTAGAGGAGTTTAGTAGTTTTGATTCGAATTTCTCTAATTGCTAGCGATGATATTATCTTATATTAGACAAAGGTGCCAAAAACATGCATTGGAGAAAATATAGTATCTTCAACAAATGGTGCTGGGAAAACTGGAAATCCATATGCAACAAAATGAAATTAAACCCCTATCTCTCACCATGCACAAAACTCAACTCAAAGACGACCAAGGACCTGAGAATTAAACCAGAAACTCTGCATCTAATAGAAGAAAAAGTAGGCTCTAATTTTCATCATGTGGGATTAGGCCCCAACTTCCTTAATAAAACTCCTATAGCACAAGAATAAAAGCCAAGAATCAATAAATGTGATGGACTCAAACTAAAAAGGTTCTTCTCAGCAAAAGAAACAATCTGTGAGGTGAACAGAGAGCTTACATCTTGGAGCAAATCTTTAGCTCTCACACATCAGATAGAGCACTATATTTCTGAGCACCAAAAATAAAATAAAATAAAATAACCTAAGCAACAAATGGGCCAAGGACCTGAACAGACACTTCTCAGAAGAGGATATATAATCAATCAACAAATATATAAAATGGCAATTATTAAGAATACAAATAATATAAGTATTGGCAAGGAAGTGGGAGAAAAAGCACACATACATTGTTGATGGGATGAAAAATTAGTGTAACCACTCTGGAAGGCAGTATGGATATACCTCAAACCTAGGAATGGAACCCTCATATGAACCAGCTATCCCACTCCAGAGCATTTATCCAAAATATCTAAACTCCGTCTATTATAGGGATGCAGTCATATCAATATTTATAATAGAAAAATTCACAGTAGTCAGACTATGGAATCAATCTAAGTTCCCTTCAACAGATAAATGGATGAAGAAAATGTGGTATCCCTTCAACAGATAAATGGATGAAGAAATGTGGTATATATACACAATAGGATAATATTCAGCCATAAAGAAGAATGAAATTATGGCATTTGTTGGCAAATGAATGGAAATAGATACTCTAATACAAGTGAAATAAATCAGACTCAAAAAGTCAAGAGCTGAATACTGTTTCTTACATGCAGAAGTTACTCTAAAATTAGGGAGCAAAGAGAGAAAACAAATATAAGGGGATTCCATCAAAATAAAAGAAAGATCAAAGGAGTAGAAGAAGAGGGTTGAGAAGGGGATTGGGATCAGGGAAAAACAGTGGAATAAATTTGTTCTAACTTTCCAGTGTACATACTTGAATACACTACAATGAATCTCATTATTATGTATATCCATAAGACACTGATTTTAATAAAGTAAATAAATGGAAATATCAGTAGAGAAAAGGGAACAGAAGGAGGGAGGAAGGGGAGGGTAAAGTTAAGTACTGGGGATTTCACTGGAGCAAATTATATTCCATGCATTTATAATTATGTCAAAATATAACCTAATATTATATACAACTATTATTAACCAGTAAATATATATAAATATATATATGTATATATGTATATGTGTATATATATATACACACACACACACACACACATATATATTTGAAATTCATTCCACAATTTTTTAAAATTTAAAAAAGAAAAAAATCAATTCTAATAATATCCAAATAAAAATACGTAGATGCCCATGCGATGTAAGGCAATAAGGAAAAATATGCTGCTTACCTACTGGCAGTTGGCTTAGCTTTAGATTAGAACTGGCTATCCTTAAATCAAGTAATAGCTCATTATTGGGAAAAAATTGGAGGAAAATAAATAGGAATAATGGCACAATTGTATAGAGAGCAAATAGTGTTAATCATCCTCCTAAGTATGCTATTTTAAAATTTCAGTAGTTAAAGCTCTCCAGGTCTTCATTATTACATGTCAACCTTGATTCATTCCTCTCTCCCAGAAAGAAATAACACATATTTAGATTTGTTTTTAATCTGTTATTTTAAAAATTCACTTAAAAAGTCAAAAAGCCAAAGTTTATTGAAAATATCCATGATAAAAAAAAATTGCTGATAATCTGGAATAGCTAGAAAATATTGGACATCTTCAGGAGAGCACTAGGAACTAAAGGAAAAAGTTAATTTATAAATTTTCAGGCAACATTCATTTGGAAGTAGATACAATACTTCTATTGGAATGTTTTCTCTGTTTTGTTTTAATTGTGGAAATTACCATTTTATATTTTTAAGTTTTATATTTTATTTTTTAATTTTGTATTTGTTCTTTTTAGTTGTACATGAGAATAGAATGTATTTTTTTCATTTTTAATTAGTTTTAATTGTGATAAAACTAATGATAGTAGAATGCACTATGATGCATCATAAATGGAGTATAATTTCTCATTTTTCTGGTTGTATCTGATGTATAATCCCACCAGTCATGTAGTCATATATGTACATAGGGGAATAATGTCTGATTCATACTACTATTCTTCGTACTTCAATATCCTCTCCCTCCTTTCACACCCCTCTACCAAATGTAAAGTAACTCTATTCTTCGCTAGGTCCCCTGCCCTTATTGTGAGTTAGTATCCACATATCGGAGAAAACATTCAGCCTTTGTTATATTTTATGTGAGATTGGCTTATTTCACTTAGCAACATATTCTTCAACTCCATCCATTTACCAGCAAATGCCATAATTTCGTTCTTTCTTAAGGCTGAGTAATATTCCATTGTGTGTACATACCACATTTTCTTTATCCATTTATTTATTGAAGGGCACCTAGGTTGGTTCTATAATTTAGTTATTGTGAGTTGAGCTGGTATAAATGTTGATGTGGCTGCATCACTATAGTATGCCAATTTTAAGTCCTTTATTTTAAATTTCTTTGGAAGTAGTAAAATAGTGTATGTGACCAATGTTATTCCTCACTCTAGACTTAATGTTCTCCCATCACTTCTATGAGATTTTTGTGTATGCATGTACACAAAAATTTTTTTCTAAAATTTTGTATTAAAACTTATCTATTTACTGTGTATTCTGCATTACATTTCAAGGGTTCAATTAAGCAAATGCTTATCTGATTTACATTTTTCAAGGGTCATTCTGATTGTGTAGTCAGATGTGTGGTGATAGTCTTGGTAATAGAGTACTATTCATTTATGTAAGTTTATAAAATAATCTATAGATCATTATCTATTATGTGTAGATATTCACTGTTCAGAGATAATCTATGCAATGGTAGTTGCCTTTGGGGTGGCTAATGAATGGAAGGCAGAACAGACTTATGAGGTAGTGTCAGATTTTATCTTGAAATGGTAAATATTTGTCAAAATATATAACTTGCATATTTTAAATATGTTATGCGTCAACAAATCTTTATAAGAAACCATTTGCATATAATATGTAACATATAATGTGTAGCATGTAATAAGTGATTATACACCCCATTGAAATAAAAAACAATGCTCTCCTAGAAGTCATCACACCTAACTCTGAGAACAAAAATTCAACTTTGAGACCAGTGTTTCTTAATCAACAGATACATGTTGACTTCCTCTAATATGATTGCTTCTTTTGAAGCCAGATTTAAAATTAGGTAGTCAGTGTAGTTAGGTAAATCAGGTCTAATATCCTAATATCGAGTGAAATCTAAAATGGAGGCCATGTTGAGAATGAATTTCCAGAAAAGCTGAGCAACTCTCTCGTAATGTTAATGAAGCCCAGGAAACAGCCCCAACAGATTTGGAGATAGCCCATCCCAAAGAAATGTTAATGAACAGCAAACTTGACTGGAAATGCCTAGATTACTTCTTTGGCCCACCTGTGTCCCAACCCTTCCCACCTACATTCCATCACCAAAAAGTATAAAAAGGGGAACACATTCGCCCTTCAACGGATTCCAACTCTTGGATCCCCTTCTTCCTCCAGGAGAAGTCTTTTCTGCTGTACTTTAATAAACTTCTAAGTTTCCACTCTGACCTTGACTCGGTGTGCTTCTCTGGTGTTATACTTCAACATTGGGGAAGCAAGGACTCGTCACGGGTCAACAGCGGTAACACTTTGACACCACAAGAAACGGATACAAAAGACATAGCCCCTGCTTTCTGAGAGCTTCTGCTTCATTTACTAGGTTGAGATTTCATTGTGTTCAGATTGTGTATTATTAATCTCTGTATCCTAACATGCAACAATGCAGTGTTCAGAAGAGGTATCAAATAAATATATACAAAATAAACCCAGTAGAGGGGAAGGAGAGCCAGCCAAATACATGAATCAAACACATGGATCTTTGCAGCACATCATTAACTATAAATCAGATCCAGCTAATTGGGAGAAGCTCTGTTTAAAAACTAGAAACACTTGTCTACCTAAATGTCAGAAATACACAGTGAAGAAATATGGTCTACTAAAATAAGCTTCACACAGGTGGGAGAAACCACCTGCTTAGATGACAGGATAAGTGGAGCCATCTTTGTGGAGGTTTGGAAAAGGAAGTCTTCATCCTCCTGAGCTGTGTTTTCAGAGCTTCCTGATGGGTAAACAGCTTTAGCCTGTCGACAGGAAAAAGCAGTTGCCCAAATGCAGGCACCATGGCTGCTTTCTCTGGGCCTGGGGGCAGGGGTGAGGTGGGGTTGGGGGGATAGGCTAATTTCCATAAAGCTAAATGTACTTTGCCAAAACCCAAAGAACTTGTTATTTTATGATTATGCTGCTTAGAAAGTAATTTTGAAATGATTCTTCTGTAGTGAGAAGAAATATAATGAGTAGAAATTCTCTTTTTATTTTGTTTAGTCTTAATGAATCAAAAACAAAACAAAAAATAGTTGGCAACCTAAGTAGACACTCCATGGGTCTACTTACAATATTATCTTAATATCATGATCATCATCATTAAACTGAACTTCAAAAAAACAAAAAACCTGGAACTGAAGCCAGATTTAAAGTTAGGTAGTCAGTGTAGTTAGGTAAATCGGGTCTAATACCGAGTGAAATCTAAAATGGAGGCCATGCTGGGAATGACTCAGGGAAAACACAGGACAACTCATGGAATGTTAATGAAGTCCCATAAAGGCCCTAGGCCAAAGTCCACCTCAAAGAAGTGTTAATAAACAGCCCCCAACAGATTTGGAGATAGCCCATCCCAAAGAAGTGATAATGAAGTCCTTCCTGCCCAGATTACTTGTTTGGCCCACCTGTGTCCCAACCCTTCCCCCTTCATCAGCAAAACTATAAAAAGGGGAGACAACTGCACTTCCACGGATTCCACCTCTTGGGTCCCCTTCTTCCTCCGGGAGAAGTCTTTTCTGCTGTCCTTTAATAAACTTCTAATTTCTACTCTGACCTTGCCTCGGCGTGCTTCTTTGGTGTTATTCTTCAACATCGGGGAAGCAAGGACTCGTCACCGGTCAACAGCGGTATCAGAACCATATACAAATACTAATCCAACTAAATTCATCATCTCAATTTCAGAAAGCATTTAAAATGGAAACAGCTTTAGCTTTCTATTTGCTTGTTCACTTGTTTCATGCTAATGCTGCTGAGAGGATAGGAACTGAATTTGACCCCCAAATTAACTTGGTTCCATTCTCTTCCAGTCTTTTATTTTTTTGGTTCCCAGTAAAATGAGCCCATGGTTAAGATCAAAGGCTAACTCTAGGAAAAAGGGATATACAAAAGTCTTTAAAAAGTAGAGCCTTGGGTGAGGATAAGAAAATTTGAGTAGGGCAACATTTGCATTTTAATGAGGAAGAGGAGACCAATTTGAATGTGAATGAATGCTGGTCAGCAGGCCAGTGGGGCCACTAGCATGCTTTCTTTGTGTAGTCTCTTCCTTCTCTATTTCCTCCCAGGTGATGAGGTATCTCTAGTCTTGGATAGGACTCCTCTCCCACTAATAAAATCAACCTTCTCCCACAGCTTTTACACACATTCCAAACCTTCCAAGTTCCACAGAGATACTTATAAGAAATGGGCTAAGGGGCTGGGGTTGTAGCTCAGTTGTTGAACACTTGCCTAGCACATGTGAGGCATGGGGTTTGAACCTCAGCAACATATAAAAATGAATAAAATAAAGGGATTATATCCATCTACAGGGGAGGAGGGGAACCTGGGCTAAGGAGCTATGTTTTTTAAAGTGCCTTTTGTTGTATCCTGAATGTTGAGAGATAGGTTGTCTTCCAGGTAAACAGTATATAGACGAATATACACATATGTATACACACACATACATGCAGACATATTCCACTATACAAAAATAAAACTGTTGGGCTGGGTTTGTAGCTCAGTAGCTGAGCACTTGCCTTGTATGCATGAGGCACTGGGTTCCATCCTCAGCACCATGTAAAAAATAATAGTGGTTCCATTACAAATTTTCCAAGGAATCTCCATACTGCCTTCCAGAGTGATTGTACCAATTGGCAGTCCCACCAGCAACTTATGAATGTGCCTTTTTCCCCACATCCTCACCAACACTTATTGTTGTTTGTATTCTTGATAGCGCAATTCTGACTAGAGAGATGAAATCTTAGAGTAGTTTTGATTTGCATTTTTATAATTGCTAGAGATGTTGAACATTTTTTTCATATATTTGCTGGTTGATTGGCTATCCTCTTCTGAGAAGTATCTGTTCAGTTCCTTGGCCCATTTATTGTTTTTTTTTTTTTTTAATTTTTTTTTTTTGGTGTTAAGGTTTTTGAGTGCTTTATATATTCTAGAGATTAGTGCTCTATCTGATGTAGGAGTGGTAAAAATTTGCTTCCATTCTGTATGCTCTCTATTCATCTCACTGATTGTTTCTTTTTTAGTTTGAATCCATCTCATTTATTGGTTCTTGGTTTTAATTCTTGCACTATAGAAGTCCTATAAAGAAAGTTGGGGCCTAATCCAAGATGATGGAGATTTGGGCCTACTTTTTCTTTCATTAGGGGCAAGGTCTCTGGTTTAATTCCTAGGTCCTTGATTCCACTCTTCTCTTTATACTAAAGGACTTTAAAACAGCATACTACAGGGACACAGCCATATCAATGTTTATAGCAGCACAATTCACAATAGTTAAACTGTGGAACCAACCCTGATGCCCTTCAGTAGATAAATGGATAGGGAAACTTTGGCATTGTACACAATGGAACATTACTCAGTATTAAAAGAGAAAAAAATCATGGCATTTGCAGGTAAATGGATGGAGTTGGAGAATATAATGCTAAGTGAAGCAAGCCAATCCCCAAAAAACAAAGGACTATTGTTTCCTTTGATAGGAGGATGCTGACTCAAAATGGCGATAGGGGGGATAGGGGGCAGGCATGGGTGGAATGGAGGAACTTTAGATAGCAAAGGGGAAGCAGAGGAAGGGAGGGGGCTAGAGGATAGGAATGATGGTGAAATGAGATGGACATCATTACTTTAAGTACATGTATGAAGACACGAATAGTGTGAAAATACTTTATGTATATACAATCAGTGACTTGAAAAATTGTGCTCTGTATATGTAATATGAAATCAATTGCATTCTTCCATCATGTATAACAAAGTAGAATAAATAATAAAGTAATAAATAAAACAAAGATATTGTGTCCACCTACAACTAAAAAAAATGTTTAAACAAATAAAACTACAAATGCTAAATGGACACAAATATATAAAGTAGTCAAGAGCAACTCAATTGAATTCTCTGTGTTTAAATATTACAAAGTATGCATGTATCCCTGTCCTTTTTGGTCATTGATAATAAAGTAAAATATAATATTAAAAAATCTGTATTAAAAAACATTTTAGTAATAAATCTCTAGAGTAAAAAGTGCAGTTAATGTAAATTAAATATAAGTCCACTCTTAAGACAAAATAGTGACAGATGGAAAAGAGAAATTAAAAACAAAACATGAGGCCAAAAGTGAAGGAAAGTCAACTTGAGATCCAGCTTCAAAATATGTCATTGTTTATAATCTAACGTTCTTCTAGGAAGACTATAAAACTTTCTATTTGTTAACTTTGGCTACAAGTTTATCAAAAAGACAAATCAGTTAAGTGATAGAAATGTGATATTTCATTACTATTTTATAATTAATTTTATGCAAAGACAGCATAACTTCTTTTTGCTATTATGAAATTTTCCAGTATTTCTTTCTCATATTACCTGTAAAATGGCTGCAAAACATTATCTCCAATTAAAAACAATCTAGTTTTATTTTTTGGGGAAAAAAAAACCCACATTGTTTTCTTTCTTGGCTGTGCTCTAAGGGTAGCAGTGATGTTCAGTCCTAGTATTTGCTTTCTAGTCAACCTATTTCTCTCAAATATCACCTAGGGTAATATTTCTGCTGGACAAACGTAAGTTCTACCTGGCTGTGTAAGACAGGTGTTTTTTAAAACTTAGTAGCATAAAGAATTTATCAGTCATCCTAATAAATCAAGAGGCAAATAATTTTCATATTTGTTAATTTTTTGGTACCAAAGATTGTACCTACAGGCACTCAACCACTGAGCCACATCCCCTGCCCTTTTTAATGTTTTGAGATAGGGTCTCCCTAAATTGTTTAAGGCCTCACTAAGTAGCTGAGGCTGGCTATGAACCTGCTACTCTCCTGCCTCAACCTCTTAAATTGAACCACTGCACCCAGCATTTTCTTCTTATTTTGAATCTGAATTATTGGTCACCATTTGTTTTACAATAAAATTTTTAAAAAAATTTAAAACCTTATAAATTCATGTTAAATCTATAATTCCTTTTTGTTCATTTTCCTTCTTGGAAATGGAATGATGGAACTATAAAATTGGAGTCTCTGATGCCACATCCTGAGAATAAATGTAATCTAAGTATCTATGATGATTTACCTATCAGAGCTCTAAAGTGAATCTTCTGTTCTAGTGTTTTTTTCTTCAAATACAGCTACTTACTTAAAATATCTCATCTTGGAAAATGTTCACTAGGAAAAATATATGTTTTCTGATCAACTGAGGGCCTTGGAAAGGTCACAACTGTGGGGCTCCTATTTGTTAACAGACCTGTTTCTTGCACTCATTGAAATCAGAGGGACGATTACAGCTTCTGCGGTTGAAGATTATCCACTAATTAGAACTGGAAGCAAAAATCCATGAAGTACAGTTGATAACCATAAATCAGAACAATTAGTCTGTCTAGAAAAGCAACATGATCAAATCAGAGTCTCTGTACCAGCTGCTCATTTAATCTGGGGTTGCAATGTTTTTCCACTTCTTGTGAGATAACCCTGTACAGAGTGAATTGGGATCAGAAAAGTATATATCCTTCCAAATTACAAAATTATGAAACAAATGAAATGTCAGAAACTTTCAATAACTTATTCAATATCTGATACAATAACTAATGTATAATAATTCCTCATAGTATATGAAATATAATCATTATTATAAACTGTCCTTTTTTCAGAACTTAAGTTTTGGGTCCAAATTTATCTCCTAATTTTATCTCCCATGAGTGTTTCCAGAAGATCTCAGGCTATGTCCTCAAATTGCTGATAAATGTACAGATGAATAAAACATGGTTTCTGCCATTAAATAACTCACCACAGAACAGAAAGTTATAGATGTAAACAAATATTATGATATTGGATGTTAACAGCTAAGCAAATGTATACAAAGAGCTGCGGGAGCTTAGAGGAATAAGAAATGATTCCCTCAGCAGAAGTCAGAAAACCTAGAGTAGCTTTCTAAACACTTTATGCTGAGATATGAAAAAAATGAGCAGTTATTTCCCAGGTGGAATAAAGGGAGAGGACCTCAAAGAATAGAAAGCAGCTCACATTCAAACATCAAAAGGCACATATCTGTCACTTTGATAGGAGTGTAGAAGTTTAACCTGGTTTAAACATGGATATGCAAAGAGGAAAGACAACATCCAACATGAAGACTGAAAAACCAGGAGTTATTTAAATACTCCAAAATAGAATGCAAAAGTAGATTTGTATTTTAGAGAAATAACACTAACAACTAAGTGCAATGGAAGGGAAACAGAGGACCCAGATCCAGGGAGGCTGATTAGGGAAGAAACATAGGAGAGACCATGGGTAACCCCCTGTTGGAGTAAAGAACATAATATCAGGGAGGGGTTTTAAATGTCAGAGGAGTCAATCTGGAGACCTTACTGAATTTGGTATTTGGGAAGACATTGATGACCGATTTCCATTTTTGCCAGTTCACGTTTTCCTGAATGAGAAAAGAGAGAATGGAGAATGGAGATGTGTAATTCCTTGGGGAGGAAAAAATAAAGAAATTAGAAATCCATTAGGCATAAAAGATGGGATAAATTTGAATTCAGTCATATATTTTCCTTCCAATTGAGAAGAATGGTTATGATGTTAATACTATTTGGGAGCCACAGATTCTTGTATGGTCTCTCAGAAGAGACCATGTTTTGGAAATTTGATCCACCATTGTGAAAGTCCAACTACTGAGACAACTATAACAAAAAGTGCTCAGGAGTTACTCAACCCAGGAAGCTTATTATACCCAAATACCATGTAAGTGAAGAGATATCTGTTGATATCACTGAAACAAAAGAATCTCCCAACTGATCCTCCTTTAAATTCTTGACCCTGAAAGTCATGACATAAATGAAAATGGTTGTTTTAAGCCATGAAGTTTATGGGTAGTTGATAAATAACAATAGCAAAATGAATTCTGATTCTTTAAGTTACATATTTATTATATGTTATCCTCTTTCTCTTTCTTCTTTTTTAATGGAATTGATGTGAGCATTTTTTAAATGCTACATGAAGCTTCTCACATAGAGCTAGAAATTCATTCTACATACTTGGCTGAATCTTTGGTCAAGTGCTCTTCAGTAAATATTCACAGAATCGCACATGACAGGTAATATTTCATAATGGTTTCTTCATTCTCATGCTGGTGGTTTTGTGCTTCTGGCTTATATAAATGAATTAGGATTTGAGGAGAATTTTGAAATGTAGAATTAAACATTTTCCATTATGATTAGTTTAATTATATGTAGAATTAAACCAAGGAAGTATGCATAGATGAAATCCAATATTTTGAAATATGATTATGTTGAAATCAAAAATTAAATTTTCTCTTTTTACATTAAAATGCTCTCAAGTGGCATTAATATAACAAAGGATTTTTCTATTTTATTTTCCATTTGCCAAAAATGAGATAACTGGTCTCTCAAGTACTAAAGTCTCAAGTACTAAAGGTCTTTGCTCTCCTTGGACTTATAATCACATAATAATATATTAATGATAGTGTGTGATGATTAAATTATTGCTTTTTCTCTGCTTATGATCATATTTTATATTAAAATATACTTCCATAGAAATATACCTATTATGAATATTAAGTTTATTTAATTGCTATAACCAGTTTTTTTTTAGTACATGCTAATGTTTAAAAAGATCAGAGGAATTTTATCTTTTCTTTTTATATGTGTAGGATAAATTTTCAATTAAATATTTTGTCAACTTCTTTATTTTTGAGGAAAGGCTGACTGCAAGCTATAAGGCTAATATTTACTCAAACACCTTTAAATTTATTGTATATTTAATAATGATGTCAGAGAAGACAAAGCAGAGGCTGTGTTCCTTAGTAGAGAGACTACACTAAACTTTAAATTGCAATAGACTGTGGTCTACCCAGGTCTTGAGTCAATTATTTAATTGCTTTGAGCAATAATTTCTTCATTTTTAAAATGAGAGCATAATATCATCTCATTGCAAATTCACCATGAAGATTAAGTTAAATAATCTAAGTGAAACACATAGCAGAGTTACTGGCCATGAATACTGAGTAAAAGACTGCTATTTACTACTAAGAATAATATTTTACTTTTCTTACAACTAACTTACAAGTGGTTTTGAACTTCTCACTAATTTGGGAGAAAACACAGCTGTGCCAAAAGAAAACATCAAACTGTTCTGTTTGAGATCTCTTATTTTATCAAGTATTATTTAGTTTGGATGAAAACTCTTGCTCTCTCAAATTATTTTGATTATTCTAAATATTTCAAAGGTACAACAAACACTAACTTATTTAAGAAGTTTTCTTCCAGTATATTATCAGATACCCAAACAGGTAAATATTGCTAATAAATTATTATAACATATTACTAAACATCACTACACATTTGCTAACTCAATTTTATTGTTCTGTCAGAGCAAAATATAAAATGCATAAAAATGAAGTCCATTTTGGAGTAGGAATGTCAGTATACTATTGAAAGACATGTATTATATAGACTAAAATTTAAAAGTTGACAAATTTAAAAATCAGAAAAATCTTATACCCCAAACTTCATTTGGCCATGCCCACTAAAATTATTTGATTTCAGCAAAGATTAATTGATAGAACTAGTTAAAATAACCAGAAGGGAGAAATCACATTGAAGAAAACCACTGATTATCTGTGATTATAGATAAAAAATAAACATCTAATTTTTAACTTAAAATATCAGTTGTTAACAATGACATGAATATTAGAGTTATTTTTGGAATACCACAAAATATTTTTATGTAAATAATATATTTCATGCTGTTTTATATACTTATATACTTATACTATATTTTGAAAAAACAGTAAATGGCATTTATAAACATGTGTATTCTGATAAATCAAGATGATGTATATTGTTATTTGAAACCACTGCACTGTTAAAATAAAACGAATATTTTATTGGCAGCCCATCCATGCTGGAAATCACATAGTCTTATAGCAAATCTCATTATTCACTATTGAACTTAAGATAAAAATTAGTGTGCTGTGGATAGGCTATGCCATCTTTTATTTAATCCATTTACAATAAAACAATATAGTAAAATAGAGGAGGTCACTTGTTTTGATAGAAATTGCATTTAATGTGCCATAATATTATTATATAGCATTGCCTAACTCATTAGAACAACACTATGATTATTTACTTCTACATTTCCAGCATGCTATGTCTTAAAATAATGTGATGAGATACATTTTTTGAGTCATCAGGGAAAAAAAGAGTTTCTTATGAACTCTACATTTTTTTCTTCAAATACAATCTACTTCTAAAATATGTAAAATGCTTAATTCCAGTCTTTTACAGGAATATTGTTCAATTTTTATGATAGTGTTAGCAGTATCACTATTCCTTTCCACTGCATTCTGCTATATAAAAAACTATTGAAATCTGTCACTATTTGCCTACACAACCAATGATTCGATCTTTCTAGGCTTTGAAATTCCTCAGGCCTATTAGAGTTTGTTCTCCTTTTCTTTTTCATTGATAGATGTTATATCTCACAGATGCACGCCTACCAGGTAGACATCTCCTATTCACCCTCTAAAGTATCTGTTTTACTTAGCAATATGAGAGAAAACTATATGACCAAACGTATACATACGAGTTTGCTGGTAAGTATAAGCAGGAGACTTTAAATGATATTCAAAAATTTCTCTCTAACACTGGATACAATAATGGAAGAGATTACTATATTCATTTAGCTATAAGTGCTGCCTACTTTAGGCAAAGATGTTTCTGGAAATAATATTCAAAGGAAGTTCTGAAATTACTGAGCTTAATTTTATTAATTTTTGGACATTTATCGTTGCTGTATTCAAATATGTGTTTACTTTTTCTCTTTCCTTGGAATGGCAAATCTTCTCACCTACTTATGCTGTTCAAATCATCTTTGGTTAACCATGCTGGAAGTAAAAAGCCTATATTTATCAGATAACCCTTGATTGATGCAAATTCACTTAAAAATTATTGAAAATTTGCATAAAACACAGGTTTCCAAAAATCTAATTCAGGATACCACTGAAAAAACAAAATGGTACATTTTTGCATTCTTATTTTTAGCTTAAACTTCATTGTAAATTTTAACATAATTTGTAAATCTATAATTCCATTAAATAGAACAATTTTCTTCAATTTTGCAAAACACAGATATTTTTTGAGGACATTCCAGATTGCATTACACAGTATCAATTAAACTGTGAGCTTCCAGAGTACCATAATTATATCTTTTTATGTCTGTAGTTTTAATTCCATGTCTGAATGAATGTCAATTGATTAACACCTGATAAAACAAAACAAAACAAAAAAACCTCTTTAGTCTGACCAAAATGGCTTATAAGTTGTAAGGTTGTAAAGCAAAAACTTATTATGGTTTTTTGAAAGGTAAAAATACCAAACAAAATGATATTAAAAATATAATTAGTCATGAATGCTTAACATTCTCTTAGAAATTTCTGGATCTCTGTTGTATTTCTATTTACTTTTCAAGTAGTATTGTCTATTCTAAAATATTTTCCATAATTTAGAAAACACTCAAATTTATTTTACTAAATGTCCTTGATAAGACACCACCAACTACCATGAGTTTCTCAAATTTTCTCAGTAATCTTTATCTCACATTTGAAATGACAAGATATCCTATGACCTCCCTCCTATCCCCCATCTGCTGTGATAAAGGCATGCATGGAACCAAATTTTATAAAAATACCAACCAGAAGTAGCAAACTATAGACTTGAACAATAAAAAACTAAAAATAAAGCTGATAAATTACTATAAAACAAGAAATGTATAATGAGCTATTTTGATTTATGGTATTCATTTCCATTTCACATAAGCAATCTATCTTAATACATACTACAAAGCTTTGCATCTGCTTTATTAAGTAGTACATTTCACATTTGGCTGTTCTGAAAGAGAAAGACAGTATTTGGGTAATGTAGCAGATCATTTCTGTTTGCCAGAAATAAAAATTTAAGCAAATTTTAAAGGGGCAAAAATAAAAGTACTGTTTGTTCTGTATTATTGACCTGAGTACTGTAATCACCATTTATATAGTATCAGTCATTGAGTCATACTTTGGAGATTTAGAGACACTATTATTGGGTGATTTCTCCATGTTTACATATAGATGGATAAGCTCAGTCAGGAAAACTATTTAATTGAATGCCATTAATAGATTTTCTTTTTCCATATTTTACATGCATTTATAAAACTATCTTCTATTCTGGAGACATGATAGCTCACTGGAAAGCAATCATGCTGACCAAATTCAATGAGTACAAGCTTTTTAATATAGATATGTTTTCCTCTTGTGTAAAAACATTTAGGACACACCTTTCCCATCACTCTAGTTAAGGCCATTCTACTATGTAGAAAATAGAGTGAGTTGAAGTTATCTGTGCAACCAATATATTTTAGAGCTTAGTCTTATTTAATTGTTGTTACAAAAGTACAAAGTAAATAAAAGGATATGTCATTCTACATTTTTTCCCTTATAGAAACTAAATCTTAGATTAAGTAATTTGGCTAATTTACATAGTTAATTACTAGCAGGAAGAGGGCAAGAACCCAGAACCCTAAAACTTATGTCTTTCTTCAAACTAAAAAATAATTTTATGGAAAAGGGAATTAGAAAAGTTACTGAAGATTTAGGCCTATAACAACAATATTCAATTCTTGATAAATAGATATAAATGTAAGTGGGCTTTAAAATTTTTTTTCCTCAGGAATTCAAAAGCAACTCAGAGAATTTGAAGGGTAAGCTTCTTATTACAGGTTGTTCTGATTTATTCAAAGATTGTATATTGTCAGTTCTGATAAAGTTTTCTATTTTGTTTCAATTGTTAATTTAAAACATTTGTAAGTTAATTATAAAATTTTACAAAAAAAACCTCCAATAATTGAATTGTATTTTCAGTTTGAAATTTCTGTAAGTTAGAAAAGCTATACTTATTCTTTCTTAAAACACCCAGAAAGTTGCCTATTTGAATTATTATCATTAATAACTTGGATATTACCAGAAATGGGTACCAATAAGTACAAACTGATTGTATTCATTTATGTGTATGTATGTATGTAGCTAATGCATATACTTTCTTTTTTAGCTGTCAGTGAATAAATACGTAATTCTGACAAAAACAATAAAAGTTAAAAAATAAAATTATATGACAAATAATAACAGCCTACTTATTATTTTGTTTAATGATGGGCTCTCAGTGATGGGCCACATACTGACAGTAAAGGATTTCTGTTGGAGTTATATCTACTATATTCCAGTGGGTCTCAACAAAGAAAAGTTTTGCCCTCCAAGTGGAGACATTAGCAATGTCTGGAAATTCTTTTGATGATCAGAACTGCTGTGTCTCTATGCCATGTAGTAGCCAGAAGCAAGGGATGCTGCCAAACACCCTACAAATTTCAGGATAGCCTTAAGTGTCAACAAGTGTGAAATTCAGAAATTTGGCTGTATTTGATCAACTCTCTTATTATGGATTACAAGTGAGATTGATTCACATATACTAAATAATTAGGCATGTCTGGTTCAGAATCAGGGCATGATTTCCAAGCTAATCCCTTACATTCAACTGTATGAAGGGTTATTCACCGCAGAAATAAACCAATAACCGTTCCTGTTATTTTGATGCAAACACTGTTATTTTGATGCAAGAATTTACATAATTTTTTCCTCAGCATACAGTTCAGCCCTCATGTTGTGAGATCTTGCACCAGCTTAGCAAAACAAAGTTTAAACACACTTTTCATTGATTTTTAACCTGTAAAATTTAATTTTGAGTTTCTATGGCATTGGAAAGCAAATACCAAGAAATAATAATCACAGAAAACCATATCCATTGAAAGATTTTCCTCTTACTTCTGATTTTATTAGTGAACATGAAAATACTAGCCATTTGGACTAAGAAGGGAAACATTTCCTGTTTTTTAAATAAATCAGCTATAACCATAAGCACAAAAAAATAAAATTCATCAGATTTTCTTCCCCATTTTTAGAGCCTAGGGACACACTGACAGCCTGACAAGTCTGAGATATGAGTGTAAACTTTGATTGCAATTTAATAAGAAAATCATTTTATTTTACTTTTTACTTCAGTTCATTAATATTTTTAATTTGCACACTGCCAAAAGCATGATGTTCTCTTTCAGTCAGAAACAAATTAAACCCGCAGGGAAGAAGAAACACTACCCCATGAGAAAAGGTTTCTTCCTCAGCTTGTCAAGAAAGGCATTCCAAAATACTAGAATGGTTGACAGCAGAGCTCTGCGACACATCACCATCCTTAGACATACAAACATACTTCAGACAGTAAAATGGATTCTGACACAAATTAAGGTGGCAAAGCTTTTCTTAGTTTATCTACTGGCCCCAGAATAATGCAAATTTTTTGTTCTGAGAACTTAACTCCAACAATATGCCAGAAAAACCAAAGAAATGCCTGAAATGTGGTGTATTACCTAGCCTATATTTAAATATATATATATATATATATTTATATATATATTCCATAAAATATTTATTATATATATATATTTATTATATATTATATTATATATATATTCCATAAAATATTTATTAATGGCAGTTATTGTTTTTAATAAGAGTTATGAGTTATATGAATTCTCTACTGACAGAAATCATTGAAAAGATGAAGTCTGAGATGGACAAGACATAAGACATTGATACAAATTTTATTTGCTGAATTAGCCACTAATCTTATTCAACTTGACTTTCTTTAATCTTTGATAAACAGTTATAATATTCAGCACTCATTAAGTAACTTTTAAGGAATTTTCAGCTAAAAATAACTGTAAACGAGCAAGATTTTTCTACTTCATAAGTGGGCTGCTGCACTGATGTCTATATTTGGTTCTTCAGAAGTGAAATCATCAAAGACTTGCAGTTTATTTCTGTGAGACAAATTCAGATGGAAAATATCACATGCTGTTTTTGAAAACAAATCTTAAAGACATAAATTCTTGTATTTTGTTGAAACAAGGCAGAAACAAAAGACCACAGCAATTAGGGTGGGGTGAGACAATCATGGTTCTGATCAGTCAAAAATGATCAGATAAGATACATGAAAAATATCACTCATCTTCTTATGTCTCAAGACTCCCTGTTGCATATCATAAAGAGCAGCAAGAAATGTGAACTGTACTTCTGTCCTTGATTATTTGCAGTGAGTGTAGGAGAGAATTGTCAACATCCAGAAAAATTTATATTATGCAGAGAACAAAATATAAGATTCAAGCCATAAATTAATAGTTCAGACCAAGAGGGATTTATTTGTAACATTTTGAGGTACTATAGAAAAACCAAAACTGAGTGGCCTTTGAAAGAATATTGGATTGATGGATTATTTACTTATTTGCAGTGCTGGGGATGGAATCCAGGACTTCACATGTACAAGGCACCATTCTACCACTGAGCTATATGACTAGCTCAGAATGATAAGATTTATAAAAATATATAAACTACTCCATTCATGCTCTTTTCATCAATAGGGTTAGAGAAATTAGTATAAAACCTTGACAGAACAAATCTGCAGTAAGATGTTAGCAGATTTCAATAAAATTAGGGCTACTTGTCAATTGTGATAAGGATTGAATTACACAGTCTCTTGGATGAGACTTATTTTTATAGCCTTCTTCACTAAGCATGGGATTTCTCTCTCCAGACTTGTGACTCCAGAGTGTAAGAGTTGAGATACTCTAGAAAATACTCAGAAAAGTAGAGGACCCTCCCAGTCTCTAGCAAGCTGATTCCATCTTCAAAGAAGAATGTCTTGTGCCTGAAGTACCTTACCCAGATAAATAACTGGTATAACGTTCCCAAATACATCTCTTAAAGCAAGTGTTCTATTGAGTAAAATCATTTATTGAATATAAATTTGTATACTGAAATAAGGTCACTGGAACTTCTTATGTTGAAAGCTTAGACAAAATTGTATTTTTTTAACTCTATATTTTTGGTTGTGAAAAGGTTTGAATTGTACATGCTAAACCTTTACTCTACCACTGAACTATACCCCCAGCCCTTTCCCTCTTAATATAAAGGCTACTCTCATCATTCAGAGTTTCTCATATCCCTTTTTTCAGAGAAAGGTCACAAGTTTAATATATTTTTGCATAGCAACAGAAGCAATTGCTGCTCTAGATCATCACAACACTGCACAGTAATGTAAATTTAACCTGAAAGTTGCAAAGATTGACATGGGCTCTGTTCACAGCCATACAATTCCAGATAAATGTGAAGCAATTTTAAGAATTCTTATTAGTGACACAGAAAATATTTTGGCACAGAAATATAAAAAGATGAAAATTATAATAACAAAAAGTATCACTTCATTAGTTTAAATAGATGAGTAATTTATTGATTACTCAGTAATGTAATTGACATCATTAGCTAGATCTTTGTGTGCCACCCCCCATCCTCCACGCCAAAAGAAATGAAGTTATATCCCTTTTGTGCACCTTGCAGAAAAATTAATTCAGACTAACTCAAAGTTAAAATAAAATAAATACCCTAAAAGTACTAAAAATATAGTATGTTTCTCATTTTGAAATGCAAAATCTCTTTAACAGGACATGAAAACCAGGCACAAAAATTGTGGGGGCAAAACACCTTCTAGATGAAGTTGAAATTGAAATATTTCTAAATGTTTTTAAATAAATAAAAAGGTATATATGTATATGTATAATAGCTTATACAACTCTATAAAATTATATTAAATTCTTTTTTTATTTGTTTAGTTATACATGGGCACAATATCTTTGTTTTGTTTATTTATTTTTATGTGGTGCTGAGGATGAACCCAGGGTCTCACATGTGTGAGGCAAGCACTCTACCACTAAGTCACAACCCCAGCCCAAAATTATATTAAACTCTATTAAAAAATGAGCCAAGGATATGAATAATTCACATTTGCAAATACACTCAAGTTATGTCTTTCAAAATTTAAAATTGTACATGTTCTATTTCCAGCAATTATATTTTAGAGATAACTTGCTATTAAAATATTTGATCAAGAATACATAGATTATGTTAAAAAATTATTATTTATAATACTAATAATAGCAACATATGGAAACACACCACGATAGACTTTAATAGTGTTTATCAAGTACTTGGAGGATACTAGGAAGACTCTCAATTAAGAGGTATCTGGGAAGGAGAGAGGTCTGAAGTTTATAGAGCTACTTGTGTTCTTATCTCTGGGATATTTTCTGCTTAAAGGAGAGGGAAGTTGAGGAAGAAGATCCAAAGCTTCAAGACACCAATGTGCCCTATGAGTCTGCCAGATTCCTCCAGAAGCGTTCATACTAAGTAAATATTGGTTACCTTCCTTTATCTTCATTTGAGAATGGAGGCATGGTAGTGATAAGATGGATGGTTTTGGCATGGAACTAGGATATGGATATTTAGCATACTACAATTTTTAATTGTTGGTTTGTGTCTATGGCTGTCATCACTTTTTATTTTTGTTACCTCTTGAGGCAAAGAAAAGTGTCAGAAATAATAATTCATTTTCTATGGAACTTAACTAAAGAACAATACAGAGGAAATCAGAATGCCTGGCTCTATTCTGGGTCTCCATACAAATATCTGTATGTCTTTGGCTAAAACGTCTCTGAACTTCAGCTTATTTAAAAGTCCTGGAGTTTGATTACACTCTTACTTTAGTGTACATACATTTACTGTAGTACAGCTCACGGTGAATTGCCCCTACTATTCTGTGAGCAATTTGAAGGAAGTCAGGGTGTTTTTCAACTCTAAATCTTCAGGATTTGACACTGGTGAGCACATAGTTAATGCTCTGTCTGTAAATGTTTGTGACTTATGTTGGTTAGCTGAATTCAAAGTCCTTGCAGCAATGACATATTATTAATAATGTCTCTACCATTCTACAACATTAATGATAAAAAATCATATTAGTGCCTTGGTTGAAGCTGAAAATAAAAAATTAAAATTTGGAAATAAAAAATAAAGTGCACAGTTTTTAATTGGTTCTAGAATCTGAGTACAAACACCTGTTTCATATAAAACTAAAAAGAAAATATAATAATTAAACCTGAGCAAAGTTTCTTCAGTAAGAGTGTAGATACAGATATTTGATATGTAGATGGAGAAAACACTGCAGTACTAAAATAATGTATTAATTTATAACAATGAGCTCTTTCACCTCAAAATGAAAAGAATCCTATTTTTTAAATACTATTCCAAACAGATGTTAATCAGAGCAGAAGAATATTGGGAATTGCAATTTTGACAGAACTTGTAATTCTATATAAAGTGGGCCTCTTTAATAATCAAACAGGTGCTAATAAGCTTTTTAATGAATTCATCTTCTAGAGTAAGGATGTATAAAGCTCAATTGCTTTATGCACATCACTTTTTTTTTGTGGCCATTTCAACAAGTGCTTCACAAAGATCAGTTCTGAAAATAACAGATGCAGAAGGAGTGATTCAAAGCAAAGGTATCCTGTGATCCCAGGGGAAAGATTTATGATGGATTTGGAGCACTTATTCCATAACCTCAGCCCTGCAAATCTGACAGTTTAGAGGGTGATGGGAAGAACCCCTAGTTTTCTCTGTAGTGGATGGAGGCAATTATTCTTAGCATGCTAAACCCTTCTTTTGGCTGCTCAGACACTTTGTCTATAAAAGGACTCTAGGAACATACAAACATTTGAAACTTCCATCTGTGAAACATGGCAAAAAACACATATTAAAGGAATGAAAAACTGAAAAACTGGTAATGAAAAGACTTGAAATAAAGATCCTTTTTTTTCCTAAAAAAACTGACTATAAAGTCTAATAATTCTAATTCCCCAAAAAGTATTCTTTCAAAATGTCTTTATATGACTGTGGTGAAGGCTGAGCATTGGTGCTAAATCATGACCAGTTGAAAGAATTCTGCCATTTTCTATTATGGAAGAAGGGGAGAAAATAGTATAAAATAAAATTCTTCTTCAGTTTATTAAGAGGTAGATAAAAAAATGCAAAATAAATACTTGAGTCATCTGCTAGCATTTTTTAAAGAAAGTATATGCTAAAATAATTTCTTTTGTAAGAAAAAAACGATGCTGAAAATCTAAGTCTGAAGCAAGATCAATGCTAAATATGAAATGACATCATGCTACCAAAAGTTCCATGCTCCTCTACCCTATATGAAATTTGGTGAGAATGTGATAAGACATCTTTGTAATCATTTACCTAGAGAAGGTAAGCCTTTTCATTCAAAATAGATCTCCAGAGCTAGAAATAATTTATGCTTATATTCTCATTTTATAGATGAGAAATCAGAGACCCAAGACTTTAAACTGTCCAAAGTTGTAGAAGCCAGTAGGGGCTTCAACTGGGCTACACCTGAATCTCAAGGCCCATGAAGAGGTTCCTGAAGAGAAATATTTCCACATCTATGAATGTTCAAACAAAAGATAAGTCATGTGTGCTTCAAATTCTTGTTTACTTAGGTACATGAAAGGAGAAGTTTGAAATCACAACAGAGTTCAGAAAATCTAGGCAGTAAACTAAATATATGTAGTATGACTATACTGCTTTGAATTAATACTGATTGCAATAACCTCAAAGTTTTAATAGAATCTCCACACAGTGCTCACTCCCATGCAGGCGACTCCAACTGAGAAAATAAGGTTTCATTTGCTACATTAAAAGAGTAGGGAAAAATAACCACAGGGGAAGTTGCAATAGAGGCTCATGGAATATCTTCAAAGAAGACATCTCACATTTTACTTATTAAATTATAAAATATACACTACAGTCCCCGTAGAGGGTCAAAATAAAGATTGTAAAATAATAACACCCCTAAATATTATGCTACTGAATGTTGAAAATGCAAAAGAGAGATAGGGATAATATTCTTTATGAGGAAAATAAGTCTTGCTCATTAATTGAAATCAATCAGAACAGATATATCCCCCACACACAAGACTTGAATCGTGTGCCTGTATTGTCAAGGGTGCACATGTTCAGCACCGAAGACTTAATCTACCTTCCACTATCAGAGCAGAAATGTTTAACCTGATACTCTGTTCTACTTTATTCTGTAATAATGATGTCATATATTCACTCCCCCTAGCAGAACTAACTAGTAAAGGTAGCATGAGTTCTTCTTGCCAACACTTCTGTTTGCTACCCAGGTCATTTCTGTGTTCTGTGTTGGAAGGACACATTAATAAAATTAGTACTAAGACTTACGCTACTGGACCATTCTCGAACATTATAATTCAGAATAGTCACCAGCAAAGAAAACAATGAAATCTGAGCCTTTATATGGAAATATGAGTTGTGAATAACAAGTAAAATTTTTTACATATAATGTAAAATATATTTTGACTTATTCCTCAAGTATAAATTAGTGTTTTTGAGAGTATTTCTCTTTTCCTTCAATTTTAATACAGTTCATTTACCCAGGTTTCTTGATTTATTTTTCAGAGTCAAAAGTATTTAAGTATTGGTAATTATTCAAATACACATTCATCAAGAGAACAAATGTGAAAAGTTGTTTGTGTGTGTGTGTGTGTGTGTGTGTGTGTGTAAAGGATTTTTGCTAAATTAAATATCAAATTGAAATATTTTGGGGAATTGTGCATTTTTATAAGAAAATCATTCTTTAAAAATAATACTCAAAACACTTGGCCATATCTTATAATTGGAAGATTTGAATCTAAGTATTTCCTAGCAGAAGATCTCTTTTGGAAAAGCTGATGACTTCAGGAGTAATATGCAACAGATGAGTCAGAACCCAGCCAATAGTACTAGGGGAAACAGAGGAAATGCATGGCTGCCAAAGTATAAAATATTATTAACTTGATTTTCTAGAACTTAGATGAGAAAAGGAAATCCCTCAAGTTTTTTATGAACAGTTTGCACATCCATTAAAAAGAGCAATGGCATGTCCTATAATACCACAAATATATTATCCAAGACTTCTATTCTTTCTCGGAAATCTGTTTATCTTCATTTCATCCTACACCAACAAAGTCCTCACTCACAGAGATCCAAAAGATAACAATAAAACTGCCATGTACTTGTGCCAAGCTTTTAATATTTCCAGGTCATAAAGGGTATCTCAGAAGCAAGGAATGAGACTAAAGTGAAATTCCCTCTTAGGGATCAGTAGACTCAAATAGGACAACATAAAATACTTCATATGTATTCCTATTAACATAATGCAACTCTCCTAATATCCACCCCCTTGGTAATCACTATTGTTTAATATCTTCAGGAAGATGTTATGATATTCTTTAAGCATGACTTAAAACTTAGTTGTCCATACGGTTCTTAATTTGACAACTTTTAAGAAAAGATCAAATAAAATTCAATGTGACTTTCGATGGCTGTGTCAAAAAACTATATATATCAAAAACAGAAATGCATATATCCTCATTCATACCTGAAAATTAGCAATCATATATATTGGGGATGCTGCTTTCAATCCATTATTCATAGAACTATTTTATCTGGTAGAGAGTAGACTTAAATAAATGTGCAAAATATAAATATTTGAAAACTAATTAGCCTAACAAAAATAGTCTGACATGAACAAATCAATATTTTGTGCCCATGAAAAATAGAGAACAGGCAAAGGAACTTATTTGACATGGAATCAACATTTATTTGTAGGAATTTATTTGTGAGAACTATGATAAAAGTGTATAAGGTTACTTAACTGTATGCTCAAATTTTCTCAGGAACATTAAATAAACATTGTATAATACTATCTTTCTTCAATCTCAATTATTTGTTACTTTTTCACATTTCCTTATTCTTTTTTTATTTCTGAACTTGTGAGAGACATCTTCCACCATGTATCTCCCACACATATAAAATCATAAACCTCTTCAGCATTCAACGGAGAACAGAAATGGCACATGGAAAGACATGTTCACATGTCTTGATATGTTTGTGAGCAACTTTTCCAGGTACATATCTGCCTTTGACATCAGTGTTTGAATTGTGGAGTAGTATTCCAGCTTGGACTAAGTGGAAACAACTATCTTGTTGCATTCTTCAAAACAGAAAGTTTTGTTCATACCATGACAATTTATATCAGGATAACATACGGATCATAACTTTAATAACTTCTCTTCATATGAGAAGTGGAGAGGAGTGTAGGCTGCAAGTGGTAGATTCACTGGTATCCAGAGCACATGGTACTTGTTTGAGTCTAGCTACAGAGTGCTCAACTCAAGATAGATGAAGTAGGGTTCAAGAACAAACACTGAGGAATAAACAGGGAAATTTAAAAATTAGGAGAAAACATCTAGGGAGTATTTTTGTTTTGGTGAACACTTGGAGAAAAACTGCTTGGTTTAGGACAGGATGTAAAAAAAATCACAAAGGGAATGCCCTGTTTAATTAACCACAAAACTTTCGTTCAATATGGTCATACTGTGCTAGATAAGATGGTAGTAGATTTATCAGAATCACCATTTAAATTAATAAAACCATTTACTAATATTATATGTCAAATGGGAGTGGCAAAGACATAATAATAAATCATTTTTCTACTAAAAATTACACATTTCCATGTAGTCCTCAGAGTCTAAGTGAGGATTCTTATTACCAAGTATGTAAGTCCTATGCCACCCTGAAGGGCAACCTACTAGTAGGAACCAATTTTTACTTTATGCCAGGGAAACATATTTAAATGATAGTAGTCTTCCCAAGTGTGGAATTTTTGCTTTTTGCCAGGGAAATATATTTAAGTATTAATAGTCTTTCCAAGAGTGTTGAAGGTTTTTGAACTTCATCCTGAAGGTGAAATCAGGTGAGAGGAGCAAATAGACACCTGGTGAACAGAAGTTACCATGAGGATGTAACATCACAAGTCAGACTGAATCCCCAGGGCCGTCCGTGATTCTGGTTTTTAAAAGCTGAATAAACATTATAGAGGGAGCCTTTAATGTCCCATGACTATTTTAGAGGCTATTAATGATTGGCATGAAATAGTTTACGAGACATAATTTGTTGTGCCCCCTTCCTTAGCAATAAATTTAAATCCTTTCAATTCCAGGTAATTGTATACAATTATTTTTGATCTCCAGACCTATGTGTGAAGGAAAGAGGTTATGTTTAACTAATTAGATGTTGTAGAAATGACACTCATTGGGCCTGTTGGTGGCATTTAAATTAGTATAGCTCTTAAAAAGTAAAAAAGAAACAGCATAGGAAGACTTCCACTATAAAAGGCAGAAAGAGCCAAACACACAGGAAGTGGGTGTTGTTTCAGGTCTAAAAAGCACTGTAAGAGTTGACCATAGTTAACTGAGTAATGCATCAAAATAAAAGCACCTAGGACATCGAATCTTTTTAACTCAGGAAATGATTGTGAGACGGCCTTTACCATGGATTGTTACTTACCGACTTTTTAAGATTAAAGAACTCAAAGTATTATAAGAATACTATTCATTTTTCAACTTGAAAGTTGACCTATTTTAATTTTGATATGTGTTCTGTGTTTTTTTTCCCCCAAATTCATTACTTGGCTCACCTACTGAAATTTGCTTTATGTTTAATAGCTGAATGTTATTAATATTATTTTAGTATAAATTTTCCCAAGGCCTTTATGAGATGGGGGAATACCCTAACTGCTATGCCAAACAAATAAATAGTACTCCAGATTATTTTTGTGAGGGTCAGAAGGGAATTATTTCAAATGCAAACATAAAATTTCTAAAATGTATCTTTGGAAACAAAGCTCTAGACTTCAGGATCACCCACTACTGTAGTAGTGGTTTTCCCAAGACCAGTTGATTATTTGGGGAAGGGCTCTATGCTGTTGTAACAAAACAACCTCTGCTTGTTGTTGCCTTGAATTGGGTATGTAATTCGGAACTCCATGGCATCTGTATTTCATCAGACTTGGGAGTCTGCATGATTCAGTCTTGCACAATTGTGGTTCTGGCATCTCCAATTGACTACTCCACTGGAATCCCCTCTTATGAGGAAGAGAGCCAACAGAAGTGCACAGGGGCTTTTTACTGCATCTACACAGAAATGATACACTTCACTTCCATTTTTTCCAAGGCCAGAAGGAATCCCACGGCCCCACCTAACTCAAGGTGGAAGGAACATAAAATCTCCTGCAGGTTCAACAAAGAAAGGGAACTTAGATATCTTGATAACACACTGATTACCTCTCTCCTAACATCCTTATGATTTCCAATGGCCTGCTATCTCAGCCAGATATATGGCCTTAAGCAAATGCTAATAATTTTATTCAATAGCAAATTTTTTAAAAAAATAATAAGTAAATAAAAGCAACAAATTGTGCAGAGGACATAAAAAGAAGGCCTCTGAAGTCAGGGTCACGTCCTGTCACTTTTATCTTACCCAACATCTATCTGAATGTTTGTACAAAATAACTACTTAATAAATTTTGAGAAAATGAACACTGAATCCATGAGAATATGATTCCATCCTTTGGTCTGTAAACACATGATTTATGTTCATACCATGACAAGTTACATGAGGAAAACATACTGATAATAACTTTAATCACTGTGTTATTACTTTAACATTTTCAAAGTATTTTCATATTTATGTTTAGATACCTGAGATAGGCATATGTGAGTGGTTAATTCCCTCTAATTCATTCACACAATATAGGGGCCTTAGAAAGGCAAGAATAATATAAGACCAAACATTTACATATTCATCCATTCATTCATACATACTTTCTTGCAGTGCCATGAATCAGACCCAGGGTCTGTGCATATCAAGTAACACTCTAGCACTGACCAAATCCCAGCATCCAAACATTTGTTTTTTGAGGGGAGAGTACTTAATAGCATCAGGAAATTTTGTATTACTCTATTTTTTCAGCTCCATAGGTGGGAAGTAGCACTTAATTCTTAACAAATGCAATCAATACTAGATGTGAATAATCTGTATAATCTGAAAGAAATTTTGTAACTAATGATAGCCACATGAAGGTAATTTGGAATTTACTCATAATAAAAACTCAGGATGGCAAAATTACATAAATTTGCATTGAAAAACTGAGAACATCCTCTCCCTCCCTACCCCACCCCTGCTTATATCAGAGAAAACATTCGGCATTTGTTTTTTTGGGGGATTGGCTAACTTCACTTAGCATAATCTTCTCTAACACCATCCATTTACCTGCAAATGCCATGATTTTGTTCTTTTTTAGTGCTGAGTAATATTCAATTTCGTATAAATGCCACATTTTTTATCCATTCATAATGCATTCCACTATTGTCATGTATGTAAAAAAAAAACTGAGAACATGAATGAGAAAATGAAATTTCCATTAATCACCATTTTCAACTATAGAAGGAATACATGGGCTTCTGTATATTTCCCTTCATTTATTCATTTATTATTGATACTAATTTACCTTTATACAAGATATAAATATATATATATAAATATATAAATGAATCTTCAAAATTTGAACCCAGGATGTGACTAACGTTTTCTTAGATTTAAAAATAAGCAGACTTGTTCTTCTAATAACTATATAAGAGATTAATGTATCAACAGATCTAAGGACCATAGAAAGGGGTTATTACTCAAACATATGTACAACTGGGTTTTATTAAAAACCTTCTGGAGTAATGGCATCTCAGTATACTCTTTGAATCCAAGGGTTAAAATGAAATCTAAGCATCTTGATTAGTTAACCAAATGATTACAAATGAATAAATTAACCTCTCTCACCCTTAGATTCTTCTTCTCATAGATGGTAGAAAATGTCCTCTCAAAGTGCCACTGGAAGGCTGGCATGAGACTATATGGATAAAGCATCTAGCTTTGCACCTGAGATGCAAGGAATACTTGAAATTTTGAATTCCCTCCAGCTGTACATCACTACACATATGTTATTATTTTGACCTCTTTACAGGTCCAAACTCCAGGTGCAGAAAATAAAAATTTATGAATTGGAACAAATTGTTGCAATTACACACACAGATACAAACTCAGTGAATCATAAGCATTAAATATGTGACTTTATATAAGTGAAAAAATGCTGCAATAAGCTTTTCTGTAAATATTTTACCTTCTATGTGGATGATGTTAGTTTTTTTCTATTGAAATAAATTTTTATTGCTAGCAGTTAGTTCCAGAGTAAATATTACTTTTTAGCTTGAGAATTATATGATAGATGAATGGAATATATTTTAACATATCTAAGTTGTAATATTAGTTTGCATATTATCTTATTATATTTCCGTATTACTCTGATTTGAATTTTACATGCATTTTCTTTTGAATTCCACTATAAAACAGCTTTCTGAGACATGTCATAATAATTTAGAATTCAGGATAAGTGGGGCAATACTTCCTTACACCTTACATAGGAGATGGTAGGGAAGCTTATAAGAAACATGGCATAAGTGTTAAGTACTGTCATAGAATCAATTACCTTCCAGTTTTATTAAACATGGATGAGAAATGAAATAAATTGGAAGATGGAAGAAGATCCAGAAGATTTTTATGTTAATCTAAGACTGAAGAGCACCCTGACAATTTAAATAAAGAGGGTGAAATTTAGGAGAAGGACATCTACAGGAGGAAGGCCCAAATCTAACTCAAGCAACTGAGAAAAGGTTTAGGATAGGAGAAGTACACAGTAACTCTAGACTTTGTAATGATGTCAGGGACAAAAACTCCGCTACATGTAAGATACTACTGTCCCAGTAAAGGCTTAAGCAAAACTTCCCATTTGCAGAACATGCTGGTGGAAATTGGAGGCTAACTCAAATTCTTATCTTGAGAGTAAAACTGGGAATCTGATTAGGACTTTTAGAAATTGTTAAGGAAAGTACCATTTCAAGTTTGTTTGGACCCTATTTATGGCTAGATGTGGACTATGGAACTCATCATCATTAGTAGATGTTTCTTTGGGGGGATTTTTTTTTCTGTGTAACTCTAACCCAAGGTAATACAAACTGATACTCATTACAAGTAAAAGTCTGCAGAATGAAGGAACAACCTATGCTATACAATGAAGAGAATTTTGTCTCCACTGTGAACTGGGTAAACTTCACGAGGAATATTTTAATATTGACTTAGTCTTCATTTCTTTTGCAGGGCTTAAATGGAAGAGGCAAGGCAGCCAAAAAGCATATTAAAGAGGATCCCCCGAGAAGGATGCAGACCCCAATGATACAGTGGTACATAATGTTAAGGAGAGAGACCAAGTACAATCCCCTATGGGAAAGGCATAGCCCAGTGACTTTTTGGATTAATGAGATCAGATACATAAATTTAAGAATTCCTTTTAGGTGTTGTAATTCTCTCTCTCTCTCTCTCTCTCATTCTCTCTCTCTCTCTCTCTCTCTCTCTTACTAGCAATTGAACCCAGGGGCAATTTACCCTGGCTCATTTACATTTACTCATTTTCCACTGAGCTATATCCCCAGTCATTTTAATTTTATATTTTAAGACAGGGTCTTGCTGAGAGTTTCACCAAGTTTCTAGAATTTGTGTTCCTCCTGCCTCAGCCCCCCTCCCAAGTTACTGAGATTACAAGCTTGCACTACCATGCCCCACAGTATAATTTTCTTTATAAACAAAGTTTAAAGTCTTCAATAACATTTGTTAAAAATGGCAGTCTACTATCAAATGTGCTGCTATTTTCAAGAATGGAAAGAGCATGGGAGAGTCATAATAAAATGATTGTAAGATGTTCATGCAGAAACCCTGAGAAGCATTTGGGAGTAGGAGAAAATGAACAATCATGAAGAGATGCCAGTATCCCACTACTTTCCCTCTAACCTGGCAACATCCAATATTACTGGGGGTAGAGGGGGAAAGACTGTCCTGCAATCTATCAGGTTGAAATTCATAGTATTTCTGGTTCATATTATAGATGGGGTCACCCCACAGTCAGGAAAGACTAAAAAGGAATCTATACCAGAGTCTTTTTAGTATATTGACTAAGGTAAAGTATAAGGTTCATAATTTGAAGAGGTTCAGAACATAGTAAGATCCTATTCTGTGAATTTCAATGTCAGCAATATTTTAACATTTGGAAGAAAAAAAAGGAGTGGGTAGAGTCCATCATGAATACCACAACACTGTATGGAAACAAATATGAAACAACAAAGAATGCATGTGTCAATACCTATCTTTTTATTCAAACAATGCAACTTTGCCATGCCAAAAATGCAGGTGCCGGGTGAACATTATAAGAATTTTATGAAGTTTCTTTTACGAAGTAAAAGAGCCACTTCTAGATTTGTAATATTCAAATTGAAAAACTTTAAAGTTTTGCATTATTATATCTGCCACTTTGTGATTCTATCTTGCTTTTACATTTGATTATTAGAAAACATTTCAAATTGATACTTTCTGCATCATACCCACATAGTTCTCTTTCCTATCTCTGACTCTTTAAGTAGGGAGTGTTTTTTTTTTTTTCTTTAAGAAACAAATGCTACCCTTGTTTAAAGTGTTCTCTTGATCCATGAACTTGAATCTTTAAGAAGATCAGGATTTACTAGATCATCTGACTTGGGTTAAGATGTAATTGGCTTTATGAGATTTAACCTCAGGGGATGAAAATGAGGGAAGAATTAAGAAAAAGGATTTAAGTCTTGAGATAGGAAGAAAAGCTATCCTCCAAGTTTTAGTGGCAAAGGAATAAAAAATATAAAAAGGCTAACAGCACTACAAATACACACACATACACATTGTATAAAATATTTATATAGATAAAAGAAAAAAATAAAAATACTTACCAGATATCTGAAGTCACCAGATGATCCAGGAGTCCAAGCCTGATAAAAAGCATATCAAAGACAAAGAAAACAACATATTTTAGTTGTCCGGGTAAGAAAGCAGACAATATTATATTGCTAATCATTATAAAAGTCACACAGTTGTGAAATAATTTAGGAAATCAGTTTCCTACCTAAATTGTATTTTTCATTTAAAAGGTATTTTAATATTTAGGCTCATAGTTTGCCATTATAACAAGGAAAATATAGTCTAGCTCCTGAAAGGATTATTCTGATTATTCAGGTAACCATAAAAATTATTCAGTTAATTCTCTCATTCTCAGAATTAGGGAGCATATTATTAAATGCATTTAAGTTCTCAAATATTTAGTACATAAATTTAATCTTCTTATGAGCTAAGTAGACCAAAGCTTCATTTTTTTTAAAAAAATAACTTTTCCTATTTTCAGGTCTTTGCTGGCTAGCAGACAGTAATTAGTTGTACTTTGATGCATTTGTGAAAAGTAAATTCATGAAAGATATAATGATAAAAATAAAAGGCTTTTAATTTCCAAATGATATTAAAATGCAGCCTCTATTTTTAAAGGTGTTTGAAGTTCAAATGAAAGGCAATATCTGAGCAGCTCAAATTCCCAAGAGAAGGCCCAGCTCCTGCCATGGGATGCAAAGGTTTTATAAATGTTGTCCTGTATAAAGGCAATGGCAAACATTGTGAGGCCTTTTGTAAATATGACTTGCCTGCCTCTGTGTTTGAGCAGAAATATTGAACTTCTAACCATTATTATTATAAAACAAAGGAGATTATTTTTTAAACATTTGATGGTAGCCTTTTCCTTTTGCCTTGGGAATCAAGTTTGAAATTACATACTGCATGAGTATTAAAACACATATCATTCTTTGAAACAGAATGAAAAATAAATGTGAGAAGGAGTTAATATTGATTTTATATGTGCATATGAATGTGGGTCTGCATATTATTGTCTGAAAGTTTAAATAAGGTTATTTCTGTCTGGCCAGAATAATCTCCATAATGCTGGACCACTAATTGGTAACAAATTGCCAGGAATGAAGCTATTAAAATTCCTTCTGTAATGCCTAAAATTATTTGAGGGGACAAATGGTTCACTGGGGAAAAGCAAATAATGGGATCTTGTATTTTAAGAGAGCTCTCTGAATTCTCTAGCTTGGCTTCAAAGGTGTAGAGGGGATGATGTGACTCCTTAAGTCTCAGTCTGCTCCTGAAAGCCATAGAAAATCTCTTGGTAAGTTTTCTTTTAATTTTATATTTTAAGCTAGTTATATGTTGTGAGTTAGAAACTGCAAAAGAAACAAAAGGACAAATATGTATAGAGTCCAAGAAATCATCACAAAACTCCTACCAGGTAAAGAACTAGAATATGATTGACACATAGAAGCCTGTGGCTTGCTCTGTCACAGTCTGTAAGACTCAGATGATGGGAAGGGATTTGGAGGAACACTGCACTAATGCCACCTGTTCATCATAATTTCATATGACATACTGAGTATGCATTTCCAGGGAGGCACAACCCTTAGGAATAACACACAATGCCACTTGAACATGTTGTTCCTGTAATTTTATTCAATAATTATACATACTTTCCAAAATTTCCAGACTTTTTTGTTATAGCTTTATTTTGCCTTACTCTTAAAACATATATGATTGGAATAATTTGATTTGCATCTCTATGTGTTTGTGTGTGTGTCTAGTTTCTTTTCCTTAACATCGTATTTATAAGATTCATCAGTCTTGTTGCTGGTATATATACTTAGTTTGCATCGCTTTGTAGCAATTCATTGGATAAATACTTCAAAATTTTATATTCTATCCACTATGGTAGATATGTAGATATTTCCATTTTTTTGTTATTATGAACTATTCTACAATGAGCATCCTCATACTTGTGTGCACGCACGCACGTGTACATATTCCTTTTGGACATTTACTATGTGTAAAATTATTAGATCAGAAAATGTACATATGCTCTACATCAGCAAATAATGCAATAGTGTATAAGACTTGCCATTGCTGAGTTTCCATTGTTTCAGACTTCACTAGAAATTGTTTTTATTTGGCTTAAATTAAGCTATCAGTTTACCAGGGAGTGGAATATTATTGTATTTGTAATTTGCATTTCTTTGATTACTAATGTTTTAGTAGATTTTCATATACTTAATAGTTTATATGTATGCATGATTGTTTATTTTGCAGTTCTGGGGATCAAACTCAGTGCCTCACACGTGCTAGTCAAGTGCTATGCCACTGATCACATCTCTAGCCACAGACACACACTACATATTCTAGATGCGAGTTCTTTGTTGGTGACAAGTTTTAAAAATTCACGTCCTAATCATGGTTTACCCTTTCACTCACTTACAGTGCTTAATGTTGAACATTAATTCTTAACTTTAGTGTAATCAAACAATCATCTTGTTCTGTATGTTTATTTTTGTCTCCTATTTATTACATTAATTAATCAAATTCTCTATTATTTCTAATAGTTTATATGATTCTTTTGCCTTTTACATATAATCCAAAAAGTCTACCTGAAACTGATTAAAATTATCTAATGTAAAATTTCATTATTTCAATATTGAATATTTTCAATATTCAAATATTTTCAATATTTCATTATTTAAGACCAATACTACACTTTCCTTACTTCTCTACAATGCTAATTCTGCCTAAACTAAGCTTTCAAAGAAGCTTGGTTTTTCTTTTTAGGCCTTGATATATCCCTTTAAACTTTTTGCCATTATCACACTGTCTCATATAATGTAACTTTACAATACCTATATTCCTACTCAAAGGAGGATTTGAGTATTATTTTCATTTTACTGATATATAAGTTATATAACATAAAATACATTGTTTTAAATTGTGTATTTTGGTGATTGTTGTATGGTTATCTGAGCATCATCATTAATTTCAAAATATCTTCAACACCTCAAAAGGGAATACACATATTAGCAGTCAATTTTAAATCCCTAACATCTTCTCCATCTTCTCCTGGCAATCCCTGGTCTACGTTCTTTATGGGTTTACCTATTCTACATATTTAATATAAATGTAATCATACTCTATGTTTCCTTTTGTGTCTGGTTTATTTAACATAATATTTTCAGGACCTATCAGTGTTGTATGAAAAAAGTATTTAATTCTATTTTTTGGTTAAACACTATTCTGTTGTGTGGATATACTATATTTGTTTATCCATTCATTAGCAAAGGGATTCTTTAGTTGTTTTAGGAATAAAGCTATTATGAACATACCCTTATGAGTTCTTGTGTATACCTATGCTTTTGCTTCTTATGGATATATTCTCAGAAGAATTTCTAGATCATATGGTAATTGAGGGTTTAACTATTTGAAGAAAAATAAAATGTTTTCTACAGTGGTGTGCAGCTTTTACATTTTATGTTTTCCTAAGGAAAAATGAATGTATTTTATGCAATTATTAGATATTTGAATAACTTCTTTGAAGAAATAAGTATTTAAATATTTTGTCAATATGTTGTTGTTATTTTATTATTATTTTGCAATACTGAGCATGGAACCCAAGGCCTCACTCATGATAGTCTAATAATACATCACCAGGTTCTGCTCCCAACTCCATTGTCAATTTTTAATTGAGTTGATACATATTGCTTAATTTTAAGTGTTCTTTATGTACTCTGAATATTAGTCCCCTATCAGACACATAGTTTGCAAATATTCTCTCTCCTTCTCTGTGTTGTGTTTTCACTCTATTGACTAGTTTATTTATTGCAATACTGCAGAATTTTCTTTGTAGAGATTTCATACTTTTTAGTATACATACTCATTATTTTATGTTACTAGATACAGCATTTTTATTTGGTTTATTACTTGTAGATAGAGATGTAACTGATTTTCTGTTGACTTATGCTGAGATACTTGAATAATATCATATATTAAGATGAATAATTTACCTTTATATTCTCTTCAGTTTACTTTATGAATTATTACTTTATATAGGAAGGATGATAATTTTTTACATATTCTACTCAAATGCTTGAACTTTAAAACCTATCAGCCTATATATATATGTGTATATGCATGCATGTGTGTATATACTCTTGTACATATACATGATGTATTTTGTTATTGCACTAACCAAGACTGTCAGTGTAATATTGAATACAAGTGGTCAGTTGCATCATAATTTATCACCACTGTTAGTTTATTCAAAGATCCAATTTTGATTTTGTTCATTCTATTGTAGATACATGTACAATATGTTTTCATTATATAAGTTTCAATATTTATCTTATTTTTCTATACTTTGGTTAAATGTGCTTTTTCCCTAATTTCTTGAGGTGGATGCTTGTATTGATTTTCTGCCTTTTTCTTTACTTATACCCATATTTAACATACAGATTTTACTCTAATATTGGCTTGAACTTAGCCTTTTAATTTTACCCATTTAGAAATACTTTCAAGTGGTTGTTTTACTCTTTATTCTAAATATGTGTATATTTTTAAGTGTTCTATTATCTGGAAAAATTTCAGCTGAATTTGCTTACAAAGCACTTACTATAGGTGATGCCAAAGCTCTAAAACATATTGAAATTTGCCTTATGATCAGCATCCAGTAAATTTTTATAAATGATCAATGCATTCTTGAAACAATATAATCTGCACCTGCAAGGTTTGTTCTCTATACATAAATTGTATTGAATATGCTAATCTTGTCCATTAAAGGATATTAGAAGGTGCATTTTATAATGTCTCATCATGATTATGGGTTTGTCTTTTTTCTCTTACCTTTACCTCCATCTTTTATATTTTGTAGGCTATGTTAAGAAATACACACCACTTTGGAATTTTTATAACCTCTTACTCAATAGAAACTATTGTCTTTTAAAGTGGTTACATTTTACCTCTAATAGAACTTTTGTTTCTAAGTTGATTTTGTGTGCAATGAATAGAACTGTACCAGTGTTTCATCGATTTCTCTATAAAAGCAAACAATTTTAGTAGAAAGAAATACATACATGGGCTGTCAGCTCACAAGTAGAATTTATCAACTTTTACAGAGAAGGTTTTAACGAGGTGAATATATATATCCGAAAAAGGGAAAATCATGTGTGAAACCATATAGATAGCAATACATTCTTGGAACTGGAATTTGAAGTTTATATTGGAAACTCATGTGTCTAACTACTGATGATAAAGTTGAGAACAAATTTGAAATCCTTAACAATGGGAAGACTTTGGTAGTTAGATATTTGAAGATAAATGATAGACAATATTTTGGACAATTGGGTGATGATGTCCTTGATTAAAATGGAAATATTGTCAGAAGATGGTGGAGTGAGTTTGAGAACAGTGTAGCTTCTCTAATTAGCTAGTACTAAGAGCCAACTAGATACACAGATTCTGAGCTCAATAGAAAGTTACATACTGGAGGTACAGATTTAGGATTTACCATTATTTTAGTGATAGCATATGGGGAAATATCTCAACTATAATGTCTACTGGATAGTTAGGGGATCATCAACATTTCATGACCAGATAGCAAAAATGCAATAACCAAAACTGGCCAAGAAACTTAAGAAATGTGGAAGTCAGAGTCACATTCATACAGACCAACAGCATGTTCTTTAGAGTATGAACACAGGAATGTGAAATTCATTATTGCATTTAGAAAGACACAATTAGACAAAATGCTGAAATTTGAAGCTTATTGCTTTGATGTTGAGGTCTTCAAAAAACCCAACCCATGTTGTCAGTGCTGAAAAAAACTGGAAGACTTATAAGAACATGGTATCTGTCTCTCCATTATATTCTCACAAATACATAACATGGGCTTTCTAATATAGTTGCTTGGGTTTCTACTTGAATTGGGTCTACAAGTATAAATTCTGTTCACTTTGGGCATGTTCAATCTTTGTTCTTCATGACTCATATTTGAAGCAGAAATGTCTACTCATGGACCTGTCAGTCTGGTACTTCAGGTGCCTCATATCCTACAGTTCCAACTGTAACCAAGTACCAAGTTCAGGTCCAGACTCCTGAACAAGTAATGGAGGCATGTTACTTCTCCAAACAAGGCCCCTAGAGTTAACAACTGTGGAAACCAAATTACTTCATTCTGACCTAAAAGGATTAGTGGAGTAAGTTAGAAATATATCAAGGGAGTTCATTTCCATAACCCTCAGAAAAAGTAAGCTCCCAAGGTTGATAATCCTGCAATAAACAGATTCTTGGTAATTTAAACTCTGCCAGAGATCTAAGTCTGAAACATCATTTTTTTAAAAAGAATCTAAATCTCTGATTTTGTCATTTTTGCTTATAGTGATCATAATCACCATCTCTTCAGCTTGTTTTCCTAATAAAATAACTCCAGTAATCAGTGCCACTTATTTGCAATATCTGCATATATTTCTACTTGAGACACCATAATAAATCCCTTGGAAACTTAATTCTATGTGCAAGTTCCTCTAGGTAATTCATCTGCTAGTTTTCCTTCCTGCTGTTTAGCCAGAATACTATTGCATGCCTAGCATTGTACCTTGAGAGCTGTCAAAGCCTCATGTGGATTTCAGAGTATGTTTTCACTGGGCTACATCTCCTTATCATCTGTTATGAAACAGTATCTGTGCTGTATGAAAAATAATATGGAAAAGCCTGTTGGTGTGTTCATTTTTTTACATATTAAGTTGAGATTACATTTTTTGGGGGGGTTGCAAGTTTCCTACTGTATGGGATTAAGTTCTTTAAAACTTTTAAACATTTTTATTTCCATAAAGTATAAATGCAGATATTTGAAGGAACTAGGTACATGGAGAAAAATTACTAAAGTTTTGGTGTTCAGAGTCTTTAGAGAGTTATACAAAGTGATTCATAAACACCAAAGAGATTTTCAATTAGTTGGTGTCCTTGGTGACTCAGATAGCAGGTGATGAAACAGAAATACTTTCAAAGAACATTTTATATTTACAGCATTAACCTACTATTTTCTTGAGTGATTCCTTAGAAGCTAATTGTTTAGTTCTTGCTTTCAACAACAAGAGGGTAGTATGGTAAACAGACCTTGTTCTATCTCTTGTTTTTCTTTGTACATAGTAGAGTTAAAAATTATATACATACATATATATGTATAAATTATATATTACATATACATGTAATATATATTTATATATCGTATATATGTGATATATAAATTCAGATCAATCCTGAATCAGGGAAGAAAAATGCATTTTGTTTCCTTACTGTCCTTTCTTTTCCCATGCCTAGGTCTGAGAATTAGGTGGTAGGCTGAAAGGAAGGAAACATAATCCTATTCCTAAGGCTTTGAATGCCTGTTACAAATTATTTTATAAATCAAATGAAAAAGTAGCTTGAGAAGCTAGAATGTAAGATAATTGCATCCAGTCAAAGAATGAGGTACATCTTTATTTGTTTGTCATATAAAGTTTGTATGCGCCAGGCCCAACTTATTTTGTACTTAACAACTTTGGAAGTTTCATGTTATAATTACCCTATTTTACGGAAAGGATACTAAATAAAACAGAGTTGTTGACCACTCTGTTCATGGTCACACAGGAAACAAGCAACAGAACCACAATCTAAACCCCACAAATCTGGATCCAGTGTCTATGCCTTTAGCCATTGCACAATACAGTCTCCCCAGTAGTTTTATAAACAATCACAAAGGAAGCTTTGTACTATATGACAACAAATGAAAATATGTCACAAAGAAAGAAAACTTCAACAACACAATCACAATAAGCTTGCATAGGCAGATTTCTTTATGATCCCTCTTACCAGAGGCCAATATGTTGAACTGGATTGTGCTTTCCACTGGTTACCCAAACAGAACATGGAGCTTCCTTACAAAATATCTGAATCTCTCAACCAGGTGGCAAAAAAGCACATAGTGCTTAAAAGCTTGCATTCAGAAAGTGCACTCTCTGTCATGTATAACAAATTAAAACAAATTAAAAAGCATTTTTTTAAAAGCTTGCATTTGATGTCAGCCAAAGTGGATTTCTAATGCCCTTTCTCTTATTACCTTTGGTGAGTTACTTAATCCTTTCAACAATTAACTTCACAACCTAATAAAGAAGGTACTGTCCTTATCATCATTTACAAATGATAAAATTGAGTCACAGGAATGTTTAGTATCTTGCTCAAGGTCACATGGCATGGCGGTATCACCGGATTTCCTATCCTATTGGTCTGGCTCCAGTACAAAACTCATTGAGTCATCCTGAGGTTTAAAGGAGGGGTACCTTCTTTGGCATCCCTCAGTCAAATAAGTATTTTGTACTTGAAGTTTTTAGCAAATCTTCTGTAGAGAACCTGCAATATTTATAATGCTTTATTTGGTTGAGAAGAGATTTAATAAAGCCCGGTGTGATGTTTCATGCCTGTAATATCAGTGACTCAGGAGATTGAGGTAGCCAAATCAGGAAGTTTGAGATCAGCCTGGCAACTTAGGAAGACCATCAAAATGAAAAATGAAAAGAGCAGGAATGTAACTCAGCAATAAAGTGCCCCCTGGATTCAAATTTTAGTACTACAAAGAAAAAAAGAAGAAATTTGGTGAAATATTTGCCCTTCAACTATAATTGAAGGTTTAGAAAAGAGTGCCATTGTTATTTTGACTCCTATAAGAACAACTAAAGATAATACCTGACATGCAGGTCATTTAGCACATATGTGCTAAATAGAGAGTAAATGAATTGAGGTGGAGGTAGGGCAAAAATATAAAGCTTCCAGTCTGGTGTTATGGTTTCAAAGTGGTTTGATCTCCATAGATTCATGTGTTGAAGGCTTGATCCTCAGTGTGGTGGTGGTAAGTTATGTCATTGAAGGTTGTGGGAAGCCATTCGTGAATTACTTGAGGGTCTTCTCTCTGTATGGCAGTCAGGGAGATTTTAGGTTTAACCTTGGAAACTGTCCCCATGCAGCCTCAACCAATAGATTGCCCAAGGCACAATATATTTATCTCTGTGCTGTGCTACTAGGAAGATCCCTCACAGTAGCTCCAGAGATGGGTGTAACCTGTTAGGAACTGGAAAAACCACCTTTAACACTTTTTGGTGAAGAACATTCTATGGAAGGCCTTAGATGCTCCCCGAAATAAATAAAGCAAGTGGGCTCCATTTTCCTTTTTAGTATAGAAGCTTGATCCCTATGATAGACTAGCCTCTCCCACCCCTGCTTTCTGAAAATATTTTCTGTGTCCTGTAGTTTGCTCATCATTCTATTTTGCTTAGCTTTTATTTCTCAGCCAGCCCATTCAACCATGGGGGACCCCCATTCCCAAAGACTTCATGGAATGCAGGGGAGAGAGTGTACTGCACCAGGAAGGGATTAGGACAGTTTTGGGGGGACCCTTGGTCAGTTTTCTCAAGAATGTGCTCTTAAAAGCAGAAATTCCACCACTGAGTCATTTGCTGGCTTCCTGTCTGATGATCTAATCTCTCACTCTTGCATGCATTCCTACTATGGGGTCATGAGTTCCTCACCAGAGTTGAACTAATGCTAGCACCATGCCCTGGAACCTTTATAGCTGTAAGCTAAATAAACTTCTTTTCTTTATAAGCAGACTCCCTCCCTCAGGTGTTTCATTATAGCAATGAAAAATGGACCAACATATCTGGTGTACTTTATAGTTACTAAGTGCTCAATAAATACTATTTTTGCAATATTATAAACTACATCATCAATAGTTTTTGTGTGAGTATTCCAGCAACTTAAATATCAACAATTTTACAACTTTAAACATGTTCTTGAAAATCATTTGATGCAGTCACAAAGCAGCACTGCAACTTCAAAGATTTACAGAAAATATTTCCTTGCAGCTTATTTCCATAATCAGTAAGCCAAATAAAAGACCTGAAAGTAATTGATTTTGATTGAATGTATTTTTTTCTCTTTTCATCTATATTGATGTATAATTGACAAATAAAGAGGTGTATATATTCAAGATATACAATGAAATGCTATAATATACAGTGTGAAATTATTACAATAAGATTAATCAACATACATCACTTCATGTAGTTAAAATTGTGTGTATGGTAAGGATATAAGACCAACTGTCTCAGTAAATTTTAAGCATACAAACAGTACTATTAAATATGGTAACCATGTTGTACATTTAATCCACAGAATTTTTCCACCTCACAGCTGAAGGATTGTACCCTTTCAAGAATATCTCCACTTTCCCCTCTAACAACCAGTTTTTGGAAAAGGTTAACTTATCATCTGCTTATGTAAATTAAAGTTCTGTAGGTTCCACAGGTAAATGAGATCATACAATATTTTTTGTCTTTTTGAGCATTGTCTATTTCACATAGAATAATATCTTCCAGTTTTATCTGTTTTGCAGATGGTAGATTCTTTTAATGGTTAAATAATACACAAGCATGTGTGTGCACACACACACAATTTCTTATTCATTCATTTGTAGATATATACTTTGTTGCCATATCATGTATTTTTGCAATAGTGACACAAAAATATGGCAGTAAAGGTATCTTTTGAGATACTGATTCTACCTCCTCAGGACATATGTCAAGAAGTGGGCTTGGTGGTTCACATAATTCTACCTTTAATTTTCCACTGCACCAATTTATGTTCCCACCAATAGCATGTAATGCTTTACACCCCACAAAAGTTTACTGCCTTTTTGATAATAGTCTTCCTATCATGTGTGTGGTAATGACTAATTGTGGTTCTATTTTGAATTTTCCTGAAGATTGGTGATGTTGAGTACCTTTCATATACCATTTGACCATGTGCATGTCTTTAAAACAATCTCTGGTCAGTTCCTTTGCCATTTTTTTAATCAGGGTAATTAGGTTTTGCTACTGAGTTTTATGAGTTTCCTATATATTTTGGGTATTAACGCCTTACTAAATATGCAATTTGAAAATATTGTCTCCCATTCCATAGACTGCCTATTTACTTTGTTGCTTGTTTCCTTTGAGGTGAAAATTTCAGTGTAAATTTCTTTTACTTGCTTATTATTGCTTTTGTTTTCTGTAACTTGGGGTCATATAAAAAAAAATATTGCCAAAACCAAAAACAAGGAGTTTTCCCCCAATGTTTTCTTCTAGAAATCTTAAGAGTTTCAGGCCTAGTTTAAGTCTTGAATTCATTTTGATCTGTTTCTTATTTATGATTCAAGATAAGGTCCACTTTCATCCCTTTTCATGTGAACATCAGTTTTCCCACCATCATTTGTTGAGGAGACTATCTTTTCCTCATTGTGTATTCTTGGTTACCTTGTATAAAGTACCTGAGCATGTATGTGTTGATTCATTTCTGGGTTCTTTATTATATTCCATTGGTTTATGTGCTTTTTAAAAAAATGCTAATACCAATTTTTCATTACCATCATTTCATAGATTTTGAAATCAGGAATTGTGATGCCCATAGCTTTGTTCTTTTTGCTTAATATTACTTTGGCTATTCAGGATCTTTTGTGACTTTATACAGATTTTAGGATTACTTTTCCTATTTTTGTGAAATAATAAAACTTTTGATGGCAATTGCATTGAATCTATACATTTCATAAAAACAATATTTTAAAGTAGTTAAAAATATTTAGTATGAAGATTTCAACAATATTGATTCTTCTAATTCATGAATGCAGGATATCTTTCCATTTAGTTGTATTTTCTTGCTTTCTTTTATCAGTGTCATATTTCTCAGTGTATAGATACAAGAAATATATTTTCTCATGAGGTAATATTAATTGTAGAAATTAGTAATTTTTTTCTACCAACAGGTGATGCTCAAGATAAATTGGCAACCTGTGATTAGTGATAGTAGCACTGAATATCAGCAGGTAAGCCAGAAAAATGTCACATATGAAATTACCAGTATGACGCAGACCAAGAATAAGTTTGATCTGAAAGATGTTACGTCAGAGAAGATTCAAGGCTGAAGAAACTCATGTGTTCATTTGCCCAGTAAGACCAGGAAAGATGGAGTTATATCTTTTGGGGATATCTTTGTGTTTACATGGTCACCAGAAATGTTCTTAAATTCACTAGGTGGCCCAGGATCTGTATTTAGGTGAATAACAGTAGAAAGAGAGGCAAAGTGTTTTGAGAGAAGTCCTCAACACAAATACAAGGGGAGTAAAGCACCTCCATAACGTGTTCAGTATGCAAGTGTTCATTAGTCCAAACAGAACTGCACATGATGTAGTGAATACAAAGTTCACAAAAATGGCTGATTGAATTTTTTTTAAATTTCCACAGAAAAGTAAATTGGAAAAGAGCTTTTAATGTGGGAAAAACTAAATTCCTAAAAATTATAATTATAAAAATAATTAAGAAAGGAAACTAACACTAATGTCCACTCTGCTAGATATGAGCTTGTTTTCAAGGAAGAGTTCAGTAATTCTGAAGACTTTTATTCATAAGCTGATTTCTTCCAAGAAGTAAAAGGAGGACTTTAGTCCCATATGGAGAAGTCAATAGAGTAGAAAAGATTTCCTTTCTCTTTCTTCCACTGAAATGACTCAGAAGATAAAATAGGAATTTGGAGAGCATCACCCTATTCAATTTTCCTCTCCTTAATCACTATCTCTATGCAGATCATACTGGCTGGATCTGCCTTCCCGAACAATCTTTGGATTGCTCAGAGAAACTCCGCAATGCTTTTCACACTAGCCATCAAAATGCAAGGATGAAAGAAAAAGAGGAAGACTACTTAATCTAGAAGAAGAGACTGTCCTTAAGAGAGATTTTGGTTCCACAGGATTATCTAGACATATGAAATAGAAGACATACAAAGAATAAAAGGAGTTTTAAATTAGTGCTAGATCAGAAAGTTACTTGTGCCCATCTGCCGCCCTCTCCCCCCAAAAAAAGCAAAAGGAAAAAGGCAAAGCCAGAGAGCCTGGACTGTTCTGGAGAAAACACATACATTGGCAGACAAATCTGCAGATAGAATAATTAGCACAAGTGGGGAAATACCTCTTCAAGACTTAGATCATCAGACCACATCACATCTCAAAATCCATACAGAGTGAGATGAAATTAGTAGAAAGACCAATGTGGAATTCTTAAAATTGTACCAAGCTTTGTAAATTGGTATAATTTACAATATATTGAGGAATGAGTATTACTAAGCCAGTAGGGAATCTGTTTGAGAACTTGGCTAAGGAGTAGAATAAGACACAAAAAAATATTAAATGTTGTAAACAAGAGTACAACAGGCAATGATACGCTGAATCCAGGCCTGAGTTACAGGCTCTGCAGGATAGGAATATTCAACTTCAGTACATGAAGCTAGATATCTTTGAAAAGTCCTTTCTTTTCTTTTTTTTGAAACAGATGCAGAACTCATTTATTTATTTATTTTTGTTTTAGCTGTGATAAGACAACAACTAGAGAAGTATTGCCTGGACCACAAAGCCAAGTGAGTAAAAAGAAAACAGCAGTCTAATCCTGCAAACGGTACTAGTCCTGAATGTTCTAGAAATGTTTGCAGGTTATTTATTTATCTGGGCCTACAACAAACTGTTGTAGGGACAAACAAGGCAAGGCACTGAAGATAGCAGAAAAGTTTTATTTGGCTGCAGCCAGGTTCAGAGGGTACAACTTTTGCTGTAATCTATTAATCCCCTAAACCCCAAGTTCAGGTAGTTTCAGAGTTTTATACACAACAGGTAAGGGGAGGGGCTTAGAAGTTCACAGTCTGCAGAGGTTCACATAAAAGCAGCTTTGTCTTTCACTGTTCTGGGCAAGTTAACCCTTCAAGGACAACACCTGAGAAGGGGAGAGCTTCTTCTCCCCTCTCTTTCCTCCCCCTGCCAGCTGTTACTATGGAGCCCAATCAGTAACTTATCTTAAAAATGTAGACATCTCTGTGAAGCCCAGCTCACGGCCAGAGGCCTTGTTTGCATATTTCTACAAACTACTATACTGGATATGCTTGTGAAAAACTAGTAAGGTAGTGTCCAGCACCTGGAGTGCTTGTACCTTCTCCGCCACTGGCCAAGTAAAACATGGTGACATGAAAATAGGAAGTTTATCTACGTTGAACTCTTTTGCAGAGACTCTTTTGCTGAGAGTCCTAAAATCAGCCATGGTGAAAATTTCTGGAGAAGCCCAGTTAAGACTTTTCTGTGGAGAAATGGGGTGCCACTTCAAAACCTGTAAAGGTACAACAGTAGGAAATACAATAGGAGTGTTATATCCATTGCCATAAAAAAAGATTTCAGAGAAATAACTGAGTTTCTGAAGGAAACTTAAGAAACACTGGTTTTCATTCTACCAGGAAAAGAGGTGGGCAGCCTTCTGGGGACTCACACCTGACATATATGGGGCTTTACCACATCATCTGAGGATGTGTGCTCAGGATGATCAACAACTTCTATCCAGGCTCATGAAGTTTCAGATGAAACAAATGTGGAGTCAACAAGGAATCATCCCAGGGGAATGTCTCATAGGCTTAAGCATTTCCCCATCTAGGGTTAGTAGCTGCCATTAGCATAACCAGGACACTAACATGCTTGCTCATAAGCAAACATGTAAACCACATTGAAGACTGAATCCACATCTGCTGTAGCACAGAGGCAAGAAATTAGAAAGTTTTGAATATGCTGTTTTAGAAAAGAAAGCACCTGGTGACCATCTGCCAGTTTTCAAGTGTCTAGGTTTAGCAACTGTGCTACAAAGTGTCAAAGACATTCTTTGATAAAGGAGCATATGTGCAGGTGGATTTCCTCCGAGACATCCTCCATGAAATGTCATGATGAAGTTCATGATACAAGAGATCCTGCAGGAGTTCACAGCTCTTGGGACTCCAGCAAACTAGCATAGACTGAGTGGCATCTTAGGCTGATCCAAACAAGATTTTCCTGGAATGCCTTATTTTCCGAGTTCACCACTGCAGGATTGGGGTTGTATTTTCTAAACTGGGTGCATATAAGGCAGGTGCTCTAATAACCATGGAACTCTCTGTAATCCTAAAAAAAAAATGGGAACCCCTCACTAAATGTATCATTGCATATTTGCATGAATGCTCAGATCCCCAGTTCTTAAGAAGAATGATTTTCAAAAGACAATGATCCATAGAAATGTTAAATAGTGCCATATTCTATCAGTGAACTATAGCTACAGATATGAATATAGATACTTTAGAACCAAGAATATAAGAAATAAGACAAGGAAGAAAAGTAGAACATAAGATCATTTATATACAGCCAGACACAGTGGCACATGCCTATAAACCTAGCCATTCAGGAGGATGAGGCAGGAGAATCCCAAATTCAAAACCAGGCTCAACAAATTAGCAAGTCCCTTTCTCAAAATTAAAAAGAGAAAGAGAGAAAATTGGGGCTGGGCATGTAATTCAATGGTAAAGTACCCCTGGATTCAATTCCTCAGTACTGGGAAGAAATGATGATCATGTGCAGCATAATTTATTTCATAAAGTAACAGAGCTGAACTGAACAGGAACTTCACAGAAGAAATATGAACAGTTAATAGATATATGAAAAAAATGTTGAACATCTCTAGCAATTAGAGAAATGCAAATTAAAACTATACTGAGATTCCATTTCACTCTAGTCAGAATGGCAATTATCAAGAATATAAGTAACAATAAGTGTTGGTAAGGGTGTGGGGAAAAAGGTACACTCATACATTGCTGATAGGACTGCAAATTGGTGCAAGCACTCTGGAAAGCAGGATAGAAATTCCTTAGAAAACTTGGAATGAAACTACTATTTGATCTAGCTATCCCTGTCCTTGGTATGTACCCAAAGGACTGAAAATCACCATACTACAGTGACATAGTCACATCAGTGTTTGTAGCAGCTCAATTCACAATAGATAAGCTGTGGAACCAACCTAGGTGCCCTTCAGAAAATGAATGGATAAAGAAAATGTGGTATATATGCACAACAGAATATTACTCAGCCATAAAGAATAATGTAATTAGTGCATTTGGAGGTAAATAGAATGATAGTCTTCAGTTCTATCTAAGCGCAATAAGCAAGTCCCCCCAAAACCAAAGGTGAATGTTCTGGTATGTGGATGCTAACACACAATAAGGGGTGGGGAGATGGGAAAGAATAGAAGTTAATTGTATTATATCAGGGGAATGAAGGGAAGGAAGGGGAATGGGATTAAGAAAGACAGAATGAATTGGACATAAATTTCCTATTTTCATATATGAATACAGAACCAGTAAAACTCAGCATCATGTATAACCATAAGAATGGGAACCTAATTAGGGTAAGCTATACTCCATATATGAATAATATGTCAAAATATACTCTAATGTCATGTATATTAAAAAATAATTAAAAATATAAAATTTCTAACTAAGAGAGAAAGGGGGGAAGGAGAGAGAAAGATGAATATTACAAGGGATACATTTTAAGTAATAAAAAATCACAGACAAGGTTATGATGTAATCACCTCAGTAGAAAGAAACACTTTGGAAGTGCTGAAGAAATCACAAATGATTTTAGTGACAACTGCTAAAGTTACCTCCCCTACTCATGTGGCAGAGCAGTTACCTGGCTGGCTCGGGAAAAACCAATCAATCAAACAAACAAAAAACAAACAAAAAAAAACAACTTTGATTTCCTTGGTACTTGAGAGTATTTACTTTGATTTGTATGAATTTTCACATAGCAAGGCGAATTGATTTGGGGATTTTGATCCACCTCTGGGAATTTGATAATGAATGGATTATACTGTGTATATTTGGGACTCTCAACATCTGAAGCATTGTACTAGGTGGAGGTGGTTGAGTATAATTGCCCTTCTCTCTTATTCTCCTGAGAGTGTCTGTAAGAGCAATATAGCTGGCCTTCTCCCTGCTCCTCTGCTCTGATCTCAAGGTTTGGCACAAGATACTAGCACATCCAGCTCAGCCCCCTCTGGCTCTGCCTCTGCCAGTGCCTTCCAGTCCTCACATCTCTGTCAATGCCTCTGATGTAACTTGATAAATCTGGAGAGGCCGACTCTGTCCTCCAGATTCCCAAGGGTGCAAAGCCTTGGGTTTTCAGATGCACCAAGGATTAGTTAGGAAACTCTGCTTCATTCAATTGTGGGGTATTAAGCCTTTTTGCCCATGCCTTTGAAACCATTTTTTCGAATCATGTTTGTGATAAAACTGGCTATCTGACCTCCATTTGTCTAGATCCTAAGTCCTAATTCTGCGTTGATTCCAGTATAGGAGGAAAAGAAGAGTATTACTTATTGATCTTCTAAACCCAAAAAGCAGTGACTATAATAAAGTACTGGATGGCATTATCAGGCATTTATTTCATCAGATCAATCAGTGTTTAATAGTTTTGATTCCTCTCATGACTCCATAATAAGGCAATATTCTGTATAGAATTCAGAATGTACACAGACCAGGGTCAGTAGAAAAGGTATAAATTTCTAATAGTAAATCACTTGTATGTGTTCTACAGTTTTTTTTTTTAAAGGAAGGAAGGCCTCAGGAAGAGATTTATATTAAAAATCTGGCAGCTTGTTAGAAACCTCATAAGGCAAAAGTTAAGAGTAGAATTATTTGAACAGGTCTCAGTTTAGCAATGCTGTCTCTATTTCCTTTCATCCATGAAGAGAGGGAAGAGAAAGAGGAGGAGGAAAAAACTTGAAGAATTTGCATTCATTTGGAATTACAATCAACTAAGGTCACTTCAAATAACCTGCCATCCTTTTTCACTACCTATGTGAAACAAAGAAGGGTGCCCATATTGACTAATATATGTGGAACTCCTTGTATAGCTCTTCATAAGAAATAGCTCTGGAATTTTGGAGATGAGGATTTAAATTGATAACGGAAAAAAATCACATTTTATATGATTTAATACACATCTGTTTTACTTAACATTACCATTGGTACACTAACCATTATTAATACAAATTCCAAGTTTTTGCCAATATGTCAACTCATTTATTCCTCTCCCTGATTCATTTCCTGAGTGCAGTCAGAGGTGATGATTATTTAGATGTTTAATTTTATTCTAACAACCATGTACTCCATGTCTTTATTATGGAAATGCTCAAAATAAATAATGTAATAATCACAGGGAAAAACAAAGGAAAAAATTTGTTTTTCAATTATCAAGTAAACCAAAAAACTACAAATAGAGATTACACTTCCAGTCTACAATACTATTGGAGGGAAATTAATATACTCCCCCAGCTTAAACATATACAGATCAAGGATGCCTCAACCAAAAATTACCTCTGTTAGGAAAACACAGCCCCAAACTTCTTCCTATTTTCTTATACCCTGTATTGCATCCGACTTCCATTTGTTTCATAGTGAGCAATCTCAAAACAAAACAAGAGATTCGCATGAAACAGTGTGTTGATGCTCGTAACTTAACACAAAGGCTTGCATTTTTTCAAACTTTATTAATCTAAGTACATTGCTGTTTAACAAAATATCAGGAATCCTGAGTACATAATACATTCCCAACCAAGGACAAGAAATCTTGAGGGGAGGTAAATAATTGGGAAAGTAGGGATTATTTGTTGGAGAAACGAAAGAACTTTGGGGACTCAGGGATTCACGGAAACTTTCCTATTGGAATTTTTTTTTAATATTTCTTAGTTGTAGAAGAACACAGTATCTTTATTTTCTTTATTTTTATGTGGTGCTGAGGATCGAACCCAGTGCCTCACACGTTCCAGGCAAGCGCTCTGCCCCTGAGCCACAACCCCAGCCCCTATTGACCTGTTTTTAAACTATTGTATTCCTTCCCCTAGTTCCTAAAGCCCATCTGCTTCCTGCAAAGGTCCAAAGTTCTGCCTTATTCTATTTCCATTTCCATGTGGGAGATTAAGTAAAGGTGCTTACAGCACAGCCTGATGGATGAGCAGCCTGTTAGCTCCACTTTTACCAAGCATTAAAAGATGTTACAGGACATTAAAGCACCACTAGGGAAAAAAGCCACAGCAATAAAATTCTGGTTAATTTTGATTTTCCAGTACAACTCCTTATATAATTTCAGAATGGTTTTGGTCCCTTTCCTGTCACAATAAACTAGTCTTTGAATTAAAATATAAAACATACACATTCATATCCATACAAACAAAAATGCTCATAGGTCCTCCTTTTAAAATCTGGATTAACTAAATAATGAACATTTAAAATCCTGAATACAAGAACACCCCATTTTTGGACTTTGTGTAAATCTTATGAATGCAGGTTCCCTCCAAGATGACTTGGGGTCCAGATTTTACTTTTTTTAAAACACAAAAACTTTTTATCCATGCCAAGGCTGGGAGAACTTGAAGAATTAATTCTGACAACTTCAGAGTCAGCTCTGCTGCCTTCAGTGAAACTTGGATGTTGTTCAGTGTTGCCTAATCCACTCCACCACTGAAGTCACAAAAAAGATTATGCTCAATATTCTTAGTCCCAGTTGGCTGATAGAGCTTACTTTATTTTTGAGTTTCAAGGTTATCTGTAAAATAACACATGAAGTCATCACACGTGGATGTGAATCTCAGCTTCATCACTGACACTCTTTTTGATCTTAGTGACTTAATTCAACATCACAACCTTAGTCAACACATCTATAAAATGGAAATAAGGACCACTAGCTATGGAATAATTTGTGTCACATCCCCCTCTCCAAAATGACATGTCTGAGGTTCTAACCACCAGTAACTTTAAAAGTGACCTTATTTGGAAATGGGAACTTTCACAGAGGTAATCAAGTTGAAGTGAGGTCATATTAAAGTACGATGGGCTTCTGATCCAATAAAACTGAAAAAGAACACCATGTGAAGAACAGATATGTGGGCAATATGCCATGTGTTGATGAAGGCAGACACTGGAATGATGCATCTACTATTTAAAGAAGCCAAAAACTGCTAGCAGAGCACCAGAAGCTAGGCAAGAGGCACAGAACTGGTGTATGCTCACAGGCCTCAGAAGGAACTGGCCCTGTCAAGACAGTGATTTTTCAATGTCAAGCCTACAGAAGTGTGAGATTTATGTTGTTTAAGCCACTCAGTTTGTGGTACTTTATTATGCTTACCCTAGGAAACTAATACACCACCCAACAACTCAATAGTGAGGTTTAAATAAAATGATTTGTGAAACACCTGACATAGCATAAACCTTAACAAATTATTAACAACACTGGTAGAACATTTTGAAACAAAAAGTTCATGGAGTATGCAACAACTATACTAGATTGATTTCTCATTTCTGATTTTTTGATATTGAGATACCAAAATATCATGGTGGTGAGGCATTAGTGGAGACATGAATTATAAAGGAGATAAATCTCATACCAGTCAGTGTGTGCTAATCGTTTGAATCCCCTGTAAATGGTTTGGCAGGAGAGGAGGTTGGAACACTTAGCTAAATTGAAGTTTGGGGATTATCTATGAATTTAAAGTATCCATGCCATTTTGGCCCCTATTAGCACAAGTAATTGAGAGGAAAATCTTGCCAATTATGCTTTTCCATAAGGCTTAATGTGGACTTCAATATTTAAGTAATTCATTAGCAGGCTTAAATGCTACCATGGAAAAACTTTAAATAACATAAAAGATAGTCCTGACCTTCATTTTAGAGATGAGTAAATTGAGGCCCACAGAGGTTATATTGAACTCAAGGTCATATAGTTTATATTGGAAAATCTGACATTAGAATTCTAGTCTCCTAATTTTCTGTTAAAAAAAAATAATTGAGTGTGCCTTTCAGGATTCTGTGAATGATAACTTTTGGAATTCTGTGGAGCTTTTGCTATAATCACAACCCCAATGCTGCCCATAATTTTTTTTGCTTGTTTGTTTTAATATTTTTTAGTTGTCAATGGACCTTTATTTTATTTATTTATATGCGGTGCTGAAAATCAAACCCAGTGCCTCACACATGCTAGGCAAGTGCTCTACCACTGAGCCACAACCCCAGTCCTGCCCATAGAATCTTAAGGCTAAGGTTGAGGGGTTTTAGGTTCAGAGAGAAGAAAGTGACATTGTTTAACATTTTCAATAAAGAAGTCTCAAAAGTTGCATTTGGGGAAGGGGAGAGCAGTGGGGCAGAGGGCAATTATTTTTACACTGAAATTATTAGCTGTATAACACATTTAGAGAAGTCTTTTTACATTGTTTATAAGATCCATTAAATGTGACCTGACAAGACCTTTCTAGGACAAGTCATCAAAGCCCTAAATGGTGTCTGGAAATGCAACAACCTCAGATTGAAGTCATTTGCATTATATTATTAAAAAAACACAGGGCACTGTGGCCAGCAGGATCACTGGGATGGCTGCACTTTGGCCCCTAGATGATTTTTGCAAACAGAATGTACTCATCCCCTGCTTCACAACTAACCCCACTTAAATTCAAGTGAGCCATCCCCTTTCACCTCTATCGTGCTCAGCTTTTGAGTAGGCCTGGTGGGAAGAAATACTAGGCTTTTAATAGAACAAACTTTGTTTCATTGCAATTTCTTTATTCACTTTGGTTTATTATTTTATATTTCCAGTCTTTATAGAGCATTTCCATGTTGCTTTCCCTAAGGACATCACTACTGTAATTGAGGGTCCAGTTTAGAACCTATTCCAGAAAGAATCATTCCATTTCATTTTCCAGCTTCATAGCCCAGAACCAGAACTTTTCAAAAGATACTGAATAACGCCAGGGCAGGGACCCTCTGGACAACCTATCAATTTGTATTATGATGTGAATTATGGCTGTACCCACCAGAGCTGGTATAGTTAAGTGTCTGTCAGTGTTTTCCATTATATTTTGAGGGTTTCTTACTTGGTTGCAAAAATACCCTTCAGGCTGAAGCATGGGAGGCCAATCTAGGAAGGACTGTCTCCTTTGTTTAGTTTTACTTTTGAAAAACAGCTGCTCTCTTTTGTGTCTGCTTGTATATGTTTTAATATAAAGGTTTAGGTTTACAAATCAAGGTGCTGCCGGAAAGATAGTGGGTTTAGTGAGGTGAGCTCGTGGTATTAAAGGTCACAAGTAAAAAAAAAAAAAAAAAAAAAAAAAAAATATATATATATATATATATATATATATATATATATATATATATATTTTTTAAATAAAAAATAAAAAATAAATAAAGGTCACAAGTGCTGGTGGAACCCACATTTTGAAGATTTGTAATCTCCAAGGTGAACCAACAATGTTTCAATGAGCTACCAATGTCCTCTAAAATTACATGTGTAATTATTAGAACTCTGACTTTTATATCCAGAAATTTCATGCATTTTTAGATTCATTATTAGGATTTGCCTTTGTCTTCCCTTCACAGTACCCTTAGCCTTACTCTGAATCCATGTAAGTTCTTGCTCTTCCTGCAAAACCTAGCTCAACTTTCCCATTTTCTAAGACTTTCCAGACTCCTCCAAACAGATTCAGGGAGTCTTCCCTTAAGCTCATTTAACATCTAACACCTAGCTCTCATATAGCAAGGGAGCAATAATAGTATGCCATTTGTCTTTGTGTTTCTTTAGTAGGCTGTGCCAACTGAGGCTAAGGACTAAGTCCTCCTATTCATTAGCGAAATGCTAGACATATTATACATGCTCAACAAGCATCGGTTGCATGAATGAATGACAGAGTGGAATACATGATCTAAGAAATAGGATTAGTGACAAAAACAAACAAAAGAGCAGCTTTTGAAAAATAAAGAATATCTGTACTATGATTTCTCACTCTCTAGTTTTCAATCTCCCAGAGGGTACATATTCTTATATGCCCCATAATGAAGAATCTTTCAGAAAATTTGATGACTTGTAAATTCTCACAAGAACAGATACATGCAACATGAAATCTCTCTTTTGATATAGTTGAGAAAATTACTGATCACAGAGCTAGGAGATGGAGTGTTTGTTCTGACTTAGTTACTGACTCTGACACTCTTCAAGTTATTAAGAGCTCAGTGATTCAATCTCTCTGCAAATGGAGATAAATAGTAGCTGTTCATGCCTACTTCACAGAGATATATGGGGGCAAAAGTCTTAGCATGTCTGACATATTTTAAAGAGAAAAAGCTGAACTACATATGTTCTGTACAATTAAATATTGTACTATTATTGCATGCTGTATCCTAAATAAAAACTTATTGCTAAGAAGGCTATTTTGTTGAAATTATTTTAACCTAACCACAAAATATAAATGGAAGATTTAGTGTTTCTACTTGTCATGAGCACTTGGAAAATATCCATTCTAAAAAGAAAAGAAATTAAAAGTAGGTTGTTCAATTGTTTTTGCATCTGGAATTTCAGGGTGGTCCATGTGATTATCATGATGGAGAAGCTGTTGTGTTCTACATGAATTTCCAAACACATTTTCAAGAAAAGGTGCTAAATAGAATAACAGATCCTTTTAGAACAAAATGATTAGAGGAATTTTTTTTTCTATAATCATCCATGAATCATCTGCTTCAGTATAATTTGGAGTATTATAAATGCAGAGTAACATATTCGTTCTGAATTTAAGGAGTAAGAAATTTGGGGGAGACTTTTTAAAAAAAACAAGGAACATTGTGTGTGAGACAACATATTTAGATGATTCCCACTATGACACCCAGGTTTGAGAACTGTCATAAGAGCTTGCTCAGGAGGCAAATGGAGAGTGCACACAGGCTACAAGATCAACAGCAGGAAACAAAACTTCCTTTTGTAGCAAGGGCTGATTAAATTTCTTCTCTAGAAACCACCATACTATTTTTTTTTATACAGTTTGTGAAAGAAATTAATCCTGATTTTTGTGAGGGAAAAGATATTCTGGGAAAATTGAAGCAGATTGGACAAAAAAATAGGAATTGCCAGCTTTTCTAGTTTGCAATCAAGGTTCAAAAGTAATCTGTTTACAGGGAAGGCAGGGCTCCTTCATTCTTTCCTCTGTGTTATCCAGAACCAATCTGCTTCAGGTTCAGGATCATTTTGATATTTTTCTGTGGGTTTGTCCTTCCTGTCACTATCAAGAAAAATGGGGGAAAATATAAAACAAACTACTGTTATAATGCTTCTCTATCATTAAGCGATACAACTTACAGTTTTGCTTCTGTAAGTTAGTACACAGTCATGCAGAAATCCAACAATTTTAAAAAAGAATACAGAGACAAATGCAAAACACCTGAAGTTCTGATACAGCATAGCAATTACTGCTCTCATTTTGGTGAATATTTTTCTAGAGCTATACACTTACTGCAGAATGTGATTGCATTTATCTAAAATTATACTATAATTAAATTTACATATATTTACATAAATAAATATAAAAATATGCTTACACACAATTTTATATTATATTTTACATGTTGTTTTATCATTTGTTTTTCCATATCAATGATGCTTTTAAAATTCTTATGATTATAAATACCTATGTTAGCAACTGGAAAATAATTAGACCCAGCTTAGAGCTGTTGTTGGCTTTTTTGTCTCCTTCACTCGTCTTGAAGAAATGTATCCCCCTCAGTAAGCCTCTATATTTCATATTTTCAAATCAGGGAGACCTGGGAACCTCCTTCCTTCACCCCTCAACTCTAAATTCTACCTCAAACCACTTTAGCCAAACATATTATAGGGACTAACAAATAAACATGGGTTTTGAGGGTTTTCTGGTACAATAGTCATTTAAGACTTCTTAGCATCTAAGTAACCTGCAGTCTGTGGCTTCTCTCTTTTCTGCTCTTTTGATGACTTCTATCTGCATTTCCTGGAGAGTAATTTCCAAAACACTAGTTCCTTTGAGTACAAATGAGTGCTAAATCATAGTCAAGATTTATTTGAATGTTTACAATGTTCTAAGTATTTCATATGTATTTCTTTACTGAATTCTTGCAACCACCATATAAGGTCAGAGTCATTCCTGTTTACATAGAAATGCTGAGGGGGCCTACATCTCAAGGAGGTTAAATAGAATGCTCATACAATTTATTCATAGTGGAGCAAGTAGAAGTGGGGAAAAGGGGAGGAACTCTTTAATGGATACAGTTTCTTTTTGAAATAGTCAAAGTATTTCCAAAATTGAGGTTGTGAATATATCTTGATGCATAAATGCTACTGAATTACTACTTTAAGACCATTAATTTTATAGTAAGGGAAGTATACCTCAATAAAAATAATTAGTGGAACAAGGAATTAAACCCAATCTGATTTCAGAGACCACATTTAACCGTTACACAACACTGTCTCACATATGGCTATACTGACTCTATATTTTTCCAAATTAAATAACATTAATAAATTTTGACTAGGGAGATCCCAAGTGTCTTTGTCATACTGATAAACATGCTAAATCTTCCATAGGGTGATGTGGTATATAGGGGAGGGAAGAAAAGTATATAGGAAAGCAGAGCATGCCAGGCACGGTGGCACAAGCCTATAATCCCAGCAGCCTTGGAGGCTGAGACAGAAGAATCTTGAGTTCAAAGCCAGCATCAGCAATGGTGAGACACTAATCAACTCAGTGAGACCCTGTCTCTAAATAAAATACAAAATATGCCTGGGGATGTGGCTCAGTGGTCTACTGCCCCTGAGTTCAATCCCTGGTACTCCCATCGCAACTTCCCCCCAAAAGAAAGTAGAGAACTTCTGCATCTCTCCCTTTCCTTCCCTCATCCTGGTCTGCCTCTATACCTCACCCTATTACTCCACACCCATAGACCTAGAGCAACTAGAATATTAAATCCATCCTGTGCTGTGGATTAAACCCATGGCCTTGTACATGCAATGCAAGCACTCTACCAACTGAGCTAAATCCCCATCTCTGAACTGAACTTTATTAGTGTTTTTGAGAGGTATCTCTCTACAAAGTGTCTACCCTGTTTCCATGAGTAGTCTGAGTTCTAGACTGTAGTCCCACCATGTTTATACTGTCTCCCTGTGTCAAAGCCACATGCCAGAATATATTTTTAGTTTTTTTCCCCCGCACTGGAAAACTAATATATCTTAAAAGAATAGTAAAAAGATGAGTTACAAGTGATAAGACCTAATGTAAGATTTCAAGTACAGGAAATAATTCATAGCAGCATTACTAGTAACTGCCCCAAACTGGAATCAGCACACTTATCTTATATTAGATAAACAAATTGTAGCACAAACATATAATTAAATACTGCTCGACAATAAAACTAAATAATGATACATGCAACAAATTGGGTGGGTCTCCAGAAAATTATGCTGTGCAACAGAGCCAGTTCCTAAAGGATCCAATTTATATACCATTTTTTAAAATAGAGGGCAAAGTAGTAGCTGATGGAGATCAGGCATAGAGTGGAGATGGGGAAATAAAAGGGACAGAGTATGGTTATAAGACAACATGAGAGATCTTTGTTCTGTTGGAACTCTTCAGGATCTTAACTTTGAGGGTAGATACATGAGCCTACACAGGTGATAAAATTGTATAAAATTTAAGTTATTACAAATAGCAATAAGCAACATTAGTGGTTTATCTTAATTTAAATATCCTGGTGGTGAATATTTGTTTTGCAAAATGTTACTATTAGGGAACACTGGGCATAGAATACAAGAACCCTGATTTATAATTCACAGCAGCACATTAATATACAATCATCTCAATAAAAATTTCAATTACATTAAAATATAAAAATTATCTATTACTGCTCCCATAAATTGCTTTTTAAAATCATTTATTTCTACAGAAACTAACAATTACTTCTAATTTCCTAAACCTAAACCTGGAATAATTTCACACTCTTCTGCTCTTCTCTGACTTTTATTGATCACTTATGTTTTCTAAACAGTATTTTTATATTCATTTCATTGGCATATTGATCTGCTTAAATACAGACTGAGTGCACTGAAAACCAAATTTATTTTCTCATAGTTCTGGAGGCTGGAAGTCCAAGACACATTGTTCCTGCAGATATCAGCCAAGGTTCCAAACCCAAGGTTCCAAGAGGCTCTGCCCTCAATAGCTCTGCAGAGAAGTCCTGCCCAGGGACTCTGAGCAGAGACCATTTGGTCTGTTGAAACAGACATTGACCTGGATGACTCCTGAATAAACTCTGGTGTTTGTTTTATTTTGGAAGATTAGCATGTTTGCAGCCAAATAGCTCTATTGCCTCATCCTGTTAAATCCAAGAAATCCAACAGCCTTGAAGACATTTTGTCTTATTTTGTCCCCTGCAGTTCAAACTGTAGGTTATTTATATAACTTAATAAATTCTTCCTGAAGTGTAGACAAAGTCTTGGTATCTTTAAAGTAGTCTTTCTCATCTTTGTAAATATACTTAAATTTTCCAAAATCTTTAAATTCTGGTTCTTTTGTGTTAAAATTTCTTCTTCAAATCATCTCTCTCCTCTGACATTTTACTATAAGTAGCCAGCACTCTTTCAAAACTTTGCTTAGAAATCTCCTCATCTAAATATCCAGTGTCATTACTCACAAATTCTACCTTCCACAAAACATTAGCAAACAATTCAGCCAAGTGTTTTACTACTTTGTAATATAAATACCCTTTCCTCCAGTTTCTAATAACATGTTCCTCTTTTCCATCTGAGATTTTACCAGAATTACATGTATTTCTAGCATGCACCTCAGACCTCTTTCAGCCTCTATCCACTCTCAAGTTCCAAAGCCACTTCTACATTTTTAGGTAGCAGTCATAAGAGCACCTCATTTCTTGGTATCAATCTCTCTCAGAGCTCAGGCTACCATAACAAAATACCATAGACTTGATGGTTTAAACATCAGAAGTGTGTTTCTCATGGTTTTGGAGAACAGAAGTCCAAAATGAAGCTTCCAAAAAACTGGATATAATTCTGTGGCTCTTCTCTTGGCTTGGTAGTGGCTACCATTTTGCTGAATGTTTACATGATCTGTGTGTGTGTGTGTGTGTGTGTGTGTGTGTGTGTGTACGTGCGTGTATACAGACAGTGGAGAAAAGGAGATCTCTGCTCTCTTCCTTGCAATAGGATCCTATCGGATTAGGATCCCATCTTTATGAGTTTACTTAACCTAACTGCCTCCTAAAAGCTCTTTCTTAAAATATAATCACCTTGAAACTTATGGTTTCAACATATACATTTTAAGGAGACACAATTCAGTCCATAGAAATCATTTCCCCCTGATGCATAATAGATTACTACAAATTTAGTGTCTTAAAATAACTCACATTTATCATCTCATAGTTTTCCTGGGTAAGTCTATGCATAGTCCTGTGCAAGCCTACATCAAAACAATGGCTAGATTGAGTTCTTGAGGAGAGAGTCATCCAGGAATAAATCTACTTTCAATTTCACACAGGTGGTTGGCAGAAATTATTTCCTTTTGACTGTAGGACTAAGGATCTTTATTTTTTGCTGGTTGTTGGCCAGAGACCGTTCTCAGTATCTGGAGACACCTGAGTTCCTCAAGACTGCCTTAATTCCTTTCCATGTGGCCCTGTCTAGAGTCTCCAGCAACAGAGCATGTTACTTCTTTTTTTAATTTTTTTTTTAGTTGTTGATGGACCTTTGTTTTATTCATTTATTTGTATGTGGTGCTGAGAACTGAACCCAGTGCTTCACACATGTGAGGCAAGCACTCTACAACTGAGCCACAACCCCAGTCACATGTTGTTTCTTAATGTCCATGAAAGGTGAAAGAAGGAATACACTAACAAGGTGTAGTCTTGTATAATTTAACAAATTAATAGGTTTGCCATTGTATCACCTTTAACATATAGTAACATCACAGGCATGAGGTGTTTTCGCCTTAGCCATAGCTGGTGGTAATAAGCAAGTCAGAAGTCCTGCCCTCACTTAAGAGGAGGGGATTACCCAGAGGTGTGACCTTGGGAAGGAACCATGGGAGCCATAGGAGAATGTATTCACCACATTCATGTAAAACATAAACCATATGTTAAAATTTTGGGAAAAAATAGAAGTAATACACCTACCCACCACAGAGAAAATCACTCTTAATGATCAGCCAGGTGTGCTTTTCCATTTCTTTTTTTAAGTGTTCTCTTAGAACTATATCCCCTAACAAAAGTACATTATATGTGTATCTGTTTGATTATCTCTATGTCTTCTAATATAAATATATAAAATATGTAAGCATATGTATAAAAGAGGTTTGGTAATATAACATAATTTCATAGTTTTTCCTGTTTTTAAGAACACGCTTCCTCAAATGATCTTGAAAATCTTGAATTTTAGTAACTGTAAAATATCTTGTTACATATACTAACATACGCATAGTCTCGTTACTTGTTTCCCATTATGTTATGAGACCGTGACAAACACCCTTATACATAAATATTAGACTTGTAAAATAATACTCTAAATGCATCTTAAATCTATAACTTAGAGGAAAAAATGGGGAGGATTTAGCTTCCCAATGTTGTATAGTCACTGTTTCAGTTCTCAGAATAGATTCCTAGTAATTTCTCTGCCTTTACTTTTGACATTTGCCCATCCTCTTGTTTTACATTTTACAGGTATATGGCCAAGTAATCATTACACTGATGCCTAGGGTAACTTAACCTTCCAAGAAACCAGATTGATTAAGATATCTTTTCTATGTTTCCCCCCTCTAGTAGGACCTCTCCAATGTAACACATTGTACTAAAATTATGTATTTATGTGTTTCTTTCCATATAAGATTATAACTTCCTTGAGGGTAAAGAGCATCTATCTCATTTTTGTATTTTTATCACCTAATGCAATATATGATGCAAAGTATTTTCTTAATAAATGAGCTAAAGTAAACTGTTAAGCTAAGTTAAAAAATGTATGCTATGAATGCATAATTTTTCTTAGCTATATACATTTTAAAATGTGATTTCCTTCCTTGACTGCATTAACAAAACCTAAAATTAAATCGAGATACTAGCCTCCCAGAAAAAGAAACATACCTCATTCAATATAAACAAACTTAGCCTTATATGTAACTCTTAAAAAAATGGAATGTCAATAAAAATTGAACTTGCAACAACTCTCCCCCACAAAAATGGTGATCAATCAAAGATAAATATTATTGTACATGTTTATGTAACTTAAAACTTACTATGATATATTAGAATCATTCTTATTCTATTTATAGAATGATTGAGATGATTATTATAAAGTTTAAAACAAAATCCAATGCATTACAGAAATGGAAAGCAGTAAGATAGCATTTATTAAATGCCTACTTTGTAATAGATACAAGTACCACCTAAGGACCATTATGTCATTTTAGTCCCTATGCAACCCCGGAGATAATGATTAGTAAATTAATTTTCTATCTGAGGTAACTTGCCCAGGATTTCCACAGCCAGTAAGTGACAATCAAACCCCAACCCAGGATGGTCCAGTTTCAGAGCCAAGACTCTCCCAATTCTAGAAGACTTAGAAAATACCCTAGTTTTCAATTAACTACCAGCAATGTCATTCCCTGGTACATCAGGAAAAAAGAATAGTAATGACTAACAGCAGGTTCGAGGTGGAGGCCACACATCCATGGGAAATCAAGATTACTTGCCTTGTGCAGTTCGATTTAGTTTTCTGCCAAAAGTCATGCCAAAGCCTGACACAATGGAGATTTGTGCCTGGAGCCATTCATTCTCTTTCTGGAAATGCACATTAGCTGCATATTTTCCTTGGATATTCTAAAGTCACATCCGTCTCTGAACAGGGACTCAATCACTCAGAAGAAAATTATGTGAAAAGTAGGGTCAAGAAAAATCTGGGAGTGTGTTTTGATTTTAATATCTCAGAAAATTATCTACATATACATTTATAGAGTGCTTTTTCATATAAGAGCAATGTGGTAGAATACATAAACCGTATGTTTGAGTCAGATAAAATTAGAGATGGATATAATGAGTGTATTTCCCCAATTATTATGTTTGTATGAAATAGAATAGGCATCAATTACTTGTAATGATAGTGTATACACACATGCACACCCCTCCCCATATTTATCTCATAACCCCAAACCAATGCCCCCAGTTATTTTAACTATAAATTTACTTCCACACACAGTAAAATAAAGCACACTGTCTCACTAGCTCATCTGTGAAGTTGGAAGGAACCTGAACTGGGTTGATGATCTAGAAAAACTTTTGAGAAACTATCATCAGCCATTGTGAATATATTTGATTTACAATGTCTCTAGGAAAAAAAAAAATCAAAACTTCTCTTCCTTCCTTATCTTGGAGCTCACTTACATCTTTTTTGCTCTAGTTTGAGAAATTACTCTCTTGATACTTCCTCTTAGAAAAGGATTGGCAATTAATAGCTCCTACATGTGAGATTCATTTTTCAGTTTCCATCCCTGTCTACTACTATTCTTTAGATTCTTAATTCCTTTGCTCTTTCCTCATAGGTTCTCCTTATATATATTTTTAATGATTCTTGACCTCCGTTTTTTTTTTTTTTTTTTTGGCAATAACATTCTAGTTTGAAGTAACAGGCATCCTGTACTGACCTTGAACAACTCTTGTATCTTTCATGTAGTACATTTTATACTTCTTACTGAGCTGTTGGTCTAATTATTTTCATAATATTTCCTTTTCCAAATAGATTTATAATTCTGACTTGATTTCTCTATTTGTTCACCCAAAATCCAGACACTTATATAATTCTTTCCTGATAATTCTAGGCACATATAATCTTATTTCAGTAAGTAAATCATGATGGTCATTAAATACTGCTAAACACCTTCCATCAAAGTTGGAATAGTCCCATAGTTTTAACTGAGAGGGGATTAATGATGACAGTTCTCAGAACACAGTTTGTGAGGATTGAGGCTTTCTGTACCCAGGCAATGATATATATTTGATAATTAGATTTCTGATTCTGATATTTTCTCACTAGAATAGTTTTGTCTGATGTAAGAGTACATATTATATACTGTACAGTAACATGAAACATAATACCATATAGCTAAGCATACAGCAGTAATATAATTATTATAAAAATTTATACTTTATTCACATAGAAAATCTGAAACATATTAAATACATACCTTTGTCCAAGGCACATCCTGCTATGATCTCAGGACAGGAACCTAATGGAAAAAAAATATATTCTTATTAATATACCTAATGTAATAAAAATACTGGGAAATACCAGTACATAAAACTAAAACATGGTTTAAAGCTCAATCATTGGTCATAATGTATATCCACATATGAACTTCAAAAAGACATCCTATTTTTGATCTTTCTAACTGAAGTTCATTAACAAAAAGAACAGGATATAAATATTCTGTAATGATTCTTGATTTGAACCCCTAAAACATCTCTATATTTTTATGTCTTAAAAGAAACTATATTTCCAGGAAGAAGCATAGAAGCAGATTTTGTTTCTGATATTCAAATGTCAGTGTCATGCAAAAACTCAGAATTATCTCTTTTCAAACATGCTACATGAATTATGCTATAAGAAGATGAAGAATCAGGTTAAACAGATTTTACAATAATAAAAGCTTTATAATATTTGCTCATCAAAAAGTTGCAGTGGAGCACCAATTAAAATGAACAGAGAATCATTTGCACAGTAATAACATTTCAAACTTGGAGGCAATGAATCTAGAGGGAAAGTGCAGATAATAGATTTAAATGTGTTCAAATGAACTTGGGTAATTTAGAAATCAAAAGGAAATAGAATCACGAGTTGCTGAACTAAAGCCCAATATTTTCATCATTTCCATTTTATTATTCTATTAGATTACTAATTTTTAAGTGTGTTCAGAGAACCACCTCTATAAAGGCACAGATCTAGATCTGAAGATTCACATTGCAAATGGTAACACTAATTACAAGAACTTCAAATGAATGTTGAATGAATTCCCACTCATTTTGTTCATATTTTTTTGACATTTTATCTACCTAAAATATCCAGATGTTGGGAAACAAACCAGAAAATGTCAACTTCCTTTTTGTGATCTTTATTAGTACTTTCAAGTAAAATTTGATGGTGAATGGTAAAATCTATAAAGCAAAAATTTAAAAAAATATATTTTTCTTCCACAATTTACATTTAAAAACCTCAAAGAATTTTAGTTGTAGATGGTATCTGAGTGGATAATCAAGTAAATAGAATGCAAAATATCACCTGAGGGGTTTCCATTGTTACATGGAATGAAGAACTTTTAAGATATCAAGATACCAAGTGTCCTGGATAGAGGCGGTGGTGGTCCAGAAGGATGGGCATGTACACACATCCATGGTGTTCAGCAAAATTGCTTAAAAGGAGCTCTGTACACACACAAATGTATGTGTGTAAAGATAAAGAAAAAAAAAAACAGTCTAGGCCAATGTTTTTTTGTTTTATGGACAAAACTAGAATTTCTTGTGTCCTGGATTTGAACCTTGGTTCCTTGGACTATGCCAGCCCAGACTTTGAGTCATTGACATAAACTTGAGAGCCAGATTTTCACTTCCAATTAAGTTGTTGTGAATATTAAATGGGTTTCTACAAATGAGTTGCTTAGAACACTTTTCAAAACACAGTAAGTGGCCAAAAGATGCCAGCTATTAAAAACTACAAAATGTTGAAACGTAAAAATAGTTCTTCAAAAACATTAAATGATTTAGATTTATTTATATACCTTATTCATAACTGATATTTCTAAACTGCTATTCATCTGTCAGTTGAAAATTGTTTTTTTAAATTATGGTTATGTGTAAAATAATTGAGAAACTCAAGTATGGATGACAAACTTTATTCATGAATTTTGCATCAGAGAAATTGAAATAAAAATTCTTTTTATTTTATTGGAATAAGGCATTTAAAATGATTCCTAATAGCTGTAATTTTATGTTCTGGGTTTACTTGTGGTCTGGCATGACTAGAGGAACAGAAAATCTCCTCAAATGACAAGGAAACACTTAATGTTTTCCACAGGTCAAGCAAGAATCCAACTGTTTAATATCCATGGGGATACAAGTATGAAGCAAAGGGTTCTATAAAACTCTAGAGAGTCAGCATCACTGCCAGGCTAAAATAAATTCATCATGGAAACACATGGCACTACAAGGCCACAGCTGAACAGAGAGGAAATGGGTAAACCAGCTTAGAATATTTACATTTCTCTGGCCATGAGAAATAGTTGGTGCATTATAATTTGGATTAAAGTTGCTTGGTATGATTTTTTTGATAGACACATAAACCCTATCGTGAATATTTTTGTAGGAAGAAAGGAAGGAGGAGGCACCCTTATTTTTTGAAGATTAGTTTAGTTCAACTGAATGTAGGCTAAACTTAAGAAGAAAAGAGACCGAAGAATGAACAAAAATGAACAAAGTAAAAACAAAGGAAATAAAGAAAAAAAAATAACTGTACCCTTAGAAGAAAAAATTGTTGTCCACCATATACTTGTTAACTACCCTGTGACTAGAAGCTCCTAGGTACCTGATGGTGGAGGTGGAGGCAGTGCCCACATCATATCATGGTTTTTCTCAGTGGTTCCCAACCAGGGTGCCTTCTGGCTGCTCCCTCCCACCACCATGCACATTTAGCAATAGAGGGTTATGCAGTTCCAAATGTCCATAGTGCATTGTGCTTAAAAATGCCTGTTGGATTTTTCAGGGGATGTGGAGTCCTCTCTCTTTCTCAACTCTTCACAAATCCTCCAAAATTATGGGATCATATCATCTGCTTAAAGTGAATCTTCCAGGAGAAAGGGGATTAATCTCTGGCAAGAATCCTAACAAGAGGATATTCTAGTTGCTAGTAACCTACCTAAACATTAACCAGCTACTACTATAGTCAGGATTAAACACAAGCTGTACAGTTACCAGTCACCACTCTTTTACCCTAGGCCAGTCTGAACCTGACAGACAACTTAATTTCTGTTCTTTTACTCAAATGTTGTACCTCATCAGAAGATATTAGATTATATAATATTAGCTTCATTCTTTTTAAGAAGCCCTAAATTCAAAGACTGACATTATCCTACTTGAAGATGAAGTGACAGGTTATTTGCCTTATCATTATTAGAAATTTTACTTTACATCATAATTCAATAGGTAACAACCAAAAACCTTTTTAAATAAAGAAAAATGATTTAGTCTTATTGTTTCGTTTTAAATTTGCAATAATGTGACAACTACTATAAGCAAAACTAAGATATATTTCCATGGGAATTTATATAAAGGTAAAATATGTACCATGACTTGAATTAAAATTAATCCTTAAATACAGTATAGTGGTTATCATTTCATGTAACCTCAAGTGTAGTTCTGCACTGCTCACATTGTGCTCATTTGAAAACTTCACACTATCATAATACAAGAGCATTTAACCTATGAAATATGAATGCTTTCTTAATATTGATTTAATGGGATTTACAACCTCAAAAAAACAGGCAGGCCATGTTTCTATTTGCTGATTGTCTCTAAGGGTCTGTGCCAAGATCAAATATCTGTGGGAAAAATTAATTCCTTAAAATAATTAACTAATTCCAGATAAATTTATATAGCTAAAAGCAGTGAATTCAGGAAAGAAAGAGAAAGGAGGTCAGGCAATATTTGGAATTAAGATATTTTAAAAGATAATTAAGTTAAAATGATGGCACTAGTGTACATCCTAATCCATGTGACTAGACCCCTTAAAAGAAGAGGTTAGGTCACAGAGACAGGAGAAGGCTGAAGAAGTTTTGTTTGTTATTACTGTGGCTTAAAAGAGAGGTCTATATTTAGAGCAAAGTTGGAAAAGGTCAAGTATGCACCCCAATGTCATAGGACCTATAAAACCTTCTGAAATTTTGACTAGAAGAGCTGTTCTTACAAAGTAGATCTAAGACAAAAATTACTTCATAACAACAGAATCACTATTTTAGGCCCAAATAAAATGATCATCAGAATGATTCATTCTTTTTATGCCCAACATGCAAACTTTAGTCAAGGTACTCTTCTCTTGGGGCTGGGGATGTGGCTCAAGCGGTAGTGCGCTCGCCTGGCATGTGTGCAACCCGGGTTCGATCTTCAGCACCACATACAAACAAAGATGTTGTGTCCGCCGAGAACTAAAAAATAAATATTAAAAAAATTCTCTCTCTAAAAGATACTCTTCTCTTTATTAACTATTATATTTGATAAATTTGGTTATATTATGTATGTATATTTAGTACACGTGTATATATTATATATGTACATATTGCATATTGTATAAACATATATGTAATTTCCAGGGATACACATGAGAACAATATTGTATCATTCCTTACTATTTATTTAAAGTTGTCCAGTACTTGATAAGGCATGCATAGTGCATATAGGTAGAGGCTGCATTTAAAAAATATTTCTGGTGCCTCATTCATATTATAGAGAATAATTTTGTCATTTATGGTAAAATTGGCTGTATCCATTCCCTTAACTGTAATGGAATTAACCATATCACACAAGTCAAGCTTATAAGTCATCAAGCTTATCATAGAAGCCTTTCTCCAGATCAAATCATTTTCCCCTATAAATGCTGTCAGAAGATCATAACACCATGTAGTAGAGTTATTCTATATCACCTTCTTTAAATATTGTCTTTAAAGCAACTTAGTTTTTAATCCCTATTGATACATGGCCCAGTTCCACCCCCCCCCCAAAAAAAAAAAATAACTCCCTACTCATGTATGGTCAATCTCAGTAGATATTGCTGCATTCCAATGAAGGAGGCAATACATAATATGTAATTTGAATTTAAGAGATCAAATATAGCTGTTATTTAAAATAATTTCTTTGTGTATGCTTGTTATAAAACAAGACATGTTTGTGAACAAAGATTTAGAAACATATACAAAATCATGATGTGCAACACTTTCTGTCATAAAAATATGGTGACAATGAGTAATTAGTGAATAAATAACTATGTATAAAAATAGTGCATTTAAATTTTAAGGAGAAACTAGACATTTTAATATACTGTTATCATGGACTCTATCTTGTCCCCCCAAATCATATGTTGAAGTCCTAACACTCTGTACGTTAGAATGTGAGTATATGTGGAGATGAAGTCTTTTAAAAGGTAATTAAGTTAAAATGATGTCTTTGGCATGGGCCCTAATCCAATATCTCTGGTGTCTGAAAGAGGAGAAGATTAGGACAAATACACCACAGGAGAAAGACCATAAAAACAACAACAACAAAAAAAACCAACCAAACAAACAATAACAACAAAAAACAAAAAAACAAGAAAAAAAAAAAGAGGAGATGACCATCTACAAGTAAGGAGAGAGGCCCTCAGAAATAATTAACTCTCCTGACATCTTTATTTTGGACATTTATTCCCCAGAATCGTATGAAAATAAATTTGTTTTTTTAGTTGCCCAGGGTGTGGTACTTTGTTTTGCATGTCCTAGCACATGACAATAGCTGATAATTCCCAATGTTAGAGTGCAGATCTAAAAAAATAAAAAATGAATAAAAAAAATAAAAATGTGACAGGTATATTTATCTTCAATGTTCTCCCATTTAACGTCTGAAATTTATACTTCTGTTTCTTGAGCTCCTTATAGACCATGCACTCTTGGTGCTCCCAGGATTCAGAGGGTTCTCATTCAATGGACAGTCTTCCCTGCCCTGTCTCTCCAGAAGTACTCTCAGAGGGTCAAAGCACACCTTGGTGTGTATCAGTCTTTGAAGATATTTATCTACACAAAGTAAATAATACCAGATTTATATAGCAGATCTTTTGTGTTGTTTTGACTTGTTTTGATAGTAATGAGCAGGTGCGAAGAAATTGCCATCTTCGCTTATTGCTGGTGGCAGCATAAATTGGAAAGCAATTTGCCAGCATGTATCAAAGTCTTAAAAATATTTGCTCCTGCCAGACATGATGGTGCATGCCTGTAACCCCCAGCTATTAAGGAGACTGAGGCAGAAGGATTGGGAGTTCTTGAACAGCCTGGACAATTTAGTTAGACACCGTCTCAAAATAAAAACCAAAAAGGGCTGAGGATGTAGCTCCATGACAGAGGAGAACTGGGTTCATGCCCTGGTACCATACACAAAAAATTTGCTCCCTTTTACCAGTTATTTCACCTCTGAGAATGACTAAAAAGGATGTATTCACAAAGGCATTTATGAACTCTGATAATCCATTTCAGTACTATTTATGCTATCTCCATTACCTCCAAAAGAAACAAGCTAAATGTCTTAGATTAGATAAACTGTGCTGCTCCCATAGCACATTGGAAGTATGGAGCTTTTATTTGTAATCTGTGTTTCCAAAGATAATTCAATGGCATAAGAGTATCAATGAATTTTACAACTTTAGATGAACAGATAGGATATAAAAGGATTCCACTGTATAAATCTATGCCAAGAAATCTAGGAATTCTGTTTACTCTCTTATCCTTCTTCCCTCCTCCTCTGTCCCCACCTCAAAAAAATAAATATGTATATGTATATATATATTTAGTTGGTCACAGAGAAAAACATTCCATATTCTCAGAAGTAGATATAAATTCTAAGGGGTTTTCAGAATCAGTTCATCATCTTAACAGGGGCAAGAGAAAAAGATTTTCTAGTGTTAGAATCTATGAATACAAGGTGGTAACTGCTTTGCTCTTGAAGTGACCTGCCTCTATTACATCCACAGAGACTGGCATTAATGACATGCAATTACAACTCTTCCTTTCTCATTTGGAGGATCAAAAGGTAATCTTCCTTAATTCCTTAACAGAAGTATCACAAAGTGTCACACGGCATAAGACATAAAGAATAAAGAATGTGCCACACTCTGCTCCATCCCCTTGTTATCGGGGATGGAATATTTTAAACCTTATTGTATGATGATTTCCAAGTGAGAATTCAGCAATTTTAGAATTTTCAGAAATTAAAAAAGCATTATATAGGGCACATGGTCAGAAATGCCAATTTTATTCCTGGGGCTAGACTGATACCAGGGTGCCTAGAACATTCCATCACCTGATTCATTTTATAAACTGTGAACAGATAGGTGCAAAACCCTTTGGGTCCAGTACACAGAAAAGATCTTGGATGAAAATACTTTTGGTGGTGATTTTCTTCATTTTGTATTATTTTCCTACTATGAGAATATATTACTTTTAAAAACAGGATCAATATTTTATTTCACAAGCAGGACCCACCTAGGTGAGTGGCCAACTAATCTGCTTTGCTCAGAGTTAAGTTGCCCTGGTGACACCATGGACATCAGGAGTTAGGGACATTCGCTCACTGTGTGCCCCACAGCTGCCCTACTTTGAATCAACACATGCTACTTTGTTCTTCATTATCATTAAAACACTTAAAGACTGACTTCCATTTCATTTCCCTAGAGCAAAATTTATCTCACAATCCATTTTCTCACATTTCAAATCTGTGGGGCTGGGAGACAGAGTGTGCATGTGTGTGTGCATACATGTGCACACATGCACTTTGAAGTGACCTGCCTCTATTATACCCATAGAGTGAAACAAAATATGCTTACATACATACACATACACTTCTCAGAAAATTAAGTCCCTTTAAGAAATTCTTTTTGTCCAAAACCAGGCAAAGAGGTTGCCACCTGTAATCTGTTATCCCAGCAACTGGAAGATTGAGGCAGGTGGATCACAAATTTAAGGTCAGCCTCAGCAATCTAATGATGCCCTAAACAACTTAGCAAGACCCTGTCTCAAATTGGAAAAAAAATTAAAAAGGGCTAGGAGGTTGCTCCTTTGTAAAGTACCCCTGGGGGTTCAATTCTCAGTACACATACAAATAATAATAATAATAATAATAATAATAATAATAATAATAATTTCTTCCCAAATAATAGTGCACTGGTGGAAATACAAATTTGTTTTAAAACAGTGTGATGACTTGGGATCTGTTTCCTAGTGTTTGAGCACTAGGTCTATCATTTATTAAACTGAGTTCTTGGGTAAACCATTTTTTCCTGACTGGAGATGACGACTGAATAACCTCATCGTGAATATTATCAAATTCAATAGCCAACTAAGCCCACTCACCTGAATACTGTCCTTACAAAAATTTATTTCTATATAGGAGCTACTAGTTATATTTTAAAAATGCAGTGCCTGAAAATATAATAGAAGAACTCCAATAGAAGCTTTGAGAGTTTTTTTTTTTTTTTAAGATTCTCAGTAAATGCCAAACACAACAGCAGACCAAAGACTAAATATATTTCTTTTATGTACCTATAGTGAATCTGGCAAACTTGAAGAACTGTTAATCATGATATCCTTTTCCTGGTAGAATCTCATAAACACTTGCTCTTAAAAACCAAACAACAGAAACAAAATAATAGTGGAATTAATATGGATCAACAGTGGCATTGACAGCATTCTTAGTTTGCACATCATTAATGGGAATGCAGCACTAGCATCTTGCAAGGAGACAGGAAGGAGGAAATGGGTACCTCATTATTTCTGAGAGCTGGACTTGAGCACAGGTTTGGAGATTTGAATGCTCCATTATCATCAGTCAATAATAGGCATTTATGTACCTGTCACTCCACAAGATCATCAACTAATTACATTAATAATCGGATCCCATTTTACTTTGTCTTTTAATTTTAACCACAGAGAGTCTTATCCATGAAGGTCACTTGCTTTATGGTACTGCTGACACAGACACATCATAATTAATACTTTAGTTAAAATATTTCTCTGAAGCTGAAGGGCTGGGTCCTTGTGAATTTTAACACATGCTTTTTGAGAAGAAGGAGACCAGGGTCTGAAATTCTAGTTTTGTCTGAAACTCTCTGGCTTTTGGCAAGTCATTTAACCTGTTTGACCCAATTCCTTTCTCCTAGGTGGAAATAATTAGAATTACAATCTAAGGAGTTATTTATCTTTGAAAGGACGCTATACATAAACTTTCTTTTGATGGGAAGAATGGTTAAATAAGATACAGAGGCTAGAATTCTCTAATCAGAATTTTATTCTCAACCAAAATATTGTTCATTCTATTATAGATTATCCAAAAAGTGAGCTCTGCTTACATCATCCGCCCACTAAGGTTCTCCAACAGCTTCACATACCCTTGGTTAATTTATGAACTTCTTGATATAGGCATTTCATGAAGCTCCTGCCTGGATCAGGGATCTCATCTCTCTTTATTCAGTTACATCATCAGTCCATTCCCAGAAAACCAAATCCTTTGCTGTTCACTGAATATTCTATCTTCTCTCTATGTGTGTTTTCTACATTCTTTTCCCAATTCTCTTTCTTTCTAAAACACCACAATTGCTACTCTGTACTGCAATTTCTGCTTTACTGGTGTACCTCTTTCAAAACTTTTGTCAGTTCTTACACAGAAAGGGCTTTGCTTTTTGATTTGTTATATCTAGAGCACCTAGCATGATGCCTGGCATGTGAAAAGCACTCAGAAAATATTTGCAAATGGATGGAAAAAAGAATAAACAATAGGTTTCTTAGTATAATTTATGATTCTTCTCTCTTTTGTGTGTACTGAGTCCAAAAATATAGTCCACTCCTCTTTGAGCATGACAGTTTAATAACCTTATGAGCCATACTGTGTTAGGATAAAGATGGTGACTTTCACTAGACTTTCCCTTTTCTTTAAAATTACTTTTTTTCAAAAACTTAAAGTGAAAATAAAAAGGAAGATCAATATAGCCTGGTAAAGCACCATTTATATCTTCTTTCCAACTACTGTTTACTTCCACTTCATAGCACCCCAGACAGTGGATCTCATTCTAAACTAGATAATAGCCAGCTAATTTTATGCACACATATTCCAAATAATCAGTACATACTTTCTCGTTGAAAGGCATAAATTCAAGGAATCAGTTTTCTAGTCATTATCTAAAAATACTTTTAAAATTGAGCATCCACGTGAGGATAGTCAGGACACCACTAAAGATTAGCTTTACAAATACATAGCTTGCCAGGTACAAGTTCACATTTTTCAAACACATGTACTGCCACAGCTTACCAGTATTATAATAAGAACATTGGAACTGAAAGTCAAATGCCACAAAGACTATACTGTCTGTACTTCAGATCTTCTATGAAATTAGATGATCAAAATAGATATTTAACTTTCTAAGTCTAGAATACACAATTAGACAAGAAAAATATTTTACAATAACTGGAACCAATTTCCTATAATGCATTCCCAAAACACATACAATCACATATGTATGTATGGACACACACATAGACCTGAATGTCTAACTGCCAAAATAAAAAAAAATAAATAAACTTGAGATAAAAATGGTTCGCCCCTGAACAATATGATCTTAACTTCCATGTCCAGAAGACTTCTACATATTTCCTATTCCTAGATATTTCTTTATTATCTCTTGACAAACTTCCACATTTTTTAGATCTCTATTTGAGTATCTATCTTCAGAAGTATTTTCTAACTCCCAGTAGTTATTTGGTGTGTTTTTTTCCCAAGGAATTTTCATAATATCCTACTATCATAGTATGTGTATGTATGTGAGAGAGAACATGGCATGGTATGTATTTCAGTAAAGACTTCCTGAATATCATAATATGTAATGTCTTACATATATCTAAGACACACACTTTTTTTTTTTAAGCACTGGGGATTGAATCCAGGGGCACTGTACCTCTGAGTTATATCCCACACCTATTTTATTTATTTCTTTAAGATAGGTTCTAGCTAAGCTGCCCGGGCTAGCCTCCAACTTCTGATGCTTTTGCCTCAGCCTCCTGAGCACCCAGATTTACAGAGATGTGCCACCATGCCAGTCTGTCTTATATGTATCTTAAAACCATAATTAAAGCTATAATTTAATTTAAATGACAGGTGAAATGGAAATTCTTAGAGTTTCCAACCCCTTCAAACCACTTGATCACAATTTGCACTACTGAGCTTGTTCACTAATTCATAGGCTATCTGTGGAAGGAACACATTTATATTTCAAAAGTTATAAATTTACTTGGGGAAAATGAAAACAATGCTTTCTATACTTCTCATTAACAGATGAAGAAACTAGGTTAAGAAAAGTTGAGGAACTTTCCCTGGCTTCCACAGAGCATTAGTAGCAGACCTAAAACTGGGCTCCTCTGCTCTGAACTATAAGTCCAGTAATCATTTCATATGATTGTGTTGTCCTTGGGCAAGAACTTTTGCAAGGAGAATGGGTTAGTCAGCTTTTCACTACTGTGACCAAAATGCTAGAACAGTTTACAGGAGGAATTGTTTATGTGGGACTCATGCTGGAAGGGTGTGGAAGAAGAAAACTGTAGAGCTCAGGACAGCCAAAAAGCAGAGTAAGAGACATATCAAGGACCCAGGACAAAATAAAAACCTCAGAGGCACATCTCTAGTAACCTACCTCCTTTAGTCACTCACTGCCAACAATTACCACTCAATACAATAGTCCTATCAAATTATTATTGCATTGAAAGTACTAATCAACTGATTATGTTACAGCTCTCATAATCTAACCATTGGACTGTAAACATTCTGAACATTCCTGCATTGTCTAACATGAGCTTTTGGGGGATACCTTATATCCAAATTATAGCACAGCATAACTAGATCTAAGCGATTCATGTGGAATATAAAGACAAAAGTTTGACTCATGATTTCACTTCCTTAATTGGGATGCTCTATAAAATTCTCAGATTACAAAACTTCATTATATAACAAACAACTCACAATTTGAAATCGAAATGCTATTTTGAATATTCAGGAAATCCTCACAAGGTAATCATTTGTGTGTGTGTTTGTGTGTGTGTGTGTGTGTGTGTGTGGTCAATATATCTATTTCTATGGAATTTACTGTGCTTACAGCTACTTAACGGATACATAATTTATAAACACCTGTTGGCTGACACAGTGGTTAGTTCACAAGCCCCAAAATATGAAGTCAAATATTTTAAATACATAAAGGTAAATAACCAAGTCATCATGGAACTTATCATTTAATGTTGATATGTATGCTTCATCATTTTGTTTAAATGTTACTGGGGATGATTTCAGATTTTTTTTAACTGAGAAAAGAATATTATTAACTATTCTCTCATGCAACAATGATTCCTAAAGGTTATTTCTAAAAGAACAGATGTTGGTTTAAGACTGTGTGTATGTTATATTATCAAATAATGCTTTTGCCCATTTTAGGATACATGCATTTTGTATATTTCCTTTTAATGAGTTTTTAGAATAGGCATATTTTACTGTGTGATGAGAAGAAAATTTTCATTTCTCTTGCATAAATTATCTGAGCTAATAATTTAACTAGAAGGAATAGAATCTTTCTTTTCATTAGGTTTCTCCTTTCAACACAAGCTTTGTCAGCCTACGGAGTCATGAGGAGTAATCTTTTATATGTCAGGGTACACTATTCTTCCTGATGAACTCACAAATTAAAAGGTAATGTGAAAAGATGACACTGGGAATATTGAGGAATAGTTGGGAAGGAATCCATAATTAAACAAAGATTTACATTTTAATATAATGCTATCAAACTGATAATGTGGAATAAAATAGAGTTGGATAATCAACTATCTCATAACCTGTGATGTCTCTCCTGCCTTCTGCTACAGAGCCTTATTTCATTATATCTTGCCAAGGATTAGGGTGCAATCAAATCATTTTCACTTTAAACTAAGGTAATTATTATTATTTTTTGCCTGCTTCCCTTTCTACCCACCCCCACCTTTTTTGTTGTTGTTGTTGTTTAAACATGGTTTATTCAAGAGTAAAATGAACCAAAGCATTTATCAGCTCAGTGCATTCACAAGTAATGCTTAAGGCAACTGACCAAGACTGAAGGCATAAGTTAGCTGCAAAACCATTAGTGATTCTGAATATTAGAATAAAAACTCTTGTTGAGTCTGTGATAAAGCTGAACAATAAATGTAGAAGTCACAAAATAAGACAATTTAATTTTCATTAAAATGACATTAGATAGATTCACAGAAAACTAAAAGGAGTACAAAAGTTTCCTATAAGATGACCATAGCCATATTGCTATTCATGAACCCAAAGTAAAATTTATTATTTTTTGATATGTAATGCATTTACTTTTAAGGGTCATATCTGAAATAGAAAACTACAATATTTAGAAAATATTCTTTCAAGTTCTGAAATTTTGACATATCAGAGGAACATCTATAATTTACAGAATATATTATAGAAAAATTAAAAGTGTATATCAGAAGAGAAATTTGGTGACATAAATTTAAGTTTGCAATACTTTATTTTTTTTTGTTTTCCAATATGCATTTTATTGGGCAGAACATTTTCATTGATTTTTTAAAAAAATAAATGACAGTGGAATTTATTACAATTCTTATTACATGTATAGAGAACAATTTTTTATATCTCTGGTTGTATATAAAGTATATTGACACCAATTTTTGTCTTCATACATGTACTTTGGATGATGATGTCTATTACATTCCACCATCCTTGCTAATCCCCTGTCCTCTTCCTTTCCCTCCCACCCCTCTGCCCTATCTAGAATTCATTGTTTTTAAGTGTCAATAAACATAACCACAGTAAACAATTTAATGGAAAATTATTCTTTAATTTGAATCTTTCATTCTAGAATTACTAATTATTTCACTGCTTGCTTTATTCCTGATTTACAAATTTCCTTCCAAAGCTAGCAACCTTTCATAAAGGATCTCTGAACTCAGACCCATTAAACTATCATGAAATATCATATTTCAAGAATTTTTAATTAAGAGATCAATAACCTAACAGACCGTATCAACTCATTCAAAGTAATTACTAAATATTTCTTCATTAATAGAGCTATGCTAGCTTAAAATTCAAACAAAATTTCAATGTCAATCAAAACATATTGCCTGTATATGTATATTGCATTTAAAAACTATTATCTTTTCTAAGTTTTATTGACAATATCTTTATGGTTCTGACAGGGTTTGGTATGGACAGAGTTTGGATGAACATAGGTTCTATAACCCACATAATTTAGTGAAAAACATGTTTTGGAGAAGGAACTCTAGTACAGCCTCCTTTGGATAATATAATCTTATATATAATTTTTGGCTATTATATAATACCAGAAAGAACCCATAAAATAAGTAGCAACAAAAATGGGAAACAGTGAGGCCCTGGGTTCACTCCCTGGCTATAAAGAAAAAAGGAGAGTAAGAAAGAAATAGCATATTTCTACTCAATATTAATAGAAAACAACATTTGAAGTGAAAAAGTTTCTTTTATAGTAATAATAACTGTAGAAAAAGATAAGAGAAATAAAAATTCACCACCCAGGAAATAAGATAGTAATACTTGTAGCAGGAAAGTTTCACCAATGAAAACTAAAATTATTTGGTGATGCAGGAAATTTGATTAATCCCAAAGTATCTCTCCAAATATATTTATAAGCTATAAAGGAAAAAAATATTAAATAGAGAGAAAAGACTCAGTACATGTTATCATAATCAAGTATATTTTCACAGATAAAAAAAAATCAGTACCATGTACCCTCTGTATGACATACTGAGAAGGACACCATATTATATTTGTGGTTTTCTTGATGAAGATGCATAGCCTGAGCCTATGGCCAAAACATCACATAGTTCAAAATGAGAGTCACTGTACAAAATAATAAGAACTCATTAAATATTTCAAGGTCATAAAAGTTAACAAAGGACTTAGTAATTGTCACAAACTAGCAGAAACTAAAGAAACAAAACAAAATCTGGTATAGTAGTTTTGGTCCTGGAGAAAGGATATTCATAGAAAAATTTGTGGAATTTCAATAAGGTTTATAGTTTATTTAACATTGTGCTATTGTTTCTTATTTAATTGTACTAAGAAATTTAATTATGACTTTATCAGCTGTTAACAGTAGAGGAGGCAAGATAACAGGTATAAATTCTTGGCAACTTTTTAAATAAATTTTCTGTTAATAATTTTTCAAAATATTTTGAAGTTAACAAAGTAGATAATAATATAAATGAAAGCAACAAACTCAAAAACTTTCTGAGTAGCTATGAAACTTCCAGTGTTGCCATTTTGCTAATTTTATAATTATTCATATGCTTTTTGGCCTGTAAATAAATTGATGAAAAAACATTACTTCTCCATATTGCATTATCAATATGAAAGCTAATTATTTTAAGCCTGTTTTCTATTATCATATTTATTAGTCTTTTTTTTTAATTTTTTAGTTATCGGCGGACACAACATCTTTGTTGGTATGTGGTGCTGAGGATCGAACCCAGGCCGCACGCATGCCAGGCTAGCGCGCTACCGCTGAGCCACATCTCCAGCCCCATATTTATTAGTCTTAAAAACTTATCTATGCTAGCATTTCACTTAAGACATTTATTGATTATTGCCACTACATGCCATGCAACTAAGACCACAAAAGATGATTACAATGACTATCTGCATATACTAATGAAATCTAGAAAAACAGCTTATGCCATTTATGTCTTAAACATCTATCCTAAATAATTTGTGAGTTAAAAATTTTTGAGGGTTATTAATACATAGCATACATTTCATGATTACATTCATGATTGAAAATTTTATTAGTGCCATTAAAAATATCAAGAACCTGAACAATTGTGTTGTCATTGAGTTTGTCTATAATAGCATGAAATCACATAAGACAATGGGTACAAGGAAGGATCACATCACAAACGTTTGTGAAGATGAACTTTAAACCTAGGAAATAGCAAGTGAGCAGCTCAATAGAATGCTGCAGGCAGAGAAGCAAAGTGGGAAATCCCTGGCTGGCTGAAGCAACACAAGGGGTATTTTAAAATCATTTGCAGTTGGGCAGCAGTCCTAGAGATTCCTTATACTAATTTTATTAACTTCATGTTCTAAATTGCAAAATCATTTTATATTTTCCTTACTTAACTAAAATAGATTATTTTATATGATATTTGACTTCAAAAATAAGGACAAATACTGCTGTATTATTTGTGGACACTGTTAGCAGTACAGTGGTTGGTGGTAGAGTGCCACTTCACCAAGCTCCAAATGATCATCTGTTAGCTTTGGGGAAAATGTCCAATTTCCTTATGCTCTTTGAGACTGACTGTCACTTTTAGCATGCAAAACGTTGAAACTAATATGTTGTGACCCTTCTGTATTATGGGTAAATAACAAGATTGACAACAAAAATAAATGTTAAGATTTAGAAGTTAGCATTTCTACTGCATGTAATACAGTCAAATCCTTTATTGTCCAAAATTTAATTAATTTGTCAATTTTCTTTTGTCACAGTTTACCTCACATTGTCTCTTCTAAATATATCATTTTCATTAAGAGAAAAGTGTTAGATAACATTTCAGGGGAAAAAAAAAAGGATTGTAGAAGGAGGTTAAAAAAATACCAGGTGGAAGGATTTAAGATACCTAATAAAGATGGATAAGAGAAAAGAGGATTAAAAAAAAACTTGGGAATCAATAAAGAAAAAGGTGAAAGACCTCTACAATGAAAATTATAGAAGACTAAAGAAAAAAATTAATTCCATCTTAGATTATGGAAAGATTTACCTTTTTCTTGGATAGGCAGAATTAATATTGTTAAAATGACCATACCACCAAAAGCTATATACAGAATCAATGTAATCCCAATCAAAATCCAAATGACATTCTTCATAGAAATAGAAAAAGCAGTCATGAAATTTATCTGGAAAAATAAGAGACCCAGAATAGCTAAAGTATTCTTTAGCAAGAAGAATGAAGCAGATGGCATCACTATACCAGAACTTAAACTATTCTACAGAGCAACAGTAACAAAAACAGCATGATATTGGCACCAAAATAGACTGGTAGATCAATGGTACAGAATAGAGGACATAGAGACTAACCCACATAATTACAGTTATCTTATATTTGACAAAGGCACCAAAAACATTCATTGGAGAAAAGACAGCCTCTTCAATAAATGGTGTTGGGAAAACTGGAAATCCATATGCAACAAAATGAAATTAAACCCCTATCTCCCATGATGGACAAAATTCAACTCAAAGTGGATTAAGGACTTAGGAATTAAACCAGAGACACTGTGTTTATTAGAAAAAAAAGTAGGCCCAAATCTCCATCTCCATCATGTTGATTTAGGTCCGAACTTCCTTAATAATACTCCTATAGTGTAAGAATTAATATCAAGAATCAATAAATAGGATGGATTCAAACTAAAAAGCTTCTTCTCAGCAAAGGAAATAATCAGTGAGGTGAATAGAGAGCCTACTAGTTGGGAACAAATTCTTACCACATGCATGTCAGATATAGCACTGATCTCTAGAATATATAAAGTACTCAAAAATCTTAAAAAAAAAACAAATAACCCAATCAATAAAAGAACTGAACAGACAATTCTCAAAAGAAGATATAAAATCAATCAGTATATGAAAAAATGTTCATCATCTCTAGCAATTAGAGAAATGCAAATCAAAACTACTCTAAGATATCATCTCACTCTGGTCAGAATAGCAGCTATTATGAAGACAAACAACAATAAGTTTTGGCCAGGATGTGGGGGAATAAGGCACACTCATACACTGCTGATGAGACTGCAAATTGGTGTAGCCAATATGGAAAGCAGTATGGAGATTCCTTGGGAAACTGGGAATGGAACCACCATTTGACCCAGCTATCCCTCTCCTCAGTCTATAACCCAAAGGACTTAAAAACATCATACTACAGGGACACAGCCACATCAGTGTTTATAGCAGCACCTTTCACAATAGCTAAATTGTGGAACCAACCTAGATGCTCTTCAGTAGATGAATGGACAAACAAAATGTGCTATATATACATAATGGAATATTATTCAGCATTAAAATAGAATAAAATCATGGCATTTGAAAGTAAATGGATGGAGCTGGAGAATAAAATGCCAAGTGAAATTAGCCATTTCCCCCAAAACAAATGCCAAATTATTTATTGATTTAAGGATACTGATTCATAATATGCTGTGGGGGCCTGGGGATGGAAGGATTAAATGAACACTAGATAGGGCAAAGGGGAAAGGGGGAGGGAATGGGAGTAGGAAAGATGGTGGGATGCAATGGTCATCATTACCCTAAGTACATGTATGAAGACACGAAGGATGTGACTCTACTTTGTGTACAATCAGAGATATGAAAAATTGTGCTCTATATGTGTAATATGAATCGTAATGCATTCTGTTGTCATATATAACAAATTAAAATTTTAAAAAATTTAAAAAATAAAGAAAAAAATGTCAAAGACATAGTAAAGATTAAAGATCCACAGAATATTAAAAAAAAAAGTCAGAAAATTTAAATTTGAACAATGTGGATCACTTTTATAATTAGCAGAAATTTATAATATAAAGCACAAATAAACAATGACATTATAATTTTTTCTAAAGTGCCTTTCATTCCTTTCATTATTTTATATACATTATAGTTTATAAAAGAATAAAACTTGGTATAGTTTTGTCTTGTTTTTTTTAAGCAGTACTAGAGATGGAATCCAAGGCTAGGCAAACACACCACCAATGAGCTACATGCCCCCTTTTAAAATTTTGTTTTATATTGAGATAGATATCATTAAATTGTATAGGCTGGCCTTGAACCTGTGATTCTCTTGTCTTAGATTCCCTAGCAGCTAGAATTTTAGCTACACACTCAGTCCTGGTTATGTTTTTTATCACAGAAGGATGCCATTAAAAAATGTTATAACATAGCTCTTTCCCTAAGAGGTTGCAAGAGATATTTTAATTCCATAGATAATATGAAATATTAACCTGATACAACAGAAAAAAACATTTTGTTAAAGTGGAAGAGGTACAAGAAAAGGCCAAATAACCACTGAGTGGGCTCCACCTGTTTTATACCGATATAAGCAGTGTGATGACCAAATTCCGCCTCAGTTTAAATACATATTTTTTTTCCACCTGAAGCTAATGTCAATTATCAAATGAGGTGCTTAAACAACTACTTAACTCTTCTTTCACATTCATCATCTGGAGTCAAAATTGGATCTAAAGTGGAAAGTAGTAGAAGAATCCTATTTAGTCATGGTTATAGCTTTTACTCAAAAAACTGCAATGATTCTTTAAAGCTTAAATAAATTGATTCAAATTCCTTAGCAGAGTTTATTTCCATATTCCATTACCTAGAACACAGCTGACATAGAAAAGGTGCTTAATAAATATTTTCTGCCTGGCTGGCTGGATGCCATGGCTGTCTTAATTTGACTTACATTTAGCATTTAATGTAAACTACTTTGTGTTGTTTATATTTTTATAGCTCTCTATATTCTTTCTAAAAAGGAATTGCATACCAAAACATTTCAGTTACAAGGGCACCTATTCCTGGTAGAGAAAGCTCTTATAAAAAAAACAAAAATGAGACTCAAAGAAGAGTGACTCAGTCTGTTGACAAGTTTCCACAGTACAGAGCAATCCAAAAGATTTTGTGTATATCTAACCAAATGTGGGGACAGTATTGAACATTATAGTTCATGAAGCAAAAATAAAACCAAATAAATTGTGTGATCCAAAATAGTTATTTTTTCTGCACCCTTTTCTCTATTTGCAAGGCCAAGACCATCAACTGAGGGTGAAATATTCAAAAAGTAATGTAGCAATTAAAATCTTTTAATTCAAGTTAGAATATATCACAAATGGAATCAAATTTAAGGTGAACAAAACCATTCTGGTTGCTAAAATCTCTTAACAAAACAAATTTTCTGGATGAACTTCAATTCTATTCTCACCTTCAAACACACAGGTAGAGCATGCGAGTGGATATTTTATTTTTTATTTGAGGAACAACTAAAGGAACACAAGCCATTTCTCAACTTCAAAGGTTTAAAGATTGTCTTAGCTAGCCAGAACTTCTTTCTAAAATGTTCAGAATTTTTTTTCCTTCTTCTGATTTTAATGTAGTGGCAGGGATATCAAGCTTGGAATCTTGAATAGTTTCTGTCCTTAGACTTAATTTACCCAAGTCTCAGGATGTTTAGATGTTGAAAAGTGATTGGTTTTGTGACCTACTAGAAGGACATCACTGAAAAAATGAATAGAATAATACAGTTAAAAGCTTTTTATAAAGTATTTTATCACAGTTGTTACCTAATTTGCTTCCTGTTTCTAAAAACCACTTTTCCCAGCCCAGCATGGTGGCACATGCTTGCAATTCCAGGGACTTAGAAGGCTGAGGTAGGAGGACTCAGGTTCAAAGCAAGCCTCAGCAACCTACAAGACCCTGAATAATTCAGTGAGACCCTGTCTCAAAATAAATAAATAAATAAATAAATAAAAGGACTTGAGATGTGGTTCAGTGGTTAAGGACACCTGGGTTCAATCCATGGTATGAACACATGTATGTATGAATGTATGTATGAATAAATAAATAACTATAAGACACCTTTCCCAGGATTTCTAAAAATGACACCTGTGCACTATTGCAGCAGCTGGTTTGCTCTGTTCTTCATTGTTTCCTTTTTTTTTTTTTTTTTTCTCAAAAATCTTAAAACCAAACTAAAGCTTTGCTGCCCACTGCTGGAGAAGAGGAGAATAAATCAACTTCCTTTGACTTCAATTCTTTGGTGGCTTTCTTTCAAGTGGTGTGTTGTTTCTTCTGCTATTTATTACTTGATAATACTCATTTATAGATACTTTCATCCTGTGAATTTACACTAGCTTAACATATGTAA